>NC_083437.1:8064897-8768061 GCF_020745735.1 Hemiscyllium ocellatum
AATTGAACTCCAACCAAACCTGGGAATGTTATAACCTTGGAGCCATCTTGTCTCCATATCATTTTCCTTTTTTTTTAGCTCCTCCCTGTTTTAAAAATGGAACATGAAGACATTAGATTGTACAAATCTTTAATGATTTACAGAGATGTAATTTGAGATTTGTGACTTTATTTCCTTTTATTTTCATCCTTCTCTAATAAACATTACCACAGATGGTAGCAGTGTGTTTAGAAGATTCTGAAGGATTGATCACACATCTTGTATACTGTGCCCAGGAATTCTCACTTTGGGTGGGTAAGAGTCACTATACCTGCTGTATCCTATAGCAGGATCCCTAACTCGGCAATGAAGGTGGACAGCTGACAAACCCATCCCATCTTACCTTCCACTACTGGGAGAGCCTCAATCTGACCCCAAACACCATCTTTCCCAAAATGCATTTATTTTTGGGGTTTATTTTTGTGGCTAACTGGGTGAACAGTAGTGTTTACAGCTTTGCCCGTTTTATTGCTGTGCCCATCCGCTGAAAGGCAAGGCAAGGCTGGGCTCCCACTGATGTCCGTCTCCCCCCTCAATGTCTGAGATATTGAGCTCTCCTCAATCTGGGGAGGAGGGAGCATCAGCCCTCCTGATCCTTCCAGCTCCCTCACACCAGAGATCAAACATGTTGGCCTCATGGCACTCGTATTTAACGTTGTGCTTTAGATCGAATGCAGTTGCACAGATAACGTCACAGATTTTGTATGCAGGTCGAGCTGACAGTGTAGACCTGGAGGTCAATGCAACCACCATTTGGTTATGTTCTGGGCAGGAAGGTGTTGGCAGACACTTATTGATGAGGGAACTGGGAGGAGCTTCTCCCTTGGTGTACGTTGGTGTTTGTGGTTTGATTAATCCATCCATCCATCCCATGTTTAACTCATTGTATGAGTACTCTGCAAGTTGTTGGCCCAATCCTCTTCCCTCATCGGGACCTACAGAGCCTGCTGCATCCGGATCTAATGAGATTTTTGTCTTAATCATGTTGAGGTTGCACACGACATTGAGGCCCCTTCTGGAGTATTGTGTCCAGTTCCAGTTGCCTTGCTGTAGGAAGGATATTATTAAATTGGAAAGGGTTCAGAGAAGATTTGCCAGGATGTTGCTAGCATTAGAATGTTTGAGTAAGGAGAGGCTAGGTAGGCTGAGACGTTTTGCATTGGAGTGTAGGAGGTTGAGGGGTGATCTTAGAGTTCTACAAAATCATTAGGGGTATAGATAAGGTGAATAGCAAAGGTCTTTTAACCAGGATAGGGGAGTTCAAAACTAGAGGGCAAGTTTTTTGAGGTGAGAGGAGAAAGACTTAAAAGGGACCCGATGTGTGAAACTGGTGCCCAGAGGGTGGTTTGGATGTGGAATGAACTGTCAGAGGAAGTGATTGATGCAGGTACGGTTGCAACATTTAAAAGACACATGGACAGGTGCATGAATCAGATGGGCTTGGAGTAATATGAGCCAAACGCAGACAAATGGGACTAGTTTAGTTTGGGAACTTGGTCAGCATGGACATGTTGAGCTAAAGAATCTGTTTCCGTGCTGTATCATTCTCTGAATCAATAACACTGAAGTGTAATTTGTTGCATGCGTAAGTATTAGTTACGTTAACATAACAAATGTAGTTACGGAGACTTTTCAGAGGACCTGGATACTTGGGCTTACTCCTTTGAGATCCTCAGCTGTTCTCTCACCAAGCCCACATCCACCAACATAGTGAATGGTGCTTAAGGCACTCTTTAATACGAATGTAAGAACTAGGAACAGGAGTAGGCCATTCAGCCCCTCAACTGTGCTCCACCGTTTAATACTATCATGGTTCATCGCATCCTGGCTTCAACACCACTTTCCTCCTTGCTGTCCATCGCCCTTCAATCCATTACTAATTAAAAACCACCTACCATCTCCTTAAAGTTATTCAGTGTCCCATCATCCACTGCACTGTGGGAGGAGTGAATTCCTCAGATTCATGAAGTTTTGAGAGAAGTAATTATTCCTCATCTGCTTTAAATCTGTCAGCCCTTATCCTAACACAATGATCCCTCGTTCTAGATTGCCTTACAAGGGGAAGCATCCACCCTACATCTGCTTTTTGTCGGTTCCCTTTAGTATCAGATACATTATGTAACTCTTTTTAAATCTTATCTTGCTTCCAACAACATTGTGGGTTATCTGAAAGCTGGCTCCAAGACGGGCTCGAGTCTGGGAGGAAGTGATGTAAAGGGTGGGTCCACGTTCATCACTGTGAGAGGGATCACTACGAGCTCTCCTCAAATATTATAATATTAAACCTATTTCAGAACGCCTTTTAGTCCCTCAGTCTCCAAGGGGATGCCCTTCTCTATTAATAATTTGAAGGTTAATTACAAGTCTTTCTGATCTGTGTGCTAACCGCAAGCGACTGTGACTCTAGCATTATTAATTAATTCCCTGAAATGGGTTCTGCAGGATTTACTCAGCAAGAGAACATCCCCAAGAGTTCAAGTTCAATTTGAAAAACTCTGATCGGAATTAATTTTATATGAAATCATCAGATTTTGAAGTGGGCTGTGTTTGCAAAAGCTGGATAAATTATTGATACAAACAGCAAGGTTCCTGAGGGCATGTTGATCTCCGTCCTCTCAGCCCCCTCCCCCCTCGAAGACTGTGACCCTCGGTAGTATCCCACTGGTTGAAATCTTGCCTCCGAGTTTCCAGTCCAGTGAGCAAGGAATCTAGTGCAAGGCAGCAATATTGGCTTTTTGGAGGTGCTGCCTTTCCAATGCATTGTTGTGCTGATTGATTGATTGATGGATTGATGGATGGTTGAGTGGATGGCTTTATTTCGATGGAGGGACACAGAAACAAGGAAGTTCTGCTGAAGCTGTGCAAGCCTCAGCAGGTATGTTGTCGATTAAATCTTCTCCCTCCAGCTCCTGAGTTCAGAAGCTCCTGAATTAGGATGGTGGTACTTGCGTGATCAGAGAAGCTGGTATTGTTCTCAGTTTGGAGCTGAGCTGATTGAAAAGGAAACGTCCAGAAACGATGGAGCATTCAATGGAGCACATTGGAGAATTTTATCTCCTCATCCAAGTTTGGTTTGATTTATTATTGTCATGTACAGTGAAAAATATTGTTTTGTGTGCTCACCAGACGAATCATGCCTTACATGAGTACATCAAGGCAATAGAACTGAATGCAGAATGTAGTGTTACAGATACAGAGAAAGTCCAACTCCAACTTATGAGAGGTCCATTCACAAGTCCGATAACAGTGGGGAAGAAGCTATTCTTGAATCTGTTGATATATGTTTTCAAACTTTTGTATCTTCTGCCAAATAGAGGGTGGAAGAGATTATAATCGGGGTGGGAGGGGTCTTCCATTATGCTGGTTGCTTTCCCAAGGCAGCGGGAAGTATAGATGGGGTCAGCGGATGGAAGGCTGGTTTTTGTGACGGACTGGGCTATGTTCACTACTCTTTAATTTCTGATGGTCTTGGTCAGACCAGTTGCTATACCGAGCTGTGATGCATCTGGATGGGATGCGCTGTGTTTTCCCAGCACCAGATTCTCCACTCTGATCTCCAGCATCTGCAGTCCTCACTTTCTCCTATGGTGTTCAATAACCAGAGTTCATCAATTTTAAATTAACGGATGAAAGGGAAATGCTTTTTTTTTAACCCCCTGCAGTGCTGTTATGTCATCAACTCCTAGAAAAGATGCAGCAGTGATGGGAGCTTCTGAAAGCCGGTGATGGATCTATAGATCCTTGTTGCTAATTGTTGTTGTATGGGGAGAATACGGGGGAAAGCAACTGGGTCTGGAAGTGCTGGATCTGCCAGAAGTGAGCATGTAGCCTTGCACGGGGATTCCATGGGAGAGGAGTAGAATCAGAACAGAGAGAACTCAACCCGGCCTCCCGCTGCCTGCCTTTTGGAATTCTTCCCTAACAAAGTCCTGCTGTCGTAGGCCGTTTGTTCAGTACAACAGTGGCCCATTTTGTAACTGCTTTGCTTTGAACCTGTTATTCTTGAGCGAAAGAACCAGAAATTGCTGGTGGAACTCAGCTAGTCTGGCAGCACCTATGGAGAGAAAGTAGAGTTTTGGGGCCAGTGACCCTTGTTTTGAAAGGTTACAGAGATAGGGTGAAGGGAGTGGGTCTGGGTGGGACTCTCTTCAGAGACTCTGTGTAGCCTGCTTACATACAAGGGATTGTATGACTCTTCAGGAGAACCACTATTCTCAGGGATGCAGTACTCAGTCTCTCCAATCTGCCTTGCTATTCGCTCAGATCATAGATGATCTATATTTTGGCCCACTTATTTCCCATCAGTCTTTGCTCCTGTTGGCTAACAGCAATCTTCCTCAGACAACTTTTGAAGGCTTGAGTTGCGCCATTTGGGCAGAAGGGAAGCTCACATTTGTGTGAGGACGAGGAGCTGAATGTTTTTGAGTCTTGTTCTGTCCCAGCTGGTTCCTGGCAAAGATCTGGCTGAGACCTTTCATGGCTGCACAAACCCATTAGCTGAAGGGGAAAAATATCCTCCTTATCTCTACCTCCCTTCTGTGAATGACCTCAGCCATCATGTAATCTAGGTGAGGCCTATCCAGTGGTTCATTTCAAAGCATGAATTGTTGCGGAGGGTTCGAAAACTTCTATTGTTTTTGGCAGCGAGAGACGGTCTGAGGGGACTGTACAGAGCAGGAAAACTGATTGTGATTTCTGTTTGTAATTAGAGAAGGTATTTTCACAGAAGTTGTTGTGAATTAACTGCAAAGGTCATGCGCTCTGATGTACTGCTTCCTCTGGGCTAGTTCTGACTAGATTTGTGTCTAATCCTCTAAAGAGCTGTAACAAAATGTAGCTTCTGCACTTTCTGAAGTTGTTCAAAATAACAGTTGCATGGGCACGACCCAATGCACAATATCCCGCGTGTTATAGAGTCATACAGCATGGAAACAGACCCTCCCATCCAACCAGTTCATGCCGAACATGTTCCCAAACTAAACTAGTCTCACCTGCCTGCACTTGACACATATCCCTCCAAATCTTTCCTATTTATGAATTTATCCAAATGTCTTTTAAACAAAACAAATGTCTTGTCTTGTAACTGTGCCCGCATCCACCATTTTCTCTGGAGGTTCGTTCCACATGTGAATCCCTCTCTGTATTTAAAAAAAGCTCCCCCTCACGTCTTTTTAAAATTTTTCTCACCTCACCTTAAAAATACACCCCCTTGTCTTTAAATCCCCACCCTAGGGATATTTCGCCAATCACGTTATCTGTACCCCTCATGATTTTATAAACGTCTATAAGATCACCTCTCAATCTCCTACGCTCCAGTGAAAAATGTTCTAGCCTGTCATAGAGATGTATAGCATGGAAACAGACCCTTCAGTCCAACCCGTCCATGCTGACCAGATATCCCAACCCAATCTAGTCCCACCTGCCAGCACCCGGCCCATATCCCACCAAACCCTTCCTATTCATATACCCATCCAGATGCCTTTTAAATGTTGCAATTGTACCAGCCTCTACCACTTCCTCTAGCATGAAAAAAGTTGGCCCTAAGGCCTCTTTTATATCTTTCCCCTCTCACCCTAAACCTATGCCATTTGTTCTGGACATCCCCACCACAAAGAAAAGACTTTGTCTATTTATCCTATCCATACCCCTCATAATTTTGTAAACCTCTATAAGGTCACCGCTCAGCCTCCAATGGTCCAGGAATAACAGCCCCAGCCTGTTCAGCCTCTCCCTGTAGCTCAAATCCTCCAACCCTGGCAACATCCTTGTAAATCTTTTCTGAACCCTTTCAAGTTTCACAACATCTTTCTGATAGGAAGGAGACCAGAATTGCACGCAATATTTCAACAGTGGGCTAACCCATGTCCTGCACAGCTGCAACATGACCTCTCAACTCTTATACTCAATACTCTGACCAATAAAGGAAAGCATACCAAACGCCTTCTTCATGATCCTATCTACCTGCGACTCCACTTTCAAGGAGCTATGAACCTGCACTCCAAGGTCTCTTTGTTCAGCAACACTCCAGAGAACCTTACTATTAAGTGTATAAGTCCTGCTAAGATTTGCTTTCCCAAAATGTAGGACCTCGCATTTATCTAAATTAAACTCCATCTGCCACTTCTCAGCCCATTGGCCCATCTGGTCCAGATCCTGTTGTAATCTGAGGTAACCCTCTTTGCTGTCCACTACACCTCCAATTTTGGGGTCATTTGCAAACTTACTAACTGTATCTCTTATGCTCACATCCAAATCATTTATGTAAATGATGAAAAGTAGTGGACACAGCACCAATCCTTGTGGCACTCCACTGGTCACAGGCCTCTAGTCTGAAAAACAACCCTCCACCACCACCACCCTCTGTTTTCTACCTTTGAGCTGGTTCTGTATCCAAATGGCTAGATCTCCCTGTATTCCATGAGATCTAACCTTGCTAATCAGTCTCCCATGGGGAACCTTTTCAAGTGCCTTACTGAAGTCCACATAGATCACATCTACCACTCTGCCCTCATCAATCCTCTTTGTTACTTCTTCAAAAGACTCAATCAAGTTTGTGAGACATGATTTCCTACACACAAAGCCATGTTGACTATCCCTAATCAATCCTTGCCTTTCCAAACACATGTATATCCTGTCCCTCAGGATTCCCTTCAACAACTTGCCCACCACCCACGTCAGGTTCACTGGTTTATAGTTCTCTGACTTGTCCTTATCACCTTTCTCAAACAGTGGCACCACGTTAGCCAACCTCCAGTCTTCCAGCATCTCATTTGTGACTATTGATGATATAAATAGCTCAGTAAGAGGTCCAGCAATCACTTCCCTAGCTTCCCACAGAGTTCTAAGGTACACCTGATCAGGTCCTGCAGATTATCCACTTTTATGTGTTTCAAGACATCTAGCACTTCCTCCTCACATATGGATGTTTTTCAAGATGTCACCCTCTATTTCCCTACATTCTATATCTTCCATGTCCTTTACCACAGTAAACACTGATGCAAAATATTCATTTAGTATCTCCCCCATCTCCTGCGGCTCCACACAAAGGCCACCTTGCTGATCTTTGAGGGGGCCTATTCTCTTTCTTGTTATCCTTTTTTCCTTAATGTATTTGTAAAAAATCCCTTTGGATTCTCCTTAACTCTGTTTGCCAAAGCTATCTCATGTCCCATTTTTGCCCTCCTGATTACTCTCAAGTATAGTCCTTTATACTCTTCTGAGGATTCACTCGATCTATCCTGTCAATACCTGACATACGCTTCCTTCTTTTTCTTAACCAAAACCTCAATTTCTTCAGTCATCCAGCATTCCCTATCCTTATAACTCAAGCCTCCATTCCTGGCAACATCCTGGTAAGTCTTTCTGAACCCCTCTCGAGTTTAATAATCTCCTTCCTATAATAGGGCAACCACGACTACACACAGTACTCCAGAAGAGGCCTCACCAATGCCCTCTACAACCTCAATATAAGATCCCAACTCCTATACTCAGAGATCTGAGCAATGAAGGCAAGCTTCATAACCACCCTACTTTCATGTGACACAAATACCAAAGAATTATGTACCTGAACCTCTAGGCCTCTCTGTATACAACACTGACCAAGGTGCTACTTTTAATTGGGTAAGTCCAGCCCATATTTGTTTTACCTTGTATTTGTCCAAAGTAAACTCCATCTGCTACACCTCAGCCAACTGATCAAGATCTCTTTGTAATCTTAGATAACCTTCTTCACTGTCCACTGTACCATCAACTTTGGTGTTATCTACAAACTTACAAACTACACCTTCTATATTCTAATCTAAATGACAAACAAAAGTGGACCAAGTACTGATCCCTGTGGAACACCACTGGTCACAGGCCTCCAGTCTGAAAAGCAACCCTCAACAACAGGCTAATGATTCAGCTAAAGCAGTGGATTCTACCAATTGGTGTATATTTAATTTATCATCTCGGTTATTGTTATCTCCTATAGGAGCAAACATATCACCAAACACTGTCCATGCTCCTTGCACCCCTGCACTGTTGAGTTCATTTTGCAGCATCAAGTTGTTTGCTGGTTTTAGGTTTTAATCAAAACCTAAAATACACAGCACCCATCATTTCCAGATCCTGGAAATCCTATGTCCCAGCAATCCCCCTGCACCAACCTTGTGTTTAGGACCCTGGAGTAATCCTGTGATGTCCTGCTTCACCCTGGGTAGAAATAGTGCAGTGCAGGCGGAGTTAGTTAGAAGAGGTGTGCCTGAGATTGATAGAGAGAAGCTCTGCTACATAATAATCTTTCAATAATGTCCAGTAAGATTAGAGTGCAGTATATCTCAGGTTGCCGTATATAGCAGTACACCAAATTTTGGTTTACCCAGCTCATTATGAACCAGCAATCTCAGCAAAATTATATAACGGTTTACTGCAATTTACTGTATTTTACTGAAGTTTACTGTATTATTCTGAACAATTATTATAGGTTTTAAATTTATCTACCTCAATCTGAATATACTTGTTCAATCAAATGTCCATTCAAAATTACCCGATGGAGGATTCGATTTCAAGTCGATTTCTCCTCAAATACTGCAATCTGTTATAATGTCAGAGCGGTCAGTTCAGGGTGTGAGTGAGAAGGCTCTCTGTCTCTAAGTTTAATCTAAGGCAAAGTTGCAATAATATTGAAGTGATCCATACTGTAAATAAAGAACAGCAATGATATATATACCCCCTGCATTACGTTTCCATTACTTAGTGGGTGTTTTTGTGTTGGTTAATGTAGACCTTTTGATTATTTGAAAGATTAGGCCAAGTGGCATACATAAATGTCGGATAATAAAAAGTTTGTTGAATTTAGCCTTAATTTGTACCAATTAGAAAGAAGCCTAAGCCTGAAGAGAGTTCCTGACCTTGCCTTCTCCTCAACTATTCTTTCTTGAACCCAGACTCCTAGATGGGAGCATAAAACCGCAAGCCAAAAGACTCCTTGGTCTGCTCTGGCTGTCTTTTACTCCGGATTTTCGGGTGTCCTTTCAGAGCTCCATCTGTGTCTTACTGCCTTTTCCTGTCTTCAGATTCACGGCACTGAACCTAGACCACATTTTGAGGCCTAGGCTTTCCTCTTGCACGTTCATCATGTGTGCATAGACCGTACCCTGGATTTCTACCTCAATAAGTAGATTTTTTTTTGTCCCTGGCTTGCAAACTTTTAACGTCTATTTCAAAATCACTTGTCACTTTATTATATTGAAAGAATCGAACATAGGATTTACATGAACTTGAATGCTGAATATAGGATTAAAGACAGGATTCTTGGCAGTGTGGAGGAACAGAGGGATCTTGGTGTTCAAGTATATGGATCGCTCAAAGTCGCCACCCAAGTGGATAGGGTTGTTAAGAAAGCATATGGTGTTTTGGCTTTCATTAACAGGGGGATCGGGTTTGAGAGCCGCAAGGTTTTGCTACAGCTCTACAAGTCCCTGGTGAGACCACACTTGGAATATTGTGTCCAGTTCTGGTCGCCCTACTATGGGAAAGATGCAGAGGCTTTGGAGAGGGTGCAAAGAAGGTTTACCAGGATGCTGCCTGGACTGAGGGCTTGCCTTATGAAGGGATGTTGACTAAGCTTAGACTTTTCTCTCTGGAGAGAAGGAGAGAGAGAGGTGACCTGATTGAGGTATACAAGATAATGAGAGGCATGGATAGAGTCAATAGCCAGAGACTTTTCCCTAGGGCAGGATTGACTGATACGCGGGGTCATAGTTTTTGAAGATATGAGGAGAAAGGTATAGGGAAGATGTCAGAGGTAGGTTCTTTATGCAGAGAGTTGTGAATGCATAGAATAAGTTGTTAGCGGTAGTGGTGGGTCTATAGGGACATTATAAGCGACTGCTGGACATGCACATGGATAGCAGTGAATTCAGGGGTGCATGGGTTAAGTTATTTTATTTTACATTAGGATTAATCCTCAGCACAACATCATGGGGCAATGGGCCTGTTCTGTGCTGTACTTTTCTATGTTCTATGAAGCTAAATGAAATTTGCATGTATGTCTTAAAAAGTCAGTCCAGAAAACAGGGATCTGTAAAGTTAGTGAAAATGTTTTGTGAACTAAATAAATGTTACAAGTTTGAATGATGAGCCTGTGTACTTGGAAGCAGAAGAATGTCAGATACTCCAAGTATTTGCCTTGGCTTTCACAAGTAATGGATGTGTTTTTGAAAAAAATAAATTAGGTTCATAGTTATTTTAATCACTGTATTTGGGCACATCTCAGGGTCAGGTGAGACTTGAACACAGATGTACTGGTCCAAGGTTGGGACACTGGCATTTATACAGGATCTCTGCATGATCATGATGAGTACTAAAAAGTTTTACAACCATTAAATTCCTGTTAAAGTGTGGTCACTCTCTTGTCAGAAGAAACTTAATCACTAATTTGTGGATAGCAAGCTCTCACCAACAGCAACATGAGGGGCCAGATTGTGTTTCTTTTTTGACAATACTGATTGAGGAATAAATGCTATGCAGGGAAATATCTCTGCGCTTTGCTGAGGAGTGTTGTAGGATCTTTTTACCTGGGCTAACAGAGCGCTCCATCTGATTGATGACACTTCCCAACAGTGCAATGTTTCCTCAGTACATCAGTGGCCCATCAGCTTACCCTGTGCTGTAATCTCCCAAATGGAATTTGAACTGACAGCATTCTGTCTGTAGTGAGAATGCTCCCACTGAGCTAATGCTGACATCAGACATCAGTGAGAATGTGTATAGGGTATAAGCAGGCAGCGGAAGAGTTAAGTTCCGAGTTTTATGAAACAAGAGGTTCAGCTGAGCATGACTCAGATCAGATAAGAACTTACAGTTAACAGTGGGGTGCTGGAAGCAAGGGTAATGGGATAACAAGGTGGAAAAACAATCATTACATAACAGCCATTTTCACAGTATTGGAAGCATTCAGTACGTGAGGTTAGTTTAACAGGGGCTGAAAATGTGTTGCTGGAAAAGCGCAGCAGGTCAGGCAGCATCCAAGGAACAGGAGATTCGATGTTTCGGGTATTAGCCCTTCTTCAGGAAATGTCGAATCTCCTGTTCCTTGGATGCTGCCTGACCTGCTGTGCTTTTCCAGCAACACATTTTCAGCTCTGATCTCTAGCATCTGCAGTCCTCACTTTCTCCTTCTAGTTTAACAAGGGGAAAAGCATCCATTGTATGAGACCAGTTAACAAAGTTAAGAACACCCATTGTATAACAGTAAAGGGCTTAGTCTCTGTTTTTGATACTCATTGATTGTAACGGTGACCCTATTAATATGTATGTTGCCTTATCTGGATGCTCCTCACTGTAACATGTCTATATAATTCATTGAGAAACTGCTGTTCCAGAGAAGACTGTGAACTCATGTCTCTGTGCACATGGGCAATCGTTCTCTCTCCCTACAGGGCCCAGAATAAAGATGGAGGTAAACAAGTGTGTCTCTGAGCGTTTTGCTTTGACTGGGGGGAGGGGGGAGGAAACGACATAAGCTGGGGCATTGATACAGTCACACATGATCAAAAATTAGATTAGATTAGATTACTTACAGTGTGGAAACAGGCCCTTCGCCCCAACAAGTCCACACCGACCTGCCGAAGCACAACCCACCCATACCCCTATATTTACGCCTTACCTAACACTACGGGCAATTTAGCATGGCCAATTCACCTGACCCGCACATCTTTGGACTGTGGGAGGAAACCGGAGCACCCGGAGGAAACCCACGCAGACACAGGGAGAAGGTGCAAACTCCACACAGTCAGTCACCTGAGTCGGGAATTGAACCCGGGTCTCAGGCGCTGTGAGGCAGCGGTGCTAACCACTGTGCCACCCAAAATAAAAGTAGTCAGATTAGGTAAGTCTGCATCCAGCTCTAAGAGCAGAGAGAAAATACTGGAGAAATTCAGCAGGCTGGCAGCATCTGTAGAGAGAGAGAAACAATTCATGTTTTGAGTCCAAAATGACTCTTCACCCGAACTGCTTCTGAGTTTCTCCAGGACTTGGTGTTTGTTTCAGAATTCCAGCATCCACAATATTTTACTTCTGTCCGAAACAGCAGACATTCCGTCTTCAAAACAACCTTGAAAATGGACGTTTCCTGGAAAAACTGGAAAGTTGTCTGTGTATTACTCAGAAGAAAATAAATCTGGTAACTTTTCCAGCACTTCCCTCGTGTCAGTCGATCAAACAGTTGGAAAACTCAGTGTTAGATCAAATGAACTTGCGCCAAGTAAAACATGCATTACTACAGAGTGGCCAACAAGACTGGAGGAAAGCTCCGATTCTTTCTGATTTGCTTTCAGTAAGAATTTGTTTGGGAAATGATGGGGGAAATATAAGGAACCGTCTGTACATGATTTTTCACAAAGGGATTGATGTAACAGAATGAATGTTGAATTAATTGAGGTGTTAAGGTAGACTGTGACCTGGATCTAGGCCAAATGCTGGCAAATGGGATGAGATTAATGTCAAATATCTGGTCAGCATGTGCTAGTTGGACCGAAGAGTCTGTTTCCGTGCTGTACATATCTATGACTGTAATAGCGACAGGAGCTGGAGAAGATAGTGCACATGCATTCTGATAGCACGTTTTGTGATCTGGGGCTGTCCCCAAAGTCTTTCACAACCAGTTAAGGCCACTCACTGGATTTGGTTTCCCCTCAGGTTAGACTCAGCACCAGTTGTGTCTCTGTATAATGAGAGAGCAGTCCTATGGTCCTCTGGGACGATGGTGACTTCGTCTTTTGTAGGTAAATGTGACAGCCGGTTGGCAGACGGTGAATTCCCACAAACAGCATTGAGAAGCTTATATTAATAAATTACCTAGAAAGGGGACGAAACGTTTGCAACAAAAACTCCCAGCTCGGCGAACAGAACCACAACAACGAGCACCCAAGCTACAAATCTTCTCACAAACTTTGAATAAATTACCTGTTGAGGCAGGTTATTGTTTTCCAAGGGTAGTTCCACCATCTCTGGGCTAGGATATGATGACCATGGAAGGCGCCATAATGTCCGAACAGGTTGATACTTAAAAAAGAAATAAACTAAATGCTTATTTACTTTTCACAAAGGCAGCCTTTTGCAGTCGATTAAAAATCGAGGATTTGCTTGGTCCTGATCAAACATCCTGGTGAAACATGTAATGCCATAATTGAACAGGTCTGGTGGGATATTGGTGGGAGTTCTTCAGAATCATCATAGACTCCCAACCAAATGGAAGCAGGCCATTCAGCCCACTGAATCCATACCAACCCTCCGAAGAACATCCTGTCCTCCTAACGCTGCATTTCCCAGGGCTAACCCGTCTAGCCTACACATCTCTGAATACTGTAGCCAATTTAGCGTGGTCAATCTACTTAACCTGCACATCTTTGGACTGTGGGAGGAAACACACGCAGACACAGGGAGAACATCCAAACTGCACACAGACAGTCACCCAAGGTGGGAATTGAACCTGGGTTCCTGGTGCTGTGAGGCAGCCGTGCTAACCACTGAGCTGTGCCACTCATGGCAAGGTGGTGCATTTACAGCATGACTCATTTACATAGGTATATTCTATTAAAAATATGGGCCTTAAATTAAGCACCATTTGTTCAGTTCCAATTATTTCCTGACCTCTCCACCGTAACTCCTCATGTGCAGCAATACAATGGGAGATTAATTTGTGAAATGAGTTAAGTTGACCTGCAATGACACTTCACTTTCACACAGGTGAAATAGGCAGCTAACGATTTTTTGTTTTCTTTGTGCTGTTTGGTGAGGAAAACTGGGAGAATTCCCTGATCTTCATACAGGACTTTTAAGTTAGTGTTTCAACTGCTGGGAGTGTTTATGGAAGTGCAGCCCAGTCACACTATTGGTCTCGCTGTCCCTCCCTTCCCTGTGGAGTTTTCTCCCTTGGGCTGCACAGTGGCTCAGTGGTTAGCACTGCTGCCTCACAGTGCCAAGAACCCAGGTTCAATTCCACCCTCGGGCAACTGTCTGGGTGGAGTTTGCACACTCTCCCCATGTCTGTGTGGGTTTCCTCCCACTGTCCAAAGGTGTGCAGGTCAGGCTGAATTGGCCATGCTCAATTACTCTGTGATCAGGTGTGTGTGGGTTGGGTGTATTAGTCAGGGGGAATGTGAGGTAGGGAGAATGGGTCTGGATGGGTTACTGTTCAGAGGGTCGATGTGAACTTGTTGGGCCGAAGGGCCTGTTTCACGCTGTAGGGATTCTAGTCTATGATTTTTCCTAAGTTCCCTGGTCAGTGGCGTATTGTTCTGGAGGAGAAGCTGAAGCATGCTTTGAGCTGGCATCGTGTGTGTGTGTGTGTGTGTGTGTGTGTGTCCGTCCGTCCGTCCTAGAGTGCAGTGAGCCCTGACTGAGACAGTGACAGCCCCACTCGAGAGGTTTCTCCGAGATCCAGCAGCTGTTGGAACTGTCAGCCGAGCCCAGGAGCTGCTGCCGGCTCCTGGATGTGCATCCTCTGGGCCATTGGTCTCCATGGTGATTAATCTCCAGGTCGCATGTTCTGTTTCATTTGAAAAACAAAGCCATAAAATAACGAACAGTCTGGCAGACTTGCTCTTCAGGAGCCTGGGCCAGTTATTGAACAATGGGCGTGAAATGTACAGGACGTTGGTCAGGCCACTTTTGGAATACAGCATTCAGTTCTGGTGTCCTTGCTATAGGAAGGATGTTGTGAAACTTGCAAGGGTTCAGAAAAGATTTACAAGGACGTTGCCAGGATTGGAGGGTTTGAGCTATAGGGAGAGATTGAATAGGTTGGGGCTGCTTTTCCTGGAGCGTCCAAGGCTGAGGGGTGACCTTATAGAGGTTTACAAAATCATGAGGGGCATGGATAGGCCAAGGCCTTTTTTCCCTAGTCTGGGGGAGTCCGAAGCTAGAGGGCATAAGTTTAATGCGGGAGGGGAAAGATTTAAAAGGGACCGAAGAGGCAACTTTTTCACGCAGAAGGTGGTATATGTATAGAATGAGCTGCCAGAGGATGTGGTGGAGGCTGGTACAATTACAACATTTAAAAGGCATTTGGATGGGTATATGAATAGGAACCGTTTGGAGGGATATGGGCCGGGGCTGGTAAATGGGACTAAATTGGGTTGGGGTATCTGTTTGGCATGGACGAGTTGGACTGAAGGGTCTGTTTCCATGTCGTATCAGGGAACGATAGAATCCCAAGTGTAACTGTCAGTTAAATCAGGATTGGGCTGCAAAGCCAGGAACTGAGTATTCCCAGAGGCTAACTTTGCCTTCAATGGGGAGAAGAACAAATGTTTGATAGTAGGACGTGAGGGAAGGGAATCACGCAGCATGCAGTCTCCTTTGACCAGTGCTTGCTTTCTTTTAAAAAAGAAGCCTTGTTGCGGCTTTTTCGGTAAATTGGTGCCTTACCACCACAGTGGGCCATTTAGCTCACTCCGTGAAATGGCTGAGGTGTGTTTTTAAATGATGTCAAACGGCATGGGTTTGATCCCCACTCTCCGGCTGAGTTAAACTCGGGATCTGCCTCCTCACTCCCCCACTCGACAGCACAAGATAATGGCGCTGCCCAAAAACCTGCCAAGCTGACTGGGCGAGATGAAGCATTTTGAGCGAAGGGCTTGCCACTCGTTAACTCTTCAAATGTTGCCATGGAGAGTTGTAACTCCTTTCAAAGGGCTGCTACAGGAACAATCAGTTCAATGGCATTCTCGATGGGCTGTGACATTCTCCATGTTATACTCACTGACGTGAGAGCATTTTAATCACTCACTGTTACAAAGCCCTCACTTTCAACGAACGTGACACTATATCACAATTAAAATACTGCATAGAATCCCTATATGTGGAAGCAGTCCATTCAGCCCCTCAAGTCTACACCCCTCCAACGAGCATCCCACTCAGACCTACCATATCCCTGTAACCCTGCACTTCCCATGACTAACCCACCCAGCCTGGACACAATGGGGCAATTTAGAATGGCCATTCCACCTAACCTGCACATCTTTGAACTGTGGGAGGAAACCAGAGCAAACCCGCGCAACCACGAACAATGTATAAACTCCACACAGACAGTCACCCAAGGCAGGATTGGTTTGATGAGGACTCATCTACTGAGGTAGTATGGGCTGAGGTTAGAAACAAGAAAGGAGAGGTCACCCAGTTGGGAGTTTTTTATAGGCCTCCGAAAAGTTCCAGAGATGTAGAGGAAAGGGCAGCAAAAATAATTCTGGATAGGAATGAAAGTAACAGAGTAGTTGTTTAAGCGTTTTTAACTTGCCAAATATTGACTGGAAACACTATACCCTGATTCCTGATGAAGGGCTTATGCCTGAAACATCGACTCTCCAGCTCCTCAGTTGCTGCCTGATCTGTTGTGCTTTTCCAGCACCACACTCTCGACTTTGAGCTCCAGCTTCTGCGGTCTTCACTTCCTCCTGGAAACACTATAGTTCGAGTACTTTAGATGGGTCAGCTTTTAACCAGTGTGTGCTGGATGGTTTCCTGACACAATATGTAGACAAGCTAACAAGAGGCAAAGCAACATTACTGGGTAATGAACCAGGCCAGGTGTTAGATTTGGAGGTAGGTGAACACTTTGGTGATAGTGATCACAAATCCTTTACGTTTACTTTAGCGATGGAAAGGGATAGGTGCATAGCACAGGGCAAGAGTTATAGCTGGGGGAAAGGCAATTATGAGTCGATTAGGCAAGATTTAGGATGCATAGGATGGGGAAGGAAACTGCAGGGGGTGGGCACTACTGAAATGTGGAGTTTGTTCAAGGAACAGCTACTACAGGTCGTTGATAATTATGTACCTGTCAGGCAGGGAGGAAGTCATTGAGTGAGGGAATCGTGGTTTACTAAGGAAGTTGAATCTCTTGTCAAGAGGACGAAGGTGGCATATATAAAGATAAGGCATGAAGGTTCAGTTTGGGTGCTTGAGAGATACAAGTTATCCAGGAAGGACCGAAAGAGAGAGCTAAGAAGAGCCAGGAAGGGTACACGAGAAGTCTTTGGCAGGTAGGATCAAGGAGAACCCTAAGGCTTTCCATAGGTATGTCAGGAATAAAGGAATGAATAGAGTAAGATCAGGGTCAATCAAGGATGGTAGTGGGAATTTGTGCATTGAGTCCAAAGTGATAGGAGAGGCGCTAAATGAATATTTTTCACCAGTATTCATACAGGAAAAAGATAAAGTGGCAAGGAGAATACTGAGCTACACGCTATTAGCCTAGATGGGATTGAGGTTCACAAGGAGGAGGTGTTAACTATTTTCACTCTTTCCAGAATTGCTAAGTCCCCTGGGCCGGATGGGATTTATCCTAGGATTCTCTGGGAAGCCAGGGAGGAGATTGGTGAGCCTTTGGCTTTGATTTTTATGTCGTCATTGTCTACAGGAATAGTACCAGAAGACTGGAGGATAGCACATACTGTCCCCTTGTTCAAGAAGGGGAGAAGAGACAACTCTGGTAATTATAGACCAGTGAGCCTTACTTTGGTTGTGGGTAAAGTGTTGGAAAGGATTATAAGAGAGAGGATTTATTATCACCTAGAAAGGAATAGGTTGATTAGGAATAGTCAACACGGTTTTGTGAAGGGTAGGTCGTGCCTCACAAATGTTATTGAGTTCTTTGAGAAGGTAACCAAACAGGTGGATGAGGGTAAAGTATTTGATAAGAGGCCATTGCAGAAAATACGGAGGCATGGGATTGATGGTGATTTAGCAGTTTGGATCAGAAATTGGCTAGCTATAAGAAGACAGAGGTTGATGGGAAATGTTCATCATGGAGTTTAGTTACTAATGCTGTATCGCAAGGAACTGTTTTGGGGCCACTACAGTGTGTCATTTTTATAAATGATTTGGATGAGGGTGTAGAAGGATGGATTAGTAAATTTGGGGATGACAGAAAGTCAGTAGAGTTGTGGATGGTGCCGAAGGATGTTGCTGGTTATAGAGGGACATAGATAAGCTGCAGCACTGGGCTGAGAGGTGGCAAATGGAGTTTAATGCAGAAAAGTGTGAGGTGATTCACTTTGGAAGGAGTAACAGGAATACAGCGTACTGGGCTAATGGTAAGATCTAGGTAGTGTAGATAAGCAGAGAGATCTCGGTGTCCGTGTACATAGATCCCTGAAAGTTGCCACCCAGGTTGATATGGTAGTTAAGACAGCGTACGGTGTGTTAGCTTTTATTAATAGAGGGACTGAGTTTCAGAGGCATGAGGTCAGGCTGCATTTATACAAAACTCTGGTGCGGCCACGCTTGGAGTATTGTGTACAGTTCTGGTCACCACGTTCTAGGAAGGATGTGGAAGCATTGGAAAGGGTGCAGGAGAGATTTACCAGGATGTTGCCTGGTATGAAGAGAAGGTCTACTAGGAAAGGCAGAGGGACTTGAGGCTGTTTTCGTTAGAGAGAAGAAGGTTAAGAGGTGACTTGATAAAGACATATAAGATGATCAGAGGGTTAGATAGGGTGGACAGTGAGAGCCTTTTTCCTTGGATGGTGATGGCTAGCATGAGGGGCATAGCTTTAAATTGAGGGGTGATAGATATGGGACAGATGTCAGAGGTAGTTTCTTTACTCAGAGAGTAGTAAGGGCATGGAATGCCCTGTCTGCAACAGTAGACTCACCAACTTTAAGGGCATTTAAATGGTCATTGGATAAACATATGGATGGTAATGGGATACTGTAAGTTAGATGGGCTTCAGATTGGTTTCACAGGTCGTTGCAACATTGAGGATTGAAGGGCCTGTACAGTGCTGTAATGGTCTACGTTCTATGGAATTGAACCTGGGTCCTTGGCAACGTGAGGCAGCGGTGCTAACCACTGCCTTAGGGTCAGGCTGATGTTGATCAGTGTATAATGATGCTTCCAGTGAGTCAGCATCCTAGGAATTTAATGTTCAATCTGCAAGTTTGGCATTGGGGATGTTTATGATATTTTATTCCTCCGGTGTGTGGGCAAAGGAGGAATCAGGTTGGGAGAGACAGACTCCCTTCATGGGTTTTGCTAATTTTCTGGAATTACAAGCTGGGAGGGGGGAATTGTTGGTGTTGCAAAGCTGGGAATGGGATTGAGTGGCCAGTGCATAATGGATTCAAAATTCAAGTCCTCTTAGTTCCTGGAGCCTGCTGTGATAGTTCGGGCTACAAGGATGATCCAATCGGATTAACCATTCCCAGCTCTGTTTTTGTGCTTTTGATTTCAGCCTGGTCTGTTGTCCTGGTCCCAACCTGACCTCTGCAGCTTGAGCTGCATTTAAGTGGCACCATTTAATGGCAAATGACCATTACCACAGCAATAATGAAATGTAACTAACAAAAGAGTATGGTACAAGTGCAAGACTGGAGTCTATACTGATTCTTTGAAGGAATCTAGGAACAGGGGTTCAGCCCCTCAAGTCTGTTCTGCCATGCAGTGAGATTATTGGCCTTACTCCATATATATTCCTTGCATTTTTGTTCAGCTAAACTATTATCTAGCTCCAGTTTAGAATTAACAACTGATCCAGCATCAACTTCTATTTGTGAAAGAGCTGTCCAAATCTCTACCATTCTTTTATATGTAGAAGTGCTTCTTAACATCTCTCCTGGCCCTAATTCTTGGACTATTCCCCCACGAGATATAGAATCACCAATCTATGGGAAGAGTTTATCTTTCTCAACCCCATCTCCTTCTGTTAATGTCTTGAAGATTTTGATCAGCACTTAGAGAAAACTGGCCTAATTTGTTTCTTCTCACATTGTAACTTAAACCTTAAGGAGTTGTCCAATTATGGAGTCATACAGCACGGAAACAGGCCTTTCGGTTCAACTGGTCCACCCTGACCAAGTTTCCCAAACTAAACTAGGCCTGCATTTGGCCCTTATCCCTCCAAGCCTTCCCTATTCATATACCTGTCCAAATGTCTTTTAAATGTTGTAACTATACCTGTATCTACCACTTACTGTGGCTGTTTATTCCATGTACAGTGTGAAAAATTGTCCCTCGGGTTCCTTTTAAATCTTTCTGCTCTCACCTTAAAATTATGCCCTCTAGTTTTGAACCCTCCCTAACCTAGGGAAAAGACGTTTTCTATGTGTCCATGCGCCTCATGGTTTTATAAACCTCTATAAGGTCATCCCTCAGCCTACGACTCTCCAGGGAAAAAAGCCCTAGCCTGTTCAGCCTCTCTCTCTGTGTCAAACCCTCCAGTCCCAGCAACAACTTGGTAAATCTTTTCTGCACCCACACAGGGTTAACATTATCCTTCCTGTAGAAAGGCAGCCAGAATTGAATGCAGTATTCTAAAAGTGGCTTCACCAATGTCCTGTAAAACCACAACATGACCTCCCAACTGCTCTACTTAATGCACTGCCCAATAAAGGCAAACTTATCAAATGCCACCTTCACTAGGCTGTCTATCTGTGACTCTGCTTTCAAGGAACTATGAACCTGCACCCTTGAAGAGAAATGCTCTCTTTGAGGGGTCATATGACTGTGACACTCTCCCTCCCTCAAAAGCCGGTGAAAGTGCGTTCTTGGATATTCTTAAGGTGGCGATAGATTCTAGTTAATCAGAAAATTGAGATTATCAGTGGTAGATGAAAATCTGGAGTTTCAAGCATAAACAAATCAGCCATTACTTTACTAAAAGGGAGAGAATGCTTGAGGGGCTGAATGGCCTACTTCTTTGAATTTCCATAGTTGTATGACTGGAAGGGATTGAGTCAATTGACGTCACCAGAGTGGCTGTGGAGGCCATGAAATATTGATAATGTTCACTTCCAGCTGCCTCCTGCTCTCTTTGAACTTGTACCTGCACAAGCTCAGCTTTGTCACTTGATTAGCACCCTTTCCCAGTTGAGATCTCCTGATTGGATTCCAACTTGAGCTCCTGCAGAGAAATAGATGCATTCATCCTCCCCTCCTCTTGTCAGATTGAGTGTACATGTCAAGAACTTGCTAACAGTTTGGCGAATCCAGTCACTCACGGGCAGTTTCTGACTGAGTGTTGAAAGGTTTACAATGGCACCACCGACTGCACTGAATGTTGTATTACAGTGTCTGGGTGGAGACGTGTAACCCTCAATGAGAAATTCAGCCTTCCAATGAATAGATAAAGGATATGACACCAGGTTCCAGGATCGGGTTTTGGAGGGGTAGGTGTAAATCAGGCCCCAGTTAACAGGATGTACAGCTCGAGGGAATCTATTGGATTCAGGCTGGGGGAGCTAGGGACCAGAGGCCCTTGATTTCTGTCCCTGCCCCTGGGCGTCACAGCAAAACTTCACATTTTTAGGATGTTTACTGCAGCAAACATTTTGAAAGCAGGATTGACTAAACACTATTTTTAGAGACAATTTGCAATTTAATCAGTGGAGGCTATTTCTCAGGTAAACCTTACGCAGAGTAGCCGTTTGCTTTTCCCTGCTCCCAGTCCAAAGTGACTCTTAATTCCTGAGGGTTTACTTACTCATAGTGACATACAGCACGGAAACAGGCCCTTCGGTCCAGCTTGTCCGTGCTAACCAAGTTTTCCACACTAAATTAGCCCCATTTGCCTGCATTTGGTCCATATCTTTCCAAACCTTTCCTATTCACGTACTTGTCCAAATGTCATTTAAATGTTGTAACTGTGCCTGTATCTACCACTTCCTCTGGCAGTTCATTCAACAAATGCCCCAAATTGTCCTCCTGTTTGTTGGCTGTACCACCATGTTGACGTTCTGATATTTGTGTATAAGATCACCTAAGCCCCCTGGACAACTCCAATGCCTCTTTTTGGGCGGGTCACCCTCACCAATTAGACAAAGGCAGGTGGTTGCAGGTATTGGAGAGTGTGGTGAGGTTCTCCGTGTTGGCTTCAGCAAGGATGGTGGGTATTTGGCAGGCCACACACCAGTGCTGATTAACTTTGAACAAACAAGGCCACAGGCCATGGTGTCGAGAGCAGAGAAAACTTGTGACCCGAGCAGCTTTGCCAAGTTGGCAAAGATGTTGGAGGGAGGAATATAAAATGGGACAGTTATGACCTTGAGAAAGAGCCATTTGTGAATGTTCTTCAGTTTGACTCTGTTAAAATGGCCAGGAGGTATGAACTGTCACATAATGACTCAATGCCTGGACTGTGCAGAGGGATGCAGAGGAGAGAGGAAAGCAAAACTGCTCATTCTGTAGCATTAGATTGAGTTCTGAGGGAAGGTTTTGAATAAGGATGACTCACTCTGACCTTGAACAAAGTTGGGGATAAAAAGGATAGAGAAGACAAACCAGCTACATAATTTGAAGTGACCCATTTCGACACAGGGGCATAAGTTTAAAAAAAATAGAAAGCAAATTCAAGACTGGTGTCAGAGACAATTGTCTTCACACAATCTAGCCCACATTTTGGAGTTAAGATCATTTTGAATTGTTCAGTAACAGCAGCAACAGTTAGAGGAGAAGCTCAGGGCGCTATGAGTGATCGTACAAGCCAAACCAACTGTAAGGCCTACCTATCGTGTCACATCCTCTCTGTGACCTCTTCAGTCTGATCTTTTGGAGTGAGCTGCACCACCAAGGCCCATCCTCCTGGAGTGAGTGAAGTGCGATGCTGCTGACAGACTGGGTCGAGGTGTATTTTAGCTCATAGTGTGGGGAGATGACAGTAAATCCAAACTGATTGCATTGTCACTGCATGTTAGCATTGTGTTACTATGCCGAATAGTGGGAGGAGGTTGCTGCATAACATAGTGGAAACACCAAATAGTAGTTTTAAAAAAACAGAAAGAACTGCAGATGTTGGAAATCAAAAACGCGAATGGAAATTGCTGGAAAAACTCAGCAGGTGGGCCAGCATCTTTTGACAGAAATCCAAGTTAACATTTCGGGTCCACTGACCCTCCTTCAAGAACTGATAGGTGGCAGGAAACAGTTGGTATTCATGCAGAAGATGGGGACGTGGGGGGAGTAAATGAGAGGTCGAGATGAAGCCCAGACTGAGAGAAAAACAGTCAGACAGACAAAGGGTAACGGTCAAAAAGTGTGGCATTAGAAAAGCACAGTCTGTCAGACAGCATCCGAGGAGCAGGAGAGTCGACATTTTGAGCATAAGCTCTTCGTCAGCAATGGGGGCTTATGCTGAAACTGTCAACTCTCCAGCTCCTCGGATGCTGCCTGACCTGCTGTGCTTTTCCAGCACCACACTTTTTGACTCTGATCTACAGCCCTAACTTTCTCCTCCAGGGTAAAGGTCACTCTGAGGGAATAAATAGCTGCAAATGGGGACTATTATGGCTGACAATAGGTTGGTGTGGTAACAGCCTGTGTGCTGACAAGGCCTGATATGCGGGGTTTGAGGTAAGGACTTGGGAGAGGTGATAGGTGTTATTATGGCTAGACTTTTAATCTGGAGACTCCGGATCTGGAAATGATTGTTTAGTTATGACCATGTCAATTGTCTGAAAAACCCGTCTGGTTCCCTAATCTCCTCGAGGGAAGGAAACTGCCATCCTTACCTGGTCTGGCCTCCAGGTGACTCCAAACCCACAGCAACGTGATTGACTCTTTACTGCCCTCTGGGGGAGAGGCAATAATGCTGGTCCAGGCAGCATTGCTGACAAACGGGGTTAGATTAATTTTGGAGATCTGGTCAGCATGGACGAGTTGGACTGAAGGGTCTATTTCCATGCTATACAGCTCTATGCCTCAGCTAGTAACATCCACAACCCATGAATTAATTTTTTTATAAAATGGGAGAATCTCCAACGTTATTGAGTCCTGATGGCTGCGGAGTTCCCGAGTGGAGAATGAGTGGTGTTCTTCCGGTTTACACTGAGCTTTGCTGGAACCCTGCAGGAAGCCTGAGACAGAGATATTCACCATGGAACAGGATGCAACTGGAAACTCGGTCTTCTTTTATGAACAGAACATATGTTGTTTTGCAAAATGGTCACCCAGTCTCTGCTTCATCGCCCCGATGTAGAGGAGACCACATTGTGAGCCGTGACTGCAGTAAACTAGATTGTGTGAAGTGCAGGTCAATCACTGCTTTACCGGGAAGGTGTATCTGGGCCCTTGGATACTGAGCAGGGAGCAGGGACACAGGCTGGTGGTACACCTTCTGTGGTTGCAGGGGAAGGTGCTGTGAAGTGGGCAGTGGAGAAGTGCATCAGTGTGTCCCAGAGGGAACAGACCCTGTGGAAGACTGTCAGGAGGGGAATATGTGTCGGTGCTAGCATCATGCTGGAGGTAGTGGAAATGGCAGCTAATGATCCTCTGGATGTGGAGGATGGTGGGATGGTAAGTAAGGGCAAGGGGGACCTTATCGCTGTTGTGGGATGGAAGAGAGGGGGCAAAGGCCAAAATGCAGAAGATGGGTCAGACCTGGTTGGGAGTCGGTCATCTGTCAGACTACTGTCAGTGATTGCAGCCTCCGTGTGGGCCATTGACAACAATCAGTAGCTGCGGAGAAGAGTTCTGTGCCATTCAAAATAGGCTCAGCTCATCTTCAGGTTTCACCTCCAGCCGCCAGCCGCTCTGCTTTAGCTTGTTTCTGGGAGAGACCAAGCATCTGTCAGTCTCAGTTTTATAACTACTCAGGAAAGGAGCAGCCACATCTCGTTGAAGTAGAGAATCATGAAGTTTCCCAGCTCTCTGAAAGAAGACGTTTCTCCTTGTCTCACTCCGAAAGGACTGACTCTTAACCCAAAACGGGTGCGACCTTATATAATTCCCCAGCTCAGGATCTCCCTCTGTCCAGTTCCTTCCGAATCTGGTACCTTTCCTTAAAGGTCACATCTCATTCTTCTAAACTCCCAGTGAATGGGAACCAACGTATTTTTAGCCTGTCATCCTGGAACTCACCTCAAACAAATCTGAGGAGTCTTTGCTGTACAGCCTGCAATGCCGATGTATCCTTTCTTTAACTAAGTATTCCTGCTGTGCTTTTACCAAGGCCTGAGCTTGTAACTAACGTTTTTATTCCTTGTGCACCAATCCTCGCGTGGTAAAGGCCAATGGGTCATTTGCTTTCTTTAATGCTTTCTAAACCCAGGTGCTCATTTTATGTTCCCGGTCAGTATTTCAAGGGTTAAGCTGCCAACAGAGGCTGTGTGTGACTGGGTAGGTGCAAAGAGGGAGCACCCAAAAAGATCTTGTGGCAGTGTCCCTGCCTCTGGGCCAGAGGATCTGAATTCAGATCTCACCTGCCCCAGAGGTATGTCATCACCTGTCCCAAAATTGATTCAGAATGATTTGTAAGTGGGTAGAGGTGATACTTTGAGGCTGGGTGGCTATTTACTCAATAAACCCCATCACAAGAAAAAAGGCCTCATCACCTACAGGCCTTAATGAGGATGAGTCTACACCCTGAGCTTTTGGAATCTACTTCCTGATCGTTTCCTCCATCCTTTACGAACAAGGCTGCCCCACCCTCCATTTCCATTCTGTCCAGTCTGTTTAGGAGAAAGTGAGGACTGCAGATGCTGGAGATCAGAGCTGAAAATGTGTTGCTGGAAAAGCACAGCAGGTCAGGCAGCATCCAAGGAACAGGAGATTCGACGAAGGGCTCATGCCCGAAACGTCGATTCTCCTGCTCCTTGGATGCTGCCTGACCTGCTGCGCTTTTCCAGCAACACATCTTCAGCTCGTGTCCGGTCTGTTTGACACGTTGTGTGCTCCAGCGTACTTCCTTTCCTGCCCTCTATCACCTTTATAACTGTTCCAGCTTGTGACTAGGCCTTATAAGGGGACTAATATTTTCTCATAGAAACTGGCTCCAATTTGGCAATTGTTTGTTATCAAACTGTTTCTCAGGCACTTGCAGGAGGCCGTTCACTGATTACTGATAGCCTGAGGTTCCAGTAATCTGTGTAGCACTGATTCCAATGTTTTCACTGATTGCACTGTCAGAATTAGCGTGGGCGTGCCGCGTGGGCGGCACGGTGGCACAGTGGTTAGCACTGCTGCCTCACAGCGCCTGCAGACCCGGGTTCAATTCCCGACTCAGGCGACTGACTGTGTGGAGTTTGCACGTTCTCCCCGTGTCTGCGTGGGTTTCCTCCGGGTGCTCCGGTTTCCTCCCACAGTCCAAAGATGTGCGGCTCAGGTGAATTGGCCATGCTAAATTGCCCGTAGTGTTAGGTAAGGGGTAAATGTAGGGGTATGGGTGGGTTGCGCTTCGGCGGGTCGGTGTGGACTTGTTGGGCCGGAGGGCCTGTTTCCACACTGTAAGTCTAATCAATTCTCTCTGTGCCTGCCAGGGGCCGCCTCTCCGTGTTTGTTGTTTTTAAACATCCTCCGTTTCCTTATCTTTCAGAAGGAAGCCTGTGGTGAGCTGCATTTCCTGGCCTCCTGTCAGCAGCAGCTGGGCTGACTTGTGCTTTGTTTTTATTCAGGGTGGGATGTGAAGATCACTGGCTGGCCCAGTGAGTATTCTCCATCCCTAATTGCCCTGCAGAAGATGCTGCTTTGGGGGGTGGGCCTCAGTCCTTGGAGTGTACAGACACCCACAATGCCATCAGGGAGGGAATGCCAGGAGTCCCATATTACAGCACTGAAGGAACAGTCAAACAGCAGCTGTGTGTATGTGTCAGTCTGTCTTTCTCTCTCTCTCTCTCTCTCTCTCTGTGCCTGTGTGTGTCTCTCTGTATATCTGTCTCTCTCTCTCTCTCTCTCTTCCTCCATCTCTCTCTACACATTTTCTTCTCTGCCTTTCTCTCTCTGTCTCTCTATCCCTCCCTGTGGCTCTGCACCTGTATTTTACTGCCAAATATCTGGGAGTTATTCACGAAGCAGATTTCCGAAGTGTGTGTGTGTGTGTGTGTGTGTGTG
This sequence comes from Hemiscyllium ocellatum, assembly GCF_020745735.1. Lineage (NCBI taxonomy): Eukaryota > Metazoa > Chordata > Chondrichthyes > Orectolobiformes > Hemiscylliidae > Hemiscyllium > Hemiscyllium ocellatum. The sequence goes on from NC_083437.1 coordinate 8,091,743, forward strand.
TTCCTGCAGCTCGTCCTCACCAGCATTGTAACCCTTTAATGTTCTGTAACTAAGATCATGTGGGCAGTGAGTTAGGAACACTGGCTGTTCATTATGTGAACAATCTGAGCTCCCCTTTGAGAGGGATTGCGGACATGGGGACAAGGGGGGGGTGTCGGGATTGTAGAACTGTTATTGTGGCCAACTTAGAGGGCTCACTTTCAAGCATTTCGGCTCTTTTACATCGAATTTAAGGAAAGTGATGGCCTATGGCATTGTCACCGGATGGATGATGGGGCTTATGTGAAAGGTTCAAATCTTGCCCCAACAGATGGTGGAGTTTAAATTCAATTAAAAAAAAACTGGAATCACAAGTCTAATGATGAAACTGTGAAACCAGTGTCGATTGTTGGAAAAACTCATCTGGTTCGCTAATGTCCTTTAGGGAAGGAAACTGCCAGCCTTACCTGGGCTGGTCTACATGTGACTCCAGACCCACCACAATGTGGTTGGTTCTTTACTGCCCTCTGGGCAATTAGGGATGGGCAATAAATACTGGCCCAGCCAGTGATGCCCTCATCCCATGAATGAATAAAAAGGAAAGTGACCACTTAACTGTTCAAGATCCTGAATTAATTGCTGCTCAAGATTGCGCTGTTGAAACGGCAGGTCTGTGGGGTGAGCAGGACAGAGTCACATTGTGGGCTCAGTTTGAATGAGTGACTCCCTCTCCTGCCTGGGAAAAGCAGCCGGTGTATTTCCTAATGACCTCTAGATGGCAGCAGTGGGGTGACTGCAGCCTGAACCAGAGAATTTCAACACTGTCTGGAAATCACCCTGCTCTGAGCTCCAGCTCTCTCTCCCTGCAATTGATCTCGAACGTGAAGGAATTTACATCGTGTCACTAGATTATCTTTTGATAAACTTTGCCTGCAGTTTATTTTGCAGAAGTAATGTGTGGGTGGGGGGAGACATTGGCCAAATTGGCCTTTTGGTTGAGACAGGGGACAGGCAATTTGAGTCCAAATCCCATCCTGAACTGAAATCCAATAAATACAACTACAGAGGGACCTTGATTATCTGAAGGACAAGGGCGGGGGGATATTTCACTCGGATAATTGGATGCTGGATAACGTGGATTAGCCGAGCATCGGGACCTTGTAATCTTGGTCAGATAAACTGAAATTTGGATAATCGAGTGCTGGATATTCGAGGTTCCTCTATACCCAATTAATCCAATTCAATACAGTGCAGGAACAGGCCCTTCAGTCCACCAAGCCTGTGTGGATTCCTAGTCTGTGTTTAGACCCATTTACCCAGACGCAGTTCCTATCCCTCTGTTTGTATCCCGTTCATGTGTCTATTGAGACATGCCTTTAACGTTGCTAACGTAGCTGCTTCCACCATCTTTGCAAGCAGTGTGTTCTGGGCGCCCAGCACCCTCTGTGTGAAACAGTTTTCCCCCTACCTCTCCCCTCAACTTCCTTTCCCTCACCTTGAATCTGTGGCTTTTATCTTTGACCCTCTCCACCCAGGGGAAAAAGCCTCTGACTATCCATCCTATTGAATTTGTCGATCTCTATAGGTCGCCCCTCAGCCTCCGCCTCTGTCTCCGTGTAAACACTGAGTTTTTAAGTCTGATGTAATTTCAGGCTGGCATTGTGAAAGGGCTGCCCTACGTCACCCCAGTAATGCCCTCTCTGGGTCTAGCTGCCATGTGGTGTCAGTGCCATTCTGAGGTGGGGAATCGAGTATTTACCAGTATCACCCACACCCCGAGAAAATAAGATTTTGCTCCTTCTGTTAAGGGCTTAAATACAGAGACCATCAGTTTGAATGCAGCACTGTTCATTTTTGTCATGTGGATCAATATTCTGTCTTCAGATTTGATTAGTTGATTTTCTTTCCCCTGGAAAGGCTCTGGAAGTTCACTTTCAAGGTGAAGGTGAGGCTTTGCTGAGCCCAGAATTGATTCCTGCCTCACAGTAGCTCCAGTGTCTTTTTAAAATGCACTTCAAGCATAGTATAATCTTCCTGTCACTAAAACAGTATAAACTCCTGGGGGGGGAGTGGGGGGGGAGAGAGCGTGGGATGGGGAATTGTCATCATCCTTTATTTGACAAAGAGCAGTCTCTATATCTAGTGTCAGAATGCATCAAGCCGCCCGTGTTCAGTCGCTAAGTAACTCTGACATACATAATGACCCTTTAAATCTCTACACTCCAGCCTGACAACCATTCCATTGGTGACATCTGTTGCAGGTTTTTTTTTAATATTCTTTTCTTCAGAGTGACTGTGATCCCTCCTGATTGGGAACAGACAGGAATGCTGAGTGGCTGACTACAGTCACTTGAATAAAAGCAGAACACCACTGATGCTGGGAATCTGAATGAAACGCAAAGAACATTGGAGAAACTCAGCAGGTCTGATGGCACCTGTGGAGAGTGAAATATTTTGAGGCTCGTATGGCCTTAGAGTGTGAATCTAAACTGAAGAAGAGTCATGTTCAACTGGAAACATTAACCCTGTTTCTCTCTCTGTCTCTCTCCCCAGTGATGCTGCCAGACCTGCTGAGTTTCTCCAGCACACACTCTGTGTCTGCAGCTGGTGGTAACAGCTGACAGAGATCTGCTATTTCCTCTTTGCTGACTTGTTATATTGTTAGGATGCAAGTTCCTAACAGATTTTTTTAAGGCCTGATCAAAATGTACGCAAGAGGACACATACATTTTGATATAAAGCAGATGTATTAGATTGACATAATTTAATTATATGCCAATCTAATAAACTAACACCATTCTATCCATATGCATCATTGTTTGAATGTCAACATATCTGCCCAGGACTGTAAGAAACTACAGAGGGTTGTGAGCACAGCCCAGTCCATCCCACAAGTCAACCTTCCAAACATTCCATCTTGACTTCCCACTGCCTCAGGAAGGCAGCCAACATCATCAGAGACCCCTCCCACCCCGGTTAGAATCTCTTCCAACCTTTTCCATCAGGCAGAAGGTACAAAAGCTGAAATCCATGTACCAACAGATTCCAGAACAGCTTCTTCCCGCTGTTCTCAGACTTCTGAATGGCCCTCTCAAATTTAATGTTGATCTCACCCTCTGTGCACCTTCTCTGCAGCCGTAACATTGTATTCCTCGCTCTGTTCTATTACCCTCTGATCTTTGTGTGGTATGATCTGACTGTACTGCATGCAAAACAAAACCTTTCACTGTACCTAGGTACATGTGACAAAAATCTAATCAGATAATAACCATAACCTAAATAATAATAGAAACTAATCAGCAAATGTATTGGGTGAAACGACTTTAGACATATTCAACAAGTGAGTCTCACTGATTTCTATCCCATGGGACTCCGGGGTAAGAGTGGGCACTCGGAGCTCTCTCTCAATCCTGTTTCCAGGCTTGAAAAGACCAGTCCGAAGGTGAAAGCTGTCCCGAGAGCTGGGGAGAGTCCCCAGTATTAATCTGGTTGTGAATCTGATATCTCCTGGTGCACTGCCAACCTCTGAGCGCTTTTCCCAGCATTCCTTTATGCAGAAGCAGTCTCTGAGGCTTTGTGCAACAGTCTGTTCCCAAATCAGCTAAGGTCATTGCAGTTACCCTCCAGCAGAACCAGGCTGCTGTTACACTTTCCACAGATTTCTGTTCAGTTGCTCATTGCCATGTTCAATTCACCTTTAACCATTAACCCTGTTCAATCCAGTTTGGAGAGATCATTTTTAAGTTGGACATTACACCTGCTTCCAATGGACTTTACCTTCTGTCCTCTTCTTGTTCAACCCCTCCACTCCCTCCTTTTCTTTCTGTATTGACAGCTTTGAATTTTAGTGAGAGGATCGCATTATAACCCAAACTGATGACGATAACTGTGAGCCTGCCTCCCTTAACAGTTTCTGGGCGCTCCTCTCAACATCAGAGGAATGTACAGCAGGCAGATCCTGCTTGGAGCTGAGTTGGGACTGTCTGGAACAGAGTGTAACCACGTCTGAGCAGTTCATGCTAGTGTTAGCGCTGATTATTTGCAGAGAGACGTTTGTTTTTCACTCTGATGTAATCATCATAAGACCTTTGAAAAGACATGATAACCTGGAGATGGTCCACAGCCAATAAACTGGGTTTGAAAAGTAGTCACATCTCGGTTATAAAGGAGGGCAGAGAATGAGGCAACTTGTTACAAAGCACACTCCTGAAACAGCAGCACGATCACCAGTTATCGTCTTCCACCTCCACCTCTGGTCCCAACACTGAACTCAGCAGAACCTCGGCTTCCATCGTATCCCCTTTCTGCTGTTGATCACTTTGAGCCAACTGTTGTCCAACTATTTTCCCCTCCTCCCGCCAGGCCTTGTTTTTCTTTTATTCAGCCTCTTGCTGTCATGTGATAAACACGCTAACACAGTCAGTGATCATGTAACCCTGACAACAGCAAAGCTTGAGAGAACATCAGTTGAGCTCATAGGGGCTGTGGAGAAGTACGATACTGTGGAGCTGTTCAACGTACTGTCCACCCTGAATAAGCTACAACTGTGAGAGACCCGCCTTCCATTAGGATTCAGCTCGAGATGTTAGAGGCCAGGGACAGAAATGATAGGCCCTGGTGTTACTCCTGTCCTAGGCCTCTCGTGCTGTATGGGCTGTTCCCCAGGACGTACACTGAGACAAATATTGAATGCTCCTGGAAGACCATCAGTGAAAGATGCTCGTTGGTCTTCCAGTGTAAAGAGGTGATCCTGACCGAGTGTTGCAGACTGGCACATTCCAAGGTCCAGGACGACATGCTGAGGGCCACACTAAAGCTTGGGGCGGCTGCCGTCAAGACGCGGTGGGGGGAGACCACAGTCCGAGCATAACAAGGGTCTGTCAATTATCGGACCCTCCCGGTACTTCCAATAAACGTAAATATAATCTTGCACAAGTAAGAGATGCTTTGCTTTGTTTGTTGGATAGAGTCAAACTCTAGTATTCATATGTTTTCTTCATATGCTACTGGACAGATCCAAACTGTGATGTATGTACAGGTATACAAAGATATTTCAAAAATAATAAAAAAGGCCCCCAACTTCCCTCTAACCTGAGCACAGTGGCCCCACAAAGCCCTGGGCTTTGCTCTTTCAGCCCCAGTGTAACACCATACAGCTCCCCAAGAGAAGGATACCGTTATTGTAGAGTTCTCTAGAAACTTGGAGGCAGCTCAAGGCATGGTGACAATTCAGTTTTGTTGCCTTCTCTCATTTCATGTCACTAACCCTCAACACAGATCTTCCATTTTGTTCTGCCTCACCTATCCCTCAACGTCCCTCCTCTCACTTTTTTAAAACCTGTCACATTGCTTTCTCTCTCTCTCTCTTTTTGGTTCTGATAAAAGACCATCGACCTGAAACATAAACTGTTTCTCTTTCCACAGGTGCTGGTAGGTGGGACTGGATTGGGTTGGGATCTCTGGTCGGCATGGACGGGTTGGCCCGAAGGGTCTGTTTCCATGCTGTACATCTCTATGACCTGCTGAGTTTCTTGAGCATTTTTTTTTGCTGAGGATGGTCTATTATTTTGCCCAAGACACTAACCTGTAAATTATATCCCTTCTGTGGAGAAATGGCCCCATTTTCTCTTTTAGCGAGTGTTTGAGAGTGATCCTGGCCCCTTTACCCCTCCTGTCGAACAATCTATCCCATTGTGGGGAAAGAAAAGGGATTGATTTAAAAGCGAGAGTCACCTTGAGCTGATTCGGAATTGATTCATTTCGCAAAGCAGAACAGCTGCCTGTGTTTTCATTTGTATCAAAATGAGCAGCAATTGCCTGTAATGATGTGATTTAATTTGGTTTCAGCTGCTGTGAATTTGTGAAATGGGATGGAGCTATCATCTGCTGGCAGTTGCTAAGTGCAGTTAATAATTCTCTAGCTCTAACGCTTGGATTGCTAGAAATGGCAGGGCCAGAGAGTGTTCCCCGAGAGTGGGTTCACTTTCAGCTGTGCCTCATATCAGGGGGAGACGCCTGGCCATCATTCCTGGGGCTGAACTCTTAACCCCCATTACATCCAGCATGGCTTTGATTAAACTCTGCCGTGTTTGAGAACCGTCCACTGCCCAGACCAAAGCTGTAGTGTTGTGCTGTAGTCTGAACACATCGCTTTCAGTCAAATACTGGTAACTCCAAGAAGAAAATGGAGTAACGCCTTCAGCTACAAAGGAGGAACCTGACTGCAAAACTGCAATGGCCTGTGGGAAGCCAAAATGGCGACCGCTTTCTGAATGTGGCTTTCATTCCCTCGAGTGTCAAAGATGGCAGGACGACCCCCGATCCAGTGAGCACTCCTGTCGCGTAGTGGTAGGTTTAAGGCAAGAGAGGAGAGATATGAAAGGATCCAAAGGGGCAACTCTTTCACACAGAGGGTGGTGAGTTGTCAGGAATGGACTGTCAGAAGTGGTAGTGGAGGCAAGTATGATTTTGTCATTTAGGAAGCATTTGGACACATGTAGATGGAATAGGTATGGAAGGATAGCTATGCACCAAACACAAGAAAATGGAACTCTATTAAGTTGGGCCGAAGGGCCTGGTTCGATTCTGTAAATCTCCATGACTCTAAGGCCCATCTGCTCCAGAGGTATGTGATGACAACTCTGAACAGGTTCATTAAAGATTTCTAAAGCGATTTGGCAGTTATTTTTATATAATTCCTTAAAATGAGGCAAAATGATTTAGAGTCCTGTGCTAATCAGAAGATTTATGTAACTCCCAGGTCCGGAAGGCTGGGCCAGAGGAAATACCAGTGGTTTTGGTTTCTGATATGGTTGGATGTTCGCTGGGGCAGGAGCAGGATATTCTGAAAAGTCTTGGCCCCAATGGTGTAGCCTCAAATTATAACCTGCCAATTCAGTCACATTTTCTATCTCGTTTTGGAATGAGGCAAGATGAACATTCCTAATTGCTGTTCAGTAGAGTGTAATAAACAGGCCCTTTGAAGTCATTGCATGTGGTGTAAGTACCGCCCCCACCCACAGTGCTTTTGGCTCACGTGTTCTGGGATTTTGACCCAGTGGCAATGAAATGCCAATGAAATATTTTCAAGCAGTGCCCCCTGGAGGTGATGATGTCATCATAAACCCAACTCTCTTGGGCCTCCGTGTTAGGAGCCATGAGTTTGCAAGTCTGGGTGAGGTGCTGCAGTGTATTTTGCACATGGGACATAACCACTGCATTGGACTAGCTGCTTGTGGGGGGTGGGGTAGTGAATGCTTAAGCTGGTGGGTAGGTGTCAATCCAGATATCTGCTCTGTCCAACTGTCATTTAGCGTCCTCACTGTTGCATCTGTCCTCTGCATATGTGCCAACCATTATAACCTCAATTATCAATATTTCTTCACATAAAGTCCACATTCATGCCATTATAGATAAACCTTCAAAACACAGAATTAGTGGAAAGTGCATTCGAGTGAACAATGACTTGGATAGTAAGTCAGAGGCCCAGGTTAATGCTGTGGGGTTATAGGTTCAACTCCCATCAGCAATAAATAAAACTCTGGAAGTGAAAGTTCTTCAGCGGGTCAGTGCAGACTTGATGGGCTGAATGGCCTCTCTCTATGATTCTGTGAAACAACTTCCATCATTGATTTTTAAGAAGTGAAACTTGGAAGTAGATGGATTTTATGTTTGTGCAGCAAGTAAATACTAAAGGAAAGGTTAACCTTTTACTAATGAATCAAATCGAGCAGTGTCTGATAAACACATGTAACTGCCATCATGGTCCAGTGAAGAATATGGAGACAAATGCGTATCTCAATCCAGTTTCACATTCCGCACATTGCTCCTTGTAAATATTTATAAGCAGGGAAGAATTGGCTGCACAGTTAAATGGTTCAGGATTATGTACTCTAAGCCTTTTAGTTCTCGTACTTGATTTCCATCAGGAGGTTTCGAAGAAAATTTGAGCTCAAGTTTGTCTTAAAGTTGTGACTCTTCATTAGGTTAGCATTCCCTTTCTCCCTCCTCCTAACTTCACGCATCATCACGTAATGGCAAACTGCAATTAGCTGCCATCTAAAGACTTACCATTTGAAGATTGACAGATTCGACCTTCACCTTTGGACCCGAAGTTGGCTGGGGTCTGCTCTCCATTTGGAGAGGTCACACTAGGGTCGTTCACCTTGCCGTGAGGAAACTGCTTTCCAGGGTTGGGATCGGAAATACTCTTATCGAATATCCCTACAGATACAAACCGGATTCTAATTTTGCTGTTCTGCAATAAATGATTTACTACCTTGGAGTTCACACAGTTGAACAACAGGAGTCAGAGGACAGGTCCAACACTACTTTGTTGTTTTTTTGACTAAAGCTGGCCAATGATGGACTGGAAGATTAGATTAGATTACTTACAGTGTGGAAACAGGCCCTTCGGCCCAACAAGTCCACACTGACCCACCGAAGCGCAACCCACCCATATCCCTACATTTACCCCTTATTTAACACTACAGGCAATTTAGCGTGGCCAATTCACCTGACCCACACATCTTTGGACTGTGGGAGGAAACCAGGGCAACCGGAGGAAACCCACACAGACATGGGGAGAACGTGCAAACTCCACACAGTCAGTCACCTGATGTGGGAATTGAACCCGGGTCTCTGGCACTATGAGGCAGCAGTGCTAACCACTGTGCCACCGTGCTGCCCACAAGATTTCCTCACTGAGAGAACTGCCAGTGTAAAAATCTCTCAATACCTGCGAGATTCACCTTTCTCCACCTTGTGAGGGCAGGAGGTTTGCACACAGAAAGATCCCACCAGCAACAATGTGTGCTGATGACCAGAGAAACCTGTTGGAAGTGTTGGCTGATGGATAAATGATGGACATGAGAGTAGCCATGCCACTTGGAATATGGGGTGGGAGTCACTGTACAATCTTGACTGAGAGACTGTCTTCAATGTCTCATTCAGACCAAGGCTCCAGCAGCAGACCCCCAGTCTGACACTGAGATCATGGTCATGAGTTGTACAGCTCGAGTTCTGGAGGAGGACTTGGAATTCTTAACCTTCTGTCATAACTATCCTTAATTGACCAGGAGAAAGTGAGGACTGCAGACGCTGGAGATCAGAGTCAAAAAGGGTGGTGATGGAAAAGCACAGCAGGTCAGGCAGCATCCGAGGAGCAGGAGAATCGATGTTTCAACTGTAAGCTCTTCATCAAGAAGTGATTACTCCAAGGGGCATTCCACTGGTCCTTCATCGCTATTGGGTCAAAATCCCAGAACATACATGGAACAGCACTGTGGGTAGGGGTGGTACTTACACCACATGCAGGTCATTCCTGATGAAGGGCTTATGCTCGAAACATCGACTCTCCTGCTTGGATACTGCCTGACCTGCTGTACTTTTCCACACATTTTGACTCTAGCCTTAATTGACTCGAGGTGCAGACACTGCAGTCTTGAAATCCAATGAGCGCACTTTACTTAACCCCAAACCTGCCGGGCTAGAATGTGAATTAGCCTGAGCCCTGCTTGGGAGCTTTCGTGTAGGAATCAAGGGCATGCCCATGTACTGCCTGTAGGTGGCAGTGCCATCTCCAAACAGGTAGAAGTAGCAAAGAGTAAAAAATGAGGTCTGCAGATGCTGGAGATCACAGCTGCAAATGTGTTGCTGGTCAAAGCACAGCAGGCCAGGCAGCATCTCAGGAATAGAGAATTCAACGTTTCGAGCATAAGCCCTTCATCAGGAATAAGAGAGAAATCCTTGTAGAGGGAGGAAGAGAGCGAATCCTCATACAAGGATGCCTTCCTTGAAGAAGCTCTCTTCCTCCCTCTACAAGGATTTCTCTCTTATTCCTGATGAAGGGCTTATGCTCGAAACGTCGAATTCTCTATTCCTGAGATGCTGCCTGGCCTGCTGTGCTTTGACCAGCAACACATTTGCAGAAGTAGCAAAGATGCCAACGAGCACGTGGGGTCTGTTTAAACTCCCTCTCCATCACCCCAACAAAACCAGTCCAGATTCAGGAATGAGGATTAATCCTTGATGAAACAATAAATTGTGAGCAGTCTGGGGAACTGAAAAAATACGTGTTTAAATATTTATTAGGATAGAAGAGAAATAAATGTTCAGCACTTTTTGAACAGTTAGTATTCCATGCATTGAATTCCCACTCGGAAAATTCCCACAAAAGTGCAAAAGACATAACATTTATGATGGTCAAAATGAGAGAGCTCCATGTGAGGGTAAAACGGTGAGGTGGTGATTTTCCCTTGTGGCGGGTAGTCTCTGATGTTACCTACCCTCAGATTGGTGGGAATTGAGGAGAGATTGCATGGCTTTCAAGTACAAAGCAGACTACTGCCATGCAGAGTCACAGCATTGTGTACCCAGTGTATGTGGAGTCCTTAAATGTAAACTCCCTTCGAGGCAAGGTACACATACAGCAGAGAGGGAGCCACCTTTGTGAACAACTGCAGCTCATGTGATGCTGGGAACTCCACAGTGATGTTGGGGAGCGTGGTCCAGGATTCTGACTGCAACTACTGGACTCATCAGATCAATCCTAGAGGGTTGGCAGCACTTAGTGCAGTGGGATTCTTTTCTGTTTGACTGTAAAGAACAAATGGTGCCTTAAGTTAACGTAGACTCAAATTCGCACAGCCTGCATTGTGCTGAATTGCTGACCTTGGTGTTCTCATATTTTGGGAGTGGCCTAAGAAAGCTTTGACTTGAACAAGTATGTCACTGACTGAACCGGAGTACACACACCTGAATACAGGAGTCTGCAGTTCAGCTATACATGCCAGAGGTCTGAACTGTAGCCTTATATTCTTCATTGTCAGTTTTCTTGAATTGACTCTGTTATTAAACCTAATCACATTCCAACAGGCAAAACTTGTATACAGGAAATAAAAATTATCTTGCACCAATCCTTCAGAGACACAAATGCAGGAATCAGTGGAAATATTCCAGTGCAGTCCTGAGGCAGTACAGCATTGTAGAAGGTTGTGTCTGTCGGATGAGATCTGTAACCTGGCTGCCAGTATTCCAAATGAATGGAAACATGGCGGTGGAGGAGGGCTTCTGAGGCCACGGCTTGTCTGCTCCATCCACTTTTCTTTTCATTTTCTCCCCCTCTTCTCTCATTCCTTTTTTCTTCTCCTTTATTCTGCTTGCCTCTTCTGGAAGAGCTTGGTCATGGCGACAGCATCAGTGGGTCCAAGTGGGCCCAAGGCATGGGCTGGAGTGGGTCCAGGGCAGGCTGGACGCAGACTGGAGTGGGCCCAGGGCAGACTGGACACAGGCTGGAGTGGGCCCAGGGCACGGGCTGGAGTGGGCCCAGGGCAGGCTGGATGCGGGCTGGAATGGGTCCAGGGCGAGGGCTGCAGTGGGCCCAGGGCAGGCTGGGCGTGGGCTGGAGTGGGCCAGGGCATGGGCTGGAGTGGGCCTAGGGCAGGCTGGACAGGGGCTGGAGTGGGCCCAGGGCGAGGGCTAGAGTAGGCTGGGCATGGACTCCAGTTGGCAACGTCAGAGGTGAGTTTGGATCCAGTATGAGACGAAGTGGCATCAGTAGCAGCTGCATGAGTGAGCTGGGCCTGAAGTCGACGTTTGGCAGCAGTGGAATTGAGTTTGGGCTGGTTCAGTACCTGGCAGTATTGGAGGTGTCTGTATTGGTGAGGTTCAGTGAGGACTCAGTGATGAGAGTGTTGGTGGAATCAAGATAGCACCACAGAGTGGGCGACTCTCAGTCAAGCAGAGGCAGTGTGGCGAAACAGGCTCGTGCCTGGCTACTAGGCCCATGACGGAGCACTTAGCAAGAAGGTCTGTAAAGTTGGACACTTTTTTTCTTTGTTTCTTTACTTTTCTGCCTTTATCTTCTATGTTTTGAGTTTTCGGTTTTCTGTGTTTTAGATGGTGCTGGAGAATGGTGACAGTATACAATACATCTTAGTGTATTTTGTAGCAAAAGACATATGACAATAAATAAATTAAATCAAATCGAGCAGTATTTCACAAAAATAAAACAGCCTGGGAGTTTTCTCCAGTGCCCTGGTCAATCTTTATCGCTCAATCGACCTGGATGTCCTTGTAAACCAGTCACTGAAAGTAAGCATGCAGGTGCTGAGGGTGGCAAACAGTTTGTTGTGCTTCATAGTGAGAGGATTTGAGTTCAGGAGTAGGGAATCTCTGGCTGCAGTAGTACAGGGCTTTGGTCAGACCACACCTGGAGTATAGTGAGCAGATTTGGTCTCCTTAGCTGAGGACGGATGTTCTGATTACAGAGGGAGTGTAGTAAAAGTTTACCAGACTGCTTCCTGGGATGTCAGGACTGACGTATGAAAAGAGGCGGGATCAGCTCGGACTACATTCACTGTCGGAGAAAGTGAGGGACTGCAAATACTGGAGATCAGAGTCGAAGAGTGTGGCGCTGGAAAAGCACAGCCGGTCAGGCAGCATCCGAGGAGCAGGAGAATTGACGTTTTGGGCATAAGCCCTTCTTCATGAAGGGTTATGCTTTTCCAGCACCACGCTCTGCAACTACATTCGCTGTAGTTTAGAAGAAAAATTCTAAAATTCTAACAGGAATGGACAAGGTAAATGCAGGAAGAATGTTCCTGATGACCAATGCAATCGGATTGAGTTGAATAGTTCCAATAAAACCTGGACAAAGATCTGCGTGAGCTACTTACTCTCGAACATTGGCAGGGCTTTGGGGGAACACAACTCTTTAAGCAAGGTGACCAATTTCTTCCTTGGACAAATAGAGACCTCAATTTAAAGCCCCATTAAAGTCCCACTACCTCTGCAGTGCAGCACTCCATCAGTAAACACTGACGTGGCAGCCTGAAATCCGGAATTTCAAAGAAGGAAGGGAGATCTCATGGAAACCTATCAAGTTCTAACCGGGTAAACATAGGAAGGAATTTCCCAATAACCAGGGAGTCCCGAAGCAAGGGTCACAGCCTAAGGATAAGGAGTGAGCCATTTAGGACTGAGCTGAGGAGAGATACCTTCACCCACAGCATTGCAGGATTCTCTGCCACAGGATGTGACTGAGGCCAAAACATTGAATGTCTTCAAGGAGTTAGATCTAGTTGTTAGGGCTAAAGGGATCAAAGGTTAAGGGGAGAAAGCAGAAACAGGGAACTGAGATGGATGAATGGCAGAACAGGTTCAAAGGGCCAAATGGCCTCCAGCTGTTCTGGTTTTCTCTGTTTCCAGGTGTGCAAGACCCTTGAGTGGATCTTCATCCCACATCCTGCCCTGCCCTGCCCCCAATATGAGTAGACTTCCTAATTTGTGAAGGTGTACCATGTTTGAGTTATGACAGTCTACAAAGCACAGAACAAGTCTCTCTCTCTCTCTCTCTCTCTCTCTCTCTCTCTCTCTCTCTCTCTCTCTCTCACATGCCTCCACAAGAGCACCAGTAGATATCGCTTTAAATCCATCTTTGGGGCAGAAGCATTCAGTGAGAGGAATCGGCCTGCATCAGACTTCACTGCAGGATTATTTTGTTTTATTCACTCACTGGATATGTGTGTCACTGGCCAAGCTGCCATTTTGTTGAAGTAAAGACTCATTACTCCTTGGTTTCTGGCACAGTGGTAGTTCCCCCACCTCTGAGCCAGAAGGCCTGGATTGAAGTCCCACCTGTGCCAGGGACATGTCACAACATGGTCTGACAACAACAGGTTGGTTAAACTAGATTTACGTTTCATTTACCAGATATGTACATGGATACTGTTCCTGAGCAGGTGACAGCAGATCACGGAAACGCTTCCTGGTCACCTCTCTGTATATGTAAGCTGTTGTATTTTGTTGGTGTGTGAAAATGCAGCCCCTAGTCGTGCACAGTAGTTTGGGGCTGACAACTAACGTCAGGAGCCACACGACTGACTGAAAGTTTTCACGCTCCATGCTGCAGGGTTGATAATGGAAGCACATCGAAGGACAAACTCAAAACCACTTTGCGTTACGTTGACTGTTTGCGAACGGTCAATCCCACTTTAACCGCCCACAAAGATGTTCTGTAATACATTCATGTGCTACTTGTTAGGATCTTTCAGCCCTAATTCATCTCACACCTTTTCCAGCCTCTTGCAGTGACAATTTCACTCTGCACAGTAACAGGGCTTATTGTTTTGAAACAGGGATTATATCCAGAAGGGCTATAGTTTAAAATGCAATGGGGCAGTTCCATTCCTTTCTATGTTTTTCCCTTCTAATGTCCTTGTAGTTTTGCATTTGCAGTTTAGAATCTGCTGTGTGGAAGCCTGTGATTTGGAGTTGGGGGAGCTAACACACCTCTCGACTCCCTGAGACAGGGAGGGCTTGTGGGCAGAGGCTGGATTTGATCTCCCTTCCCCCTCCTGAATGGGGGCATTGCTGAGCAGAGCAGTGACCCACTACATGCCAACGTTCGAGGGTGTGGGGCTATTTGGTGTCATCAGTGTGCTCTTTTTGAAAGCTGATTCCTGTTTTTCTGTGCAAGTTTGGTCTGCTGAATATTTCTGAGGTCTTTTGTTTTAAAAGGCTTAGCCCTGTGCCGGAATGTCATCCTGGGTGTGATACGCAGCAACTTACTTAAATAACTCAATGAGTGCGCTGTCCAGAGGAAAGAATCATAGAGTCCCTTCAGAGTGGAAGAAGACCATTCAGCCCATCTACACCAACCCTCTGAAGAGTGACCCACCCTCTATCCCTGCAGCCTGCATTTCCCATGACTAGTCTACTTAATTTGTGCATCCCTGGACATTAACAAACAACGTGCTGTGAACATGCCATGCTCTAACTCACTTTTATATTAAAAAAAGTCTTGGAACTGGCAGCAAGACTTCTCCGACCACTGGGATTCATAATAGCCCATAAACCGACAACTACGCTCAGACAATAACTCACCAGGACAAAAGACCCTCCACCAATCATGTGCAAGACTAACATAATTTACAGGATTCCATGCTGAGACTGCACGAAACACCATACAGGGCAAACAGGCAGACAACTAACACTCTGCATTCCTGAGCACCAACTACTCACTACACGCCACGACCAGCTGTCCCTAGTAGCCATGCACACAGATGACAAGGACCACACATTTGACTGGGACAACACAATAACCATAGGACAAGCTAAACAGAGGACAGCCAGAGAATTCCTAGAAGCATGGCACCACTCCATGGACTCCATCAATATACACATTTGACCTGGATCCCACATACCGACCACTACAACGCACAATTGGAACCAGCAAACGGAAGCAGCAGAAAAGGAACCAAACAAATTCCAGAAGAGACAGTGCAGCAGCACTTCACAGGAGGCTCCAAAGCCCTGACAATGTAATCCAGACAGGAGATGAAACAACTGCAAATTGTTATGAAGATGTGAGTGTACTGTCCCTTTAAGAGAGTAAATGCTAGCAGTGACAGCACCAAGTGTTCTCAATAAGACACCATGTAACATGTGCTTCAGCTGCTGGGGTAGCTGGTTGCCTGGAAACGACAACACAGATTCGAATTAGGCCAATCATTTTGAATTATAGCCTGAAAATACCAAATTCCAATCAAGTTTAAATTGAATATATTGACCATCTTAAAAGATTATACAATCCGATGCTTTGGGGAGGGTATAAGACCGGGGAAAATTGAACAGTTGGGAGGAGAACTGCCATCAGTCCAACTGCTGTAGACTGCTAGTCAGAATTCTGGGATTGGTACCTGTCTAGAGAAGGAGTTTGCATGGAGAAAAACCTCAATGCTGACCTGGAGACCCAATCTACCGATAAAGATGAAGGGAAGATTCGACCACTGGCTGGTTTTAAAATTTGACATTTTCAGTAAATCTTAATTGGGACTTTTATTGGACTCGTAACATAGAAGGCAAGGTAAAACATAACTAAGAGGAAGGAATTGTAAATAGTTGTTAATTTACTATTCTCGGTTATACTTTAAGAAATAAAGTTGTTAATTTTTACTTTAAATAATTTTTGGCCACTCAAATTTTTACAGATTACTGCACAGGGTAAATATTTTCAGTATTGCTGGTTTTAAATTAAGCAGGAGGGTTTACACTGTGTCATCACAAAATCAACTTCCTAGCTCAGCAAACATACCCACGACCACAGCGACCTGCACCCGAGCTACAAATCTTTACACAAACCTTGAACTATGGAGCAATTGAGCAAGACCAATCCTCCTAACCTGCACATCTTTTGGGCTGTGGGAGGAAACTGGCGAACCCAGAGGACAACCATGCAGACATGAGGAGAATGTGCAAACACTACACAGTCACCTGAGGCTGGAATTGATCCTGGGTCCATGGTGCCGTGAGGCTGCACAGAGATAGGGCAGATGGGGGGGGGGGGGGGGGGGGTTTGCATGGGGTGCTCATCAGAGGGTCGGTGTGGACTCAGTGGGCTGAAAGGCCTACTATTGTGATGTAGGAGTTCTATGATTCTTTCCTCTGGGCAGATATTTAAATAAACTGCCACACATCACACCCAGAATAGCAGATAGAGGTTTGAGTAGAACCTGTAAATGAACTGCAGACTGTCACAGCTCTGATACCACATGCAATGAGACATGGCAGCAGCTTCACCATGCAGTGAGCTAGACTCGGTCCCTGATGTACTTGACACAGGAGCTGAATCCCTCTCAGCCATACACATCAGGAATTTTAATGGCAGTGAGGATGCAATCTCAAATTACACTGTGATGCACCTCCTATGTTATGAAACAAGTATAATTTTCGAGGAGGTAGGAAATAGCATTTCATTATTATGGCGTTCCCAGTAAATCAATAGATGGGGTGAAGCAAAAGCCACAGAAGGACTCCTCATAGCTCACTGTGCTATCAGTAATGTAGATGCATTTTTAAAAAAAACAAATTACCCGTGTGTAATATTGACTACACCCCTCCCAGATTATATTAATATTAAAATAGTTGTCTGTTTAGGACAGGGTTTGATCTGTGTGATTTGGTCGCTTTCCAAACAAAGTTCGACTTTCTATGAGTGATTGCATTTGCAGTCAAGCTGTCAGTTCCAGTTGTGGTCATTAGCACAGTGGGCGTGTTCAGAGGAAGTATCTGGGGTTCTGTCTCTGTATGGAGGAGAAAATGGGACCATGGGAAGGAACTGGAGGACCCAGAGGAAACCCCACACAGACATTGGGAAAATGTGCAAACTCCACAAAGGGGTCACAAAGATGATTGCAGGGAGAGTCTTGGGAAAAGGAGGTAAGAGAGAGAGACAGAGATATTGGAGCACGTGTTATCTCCTGCTTGGCCCTTCTCAGGGCCAACCTAAACAGCTCCAGAGTCTATTGAGAGGAAGGTGGTGCCCAGTGGACTTTGTGTTCAGGAGCTGGGCTCTTCCCGGTGGGGACACAGAAAGGGTCCAGAAAGGAAAGGTGAAAACTGCCGTTGGTGCTAAACTATAGATTTACGATAAGATCCTTGCAAATCTCTGAAACTCTTTTGCTGCTTAATTTAGCAGATGGATGTCCGTCTGTTAAATAGCCCATTGACTGAAGCTGACTGCGGTGGAGTAAAGAAGGGGGCTGGGTGAGTGAATTGTGAAATAGGATAGCTTCTAACTCTCTCACAGCAAGTCTAGCACATACAATTAGCTTCCATCTTTTGCTTGACTTACAAGCATGTTAATTGTATTGATCTCAGTTGATAGGTTTCATTCTAGAATTTGAATTTACTGACTTGATAGATCATAAACTATGTTTTTGCACCTTTTAGAGATGTACAACATCTCATCCATGCCAACCAGGCATCCTAATCTGATCTAGTCCCATTTAGCAGCACCTGGCCCATATCCCTCTAAACCTTTCTTATTCATATACCCAACCAGATGCCTTTTAAATGTTGCAACTGTACCTGCCTCCTCTGGCAGCTCGTTCCATACACACACCACCTTTTGTGTGAAAAAGTGCCCCTCGAGTCCCTTTTATACTTACCCCTCTCACTACCTTAAACCTATGCCGTTTAGTTTTGGATTCCCCTACCTTGAGAAAAGACCTTGGCTATTCATCCTATCCATGCTCCTCAAGCACACTGTTAAGGAAAATATCTCCGGTTGCATTTCTCGATATTCATCTCATAAAGTCAGGAAGTATGGGATACAGGAAGATTTGGCTATCTGGATTCGTAATTGGTTGGCTAACAGAAGGCAGAGAGTGGTTGTAGATGGAAAGTATTCTGCCTGGAGGTCAGTGTTGAGTGGGGTCTCGCAAAGCTCTGTTCTTGGGCCTCTGTTCTTTCTAGTTTTTGTAACTGACTTGAATGAGGATGTTGAAGGGTGGCTTAGTAAATTTGCGGGTGACACAAAGGTTGGAGGTGTCGTCGATTAGTATTGAGGGCTACTGCAGGCTGCAGCGCGACATAGACAGGATGCAGAGCTGGGCTGAGAAATGGCAGATGGAGTTCAAACTGGATAAATGCGAAGTGATGCATTTTGGAAGGTTGAACTCGAATGCTGAATATAGGATTAAAGACAGGATTCTTAGCAGAATGGAGGAACAGAGGGATCTTGGTGTTCAAGTGCATAGATCCCTCAAAATTGCCACCCAAGTGGACAGGGTTGTTAAGAAAGCATATGGTGTTTTGGCTTTCATTAACAGGGGGATCGAGTTTAAGAGCCGTGAGGTTTTGCTGCAGCTCTACAAGTCCCTGGTGAGACCACACTTGGAATATTGTATCCAGTTCTGGTCTCCCTACTATAGGAAAGATACAGAGGCTTTGGAGAGAGTGCAAAGAAGGTTTACCCGGATGCTGCCTGGACTGGAGGGCTTGCCTTATGAAGAAAGGTAGAATAAGCTCGGACTTTTCTCTCTGGAGAGAAGGAGGAAGAGAGGAGACCTGGTCGAGGTGTACAAAATAATGAGAGGAATGGATAGTCAATAACCAGAGACTTTTCCCCAGGGCAGGATTGACTGGTACAAGAAGTCATAGTTTGAAGATATTAGGAGGAAGGTATAAAGGAAACATCAGAGGTAGGTTCTTTACGCAGAGAGTTGTGAATGTATGGAATGCATTGCCAGCTGTGGTGGTGGAAGCAGAGTTATTGGGGATATTGAAGAGACTGCTGCACATGCACATGGATAGCAGTGAGTTGAGGGGTGCACGTAAGTTAAGTTACTATATTTTACATTAGGATTAAGTCTCGGCACAACATCGTCGTGGGCCAAAGAGCCTGTTCTGTGCTGTACTTTTCTATGTTCTACGATGTGATTTCTCGGAAGCATTGTTTTGACACATTGTTTTAAAAACATATTTCTGGCTCATAGCAAGAAAAATCACCTCACAGAACTGAAAATGTAAAACCCATTTACCCCCATTTTAGAATCAAATGACAATATTTTATAAAGATTCATTTATATGTTACCTTTACCTCAGCCCAGCTGCTCGCTATCATAAGTTTAATAAAATGTGAGTGATTTGCTGTCCAGTGGATGTCTTAGTGACTCCTATATTTTGGAGAATACTTCCTGATGGGATGGGCAGGTTTCATCACATTGCTAACATTGTCTTGTCCAATTTTCAAGATTTGTTTATTTTTATCTTTTACAAAACTGGACCTGAACTGGTTTTTCTTTCTTTTCAAACAGCCAACGCCTATCCAAATCTATTTTCAGAGCTGTCACATTAAGTTGAGTCATGATGAGCTGCAATGTCATTTATCTGTTGACGGGTGTTACCTCTCAAATTGACGGAGACTGCTCAGTCCATCTTAACTCGTTCATTCAGGACAATCCTAAAGTGTGGTTTTCCCCTGCCTCCCCCACTCCATCCTGTTTCTCTTTCTTCAATGATTCCAAAGATTAGTTTTCATTATTTATTTATTCCACACTTTGACCACACTCTGTGTAAAGAAGAAATCCCTGATTAGAGCTCTAAATTCACCCTTTCTCATTTTGAGCCCATGGGCTTTGGTCCTACTCCCCCGGTTTAATTCACAGTAAAATCCCGTGTTTTTTCTCCACTTGCAGCACCAGTGTATCACAAGATTATCAACTCTCAGCTCGCATTTCCTGCACTGAAAGTTTTCTCCTTTCGCTTTAGCTGATGCTGACATTAGCTCCTGTCTGCACCACCTCCAGAGTTTTACAAAGTGGTTCCTGGGTGACCAGAAGTGGACACTCTGTATTCAAAGTATGTTTTGGTGAGAACCCTAAGTGGTTTGATCATTATTTCTACTGACCCAAGTAAGCATCACTCTTCCCATTATGTAGTTGCACCTTTCATTAACTTTGTAGATTGCTACTTCACATTGGATGGACTTGTACCAAGAAGCACCTCTAGGCCACTTTTAGCTTCTCCAATTCACTCCACACATTCAAATGGCCTTCTTATTTACTTATTATACCTTCAGTCTTTTATTGTCACATCCACTTGTCCAACTTCATTCGGTCACTTCTGACACTGACCGTGTGGGGGAGGCAGGTTCGCTTGTGTGGTTAGGTTCTGGAATGTATTATCCGACTGTGGGGGAGGCAGGTTCACTCAAGTCTTTGCAAAAAGAATTGGATGATTACCTGAAAAGGAAGCTTCACATGGAGAAGGTGGGGATTGTGGGACGTGATGAGTTGCTCCTATGACAGGCCGGCACAGTCACAATGGGCTGAATAGCCTCCCCCTGTGCAGTACCCATTCTGTGATTCTCTCCTTGAGCTTTCTGCCATTTTTGTTATCTATTCCCAGTCTTTACCCGGATTTGCCAGAGCTTTACATTTATTCAATAGTCTCAGATTTGGAACTTCATCGAGAGCTGTCAAAGACATTGAGGTGTAATACATAACAAGGCTTCCCCAGCTCCAACAATTGGCACCTTCTGGTCTCTCTGGAGACCTGTGACGTTTGACACATTGAAAACTCCATCTGAGTTGTGAGAATAGAGAGAAGGGCTGTCACTAAGTCTTGGTGTGTGGAAAGGCTGCAGGTAGCCAATGGATTGCGTTGCCGTGGGAACAGTGCTAGGTCTCATTCTGGTAGCCTCCGGGTCAAAGTACCAAAGGTTCTGGGCCATTGAATTTGGATTGGAGACAAATCTGACCCCAGTGAGGTTTGAGTTCACATCACAGAGCTCAACCGTTTCTGAAAATGTGTCCCTTACATGTGTCCCTTTTGTGACATCTCCACTGACGAGAGTAATGTTTGCAAACCATTGTGATAGTTGGCCCAATAGAACAGGACATTCTCCCCTTCACTCCGTAGCCAGGAACTGTCTATTTCACCTTTTTTACCTCCCACCTGAAGAAGGGCTCATGCCCAAAATGTCGACTCTCCTGTTCCTTGGATGCTGCCTGACCTGCTGCGCTTTTCCAGCAACACATTTTCAGCTCTGACCTCCAGCATCTGCAGTCCTCACTTTCTCCTCCAATCTAGTGTCAGGTTAAGGACCCCTCAAGATCAGAGTGGATCTGATCCATGTGGATTTGGTTTTGATGGTCCAAAATCTCATGCCCTGTCTGTATTATCCCGTAAAGAAGGGACAATGAGACAACAGCTGACCTTAACCATCAGCATTATTTGTTGGCGTCTATGGTCTGATTTTATTATGGAGGGTGCGATCATTCCAGCCCAGAAATTGATGGACAGCTGTGACAGAGAACGACCAGGTGTATAAAACTGGAAGGGATGCCAGACCCCAGGGAGGGGCTGACAGTGGCTGGCAAGGGTGGTGGAGTTGGACTTTGGGTGGGCAGATGACATGAGAGTGCAATGATGCCCCTCTCCCACCCTCCTTACTCCTCCCTGAATGAATGCCACCCTTCCTTACCATCTTTATATCAGTTAGGCATCAAATCACTGGCCTGCCAGCTTGCCCACACTAGCCCTTGGTATGGGCAGTGTGGATCATCTGCTGGCTTGAAAGGGTTAACCCCAAAGTTTTGGAATAGCTCTAATCTATAACCGATCACTCCAGTTTGGTATGGGTTGTTAGCCAGTTCCACCAGAAAAGATCTTATCACAGCGAGATGCCAAACACAGGTGTCTCTTCCAGTATCCAGGTCAGTCTGACTCTTGTGGTACAGTGGTAGAGTCACCATGTCTAGGCCAGGAGGCACAGATTCAAGCCCCACCTGCTCCAGAGATGATAACATCTCTGAGCTGGTTAATTCAAGAGTAACAATGGAACGCAGGGACTGGGAGACTGTACCTCGTTACCAGCTGTCACATCAGGGAGTGCAGGGAGGATGTTTCAGATCTGCTGTGGAACTAATCTTACTTGCAACAATCAGCAATTTGTGAATTGGTGCAAGTTTTGTATTTGAACATTCAAGTCCAGGTTTTAGCAAATCACACGCAAATGCATTACAAAAAGAGTGATTTTCTTTTTATTTCAAAAATATCCTTACTTCTTAAACATGTGTAAAATGATGTGCTGCAGTACTTCAAGCTGAACATCACTAAGATTGCACAGAAGTTCAGGTATTCTTGTGCAGCATTTGGCACTCTGAGGTGCCTCAGTGTAACTTCAACTCCACACAATATTCACAATAAACATCCCATGACAAAGATACAGCCATTGGATATTTTACAAAGTTTGCAGCCCCTCTGTCTACACTATAGCAGGTGGATCTTAGACAGTGGCCACCTTTTTCTGTTCTGACTCATCTAGACTCATAAGGTTAGCTTGCTCTCTCTCCATGGATGCTGCCTGACCCGCTGTGATCTCCAGCACATTTTGTTTTCAGTACAGATTGCAGTATCTATAGTCATTTGCTCCTCCCTCCCTTTCTACATTACCCCTGCTGCCCCAAGCCTCTGTTTGCCCCACAGCGACACGATCCCAAATCTTGGAATGTGTCCATCCGCTCACAAGAGGTGTCTGTGCCCTGGAAGGCCCGTAGGTTTGATTGAGATTAAAAAGAGCCTTTCACCAGACTACCAGAGCCAGTCTTTCTTCAGCTTAACACTGACTAATGGTGAAACTGTGTTGTGTACCTGATACCTTCCCTTTTCTGTGTGCTGTTCACCAGGCCTGGGTATGATTATTGAGAACAAGAAACTAAACTGAAGAAGGGTCACTCGGCCTGAAACATTCACTCTATTTTCTCTCTCCACAGACCTGAGTCTCTCCAGTAATTTCTGTTTCAGACTTCCACCATCCACAGTTCTTTGCTTTGTTTCAACTGAACTGAACATTAGCTGGAAACTTTCACTGCAAACATTTCAAAAGTATTTCTCAATAAAGTGCCTATTAGATGTAGAGACTGGTGTTGTCTCTGCAAATGTCCAAGGTACGAAACACAGTAATCTGCTCGAGGTGTTTTTTTTGTCGGTCTGCTCTCAAAATGTGCCTCCAAAGCAGGTGGGACTTGAACCTGGATGTGCTAGCTCAGAGGTAGGGGCACTACCATTGCACCATGAGAGCCCTAGCAACATGCTGAAGTGAAACCTCAATTAAATCAGCAAATACGATGAACACACCGCATGGGATGGGCAGCACAAAGACTAAACAGAAGTTAAACCATTTAAATTAAGTGCTCTCCTCACCAGCCTTCCATTATCAAAGAATTGCAACCTCCTCTGGATTTTAAAAGCTGCCAATTCTACCGCAATCTTGAAGGAAGAAACATCTCCCTGAAGAGTCAGCTATAAATCCACAGGGTCACCTCTAACCCATTCAAACTCTCATGAGTGGAAGTCAAGTCTGGTCTCACAGGATAGTGCCTTCATCTGTGGTGTCAGTCCAGTGAACCTTCATTGCACTCCCTCAAGAATATGCAGATATTGTACAGCGGGCTTGAGGTGATGTGGGGTGGGTTTGGATAGAGACTTCACAATTCTGAGTTTATTCTCTGGTACTCCCCATGCTAGGTAGAGCAAGAAATACTTGCGTTTGTGTAGCATTTTTTGCATCCCAAGGCACTGCACATGCTCAAGACTGTGATGTCCACGTTCTGTGATGTCTTGACTGCATATTCTTCCTTTTGTACAGTTTGTGTCTCCTTCCCTATTACAGCAAATATGGTTTGGTCAAGGTGCTAAAGAGTTGCAGCAATAGTCCTTTATTCTTAGGGATTAGAGGAAAGCATTGACTTTTCAAATTGCTTGTTCCATCTACAGGTCCATTGTATGGGCATGGGGGAGGTTTGGCTCCTCGGCCTTTTTTTCCATTTGTGGAATGTGGACATCACAGTCTTGAGCATGTGCAGTGCCTTGGGATGCTACACAAACGCAAGTATTTCTTGCTCTCCTGAGCATGGGGAGTACCAGAGAATAAGCTCAGAATTGTGAAGTCTCTATCTAAACCCACCCCACATCACCTCAAGCCAGCTGTACAGGTTTGTATCCAATGCTCTGCTGTGTGAACCCCTAAGTTCTGCTGCACAAGTCCAGGAGCTGTCTCCCAAATAGGAAATCACTTCCTGAACTCCTTCCTTTCTATATCACTTTGCTCTTTCAAGAGCCATCTCAAGTCTCTCTCTTTGACTATAGCGGGTTCCTCCTAACCAGTGCCTTGTGAAGTCTGGGTTAGAAAGACTGTTATTCTGAAATCTTCTTTTGATACTTTTCTAACTTATTGCTGAACTTCTTTCCTTAGTTTTCTCATTTTTTTCCCTCAGAGTTTGTACTTAAGAATCTGTACCCAGGTACTGAAGGTGGAGCTGTAAGTGGTGACTTGTCGACTTTCCACTGTACTCCTGAGTACATTTGACAATAAAACTGATTCAAAGTCTAATTGTTTAAGTCTACTAGGACTAGGATGTTTACAATGTAAAAGATACATTGCAAGTATTAAGCTGTTTTAATATTGAAGTCTATACTTTCTGATGAACAGAAAATTTAATGCTCAGGTTGCCTGCTTTAAAATAGATGTGTTAATGATCAGGGCCTGTCAATAAAACACAAGAGCAAGATGGTTATGTTGAAACCATATCAAACACTGATGAGGCATAGCCAGAGTACTGCATCCAGTACATGATAGGCAGGATATGAATACATTAGGGGGGGGTGGCAGAGGACATTTTACTCGGACGCTGCCTGTAGGCTGCAAAGTCTGAGATGTGAGGAATAATTGGATAGCCTGGGGGTTATCTTCCTTGAAGCAGTGAATATTGACAGAGGGCCCGATAGAGATGTATAAGACTGACTTAACTTGGTCGAGTGGATATTAAGGCACTTTTCCCCACTATTAGAGGGATCAGTAGCCAAGGGATATAGATGTAATGTAAGAGGTAGAAGGCTCAGAGGAGAGTAAGTGAAAAAGATTTCTCCTCGAGACGGTAGCACGAACTCACTGCCTGACAGGTTTGGTTGACTCAAACTCTCACAACACTTAAGACTTCACCTACACTGCCATAGCCTCTAGGGAAAGACTGGAAAATGGGTTTAGTACAGTCAGATCTATGGGGCAGGCCCGATAGGCCAAATGGCCCTGTTGTGTGCTGTAAATGTCAACGAGTCTTGTTAAACCGGCCCCCTTTAATTAGATTAGATTAGATTCCCTACAATATGGAAACAGGTCCTTCAGCCCAACAAGTCCACACCGACCCTCCAAAGAGTAACCCATCCAGACCCATTCCCCTTGACTAATGTACCTAACACTACGGGCAATTTAGCATGGCCAATTCACCTGACCTGCACCTCTTTGGATTGTGGGAGGAAACCGGAGCACCTGGAGGAAACCCACGCAGACACGGGGAGAACATGCAAACTCCACACAGCCTATCGCACCCCCGCCCCAGGGTGGGAATCAAACCCCGGTCCCTGCTGTTGTGAGGCAGCAGTGCTAACCACTGTGCCACCGTGCCACCCCATTAATATAATGTTTACTGTCATCTAGCCCCTTTATTTTACTGGCTGTTTACTGGATCATGTTAGACCAGTATATTAATCCCATGTGGCTGTTGCGAACCTTATTGGATGCACCTAACTGGATTTCTGAGCAGTAAAGTATAGAGCAGTGAACATATTGTCTGGCTTTTAGATCTACACCTACACGTACGAACCTTTGTGTATATTTTGTATAGTGGGAACCCAAAAGCAGAGCGTGAGTGTTTGGTAAAGCTTGAGTGCAAACACTCCTTTGGTGACTGAATAGTTGGAAATGTGCATGTAAATAGACACATTTGACTTACTGAGAACGAAATGTGCTTCCTTTTAAGTTTAGGAGCCAAACCTGAATTGGTAAATTAGAGGTAAGTTGAGACTAATCTGTCTCACAATATTGTAGAGGTGTACAATTTTATGGCATTGTTATCTTTCTTTTATTGAGCTCCCAGGTAAACAGCGAATACTTGCATTGATATAGCAAAAACTGTGAGCATTACCTTTGTAGTTTGGCACTTTCAAATAGGTAATTGTGATCACAAGCAAAGCACCACAGGCAAAGAGAAGTGGGGTGTCAGTGTCAGACACACTGTTCTCACCCACAAATTATACCATGGAAACGTTTAGAATCGTATAATCCCAACAGTGCAGATAGAGATCATTCGGTCCATTGAGTCTGCACTGACCCTCCGAAGAGCATCCCACTCAGACCCAAGGACCAGGATTGAGACCACATTAAGTCAACTGAGTCGACCATCCTCCTTACACATTACAAGACAGCACACTACCTCAGTCATGTTAATAGCCAGTGTGGCAATATCTGTTGAGGGAAATCAGCGTTAATGTTTTGGGTCAAGTGACCCTTCCTAGGAACTTCTGAGGAAGGGTCGCTCAATCCACAATGTTAACTCTATTCCTCTCTCCACAGATGCTGCTGAGCTTTTCCAGCATCTTCAGTTCTTGTTTCTGATTTACAGCATCCACAGTTCATTCAGTTCTTAAACAGCAAGTGCCCTGGTTTCTGCTGCTCCCCCGTGTTGGCACAGTCTGTTAGGGTATGGCATTAACGGGAATATAGGGTGAAAATTCAGTCGGTGAGAGTGCACAGCTACAGCTCTGCACTCAGAGTGGAAACTCTTCTCCTTGGGAAGCAGACAGGTCCCTGAAAGGGTTAAGACGGAGTTTTTGATTCACCTGGGTAGCTGTTTGGTGAGTCAGATCTGACAGCGATAACTCCAACCATTCTGAGTGCAGCAGGGAAGTTAAAGCACTTGGGGAATGTAGTAACAACTCCTCCCCCTGTCCAACCACTCTGGGGGTAACAGCAGCAACGACAACGTTTGTAAAGTAACAAAAGACTCTTGACAAACGAGTGAGCTCTTGTGTGCGATTTGTATCAGGACAGGATATTTACTTTCCCAAGATCTTTGAGAGCTGCCCATGTGGGAATGCAGGAACAAGGAAGTGTTTTTTTTAAGAAAGCTAACCTTTGTGTTTTAAGCTGGTGTTTTTGATGCTGAGGCACTTTTCGCAAATCACATTGTGAAATACTACAAAAGGAATCTTAACGTGTTCCTGCTTCGAGAGGTGCATTCAGTCAAATTCACTGCAGGAGAGGTCAGACAGTCCCAAAAGGAAAGCGTTAGTAACTTCAGGAAGCTTTTTCTCCCCACCTCAAAGGATTACTTGTATTCAGGTGTGATGAGGCACACCAACGGTGTTTGAGAAGTGGTTTCTGCAGGTTTTGTGGGGTCACTGTATTCTGACCCAGCACATGGCAGACCCACAGGGTGACTCTAACAGAGATGGAAACACTCAGAGAGTCTGTTGTCCATTTGGCTCTTCAGATGTCGACCTACAAACGAGCTACCTTTGACGAGGATGACCTGATCGACTCCACTGTTGACGAAGTGTACCCAGAGGGCCACCAGGTAGGACATTGAAAATCTATCCTTTTTTTTGTCAAAGTGCATGTTCTGCCCCACTTTTCAATTGCTGCATCCTTGCTCTTCCCAAACGCTGAGCTCACTCCCTTTCAGACTGACGTCACTAATGCTTTTTTGCCAAAATGTGTCACCTCTCGTGTACATTGGAAACTTTTAAAGCCCTTTTTATTTCAAGCTTCCCTCAAGCTCCTCATTTCTTTGGCTTTTCTGTATTCATAGAGTCATACAGTAAGGAAATAGATCCTTCGCTCCAACCAGCCCATGTTCCCAAATTAAACTCGTCTCACTTGCCTGCATTTGGCCCATATTCCTCCAAACGTTTCCTATTTGTTTACATATCCAAGCGTCTTTTAAATGTTGTAATTGCCGGTGGACTACTCTACTGTTATGTTTATCCCTCTGCATTGCTTCTATTTTGTCCATCCATGATTTCCTTCCTACGTCTGTACAGACTGGGGACACATGGGCATCCAGTCAGTACCACAGTGTGTTTTGCTTTAATCAATTCATGTGCTGTAGGGCTTCCCTGGCAAGGTTAGCACTTAATGCCCATTCTCATTTACCCCTGAATGAGAGGGTAATGCTGAGCCACCTTTTTGAATGCAACTGATTGGTTTTGCCCACTTCAGAGGACAGTTAATTGTCAGCCACATTGCTCAGGATCTGGAGTCACATGTAGACCAGACAAAGATGGCAGATTTGCCGCCTTTTAAGGTATTGGTGAACTGGTTTCCTTCATTGCTGAAGGCAAGATTTATCTAATGAACTCAGTGTAAATTCCCCAGTTGCTGAGATCTGGACTTGAGTTCCCACAGCATTAGTTCATACCTCTAGATTACTGCTCCAGTGATAATACTCATTTACCAACCCCTGAGAAAAAGAACAAGAAATGACATCATCACAGGAAATGACATCACCAACCCAAAGAAACCCAAACATATAAATAGAAAGCAGGAATCAGCAGCAGTGCCTCACCAGGAGGCCCACTGAAGATGTTACCTAGTAGGGTGACGAAATGTCTGGAAATGAACCTTCTAGCTCAGAACTGCAACCTGAGCTACAAATCTTCTCAAAACTTACTAATCCCACTGTGACACCATACCTTGTAAACTTGACTTTGCAAGACATTTGAGTAGCATTTCCAACTATTGCCACCCCCTGCGCTGGTGATTGCATCAGCTAGACTGAAGGCATTCTAATATTGGCCTTGCTAATGACATCACCATCACAGGAAGACAAGTAATAGTTTCAGCAAACCCTCCACGATCCAGCCAAGCTCAGTCAGTGGTCAGCCTGAGGGCAAATCTCAGTATGGCAAACATTCCTTGGAGCGTCGGACGCTGAGGGATGACCTTATAGAGGTTTATAAAATCATGTGGGGTGTAGATAGGATAAATAGACAAGGTATTTTCCCCAGAATAGGAGAGTCCAAAACTAGAGGGTGAGGGGGAAAGATTTAAAAGGGACATTAAGGACAATGTTTTCATGCAAATGGTGGTGTATGTACGGAATGAGCTGCCAGAGGAAATGGTGGAAGCTGGGACAATTACAACATTTAAAAGGCATCTGGATGGGTAATTGAATATGAAGGGTTCAGAGAGATGTGGACCAGATGTGGCAAATGGAACTAGATTAGGTTGGGATATCTGGTCAGCATGGGTGAGTTGGACCAAAGGATCTGTTTCTGTGCTGTACATCTCCATGACTCTATGTACAGCTGAGTGCAAACCTGAGAGTTTGGAAGGTAAGGAATCTGCTAAAAGAAGGAAGATGATATTTGTTTACTTTTCTACTCTTCTCTAGGAATTGGTTCTTTCTCTTGCTATTTTGTGGTAAGTGATTAAGGCTTGTTCTCTTCTTCAGTTTCATCATTGTATATAAGTAGGTGGTACAGGAAATAAATATGTAATTAACCATATAACTAAAACAGGTGTGTCAAGTCTACAGCATGTGGGAGTCCCTGGGTGCCATTGTACTCCAGGACAAACACATCAGCAATCAGTGTTTGTGGCACAAGAAACTTTGGCTCAGATTTGGAGTCAGAAGCCAAATTATAAAGGGCACCACAGCAAATGAGGAAAGGGGATTAGTTATCTTGATGTTTTGCACTGGTTCAGTTACACCACTTTGGATAGGATCTTCTGATTGGTAAGTGTTCAGGGACAGGCGAATATGACTGAGAGTGAGCCAGGTAAAGGGACCCAGAGGGCAGGAATATAGGAGCCACAGTCTCTGCGTTTGGCCAGTCAGTTTGAAGTTCCCGAAGCCTGAGAGTCAATGTTGCCAGATTAATGAACACGTGACCATGGCGCTGTGGTACAGGAGGATGTTGAAGTGGGAGAGCGGAAAGCAATGTAATAGTAGTTGGGGATGGTATAGTGAGGAGAGTTGGCATTATCCTCTGCAACAAAGAATGCAAGTCGCATGTCTGGTACCAGGGTCCAGGACATCTCCTCAGAGCTGGAGCGGGACTTGCATTGGGATGTGGAGGATCCACTGTCATGGTCCTTGTATGTACCAATGGCATAGGAAGAACTAGGAAAATGTTAGGGAAAGCATTAAACCAAAGGAAAAAGAATGAAATTGAGCAAAGACAATTGTGTGAATGATCAGGCTAAACCCCCGCAGAAAATAACCAAAAGACAAGCCACTATAAATGCCGAAGGAAACATGACAGAAGCGCTTCACAGGAGGCTCCCAAGCACTGAGGATGTCACCTAGAAAGGGGACAAAACGTTTGCAACAAAAACTCCCAGCTCGGCGAACAGAACCACAACAACAAGCACCTAAGCTACATATCTTCTCCCAAACTTTGAATAACCAAAAGGTTAATTGGAATGAAGGAATTAGGAGTATAAGGCAAAGCTAGCTAGGAATGTAAAAATAGACAGCAAGAGTTCCTACAGATATTTTGAAAGGAAACAAATAAGTAAAGTGAGTGTTAGTGCTCCAGAGAGTTAGAATGGGGAAACAGCATTTAAAAATGAGTAAAATAGTTTGTTCTGGTTGCCAGTAATTTGCCAGTAATTTCAGGAAGAACTGTAAACCAGGGAGGAGGAAGCGAGAGAGGAGTTCAGTATAATGATATTCAGAAAGGAAGTGATACTGAGCAAACTGTCAGAGCTGCAGACTGATGAGTTTCTGAATCCAAATTGATTTCATATTCGGTCTTCGGTAGTGGATACATTAACCTCGACTTTCCAGGATTCCCTAGATTCTAGAAAGATTCGATTTGATTAGAAAATGGCAAAAATAACGCTGTTATTCGAGAAGGGAGGGAGGCAGGAAACAGGAACGTTTAGGCCAGTTAGCATGGTGACTGTCATGGGAAGGTGTTTGAGACAATCTAATAATAGCCAGGCACTTAAGGGAAAAAAAAATCAAGGTGGTTGGAAAAAGTCAGCATAGTTTTGTTAAAAGGTGTTTAAAAATTTACAGTGGTCCATGAAGGAACAACATGCCCAGTGGATAAAGAGGAGTCTGTAGGCATATTGTACTTGGATTTCCAGACAGCATTTGATAATGTGCCACATCAAAGGTTTTGTGAAAAATAAATATTCATGATATAGTGGGTAGCATATTGGCATGGATTGAAAATTCCAAAACAGGAATTGCTGGAAAAGCTCAGCAGGTCTGGCAGCGTCTGTGAAGAGAAATCAGAGTTAATGTTTTAGATCCAGTAACCCTTCCTTAGAACAAATAGAAGATTGCCTGGCTAACAGAAAACAGAGAGGAAGGTTAATTATCTGGTTAGCAGAATGTGACTGGATTCAATTCTGGAGACTTGATATTTTATAATTTACAACAACTTATTTCAATGACGAGAGAATACATGGTGACTAACTCCGCAGATGATTCAAAAATAGATAGGAAAGTATGTTGTGAAGAAGTCATAAGGAGTTTCATAGAATCCTTCAGTGTGGAAGTAGGCCATTCAACCCACAGCAGCCCTCGGAAGGGCATCCCACCCAGACCCAACCCCATCCCTGTAACCCTGCATTTCCCATGGCTAATCCACCTAGACACAATAGGTCATTTAGCATAGCCAGTCCATCTAACCTGGACATCTTTGGACTGTGGGAGGAAACCAATACAGAAACAGGAGAATTTGGAAATGCCGCACAATTACCCAGGGGTTGAATCGAACCCAGGTCCCTGGCGTTGGGACACAGCAATGCTAACCACTGAGCTACATGCCACACAGTTTGCAGAGATACATAGGTAAGTCGAATGGGCAAAAATCTGGCAGGTGGATTATAATATGGGAAAATGAGACTCTTCTTTTACTTTGACAGAAAGAATATAAAAAATAGGGTATTACTTAAAAGTGGGAAAAAAACTCCAGAATTCTGAAGTCCCAAGGGATCAAGATGTTCTAGTAAATGAGTCACAAGAAGCCTGCAATCATGTGGGCTAATTGGATTCTCTTCATTGGTACAAGAGAAATTAAACTAGAGAACTTAAAAATGTGCTTCAGTTCTACAGGACTTTGGGCGAGATCACGTATCAAATACTGTGTGCAGTGTTGGTCTCCTTATTTAAGGGAGGGTGTAAGTGCATTGGGAGTGGTTCAGAGACCTGCAGTTGTTGGTGGCATGGTGGCTCAGTGGTTAACACTGCTGCCTCATAGCACCAGGGATCTGGGTTCAATTCTACCCTTGGGTGATTGTCTGTGTGGAGTTTGCATGTTCTCCCTGTGTCTGCATTGATTTCCTCCCACAATCCAAACAAGTGCAGGTGAGGTGGATTGGCCAGGGGAAATGCAGGCTAATAAGGTGGAGGGGAGGGGGTCTTTGGTATGGACCTGATGGGCTGAATGGCTGGTTTCCACACTGTAGGGATTGTATGAATTAGTGGGTTATCTTAATGAGGATGGAATGAGCAGGCTGGGCTTCCTCCCACTGGAGTTGAGAAGAGAGAATGGAGACCTGATTGAAGTGAATGGTCTTGACAAGATGGAGGTGCTATTTTGAAATGAGAAGCTTCAAGGCTGAGATGAGGAGAAATCTTCGTTCTGAAATGATTGTGTGAATTTGGAACTTGCTTGCAACTTTTTTCAGACAAGTGAATCAAATCTATTGGGGGATAAGGTGGAAGTCAAAATACAAACAGATCAGCCATGACCTTCCTGACCAGCAGGGCAGGCTCAGGGTTTCATCTGTGTGTGTAAAACATTCTCAGTGACTGGATGTGGAACAGGAGATTTTCAACTTGTGGTCATGGTGTCAGGCAGCTGTAGGTTTCAGGCTGCAGAAAGAGTTTGATTTCGGTGGTATTGAAGGCGGCCCAGTCGTATCATTTGGAAACCAGCTGGCTTGTAATTCCTGGTCTGCTTGCCGCAACAAACATGGCAGTAATGTCACCGGCACGATAATCCAGAGGCCCAGGCTCTGGGTCATGTATTCAAATCCCACCACCGCCATTGATAGAATTTGAATTCACTTAATAAATCTGGAATTGGAGACTCACCTCCATAACAATGACTGTGAAAATATGGGTCATCTTCTATATGACCCATATAGAAGTTCACTAGGTTTAGTGTAGTGTGTTCTTTTACAGGTTAGAGTTTACAATGTAATGTAATTTCAGTGGGAACAAGAGATTTAAATGCTTTCAGTTCATGGCACGAAGTCCATGAATCCCCTAACGTTTCCTTTCCATTCCCTGGTGAGAGGAATTGGTGACATGTTTCCCAAGGCGACTTTCCTTCACTGACCCCCCCCCCCCCCCCCTTCACTGACCCCTCCCCCCTTCATTTCTTGCCACAAGGCTTCACACCTGAATGTTAATGGAAGTTATCCTCATCATTTTTTGACATCAAACCAAATGGTCAGCCATCTTAGTGGCTGCCTTTGTTGGAATCGGAGGTTTGTTAACGCGCAAGGAATCCCTGAAGCTCACACCTTTCATCTTACATCCCCCCCCCCCATTACTTCCCTCCCAGCAGAAGCACAGTTCCATGGGCACAGGGCCTCAAGGAATGAGGCCGTGCCACGTGACTGACCCCAGACTTTGCGTGTCGACCCATTATGTGGCATCATAATCCTGCTGAATCCTGTCCTTATCGAGGCTCGAGTTTGCTCCAGCAGGGACCATTGATTAAAGTTCAGGACAGGGAACCTGGACAGGAAGGTGCCTTGGGCAAAGACCGATTGTGTCAGCAGCTTTGCAATGATCCTTAGGTCTGGCACAAACCAGGAATTGCTCCTGGGGGTGTTCAACTCACCATCCCTTAGCACGAAAACTTTCTGCAGATCATAAAGTACACTTTATAACTTAATAGATTGCACTTTTGCTTTAAGAGATTAGATTTGAATCAGTGATACCATTAAAACATTCTTTGAACACAGGAGATGGCAAACAAGGGAGAAGCTTTTCACCAGACAATATAAAACCTCGGACTATTAGTGACTAATACAAGAGATGCTGAATTTTCTGTATGGATTCACGTCTTTTGGGAATACAGTATGGCACACATGATAGTGCGATCAAATCTCAAGGCTCTGAGGTAATTTGCTCGAGGAGTGGACACAAGGATAATATCGAAGGGTTGAGCCAGTTCCATAGCAACATCAGAAAGGATTAAAATAAATCTAGATTGAAATAAGTTGAAATCAATAAAATAAATCCTGGCAGGGCAGGCAGTAGTTGGTGGACTTGAAATGAACTCCGTTGAGGGTGGAAGGGCAGTGGAGCTGAGCTGCTCCTTCTTGAACCTGCGTTGAGATTGACTTGTCTTCATCGGAAAAGTGAGGAAGGCCAAGGAGAGGGGAATCCAGGCGTGAGTGGGGCCGGGAATTCAACAGACCTGAAGCTGGGCCTCGTATTGGAACAGAGACATTTTTTGTAAAAAGGTGAATATGGAGGATTTATAGAAGCATGGACTGTGATGTCATTTGGATTAGCAGACAGAGCAGATTAAAATCCCCAAGAGGTGACACCTAACACCTAGTCTCTGTAATAATGTCCATCAGATGACAGGAACCTGGAACGAGTTGGTAACACACAATGAATTACATCTTGGTCCTGACAACAGGCTCTTCTAGTTAGACCAAGAACGATTATCCTCTACTGCACTAGACCAAACAGGCCTGGAGGTTTCTACACTTGAAGAGGGTGTTCAGTAACTCTGAATCTGAGCAGCAGCTCCTACAGTGCTGTGAGCCAGCCCTGACTAACAGCAGTGGTCAGCATTAACTGGAGGTCACTCGGTCTATGTCTAGTCACCCCGCTGCAGGAGGGACAGCATCATGACCAGACGAGATCTCTGGAAGGGGCGATTGGGCCTTTGGACAGTGTGAAGTGGGAGGTGGAAGGACAGCTGCAGCAGCTGTGGGTGGGCAGCGTGTATGGGACTGACTAGAGACTGGACTACGACATTTTGGAGGGAATCGTCCCTCAGAATGCTGTTATGTGAAGATACTTGATTGAAGTGAGAGGTTATAAAGAACTTAATTGGACGGGATGGGAAGATGGGCTTTCCACTTTGACTGCTCAAAGTAGGCAGTTGTTTTCAGGAGTGTTTTTCTTTTCCTTGTGTGTCCCAGATGATCCTAAAGGGAGCGACGTTTGGTTCAGTAGGAGGAAGAGACAATACATGGAGCAATGATCACCTGATGCCAAGCACTATGCACAGGCACGTTGGCAAACTGAGCTAAAGGCAGACTGAGGAGACACATTGTTAGAAGGAAGCAAAATGGTTTTACTGCCAGCATGAGACTCTGACAGCTGAAGATAGTGCACCAGAGGGACAAGACAGTATGCAGGAACAAGGTCACAGGGGGAGCAATGTTGGGAGGTGCTATTATCGCTATTAATCCAGAGACCCAGGTAATGTTCTGGGGGCCAGGGTTCAAATTCTGCCATCGCAGATGGGGGAGTTTGAGTTCAGTAAAAATCTGGAATTAAGAGTCTCCTGATGACCATTGTTGATTGTTGGAAAAGCCCATCTGGGTCACTGATGTTCGCTCGGGGTGGAAACTGGTCTGGCCTACATGTGACTCCAGACCCACAGCAAAGTGGTTGACTCTTAATTGTCCTTTGCATAATTAGGGATGGGCAATAAATGCTGGCCCAGCCAGCTATGCCCGTATCCCATGAATGAATAAAGCAAAAAAGTGAGGAGCACAGGCTTTTCTGGTTAGCAGCAAGCAGAGGCAGTTCAAGAACCCACTGGAGTTTAGAAGAACGAGACGTGACTTGATTGAAATTCTTAGGGCACTTTACAGGTTCATTGCAGAAAGGTCGTTTCCCCATGTGGGATAGAGTGGGACTAGAGGGCATCATCTCAGAATAAGGGATCACCCTTTTAAGCCAGAGATGAGGAGGAATTGCTTCTCTTGGAAGGTTGTAAATCTGTGGAATGCTGTACTGGAGAGGGATGTTGAGGCTGGGTCATTAAGTATATTCAAGGCTGAGATAGATTTTTAGTCAAGAAGGAAATCAAGGATTGTGTTGGGGTGGGGTGGGGGAAAGAGCAGGAATTTGGAATTGAGGATTATCAGATTTCATTGAAGAGCGGAGCAGACTCGATGGGCTGAATGGCCTGCTTCTGTTCATATGTCCAATGGAAACAGAGCAACACCAGTTCTACTCGAGCCAAGGATTTCATACCCAAGTCTCCTTTCAGTTTTTTTAATTGCTATTCAGAATTCCAGGCAAACACGTAGCCACAGCCCTATAATTGTTCAATTGTAAATATGTTTAACAAGATTTAATAGCATGCTGATTGTGATTCAGTGGTGACACACTCTCCTCTACATTACAAAAGCACACAATAAGTTCCAGTCCAGTGATGTGAGCACTGCACTGCATTCACTTTGTCACTGCAAAGTGGATTTGCCTGGTTGAGCGGACCTTCAGTTCCCCATAGCAACACCTTGACCAATCAAAGTTGGCATTCCTGGTGTGAATTTAAACAAAAACTTGGCAGTTAACTATTCCGTGGTGCATTCTCCAAGGCAATGCCTCTACCAATCAGAGTCCAATTTCCAAGCAACCAGCATCCTCTTCTGAAGCAATATCAGATAGAAATTGTTGGTCTCTTTCGGATTTGGCATTCTTGCGATTCTGTCCTGATGAAAGCAGATGGAAACCTTCAAGAACATGTGTTTTTTCTCAGCAATGCTCAGATTGACATTTCAGTGCACTATTGAATGCCACACAGTCAGGGGAGTCAGCTGTCAGATGAGATTTCAAACTGAGAAACCCTCTGAAGCCCGTTTTATGACTCTTGGTAACTTGGTGAAACAAGAAGCCTTTACTAAAAATAAAACACATGAGCTGTGCGTCATCATCTTGTTTGTGGGATGATACTGTGCACAGCTGGGCTGCTGGAATTATGTGACTGCCCTTGAGAAGTATTTTCACTACGAACTGCTTTGGGATGATCTGAGAAGATCCCCTTCCCCTTTGCCCTGTCCTTTTGCTGTGCAACACTGTGGCTGACACTGAGTGCAGTGCACACAGAGTGCAACCCTGTCAGAGGTGCTCAGCCTATGAATGTGTGTGGTCTCTGTGCCCCTGCCTGGCACTTTGATAACCTCTAGCCAAAGCGGATGAACTCGCCATTTCTCACATTGCCACCGTCTGGGAGCCAAGCTGAGTGATGAGATGAGGCAAAAGGTGTTCTCTAAGGGTCTTCAAATATTGGAACTCTCTGCCAGCAAAAGGGGTGGGTGCTGAGTCCTTGAATGTTTTAAGACAGAGGGGAGATAGATTCTTGTTCAGCGAAGGGGTGACAGGCCATTGGGGGGGATTTGAGGTTACAATCGGATCAGCCACAATCTAATCAAATGGCAGACCAGGCTCAAGGGAGCAAGTGGCCTAAGACTGCTCCTTGTTCATAGGCTCATGCACAGTGGCTGCCTCCAAAAGACCACTGGTTATATTTTAGTAGACAATATCGGCTCTCGGAGATCACAAGTGTGTGAAAGGTGGTAAGACTTTTATAGATTTTACTAGGTACACCATAGAAAGCATCCTATCCAGATGCCTCACAGCCTGGTATGGCACCTTCTCTTCCCAAAACCGCAAGAAATTATGGAGTTGTGAACACAGCCCAGTCCATCATGAAAACCAGTCTTCCATCTATTGACTCCATCTACACTTCCCACTGTGGGCGGCACGGTGGCACAGTGGTTAGCACTGCTGCCTCACAGTGCCAGAGACCTGGGTTCAATTCCCGCCTCAGGCGACTGTGTGGAGTTTGCACATTCTCCCCGTGTCTGCATGGGTTTCCTCCGGGTGCTCCGGTTTCCTCTCACACTCCAAAGGTGTGCAGGTCAGTGCACACATGCTAAATTGCCCCTAGTGTTAGGTAGGGATAAATGTAGGGATATGGGTGGGTTGCGCTTCGGCGGGTCGGTGTGGACTTGTTGGGCTGAAGGGCCTGTTTCCACACTGTAAGTAATCTAAACATCAAAGAACCCCCCCCCCCCCCCCAACCCATTGATACATGCTACCACCCTCTTCCAATGGGCAAAGGATACAATAGTTTGAAGACAGGTACCAACAGATTTAAGAACATCTTCCCTGCTGTATTCAGACTTGTGAGTGGACCTCTCATATGTTAGAGTTGGTCTTTCTCCGCATCTTCTCTGTGGCTGTAACAGTATCAAAACCGAAATAATTGTGGATGCTGGAAATCAGGAACAAAAACAGAAATTGCTGGAAAAACTCAGCAGGTCTGGCAGCATCTGTGGAGAGAAATCAGAGTTAACGTTTCGGGTCCAGTGACCCTACTTCGGAATTGTAGCACTGTATTCTATTCTATTACTCTGATGGACTTATGTAAGGTAATGATTTGCCTCAGATGAACGCAAACAATACTTTTCACTGCATCTCAGTATGTGTGACAATAATAAAACCATATGGAAGAAAATTCTTTTGTGTTTCCCTCACTATTGTTGCATCCTTAAAGACCTTTCCAGATTGCTTTTCCATGAAAGGATGATCTGAAAGAGGCCTTTATTTGGTTTAAGAATAAAAGAAATAAGCAGGGTGAGCCTTGAATCAATGTTGGCATGAACCCCCTGTTACTGCTTCCAAACCCACCTGTCCCCCCGATGGGAGGGGGAGAGGGTGGAGAATTGCCTGTTGAGTTCCTGATGCAACATTCTAGCCGTGAGATTGGAGATTAAAGCGAGCTTGATCCTGAATCGTCCCTTTGGGCCCAATAAAACAACACATAGCGCACAGAATGCAAGTTCAGATGTAGTCATGCCTTTCACTTCTGCAGGAAGTGCAGACTATAGAAAAACAATGAACATTCTGCAGATTGGGCATTGGTATTTCCTATTGTTTACTCACTGGCTCCAGACACAACCGAGATGCCAAGTGACCAGAACATTGGCATTCGGTTCCTGATGAAGGGCTTATGCCCGAAACGTCGAATTTCCTGTTCCTTGGATGCTGCCTAACCTGCTGTGCTTTAACCAGCAACACATTTTCAGCCGCATTCGGTCATTCTAACCAGTTGAGGATATGCAGAAGAAGAAGCCAGTGTTTGCTACAAGCCCCATTTCTACAATTCGGCCCTTCCCTCAACCCCGTAGTCCACTTCTGTTTTTACTTACATTACGTTCCGAGATTTAATGCTAAGTGGGCCAACATTTAGTGTTTTGGATGCGGTAAGTGGTATATGCGTTTGCTTTCACCTTTCAACCTCCTGTAGAACTTGCCCAGCACACAACTGGGAGGCAGCAGGTCCTACCACTTGCCAAGTTAGTCATTGTTCAGCAATCAAGGTATGTGTTTTATAATCAAACTGTGTGCTTTCTGGGAATAAATAGGAATACGGAGGGGGAAGGAACTGGTCACAGGCGTCTGGGAGTCTGATGCCTTTCCCCTATTTATTTAATAAAAGAGCAACCTGAAAACCAAGGACTCAATATTGAATGTAACACTGGCAGCAGTGTTACCAAAATTAAGAAGTGTAGAGAAGCCCATTTGCCCCATTGCCCCCATGCCAGCTGTCCAGTCACTCTCTCCCTGTGCTGTGTGCCTAGAGCTCTGCAAGTTGTCTCGAATATTTATCCAGTATCCTCTTGAAAGTTATTATGAAATTTGCTTCCTGCACATTCTTACTCAAAATCATCAGGACTTGTATTATGGAAGTTTATTGCTTTCATTTCCTCTCCAATTCTGTTACTGTTCCCTCAATTCTGTTTCCTCTGGTATCTAATCCTCCTACTTGTGGAAAGGGCTGATCCTTAACTGCCCTCATCAACGTGAAGCATCTTTCAAATATACTCTTAACCTGTTGTGCTCTGAGGAGAACCTCCTGTGTTCCCGTAGCCTCTGGATCTAACTGAACTTGTTCATTATCCCCTGATACAATTGTGATCAACTGGATGTGCACCACACAGACACACACACACTCACCTACACACCCTCACACCCTATACATCCACACCCCCACACATGCCTACCACAACATGCACACATC
Organism: Hemiscyllium ocellatum; assembly: GCF_020745735.1. Taxonomy (NCBI): domain Eukaryota; kingdom Metazoa; phylum Chordata; class Chondrichthyes; order Orectolobiformes; family Hemiscylliidae; genus Hemiscyllium; species Hemiscyllium ocellatum. The sequence continues at coordinate 8,131,889 of NC_083437.1, forward strand.
CCCACACACACCCCAACACACACCACCACCCACCCCCACACACACCCCAACACACACACACACACTCACTCTCACACCCTATACATCCAGACCCCCACACACGCCCACCACAACATACACCCCCACACACACCCCAACACACACACACACACACCCCACCCCATACATCCCCCCACCCCCCCAACACACACACACACACACACACACACACACACACGAAAAAATTGCTGTGTTGGGGTCTAGCAAAGTGTTAAAATTTTAAAATAGTAGAACCAAACAAAGTTTAAAAATCACATAACACCAGGCTATAGTCCTTAACCAGGAGTAATGCTCCAAAAGCTAGTGTTTCCAATTAAACCTGTTGGACTATAACCTGGTGTTGTGTAATTTTTAACTTTGTACACCCCAGTCCAACACCAGCATCTCCAAACGACCAAATGAAAGCTGTCAACATCACCCTCCCCCCTCCCCCCACCCCACATACCTCCCCCAACCATCCCCCTGAAGATTTAACAAACCAGGGACAGAAAGTCAGCCTTGCTGGATGTGGGTTAGCAATTTAAACATTGTTTAAAAAACTGGCAGCCTGTGTATAATCTGCTTTCCAAGATTAACTCTTGTTGCTCCGATTTCCCAGACCTTGGAAAACTGAAGGGAAAAGTCACAAGTGCCTTTAAAGCAGTGCTTGTGGATTGAGAGCTTGTGGGAATGAGAGGATCTGCTTTCTACTCCGCCCCTCCCAAGTTCACTTTCTTCCTTTTATTAATTCCTTCTCCCATGTTCTGCAAATGGATCCCCTCTTACTGGAGCTGCAGCCTCTCTCCCCCTTGGCTGCAACCCACTCTGGAGGATTGCTTGTCTGGCTGGAAGCCGAGACAGTCAATGGGGCTGACATCCGGTCAGGAAGCCTGTCAGAAGTCAACACTTCATCAGCTAGAAGGAAAGACTGGACCCCTACGTTTCCTGAAATTCCTGGAGAAACTCAGCAGGTCTGGCAGCATCTGAGGAGGAAGAAACAGCTTGTTTTGAGTCCACTGACCATAGGTCAAGTGCATTGAGTATATGGTTCAGGAGGTCATGTTGTGGCTGTGCAGTACATTGGTTCGGACACTTTTGAAATATTGTGTGCAATTCTGGTCTCCCTGCTACAGAAAGGATTCAGAAAAGATTTACAAGAATGTTTCTGGGATTGGAGGGTTTGAGCTACAGGGTGAGGCTGAATAGGCTGGGACTGTTTTCCCTGGAACATTGGAGGCTGAGGGGTGACCTTATGGAGGTTTGTAAAATCATGAGGAACATGGATAGAGTAAATAGACAAGGCCTTTTCCTTGGGGTGGGAGAATCCAGAGCTAGAGCTTTAGGGTGAAGGGGAGAGATTTAAAAGCAGCCCAAGGGAGAGTGGTATGTGTATGAAATGAGCTGCCAAAGGAAGTGGTGGAGGCTGCTACAATTACAACATTTAAAAGGCATCTGGATGGGTTTATGAATAGGAAGAGTTTAGAGGGATATGGGCCGGATGCTGGCAAATTTAGGATATCCGGTCGGCATGGACAAGTTGGACCAAAGGGTCTGTTTCCATCTTGTACATCTCTGTGACTCTCCCTTGGTGCTGCCAGATCTGCTGAGTTTTTCCAGATGTGTTCCAGAACGTCAGCATCTGCAATCCTTAGTGTTATTACTCCAGTGTTTCCTGCCTGAACCTCTTCGATCAAGATTATAATCTCGTTGAGCTCCCAGCACTGTTTCAATCAAGGTTCAGCCCATCTCTCCTGTTTCTGTATTGACGTTACTCCTCAAATATCAATCAAACCTGTACCTTGTGCTCCAGCCTTATTCAATAGCCATATCATCTCTCAGGTTTTATGCCTTTAGCATGGATTGTACTGGTTAATGAAATAATTCCTGGCAGCGTGTGCAGTTCAGGTTATGACGTTGTATGTAATGGTCCCTCGAAGGCAATTTATATTTTGGCTGAGTTTGTTCTAATTGAATTAAACCTGACTTGGACATTGTGTGTGTGTATACTGCTTCCAATAACTCCATGTTATCAAATTGCAATGATCTGATCTTATTGTTTATTTCTATATCTGGGCCATCAGGTATCAGACAGGAGCTGATCAGCTAGGGATACCTCATTCTTAATCCTGTGGCATATTCCAGTTAACTCCCGTTCTGTAAAATTCCAGTCAGCAATTGTTCTATTACTCACTTCTGACCTGCAAATGACTTCAATTCATTACGTTCCTTTATTGTTCTTTGACGACCCGTTACAATATTTGGAATATTTGAAGGGTGCAGTACTGGGCAATGACCCTAAATGGTAATGGCTTGTGATAGAATGATTACTAAGCTTAACTGTTTGTCTACTCAGGCCTAAAACTCCCAGACAATGTTTTTATTTCCCCTCATTCCTTCCAACCTTAGTCTGTTTCCACTGAGGTTACTGGCTTTCAGCTCACTCTGTGATGTACACCACCAGGAAAATAAACAAGAGGAAGCCCTTAACTCTATGTGGCAGAAATGCCATCTCCCAGCCTTTTGGGAAATTTGAGCCCCCATACCCTGGATTCTTGTTCAGCATCGATTGGATAATATTCAGGCACAGTAGTCTTGTATTTTGTGCTCGGCCCACCAGCTGGATTTCTGATCACATTGGCGCTTCATGCTTTTCTGTGTTTACTCCGTGCATAGATGTCAACACCAAGTCCCACACAAGCAGATTGCCCATTTCCAGCGGAAGTTTCCTGGCTGTCCCCTGAGGTGATACATAGAGTCATGCAGCAGTGAAACAGGTCCTTCAGCCCAACTCATCCATGCCAGCCAGTTTTGCTAAACTGAACTAGTCCCATTTGCCTGTCTTTGGTCTCTAAACCTTTCCTATCCATGTACTTGTCCAAATGTCTTCTAAATGTTATGATGTGGAAGTGCCAGTGTTGGACTAGGGTGGACAAAGTTAAAAATCACGTAACTCCTGATTATAGTCCAACAGGTTTATTTGTCACAACCATCTGATGAAGGAGCAGTGCTCTGAAAGCTAGTGCTTCCAAATAAACCTGTTGGACTATAACCAGGTGTTGTGATTTTTAGCTTTTAAATGTTGTAATTGTACCAGCCTCTACCACTCTCTCTGATAGCTTGTTCCATACGTGCACCACCCTCTGTGTGAAAAAGATGCCCCTCAGGTCCTTTTAAAATCTTTCCTCTCTCACATTAAACCTATGCCCTCTATTTTTGGATTCCCCTACCCTGGGGAAAAGACCTTTGCTATTCACCCTATCAATGCCCCTCGTGATTTTATAAACCTCTATCAGGTCACCTCTCAGCCTCGATGTTACAAAAAAGCCCTGCCTATCCAACCTCTCCTTATAACTGAAACATGATAAGGACACAATTCTTGTCATCTTGCTATAGGAAGGATGTTATTAAATTGGAAAAGGTGTAAGAAAGATTGATAAGGATGTTAATGAGACTGGAAGGCTTGAGTTGTAAGGAGAGGCTGGATAGACTGGGACTTTTTTCCTTGGAGTTTAGGAGGCTATGGGGTGACCCAGATCTTGGTTTAAGGAGGTGGGTGTAAAATGGAGTCAGGCTCACTGCTCCCAGAAGCAGATTGGAAGGGGCTGTCATGTTCTAAGGCAGGTTGTTCAAATCTCCTGACTCCATTCCCTTGGTTTATTAAACAGTGGATGTTCCAGTCCTACTCCCTATGCCAACCCTTGCCAATTCATGCCCTCCATCCACTCATAGAGCTCCCTCCATGCCAATCCATGATTCGTCATCCCAATGACTCTTACAGCCCCTGTGCCAGCGTGATGCCAACTCATGACCTCCAATCCATTTCCACCTGCCCTTTTAAGCACTGACACCAATTCACTGAGTATTTACCGTGGGCTATCTCAGGGACCTGGTGGGATGAAATGAAGTTCTAAATATCTGTTATGAAGTTCACTAAAATAACACATTCAAGATGTGATTTAAATCTCTTCAAGAACTTTAAACCCTCGTCAGAATAAACCGATTTATATTCATAGCCCCTTGTTAAAGACAGCTCATTCTTCAATAACCACTTTGTGCCGACAATCAAAATCTGGACTTACATTCCCATTGCTACCCGCCGCCCCCGCCCCCCTTGCCCAGTGATACAGCCTGCAGATACTGCTGTAATAGTAACATTTGGGATTATGTAAGCCCACAGCTATTTAAACCAGCAGAACAGTTTGTTTTTCAACTAACAGACACAGGCAAGCAGTTCACCTCAAGTTTTAAAGGGCTGGCCATTTGAGTACATAGAACATTCCAGCGCAGTACAGGCCCATCGCCCCTCGATGTTGCGCTGACCTGTGAAGCCAACTTGAAGCCCATCTCACCTACACAGTTGCCATTTTTGTCCATATGAATATCCATATGAGTAGCTCAATTGTTCAACAGACCCATCCAACCTTCAGGGCATTTACAACTTCTCTAAAGACCGGCAAGCCCAAGATGCAGGATTGATCTCTAGTTTGAGAACACATTGGGAGTAATTTTCTGCCTCCTGTCAGCAACTGCACTACCCCTCCCCCCGCCCCCTCAACCCTTCCGACTCATGGTCACGACTCAACTAGGAATACCCACCCCCCTGTCACCCTTTCCGACAATCCAACTGGAATTGCCTTTTCTCCCAAGTGTGACTCTCATCTCCACCCCCAGGCCAGAGTCTCCCTGACAGCCTTGTATTCCTGGACCCCGCCTCAGGTTTTATAAACGCCTTGATGGGGCAGCTGTGGAAAGGTGTTTCCCCTTGTGGGAGGGAGTAGGACCAGCGAGGTTCATCTCAGACTGAGGGGTCATCCATTTAAGATGGAGATAAGGAGGAATTTCTTCTCTTGGAGGGTAGTGAATCTATGAAATTCTTTACTGCAGAGGGCTGTCATGCCTGGTCATTAAGCATATTCAAGGCTGAGATAGACAGACTTTTAATCAGGAAGGGAATTGAGGGTTGGGGGAAAAGAGCAGCAAAGTGAAGTTGATGGTTATTAGGTTAGAAATGATTGTATTGAATGGCGGAGCAGACTCGATGGGCTGATGGCGTAAGTATGCTTTTTAATCTTATAGGAGGAAAGTAGGCCTCAGATCCCAAGAAGGGAAGCATTTTACTTGAAACGCAAGGCCCCCATTTGGCCCATCATCCAATCAGCTTAAATGTCAAACAAATCAGATGTTGGATTGAAATCTCACTTGATAGAGACGCAGTGTAATATTATGAAATTTCTTACCTTCTGCTCTCATCGAACATTCCTATCTTGAAAAAAGCCAGTGTAATGCTGTCAGTGCCACGCGTTGTAGTAACACAGGGTTCCTGCAGACTGATATCAGAACTGGGATCAATGCACCAACTTGTTTATATCTGAGGAAGAGCTTATTTTAAAAAAAAGCCTGCATTCACATATTACTTGCACATCCAGAGGACACTGAAACTGCTTCAATGTTAATGATGTACTTTTTGAAGTGCTCTGTTACTTTAAAAGAATAACAAACAGTGCATAGCAAGCTAGCTAAAACTTCAATGCGTGAAATGGTGTTTTACAAATGATTTGTAAGGGCTAATGTTGGTCAGGTCATTGGTACTGTACATGTTGGATTCTGCAGGATGCCTTAGGATGAATGACAATCGCCAATTCCTATTAGTAGCAGTCCACATTATAAATGGCAAATGGGGAAGGCTGTCCACAAGCTGACTTCGGCAGAAGAGAGCCTCATTCATGAGAAACAGTGAAGGTTTATAACATAACACTTGATAGCTAGTTCCCTTGGCGGGAATTTTCCAATGGCCTGACAGACGCTATTATAGCATGGATTGGATTTGGGTGGGGGGGTCCCGAAGAGATGCTCTTGTTTTGGCCTCACCTGAAGAATTGTATTCAATTGTTGGCACCCGGCTCATAATGGTACATGTGCCTTTGATGGGAGTGCAGCATAGAATTGGCAGAATGAGTCTTGGACTGCTGTGGGTTGGATATTTTTAAAGCACTTTCCAAATCCTCGATCTTTACTGACTGGAGGAAGAAGAGCAGCAGGCACATGGGAGGACCATCACTCCTAATATCTCCTCCATGCTGCACCAAATATATCACCGTTCCTTCAGTGTCGCTGGGTCAAAGTGCTGGAAATCCCTCCCCAAGGGCATTGTGGGTCCATTTATCCTGATTGAACACCAGTGGTTCAGGAAGGCAGCTCACCACCACCTTCCCCAGGACAGTGAGGGATGGGTACAACCATATGATGCTCACATTCCCATGAATGAGTAGCAGGAAAAACTATGACAAGCAATCATGAAGCCTTAGGTTGGATTTTCTGGAGTTTCGAAGTTTAACGAACAACTTGTTCAAACTTTTCAGTGTTGAAGGGACTGTTCATTCTTGGGATTCTACATCTAGGGGACTTGGCCAAAAGGATATACATGGGTTTTTCAGGATTCAATAAAATTATTCCATGTGGAGATGGAGAAATGGTTGCCATTGGCAGAAGGGACTAGAATTGAAGGGCATCTACTTGAGGCGAAACACAAATGCAGGAGTACGAGGAAACCCTGTTTAATGCAGCTTGTGGTTAGGAACTGACTGAATGAAGCAATGAATGATGATTGACTGTCACTTGTACTCTGCAATGAACGTCACTGTAAAATACAGTGAGAAGCTTCAATTGTTGCCCCAATCTGGTGCCATTGTGAATAGACTAAGCATAAAAAGATATAGCTGAAAGAGAAGCCATCTTTGTTCTGGCATCTCCACCATGAGCCCTGAGCAGGCTGACCAATGACACCTGCACTGCCATCCTTCTGCCACCTTCACCAGACCCACCAGAGTCGCGGTTTTTCAGGGCCCACCTCACCAACAGGCCGCTGATGCCAGGTCCCATGCTGGACCTACACTCGCCCGGCAACCACTGGATGACAGTGCTTGAGGGCTTTCCATTCTTGGAATGTGGGCACCAGTTACAAGATCAGCATTCGTTGCCCTGCCCCTTTGTTGTGACCTTTACTTGAAAAAACTGAAATGTGTTTTGTTGCACTTAACGGAATTATTCCACCAATACCTTCTTTCTTTTTCTCCCCAGATAACTTTCAGGAAGTCAAAAGACCTAAGGGTCTGCTGGACCAAGCGGACCAATCTTGAAAAATGTCTCCTGGTTCTGACTGCCATCCTGCTGGTGCTGCTGGTGTTGTTCGCCATCATTCTCTCACTCGTCTTTAAATACAAACGTAAGTCCTTGAACTTGGAGTGAACTGATCACAGCCAAGACAGGCGATAGGAAGTAGAAGAGGCCATTCTGCCTCTCAGACCTCGCGTTTGACTGAGCTCGATCAGGGTAGACAGCCTTTTCGTCGTGTGGGTTACATTTCACTGTTTTTCTTCCTCATTGGAGGTGTCTCATTGGTGGGCGGCACGGTGGCACAGTGGTTAGCACTGCTGCCTCACAGCGCCAGAGACCCGGGTTCAATTCCCGCCTCAGGCGACTGACTGTGTGGAGTTTGCACGTTCTCCCCGTGTCTGCGTGGGTTTCCTCTGGGTGCTCCAGTTTCCTCCCACAGTCCAAAGATGTGCGGGTCAGGTGAATTGGCCATGCTAAATTGCCCGTAGTGTTAGGTAAGGGGTAATTGTAGGGGTATGGGTGGGTTGCGCTTCAGCGGGTCGGTGTGGACTTGTTGGGCCGAAGGGCCTGTTTCCACACTGTAAGTAATCTAATCTAATCTAGTCTGCCCTTGAGCAAACTTGAAGAAGGTGAGAGGAGAGAGATTTCAAAAAGACATAAGACAGGAGGCAGGACATTACGTTGAGGTTGTACAGGACATTGGTGAGGGCTCTTCTGGAATATTATGTACAGTTCTGGTTATAAGAAGGATATTATTAAGCTGAAGAGGGTTCAGAAGATATTTAACAGGATGTTGCCAGGTGCGGAAAGTTTGAGTTATAAAGAAAGGTTGGATAGGCTGGGATTTCTTTCCACTGGGATAGAAGTTTACAAAATAATGAGGGGTATAAATAGAGTTTATGGTAGTTGGCTTTTCCCTAGGATGGGGAATTTCAAAACCTGGAGGCACATTTTGAAGGTGAGATTTAAAAACTACATGAAGTGCAAGTTTGCTACACAGAGGGTGGTTCTCGTGTAGAGTCAATGTCCTGAGGAAGTGGTGGATGTGGTTACCATTACAATGTTTAAGGACATTTGGATATTTACATGAGTAGGAAAGGTTTGGAGAGATATGGAGCAGACAAGTGGGACTAGTTTAATTTGGGATTATGTTTGGCATGGATTGGTTGAACTGACAAGGGTCTGTTTGCGTGCTGTATGACTGTATGACTGCCACAGCAATAAACGTGAACTTCTTCAAAAGAATTTCAAAATAAATTGATCATTTTACACAGGTAAATAATAGGAATGACTATTAAAACATGGTCAGTGGCAAAGGTGTTTTTTTTTAACAAAGCCTGTTCTTGCTCTTTGGTAAAGAAGGCAGAGAGAGAATCAGCCCCATGATCACATCAGAAGGCTGTAGTTCAGTTACACTAATACTTCCTGGTGAGGTACACTCTGAACTGGCCTCAGTCCAATTCACATGAAAGTGGGAGTCAGAGGTGAGATCAGCCTGTTTTTCCTCTCTCCCTCACCCCTTTCTCTCTTCTGTACTCTGAGCCCTTTCTCTCATTCTCTCTGACACTCCTTTGTCTCTCTCTTTCTCCCCTGCCCTAACACCCCTCTCTTTCCCCTCTCTGTTCTTAATCTGCCCCCACCTTTAACTTCAAGGAAGTAGTCTATGGGGTTTTGCTGTCCCAGAGTCTCCTCTAACCCTAACTCAGCTCCCCCACTGCGAACACTTCGTGTTGAAAGCAAAGCAGCCAAGCTACACCACTGCCACCTTCCCCACCCACCCCCACCCCCCACCCCCCATCCCCGTGAAAGATATTGAGGGTAAAGTGGTTGATGTAGTGTATATGGATTTCAGCAAGGCGTTCGATAAGGTGCCCCATGATAAACTGTTGGACAAAATACGGAGGCATGGGATTGAGGGTGATTTTGCAGTTTGGATCAGAAATTGGCTAGCGTATTGGACTCAGAGGGTGGTGGTTTATGGGAAACGTTCATCCTCGAGTTCAGTTATTAGTGGTGCACTGTAAGGATCTGTTTTGGAGCCATTGCTGTTTGTCATTTTTATAAATGACCAAGATGAGAGAGTAGAAGGATGGGTTAGTACATTTGCGGGTGACACTAAGGATGGTAGAGTTGTGGATAGTGCTGAAAGATGTTACAGGTCACAGAGGGATATAGATAAGCTGCAGACCTGGGCTCAGAGGTGGCAAATGGAGTTTAATGTGGAAAAATGCGAGGTGATTCACTTTGGAAGAATGCAGAGTACTGGGTTAATGGTAAGATTCTTGGTAGTGTAGATGTGCAGAGAGGTATCTCTGTCCATGTACATAGATCCCTGAAAGTTGCCACCCAAGTCGATAGGGTTGTTAAGAAGGCATACAGTGTGTTAGCTTCTATTAGCAGAGGGATTGAGTTTCGGAGCACAATGTCATGCTGCAGCTGTACAAAACTCTGGTGCGGCTGGGAGAAAGTGAGGTCTGCAGATGCTGGAGATCAGAGCTGAAAATGTGTTGCTGGAAAAGTGCAGCAGGTCAGGCAGCATCCAAGGAGCAGGAAATTCGACGTTTCGGGCATAAGCCCTTCATCAGGAATCTGGTGCGGCTGCACTTGGAGTGTCGCATACTGTTCTAGTCACTGCATTACAGGAAGGATGTGGAAGCTTTGGAAACGGTGCTTTACTAGAGGAGATTTACGAGGATGTTGCATGGTATGGAGGGAAAGTCTTATGAGAGGAGGTCTTATTGGAAAGGCTAAGGGATTTGAGGCTGTTTTTGTTCGAGAGAAGAAGGTTGAGAAGTGACATAATTGAGACATATAAGACAATCAGAGGGTTAGGTAAGGTGGACTGTGAAGAGACGTTTTCCTCAGGTGGTGATGGCTAGCATGAGGGGACATAACTTTAAATTGAGGGTGATAGATAGAGGGCAGATGTCAGAGGTAGTTTCTTTACTCGGAGAGTAGTAGGGACATGGAATGCACTGCCTGCAACAGTAGTAGACTCACCAACTTTAAGGGCATTTAAATGGTCTTTGGATAAAAATATGGATGAAAATGGAATCGTGTAAGATAGATAGGCTTCAGATTGGTTTTACAGGTCGATGCAACATCGAGAGTCAAAGGGCCTGTACTGTGCTGGAAAGTTCTATGTTCTATATTTCTTTTTCAAAAGTGAAATCAAAGAAAAATTAGCAGGAATGATCCAATGGCTTAACTGTCAATCCCCGCTCACAGTTACAGCACAACCAGGTGGCACAGGGGCTCAGTGAATAGCACTGCTGCCTCACAGCACCAGGGACTCTGGTTCGATTTCCACTTCAGGTGACTGTGTGGAGTTTGCACATTCTCCCCATGTCTGCGTGGGTTTCCTCCAGGTGCTCCAGTTTCCTCCCACAGTCCAAACACATGCAGGTTAGGGGGATTGGCCATGTTAAGTTGCCCTAGTGTTCAGGGATGTGTAGGATAGGTGCATTAGTCGGGGTAAATGTAGGGTAATAGGGTAGGGGAATGAGTCTGGGTAGGTTACTCTTCGGAAGGTTGTGTGGACTTGTTGGACTTGTTGCACACTGTAGGGATTCTATGATCCTTTCTCTCTACCTGATTCTCACTGTTTACTCCCTGTGTTGTGGCTCTCATAACCAGCGACTCCTCCCCAGTGTCTCCCTGTGACACTCCTATCCTCAGGCCTGGCCTCATTGATAGGTCCCAAGCCTCGTACTGCGCTGGGCTCCCCAGGCTTCAGGCCTTGGGCCGTTCTCTTCTGCAGGCCTCGGGCCACCCCAGCTCCTCCAATCAGAGCCTCATTCTCACCTGCATTTGCTGCTGATAGACTCTCCATGAGCCTGCTCCTCCAATTGGAAGGACAGCTCCTTGCGGAACTATCCTCTTACCTGTGTATATGGAACTCTGGCTTCAAATCTTTACTCAGCGAGTCGTGAGTTCATGGAATGCCCTGCCAGTAGCAGTGGTGGACTCGCCCTCTTTATGGGCATTTAAACGGGCATTGGATAGACATATGGAGGACAGTGGGCTAGTGTAAGTTAGGTGGGCTTGCATTGGCGCAACATCGAGGGCCAAAGGGCCTGTACTGCGCTGTATTTTTCTATGTTCTATGTTCTAAATAAAACATAGATAGAACCTTTCCCCAAACAATAAACTTTCATTTTACAAGGCTGAGTGAGTAAAGAGAGAAGATTAAATCCAACCTCAAACCTCAGATTTGTATGAAAAGTGCACTTTCCCAATAGATAACACTTGATACATTTATTAGCTTGTGTGTGACGGGAATCTAAAATGGCCACCAGAACATTTCACACTGGAGGTGGAGTTTATTTCAGTTAAGTACCCGTGGTTAAGGGTTCTAGAACCAAGAGCTAAATGGACTTAAAATATAGATCAACCATAAGTTAGAAGCACATGAAGGAAATTGAAGTACAGGGATAGAGCAGGGATAAGGTCCTTGTTGGATTGCTGTCCAGGGGGCTAGCAGGAATTTGATGGGCTGAATGGTCTCCTGCTTGCTGTTCTGACTCTGTGTTGGGGGATAATGGTGGTGCTGATTGGCTTCTCCTGGAGTCCTGGAACTTGGCCAAATGGAAGTGAGAAAGGGTTAAGGAGAAGTGCTGGTAATTTTCGTAGGGATGTTTTCAATCGGTTGCTGGTGTTGCTGGTTCAGGAAGCTTAGTGAGAAGTCTACTTTCTTCCTGGATTTGAGTTCATCTCCCACTAGTGTAAAATGGTGAATCAGTCCACTGTGGTAATGAGTCAGGATTGAACCTGCTACTGGTGAAACAGGGTCATGTTCTACAGTGTGCATTACCTCATGGTGTCTGGGCTCTTGTGATGCAGTGATTGTGTCCCAATCGCTGAGCCAGGAGAACTGGGTTCAATCCCAGATGGTATATCACTGAACAAGTTGATTAGAAAATATGTACCTAATGGATTGAATGAACTCTCACTCGTATTGAGTGGAGCAGTATAATGGCTCAGTGATTAGCCTCACAGCACCAGGGACCTGGGTTCAATTCCAGCCTCAGGTGACCGTGTGGAGTTTGCACATTCTCCCTGTGTTTGCGTGGATTTCCTCCAGGTGCTCCAGTTTCCTCCCACAATCCAAAAGGTATGCAGGTTAGATGAATTGCCCATGCTAAATTGTCGATGGTGTTCAGGTATATGTAGGATATGTTCAGGTGGATCAGCCACGGGAATACAGGGAGAGGGAGTAGGTCTGGTTGGGATGCTGCTCAGAGGGTCAGTGTGGACTTGATAGACTGAATGGCCTGCTTCTACAATGTCAGAATTCCATGATGATAAGCAGTGTGAGCAAATTATCAAACTCAAACCTATAAATTCAGTGATTATTACTTTCAGCGACTGATAAGGCAATTAAAAAAACTGAAACTTTTGAGCTACTGGCAATACTTGGTGATACATTGTTCATGACAGCAGAATAAAACTGTGCAGCAGTCTGTTGTGGTTCACTCTGAGAGGGATTACTCAGGAGACAAGCAAAGGGCTGCTTCCCCATTCCCATCACAGGGCTCAGTGAGGGAGCAGAGGAACAGCATCTCAGATACAGAGAGTCACTCGGAAATGTTACTGAAAACGGGCACGTCATGTTGAAGATTTTCAGGATACATCCCAAGAATTCACATTTCAAAGGGAACAGCAATTTATGCCCGAGAACCAGGTGCTGATTGGTTGGCGAGTTGACTCTAGCTGTACAGTGGTAAAAACAATGACTGCAGATGCTGGAAACCAGATTCTGGATCAGTGGTGTTGGAAGAGCACAGCAGTTCAGGCAGCATCCAACAAGCAGCGAAATCGACGTTTCGGGCATGAGCCCTTCATCAAATTCCTGATGAAGGGCTTTTGCCCGAAACGTTGATTTCGCTGCTCGTTGGATGCTGCCTGAACTGCTGTGCTCTTCCAGCACCACTGATCCAGAACCTAGCTGTACAGTGCGGAATTACTGTCCCCAAATCCCTTTCAATCTCTCTCCCTTCATCTACCTATCCTCATCCTATCTCAGATGTTGACAAAGCTGCATCCCTGGAAGTGACTTGAGTTTTTATAAAGTAATAAAAAAAACTATCGCGGAACATGCCTTTTTAAGGAAAGGCTTGCATTTATGTAGCACCTTGCATACGTGCCATGTCAGCCCAGCTCAGTAGGTTGCAGTCTCTGGCCTTTGAGTTAGAAACTCATGTGCTTGAGTCCCACTCCAGGATCGAACACCAAAAACCAATGCTGGCTTTCCAGTGCAGCACTGCATTGCTCCTGGTGCTGTCTTTCAGCTGGGACGTTAAGCTGAGTCCCATCTGACCTCTCAGGTGGACTTCAAACAGGCTGTGCTGTTATTTTGAAGAAGGTACCTGACCCAGCCTCCAAACAAACCCAGAAAACAAAACAGATTATCTAGTCGGTATCATAGTGCTGAACGTGGGATCCTGCTGTGCATTTTGATGGGACCTCCAAGTTACTTCATTGGCTTTCGGACATCCGGCGGTCTCTTCCTTTCTAAAGGTGAATATTAACTATGATGATCTCTTCAAGGTTTTTTTTGTTCAGGGTTGATGCCTTGTGAAAGTTTCTGAGAGAGGAATGTATGAATACTCATGAAGTAACCAAACAACTCTACAACTACGTGTCACTTCCTGGAACATAGCCTGGGGCGCAGGGACAGCGAGTGTAGCAGCTCTCACCTTTCACAAGGCTGGGCCCTCCTTGCTGCTGATGTGGGAGATGTGTGTGGGTGTAACTGTCATGAAAGGAATGTGCAGGGATTAAGTAAAATAGGCCTATTGTTTTTAGAGCAAACGCGGTGCGGAAGGTCTGATAGAAGTGTTTGAAATCCGAGTTTTGTTTGCGTATATGAACTATGTCACTGCTCGTTCACTGAGTCAAAATCCTGGAACTCTTTCACCTTAATAATCTGGGACTGCAGCAGTTAAAAAAGACAGCTCACCACCACCTCAAACCAGTTAGAGATGAACAATGTGTACTAGCCCAGCCATCAATGCTCAGATCCCATCTCTACACAAAAAGGAGGTGGTGGAATGGATCCCATTTACAGAAGGGTCAGCAACTGGAAGTTACTCATTTAAGAAAATTGACATCAAGAGAATTGTCTGTGAGATCCAGCCACCACCTCCTATCCATGGACATCTATCTGCCACCAGGACGGTCTCAGGACTCTCCGCTTTTCCCTGGAACAAAGGCTTGAACCGTCCCCACCCACCACCGCCCTCCTCCGCTTGGCCGAGTACAACTCACCCTCAACAACTTCTTTTTTAACTCCTCTCATTTTGTCCAGGTCAGAGTGGTGGCCGCGGGTACTCGCATGGGCCCCAGTTATTGCCTGTCTCTTCACGGGGTACATGGAATACTCCTTGTTCCTGTCCTGTTCCCCACTCAAAACTCTTTCCCCGATATATTGTGGGCGGCACGGTGGCACAGTGGTTAGCACTGCTGCCTCACAGCGCCTGAAGACCCGGGTTCAATTCCTGACTCAGGCGACTGACTGTGTGGAGTTTGCACATTCTCCCCGTGTCTGCGTGGGTTTCCTCCGGGTGCTCCGGTTTCCTCCCACAGTCCAAAGATGTGCGGGTCAGGTGAATTGGCCATGCTAAATTGCCCGTAGTGTTAGGTAAGGGGTAATGTAGGGGTATGGGTGGGTTTCGCTTCGGCGGGTCGGTGTGGACTTGTTGGGCCGAAGGGCCTGTTTCCACACTGTAAGTCTAATCAATATCGATGATATCCCGCTCTCATCTGGAATTGGAAAAATTCATCAATTTTGCTTCTTATTTCCACTCTGCCCTCACTTTCACCTGGTCTATCTCTGACTCCTCCCTTTCCTTTCTCACCATCTGTGTTTCCATTTCTGTGGATAGACTGGCCACTAACATCCACTGACTCCCAGCTACCTGGACAATACATCTTCAAACCCTGCTTAGAATCATAGAATCCCTACAGTGTGGAAACAGGCTATTCAGCCTAACAAGTCCACACCAACCCTCTGAAGAGTATCCAATCCAGACCCATTCCCCCACCCCATTCCTCTACATTTCTCCTGACTAATGTACCTAACTTACACATCCCTGAACACTACAGCCAATTCACCTGACCTGCACATCTTTGGACTGTGGGAGGAAACCTGAACACCCGGAGGAAACCCACACAGATACAGGAAAAAATGCAAACTCCACACAGACAGTCACCCAAGGCTGGAATCGAACCTGGGTTCCTGGCGCTGTGAGGCAGCAGTGCTAACCACTGAGCCACCATGCTGCTTCCTGTAAGGATTCCATTCCATTCTCCCAGTTCCACCATCTCCGACGCATCTGCGCTGATGGCGTCAACTTTGACAAGGCTGCATCTGGAATGTCCCCCTTCTTCTTCAACCAAGGATTCCCCACCACTGTTGTCGGCAGGTGCCTCAGCCAGGTCTGACCCATCTCCCGCACTTCTGTCCTCACCCTCTCTCTTCCCTCCCACAACAGCGATAGGGTTCCCTTGTCCTTACCTACTATCCCACCAGCTTCCGAATCCAGAAGACCATCAGCTGCCATTTCCACCACCTCCACACACATTCCTCTCCCCTCCCCTGTCCGCCTTCCACAGAGACTGTTCCCTCCAGGACACCCTAGTCCACTCTTCCTTCACTCCCAACACACTCCTCCACCACCATGGCACCTTCCCCCACAACCACCGAAGGTGTAACACCTGTCCATTTACTTGCTCATTCCTCAGTATCCAAGGGCCCCAAACATCACCTTTCGATGAAGCAGCACTTTACCTGCATTTCCCACAATCTAGTCTACTGCATTCACTGCTCACAATGTGGTCTCCTCTATACTGGGGGAACAAAGCGTAGACTGGGTGACCACCTACAAAAAGATCCTGAGCTTCTCGTTGCTGGCCACTTTAACACACCACCCTGTTTCCTAGCCAACATCTCTGTCTCAGGCTTGTTGCAGTGATCCAGTGAAACTCAGTGCAAGCTGGGAGAACAACACCTCACTTTCCGCTTGGGAACTTTGCAGCCCTCCAGACTCAGTATCCAGTTCAATAATTTTAAGGCATGAACTCTCCCACGTCTTAGCCCCATACCGTGCACACCAGGCCTTGTCATCACAAAGTCTGCCATGACACACTACCTACTGTTAGCACTAACAGTCTCTGTTATTCACCCTCCAAGCCAGATCATTATCTAGTCCTTTGTCTGTCTGACTGTTCTTCTCTTTCTTTGAACTCCATCTTGACCAATTGTTTACTCCTTACCCCTTCCCCCACTGTATCTTCTGCAGATAAACCAACATTTTCTGAGCTCCCATCAGTTCTAAGGAAGGGTCACCAGACCTGAAACATTGACTCTGATTTCTCTTCACAAATGCGGCCAGACCTGCTGAGCTTTTCCAGCAACTTCTCTTTGAGCTGATGATCAGGAATGCATTGCCTGAAGATTCAGAAGGGACTTGGAAATATTCTTAAACAGGTGCAGTTTGTAGGTGGGGGAAGAATGGCCCATTGGGAATGACGGGATAGTTTATCGTAGAGTGTGTTCTATCCAACGTAGGAGTTCAAAACAGAAAGCAACTTCCAATCCCGTTTCTAGGTCTGGCACAAATTGCCTCAATCTGAAGGTCATTAGATTCTGAAAGATTGCAATCTAATGGAGCACTTCAGTTTGACCAAGCCCATGATGAAAGATACCTTATGATTCCTGCTTTGTGACTGAAGTGATAAGAGCTCCAGAGTGTTGGTGGATGAAGTCAGACTTGTACCAATGTTTAATCCTTTCCCTCCCACAAAGGGAGCCCTGGAGTATTGATGCAGAACAAAGAGACTTCCAGTGAATTAGTCACTTTGTTCCAAATATAACAGCACATTCAACTCACCACAAAAATGTCAAATACCATATTTAACCCCATGTCCTTTGTGATTATGCTGTTCAATGGGAAGTGTACTGCTGCCTGTCCATGCCCAGTGGCCCAATTTGAGCATGTATTCCAAGCAGCAACATCTGAATAACAGAGTGAGTGCTGCCCTGTTGAGAGATGGATGAGAGCCTAAGATAAACCTGAAGGACTGACTGCAGGGGGGGTGTGAAAGATCCCATTGGAAGGAGAAGTCACACAGTGTTTCTCATTGGCCATTGCCATATCAGATTATCTGATCAATTATCTGTATAGGTGGGATTCTTGCTAATTTTCTTTCACCTATTGAGCAATTGTGCTTCAAAAATTGGCTATAAAATATCTTTCTTTTAGATATTTGGATTTCATGAAAGGTGTGTTATAAATGTAGTTCCTTTTTGATTCTTGAGGAGGGTCAGGCTTAAGCAATCGAGGAAACCAAAGTTATTTGTTGAGTGCTGCAGAGTTTAATAAAAGGGAATGAACAGATAATTAGAGCTTCTGACAGAAATAGGGCTGGCACAGTAGTTCAGTGGTTAGCACTACAGTCTCACAGCATCAGGGACCCGGGTTCAATTCCGGCCTTGAGTGACTGTCGGTGTGGAGTTCTCCCTGTGACTGTGTGGGCTTCCTCCCACAGTCACAAAGATGTGCAGGTTAGGTGGATTGGCCATGCTAAATATGAGGTTATGGGATAGGGTGGTGAGGTAGGTCCGGGCGGGATGCTATTTGGAGAGTCGGTATGGACTGAATGGCATCTTCCTGCGCTGTAGGGATTCATATGATTCCATGACATGGGAGATGGGACATCTAGTTGAACCGAGTGCCTGACCAGAACAATCCTGCTGGACATGAGCTATGTGATGTCAGGGAGCAAAGGACATCAGACTTTCTTGCCCTTTGTTTCATTTGCACCAAGTTAAGCCTCCATCCACTTCAAAAGCTGAAAACCGACTGTGGGTGTAAAGAAAGAGCAGTCCCCTGGAGGAGGAGGAAGAGCGCCTCATCTTCCGCCTAGGAACCCTCCAACCACAAAAGATGAACCTAGATTTCTCCAGTTTCCTCATTTCCCCTCCCCCCACCTTGTCTCAGTCAAATCCCTCGAACTCAGCACCACCTTCCTAACCTGCAATCTTCTTCCTGACCTCTCTGCCCCCACCTCACTCCGGCCTATCACCCTCATCTTGACCTCCTTCCACCTATCGCATTTCCAATGCCCCTCCCCCTAGTCCCTCATCCCTACCTTTTATCTTAGCCTGCTTGGCGCACTCTCCTCATTCCTGATGAAGGGCTCATGCCCGAAACGTCGATTCTCCTGCTCTTTGGATGCTGCCTGACCTGCTTCGCTTTTCCAGCAACACATTTTCAGCTCTGATATCTCCAGCATCTGCAGTCCTCATTTCTCCTCGGAGGGACTAATAAGCCAACATTGAGACAATGAAAGGGAAATTCTTTTTTGTTTGTTTGTTAAGTTCATTGGGTGTGGGCATCACTGGCTAGGCCAGCGTTTATTGTTGAGAGGACAGTTTAAGAGTCAATCACACTGCTGTGGGTCTGAAACCCTCTAAAATGATCCAAAAAGCCACTCCATTAAAGAGCGATTAGACATGAGCAACAAATTCTGGTCTTGGTAGCAAAGCTCTCATCTATGAAAGAATAATTTTATAAAATAATGCATCCATGAACCTAAGTCATGCATCTGTTGACGATAGATGTCTGACTTCCATTGGTCATGCATATCTCTTCTTTCCTCCTGTGGGGTATAATTATTTGAGCACATTTGGGATGATGGCACTGCCGTGGTAGGCCTCCAGGACGGCCGCATTCCTTTCTTTTTCTTCTCCCTCCCTTTCATCTTTTTTCTTTTTCTTCACCTTGCTGATGTCACGGGTAGGCTAGAGCAGTGTCAGCAGTGACCGGAGCGGGGACCCATGGCCCAATGGGTGGACTCCTGGATTTGGCCATGACGTGTCTGTAGCAGCGATGGCAGATTGGGGAATCCTAGCTGCAGTAGGCCCAGAGCAGGAACCTTGTATAAGTTCTGGAGCTGTGTTTGGTTATAGGAAGGTCACGAGCGAGCCATAATTCTGTCCCCTGCCCAATGTAACCATAGGAAGAAACATTGGATGGCAACCAGGTTGGGGACTGTGTCTAATTTACAAACCACCCCCATCCCCTGTAACCCCAGTCCCGACCTTAGCCATTTGCTACAGGGACACGGAAGATCATGTGCTTCAGTGTTGCTGAGAAAGGTCACACAGCAACAAGGAAAATACAGGCAAGAGTACGTCATTCAGCTCTTTGAACTTGCTCTGCCATCCAATATGATGGTGGCTGAACATCCAACTCAGTCCCCCTTTCCTGCTTTCTCCCCCATATCTGGCTGTTTCTTCAAAACATTCAGTGTTTTGGCCTCAACCACTTTATATGGTAGAAAATTCCACAGGCTCCCCACTCTCTGGATGAAGACATTTCACCTCATCTCAGTCCTAACCGGTCTATCCTTATATCCTTAGACTGTGATCCCTGGTTCTGGACTCCACACTCACTGGGGACATCCTGCATTTACCCTTGTAGTCCTCTTAGAATTTTATAGGTTTCTATGAGAACCCTTCTTATTCTTCTAAATTCCAGTGAAAATAGTCCCAACCAATCCAGTCTCTCCTCGTCCATTAATCCTGCTATACCCAGAAATCTGTTGGGTAAATCTTCAATGCACGTCTTCTATAGCCAGAATATTCTTCCTCAGGTAAGGAGACCAAAATTGTGAACAGTGCTCCAAGGGTGGTCTCACCAATGCCCTGTACAGTCGCAGCAAGACATCCCTCCTGCTGTACTTGAATCCTCTTGGTCTGAGAGCCAACATACCACTTGCGTTTAACACGTTTTGTCAAAGCTTTCCATCTTACACTCATCAAGACAATTCCCACGAATACCAATGCAAAAGAAAAATGACGTTTATACGGTATCAGAGGGGAGAGTGCTGAGATGGTTGGCAGCGTATAGTCAAGGCATTGCCGTAAAGAATGCACCAGTTAGGTGATGATTAACAATGAACTATCAAGGTTTGCTTGTTTTTTAAACCTGGCACCCTTACTCGAATTGATCAAGACATTTCTCCCTGAGAAATGAGCCAGTCAGTTAATACATTGGATTGGAAGAGGTACATGTTGTGTATGTGCATGTTTTCTCTGCAGGGCACAGAGTACTAATACATATGAAACTTCCAGTTCTGACAAGTACACTATGCAGTGAGCTGAACTGACAATCTAAATCAGTTGTCAGTGTAAATTCATGCACTGTGCCTGCAGTCAATGTAAACATGCTGTCCCTAGAAAATACTACATACAGTTTGATTGAAGCAACTTTCAAACCAAGGGCACTGCCTTTTGGACTCTTTTTCAGGTTGACATGTATTGTACAGAACTTGAAAGTAGAAAACCAGTGAAACCCAGTCCCTTGAAACTTTGAAGTGACAAATATCAGATAAAGCAATAGAAACTTACCAGCAGGAAAGTGGTACACAGTCCAAGGTCAAAGAAGTTATAATGAATTTGTACAGAACATTGGTTAGACTTAATTGTGATATTGTGTCTAGTTTGGAGTCACCCATTGAACAAAAAGCATTAATATCTCAGGATGCAGTTTCTACAAGTTTCTAACACAGGCTTAAACCGTGAAAATAAACGAGGAATTATAAACAATCAATTTTTTGCCAAAGGTAAATATTCATAATCTTAAACATTAGTTCTTAAAAAAAATTCTCTGGAAACCATTTCCATCGCTAAAACTGACCACTCCCCTCACTGTATAAGTCACCAGGGTTGCTGCTAATCATATCCATTTGCAACTCTCTGAGGATGCCCTTGAAATTAAGCCATCTTTTTAAATCGCAAAGTTACCTTGGGGAAAAAGTTGCTTTGCGTACACCCATGAACCAAGCATGAAGTTTTTGTTTGAAGTGACTGTACAAATGTTTAACATCTGATTGTTCAGGTGTGAGACTTGATTTGCACTAAATTGGAATAAATCCAATTTTATTAGTGAAACTGTGAGGTTGGCATTAGGCAAAAACATCAGGGTTTTTTTATGTAAGGTTCATAGATGATGTTAATATTTGTGATTACTTTAGAAAAGCAATTCAGGTTGCATCCAATTTGCCAATTACAGCTGCCAAAGCCGATACCCAACAGCTTTGTGTATATGAAAGATTCACTGAATGATCAGAAAAATGGGACATTGTACTTACCTCTATGATAGTCATAAAATCATACAGCATGGAAATAAACCTTTCATCCAACCAGTCCACACTGACCATGTTCCCAAACTAAACTCATCCCACCTGCCTGCGCTTGGCCCATATCCCTCCAAATATTTCCTGTTTGTGAACTTTTACAAATATCATTTAAATGTTGTGAGTGATAAGGAGAGGCTGGATAGGCTGGAACAGTTTTCACTGGAGCATAAGAGATTGAGAGGTTTATGAAGTTTCTGAAATAATAAGAGGTATAGATAGTGTCAATGATAGTTGTCTTTTCTCTAGGATGTGGGATTTCATGAGTAAGGGGCACCACTACTCCATACACTACATCTTAAAAATATGACCCCCGGTTCTGAAATCCCCCATCCCAGGAAGAAGACCCTTGTCATTCACCTCATCTATACCCTTCATGATTTTATAAATCTCTATAAGCTCATCCCTCAACCTCCTATGCTCTAGTGAAGAAAGTCCCAGAGTTTCCAGTCAATTTTTATACTTCAAACTCTCCATACTGGCAACATCCTGTTAGATCTTTTCTGAGCCCTCTCCAGGTTAATGATATCCTCCCTACAACAGGGCAACCAGAACTGCACACAATAGTCCAGAAAAGACCTCACCATCGGCATGTATAGCATCAACAACGCGCCCCCTGTGTGACATTGGAACTATTTGATGCTGTAAACCAGCATTCCCAATGACAATGTAGTCTGGATTTCTGAGGTCCATTTATGACAATGACATCTAGAAGCTGAAACCAATGCATTTGCACTCAGATCATGGTGTGCAGAACAAAGATCAGCTAAAAGGATATTTACTGGGATAGAGCATGGATTTCCTCAGAAAATCATGTTTAGCTAACCTGCTGCAGTTCTTTGAGTAATCGAGAGAGAGAGAGAGTTGATGAGGGTGCTGAAGTTGATGAGGGTGTACATGGACATCCAGAAGGTGATTACAATAGTGCAACAGACCTGTGAGAAGAGTTGGAACTCATGAACTAAAAGGGACAGTAGCAATGTGAATGCAGAATTGACTGAGGGGTAGGAAACAGATTAGTGGATCGTGGATATGTTTTTGGCTGTGGGATGGTGTATACTGCAGTTCCCCAGGCCTCAGTAATGGGACCCTTGCTTTTCCTGAGATAGGTTAATGATCTAGAACTTGCAGTGCAGAGGGGTACATTCAAAGTTTGCAAATGATACAAAACTAGGAAGATTGTAAGCTGTTAGCACAGTATAGAACTTCAGAGACAGTTTGGTCCAACCAGTCCCTGCCTAATATAATCCCAAACTAAACTGCTCCCACCTTGCCTGCTCCTGGCCCATATCCCTCCAAACCTTCCGACTCATGTACTTATCCAAATGTCTTTAAAACATTGTCATTGTACCTGCACCCATCACTTCCCCAGGAAGTTCATTGTACATGCGAGCCACCCTCTGTGTAAAAAAGTGCCCTCATGTCTTGTTTAAATCTTTCCCCTCTCACCTTAAAAATGTGCAACCTTGTCTTGAAATCCCAAATCTTAGGGAAAAGACGAGTATTATTAACACTATCTATACCTTTCGATATGTCATAAATTTCTATCCACCTCCTATGCTGCAGTGAAAAATGTTTCTGCCTCTCCAGCCCCTCCTTATAACTCAACCCTCCATTCCTGGCAACATCTGGTAAATCTCTGCTGCACCCTCTCCAGCTTAATTCTAGCTGCCTTATAACACATTTTTCAGCTCTGATCTCCAGCATCTGCAGTCCTCACTTTCTCCTAGCCTTATAACTGGATGACCAGAATTGGATACAGTACTCCAGAGGAGGTCTCACCAATGTCCTCTACAGCCTCAACAGTGAAGAAGGTATTGGGGGGCTTGCCTTTATTAGCCAGTGCATTGAGTATAGGAGGTTTACTTAAGACCATAAGACCATAGGACATAGGAGTGGAAGTAAGGCCATTTGGCCCATCGAGTCCACTCTGCCATTCAATCATGGCTGATGGGCATTTCAACTCCACTTACCAGCATTCTCTCCGTAGCCCTTAAATCCTCGAGACAACAAGAATCTATCAATCTCTGCCTTGAAGACATTTAGCGTCCCAGCCTCCACTGCACTCCGTGGCAATGAATTCCACAGGCCCACCACCCTCTGGCTGAAGAAATGTCTCTGCATTTCTGTTCTGAATTGACCCCCTCTAATTCTAAGGGTGTGTCCACGGGTCCTAGTCTCCTCACCTAATGGAAACAATTTCCTAGCGTCCACCCTTTCCAAGCCATGTATTATCTTGTACGTCTCTATTAAGTCTCCCCTTAATCTTCTAAACTCCAATGAATATAATCCCAGGATCCTCAGCCGTTCCTCATATGTTAGACCTGCCATTCCAGGGATCATCCGTGTGAATCTCCACTGGACATGTTCCAGTGCCAGTATGTCCTTCCTGAGGTGTGGGGACCAAAACTGGACACAGTACTCCAAATGGGGCTTAACCAGAGCTTTATAAAGTCTCAGTAGCACATCTCTGCTTTTATATTCCAACCCTCTTGAGATAAGAGACAACATTGCATTTGCTTTCTTAATCACAGACTCAACCTGCATGTTTACCTTTAGAGAATCCTTGACTAGCACTCCCAGATCCCTTTGTACTTTGGCTTTACTAATTTTCTCACCATTTGGAAAGTAGTCTATGCTTTTATTCTTTTTGCCAAAGTGTAAGACCTCGCACTTGCTCACGTTAAATTCCATCAGCCATTTCCTGGACCACTCTCCCAACCTGTCTAGATCCTTCTGTAGCCTCCCCACTTCCTCAGTAATACTGAGGTAGGCGGTCTTGTTGCAGCTGCAGAGGGCATTGGTTAGGGCACTTTTGGAATGCTGTGTGCAATTCTGGTCTCCCTCCTATAGGAAGAATGTTTTGAATCTTGAAAGGGTTCGGGAAAGATTTACAAGGATGTTGCCAGGGTTGCAGGATTTGAGCTATAGGGTGAGGCTAAATAGGGTGGAGCGATTTTTCCTGGAATGTTGGAAGTGGAGGGGTGACCTCTTAGAGGTTTATAAAATCATGAGGGGTGTGGATAGGATAAATAGACATATAAATAACAAACAAGGTGGATTGGAGGGAGTCCAGAACGAGAGGGCATAGGATTAAGGTGAGAGGGGAAAGATACAAAAGAGACCTAAGGGGTAACCTTTTCAAGCAGAGGATAATGCGTGTATAGAAAAAACGGTCAGAGGTAGTGGTAGAGGCTGGTATATGAATAGGATGGGTTTTGAGGGATATGGGCCAAGTGCTGGCAAATAGATTCATTTACGATATCTAGTCAGCATGAACGTGTTGGACTGAAGGGTCTGTTTCCATGCTGGACATCTCAATAACATGACTTCCCAACCCAATACTCAAAGGACTGAACAGTGAAGGCAAGCGTGCCAAAGGTCTTTTTAACCACCCTATCTACATGTGATGCAAACTTCAAAGCATTATATACCTGCATCCCTCGGTCCCTCTGTTCTACAACATGACCAACGGCCCAACCATGAATTGTCTAAGCCCTACCCTTACTTGTTATAGCTCACATTTACCCAGATTGAGCCCCCTCTGCCATTTTTCAGCCCATTGACCCATTTAATCATAGAAGGTAGGAGCAGGGAAAGGCCATTCAGCCTTCGAGCCTGTCATGGCTGATCATCCAACTATAGAAACATAGACGATCAAGATCCCTATGTAATCTTCACTGTGTATAACGCTACCCAATTTTGGTGCCATCTGCAAATTTACTAACCTTGCCTTCTATATACTCATCCAAATTGTTTGTATAAATGACAAACAAGAGAGCACCCAGAACCGATCCCTGTGGAACATCACTGATGACACACCCAGAGGGAGAGATAGTATAAAGTTAAAGTGCATAAACTCTAATGGGCATTCAGGAGAAAAGAGGGCTGGGCATATATGTGTACAAATCATGAAAGGTTGTAAGACAGGCGCCAATTGCAGTTCATAAAGCAACCAGCATCCTAGTCTAGTGATCTCAAGAGCAAACAGGTTATAGAACATAGAACATAGAACAATACAGCACAGAACAGGCCCTTCGGCCCACGATGTTGTGCCGAACATCTATCCTAGATTAAGCACCCATCCATGTACCTATCCAATTGCCGCTTAAAGGTCGCCAATGATTCTGACTCTACCACTCCCACGGGCAGCGCATTCCATGCCCCCACCACTCTCTGGGTAAAGAACCCACTCCTGACATCTCCCCTATACCTTCCACTCTTCACCTTAAATTTATGTCCCCTTGTAACACTCTGTTGTACCCGGGGAAAAAGTTTCTGACTGTCTACTCTATCTATTCCTCTGATCATCTTATAAACCTCTATCAAGTCACCCCTCATCCTTCGCCGTTCCAACGAGAAAAGGCCGAGAACTCTCAACCTATCCTCGTACGACCTATTCTCCATTCCAGGCAACATCCTGGTAAATCTTCTCTGCACCCTCTCCAAAGCTTCCACATCTTTCCTAAAGTGAGGCGACCAGAACTGCACACAGTACTCCAAATGTGGCCTAACCAAAGTCCTGTACAGCTGCAAAATCACTTCACGACTCTTGAATTCAATCCCTCTGCTAATGAATGCCAATACACCATAGGCCTTCTTACAAGCTCTATCCACCTGAGTGGCAACTTTCAAAGATCTATATACATAGACCCCAAGATCCCTCTGTTCCTCCACCTGACTAAGAACCCTACCGTTAACCCTGTATTCCGCATTCTTATGTGTTCTTCCAAAATGGACAACCTCACACTTGGCAGGGTTGAACTCCATCTGCCACTCCTCAGCCCAGCTCTGCATCATATCTAAGTCCCTTTGCAGCCGACAACAGCCCTCCTCCTTATGCTGACCTTGTACACAAGACTAGTTAGACCTCTACATTCCCAAGCACCACAGTTTAGCAATGATATGAATGCATTCGAGAGAATACCGGAGAGGATTAAGAGAATAACAAACTTCAGCATTGAGGCTGTTTTCCAAGGAGAAGAGAAGGCTAAAAGGAGATTTGACTAACATTTGATGCGTCAGGAAGAAATTATTCTCACTCATAAACAGAACACAAGGGGAAGGATTTAAACTGATTTATAAAAAGAATTAAATGTGATGTGAGAAAAGGCCATTATGCACAGTGAGTGGTTTGGGTCAGGAACACATTACCTGCAGATGTGATGGAAACCAATTTAATTGGGTTATTCAAGAAGCCACTGATGATTATTTAAACAGTATTGATGTGCAGGGATATGGAGAACTACACAGAGAATGGCACCAAATCATAATGCTTATTTGAAGAGATGGTGTAGACATAATGAGGTTCATGAGACCTTTTCTGGACAACTGTTTCCACTTCTGGTTGCCATGTTGTAGGAAGGATATTATTAATCTGGAGAGGATTCAGGAAAGATTTACCAGAATGTTGCTGAGAAGGGAGCGTTTGAGTTATAAGGAGAGGCTGGATACACTGGGAATTTTTTCACTGGAGTGTAGGAAGTTGAGGGGTGGTCTTATAGAGGTTTATAAAATCATGAGGTGCATATATAGGGTGAATGACAAAGTATCTTTTCCCTAGGGTAGGGGATTTCAAGTCTGGGAGCATATTTTTAAGGTAAGAGGAGAAAGATCTTAAAAAGACATGAGGGACAATTTTTTTTTACACAGGGAGTGGTTAGTATGTGGAATGAACTGCCAGAGGAAGTGATGGATGTGGGTCCAGTTAACAAGGTTTGAAAGGCATTCGGATAAGTACATGAATAAGAGGGAAATGGGCCAAACGCAGGCCGGTGGGTCAAGTTTAGGTTGGGATTGTGATCACCATGGACTGGTTGTACTGATGAGTTTGTTTCCGTGCTGTATGACTCTATGATGGGCTGAATGGCCTCCTGTTGCATTGTAATAATTGATTTTGATGGTGAATGGAGGATGACTGTTTGTTCTCAGTTTTGAGAAATGACGGCTGATTGTTGAATCCTGAAGAGAGGGGATAATGTAGACCACAACAAGCCAGTTCCCTTTGACTGACGCAGTAGAATTGGAAACCACAGCCTGTGACTGAAAGGGTTAAATTTGGACTATTTTCCTGTGGAACGAATGAGCTCTTTTGAGAGTGAAGTGATTGACTCATTGAAATGTAACTGTGATCATCATGGGGAGGCACCGTGGCACATGGAAGTTGCTATGCAAATGTAGTTTAGTGTTTGCCACTGACAGATTTGTGATCCAGCTTGGCAGTGTGGGGCACGGCAGGGTGGCAGTGTTTTTCACTGCCTTACAACTGGTACATGCCCATCTCCTTCACTGCAAGGTGACCTCCTTCCTGAATTGGAAGGGGTTTGTTCCTGATATGGGCTGAGTGAGCATAGCACTCCATAGTCCGCTGACGTGATGCTTTCATTTTCACATTTCCTTTTAATCTCAGCAGGTTGGGGTAAATTCTTATTATGAATGTCTTGCACAGTGTGGCAGCGTGGTGGCTCAGTGGTTAGCACTACTGCTTCACCACATCAGGAACCCGGGTTCAATCCACCCTCACGTGACTGTCAGTGTTAGAGTTTGCACATTCATAGAATCCCTACAGTATGGAAACAGGCCATTTGGCCCAACAAGCCCATACCAACTCTCCGAAGACTAACCTACCCAGACCCATTCCCCATTACTCTACATTTACCCCTGACTAATGCACCTAACCTCCACATCCCTGGAGACTATGGGCAATTTAGCATGGCCAATTCACCCTAACCTGCACATTTTTGGACTGTGGGAGGAAACCCACACAGACACTAGGAAAATGCGCAAACTCCACACAGGCAGTCTCCTGAGGCTGGAATCGAACCCAGATCCCTGGCACTGTGAGGAAGCAGTGCTAACCACTGAGCCACCACGCTGTTCTCCCTCTGGCTGTGTGGGTTTCCGCTGGGTGCTCCAGTTTCCTCCAGCAGTCCAAAGATGTGCAGGCTAAGTGGATTTTTCATAGTGTCCAGGGAGGTGTAGGCTAGGTGGAGTAGCCATGGGAAAGATAGGTTGGGGGCTGGGTCCTGGTGGAATGCTGTTCAGAGGGTCAGTGCGAGCTCAATGGGCCAAATGGCCTGCTTGCTCACTGTAGGGTTTTATGATTCTGATTCTATGATTCACAGACAATGCCCTCCTTTTAACTGGGCCCCAAATAAGAGTGTCAAACTAGTCTCGGTTCACTGAAAATTCGATGCGGGTGCCTCTGTAGTGCTCAGGGATCTGGGTGGAACATTTTGAACCCACCGGATTTCTTTGGTTTGCCTTTCAGATACCCCAAAGGTTTGTCTGACCGAGTCCTGTGTCATCGTCGCCAGCAACGTCCTCAAATCCTTGGATCGATCTGCTGACCCCTGCCAGAACTTCTACAATTATGCCTGTGGCGGCTGGATTAAGGCCAACCCATTGCCTGATGGGAAGTCCCGGTGGGGAACCTTCAACAACCTGTGGGACCACAACCAGGCCATCATGAAGCATCTCCTTGGTAAGTGTTTGCCTCAGGAACACCGGACCCTGAAAGGCACTATATAAATGCAGGTACTTTCTCACAAGCCTACAGTCTGGCCTCCAGCTGAGCATCAATTTATACTCAAAAAGAAAAGAAACTGCTAAACTGGCACATGACTGATCCAGTTCATCTTGTATAACTCAAAACAGAGCTTCAGTTTATTCATTCCTGAGTATGACTGGCTTCCCCTTCTGGGTGGGAGGTTAGTTTTGGTTTGTTCAAATATAGAATGATGGGCTGAAAAGGCCTCCTGTTGTGTTATCTTTTGTGTTTCTTACTGAGTAAATTTAAAGGAATGAAAAGAAACAAAAATTGTCTTGATCACATTTATTATTTCCTGTTGAATCGTCTGAACTTTCTGTTTGATGTTGAGCTGTAGGTCAGTGCTATGGTCGTGACCTTGTTCTGTCAAACCAAGGTAAAAATCATGATGATGTTTTAATGTGAGGTTTCCAGAAATCTTCTCAAACTCGCTTACAGACAGCTCCAGCAAGTTATACGTGTGTGTGTTTTGTGTGTGTGTGTGTGTGTGTGTGTGTGTGTGTGTGTGTGTGTGTGTGTGTGTGTGTGTGTGTGTGTGTGTGTGTGTGTTCGGGGAAGGACTGTTTCACGGAGTGTAATCAATAGCTCATTAGGGCTTTACTATTTCCTCCCAGGTCCGAGGCCGATGATACTTACATTTACATAGTGCCTTTCATTACCTTGGACCATTCCAAAGTACCTCACACTGGTGAAATGGTTCTGAAGCCTATTGACTGTTGCAATGTAGGAGACCAGGCTAACCAATTTGTGAACAGTCAGGCCCCACGGGCAACTGAGCAATTCGGAGCAGGTTATTTCTCTTCAGGATGATGTAGGTGGAGGGGAATATTGACAGGATATTAGGTAGAGTGCACTGTGAAGGACATTGGATGTACAATGTGTTGAGTGTGCTGATTGAAATACTACCTTGAGTGGTGTGGTGGCTCAGTGGTCAGCACTGTTGCCTCACAGTGCCAGGGACATGGGTTTGATTCCAGCCTCAGGTGACAGTGTGTAGATTTTAATGTTTTCTCCGTGTTTGTGTGGGTTTCCGCTGGGTATTCTGGTTTCCTCCCACAGTCCAAAGATCTACAGGTTAGTTAGATTGGCCATGGGAAATGTAGGGTTACAGAGATAGGGTAGGGGTGGGTCTGGGTGGGACACTCTTCGGAGGCGATGGACTGAATGGCCTGCTTCCACACTCTAGGATTCTATGATTCGAGATTCTTTAAGGACTTAGGGATAAGAAATTCTTGAGTTCTCCCTGCTTCAGACCAAAGATGTGCACCCTTCGCTGGATTGACCATGGTAAAGTAGTGAAAATGTGTTGCTGGAAAAGCGCAGCAGGTCAGGCAGCATCCAAGGAACAGGAGATTCGACGTTTCGGGCATAAGCCCTTCCTAAAGAAGGGCTTATGCCTGAAACGTGAATCGCCTGTTCCTTGGATGCTGCCTGACCTGCTGCGCTTTTCCAGCAACACATTTTCAGCTCTGATCTCCAGCATCTACAGACCTCACTTTCTCCTCCATGGTAAATGTGGTTACAAGGATACAGTTGGGGTTTGGGTCTGGCTGGCATGTTATTCAGAGGTTAAGTGTAGACTCAATGTGCTGGACAGCCTCTTTCCGCACTGAAAGGATTCCGTGATTTGAGAGATGGTGCCTCTCTCGGACAGCGTAGCACTCCCTCAACACTGCACGGTGGTTGTCTGGCTTGATTTGGTGCTTGTCTGAGGAGTGAATCTATGGCCTTACAACATGGAGGTAAGAGTGAGACCCGGGGTAGGGGGGTTTATTACTGACAGTGTGAGTGTACACTGCGCATGCTTGTTGACCCACACCCGTGCTGGTCTTGGTCACTGTTGTTGAGGTGTATATGCGAGAGAGGCCTTTCTAACAGTCTTCATCTCTAAGGCTCATGCTATGATGCTGAATTCTAATGCTTGGAGCCACAATTCACAGCTGATCATACAAGCCTTTTATTTAATGTGATAAACCTTGCTAAACTGGCAGTTACACAGAATCAGAAATGTGCGGACACATCTGGAGTTGCACAACTGCCCAACAGCTGGAGGAATGGTGTCCGTGAGGAGAAGGCTAATCAGGAAACAGTTGCTGCCAAATGAATTGTGTCTTCTTTTTAAATTTAAAGCGTCTTTTTAGGACTCGACTGTTGAGCTGCTGAAGTCAGTACCATACCATGAGGGATCCCTGGCTCAGTCCAGACAAAGCCTTTGTGTGTGAGGCATATACACCTCAACAACAGTGACCAAGACCAGCCCTGGTGTGGGTCAACAAGCATGTGCAGTGTACACTCACACAGTCAGTAATAAACTCCCCTACCCCGGGGCTCACTCTTACCTCCATGTAGATCAAGGGAGGTAGGCTTTCTCACTGGGTTATTGGAATCACATGTTTTGTGGTGGTTGGGTGGGGGGTGGTATTGGAGGGAATGTGGAGGCTTGGAATGTGGGTGATTGGACTGAGCTCACAAAGCACTGAGTGCCTAGAGCCTTAAAGCTGACAGATTTACCTGGCACATTATCCCCCTGTCCATGGCCAACACTCTCATCATCCAGTTCAAACAGAAAGCGATGAGCTGATCTGTAACACGGCACACTAGCTGCTGGACCTCTTCCAAGTGAGCTGTTCTCTGGAGTGAACTCTGGGATTCTTTCAGAGCTTAAAGCTTTTCCCTGGAGGTTTCTGTTACAAGAACCTTGATACGGGGTGGTCTTTATATTCTCAGCAATTGTCTGAAGGTCTTTAACTTTATGTACTTTAACTTTTTAACCTTTTATATGTATACTGAAACATCCTGTAATGCTTCGCAGGAGCTGAGTGTGAGAGAAATCGACATCAAATCAAAAATTAGTATTGGGATTGATCAGCCAAGAGGAAGATTTTAGGAACTGGCTCAAAGGGGGAGATAAGGACAAAGGCAGTCCGGGATGCTGTTTTGGTCTCATTACTTAAGAAAAGCACAGTTATATGAGAAGCTATTCCAAGAAGGTTCACTCTACTGATTCCTGGAGTGATGGGAGAGGGTTATCTTATGAAGACATGTCCAGGGGCTGTGGTTAAACTGTTTCTTATTAATGACAGCCAGATTATGACCATCACCAATAAGAGCCCAACTGACGAGTGGGGTTACCATCCCTGAATCAACATTCTGGGGGTTGGCATTGACTCAACTGGACTCGCCACATAAACACAGTGGCTACAGGAGCAGGTCAGAGGCTCAGAATACTGTAGCGATTAATTCACCTCCTGTCTCCCCCAAGCTTGTCCACTAACAACAAGGTACAAATTAGGAGTATGATGGAATACTCCCCACTTGTCCTGGATGGTGTCAAACATCTTGAGTGTTGTTGGGACTGCACTCATCCACATCCACAAATATCCACTCCCTCCACTATCTACCCAAGATGCACTGCAGAAATTCACCCAATCTCCTGAGACAGTACATTCCAAACCCATGACCACTTCCGTGTCAAAGGACAAGGAGCAGCAGATACATGGGAACACCACTTTCAAGTTTTCCTCCAAGACACTCACCATCCTGATTTGCAGATATGTCCCTGTTCCTTCACTGTCACTGGGTCAAAATCCTGGAATTCCCTCCCTAATGGCATTGTGAGTCAACCCACAGCAGGTCAACTCTAGCAGCTCAGCATCACCTTCTCATGGACAATAAATACTGACCAGCCAACGACACGCCCCCATAACTGTATGTTTTAGATTAGCTTCCGTACAGTTTGAAAATAAGCCCTTCGGCCCAACAAGTCCACACCGGCCCTCCGAAGAGGAACCCACCCAGACCCACTCCCCTACATTTACCCTGAAAACTCTGGACAATTTAGCACAGCCAATTCACCTGCCCTGCACATCTTTGGATTGTGGGAGGAAACTGGAGCAAATCCACGCAGACACAGGGACAATGTGCAAACCCTACGCAAACAGTTGCTGGGTCCCTGGCACTGTGAGGCAGCAGTGCCAACCACTGTGCCACCCACTGAGAGTCTAGAAGAATTGGGAGGGGTGATCTGATTGAAACATAAGATCTTGACAGGACTTGACAAGGTGCCTGCTGAAAAACATCTCCCTTTATAGAGGAGACACAGGGGGCATAGGGGACACAGCTTAAACACGGAAGGTCTGCCTTCGAAGATAGACAATAGACAATAGGTTCAGGAGTAGGCCATTCAGCCCTTCGATCCTGCACCACCATTCAATATGATCATGGCAGACCATTCCTGATCAGTATCCTCTTCCTGCCTTATCTCCATAACCCTTGATTCCACTAACTTTGAGAGCTCTATCCAGGAGGTGAGAATTCTTTTCTTTCAGAGGATGGTGGAACCAGTGATGCTCCCTTCCCCAAAGAGCATGGAGGCAGGCTCATTGAATATTTTTAGGACCGAGCCAATAAACTTTTGACTAACGGGAATTGGGGACAGCAGGAAAATGGAGTTGAGGCCTTCCAAATCTGCCATGATCTTACTGAGTAGCAGAGCAGGCTGGAGGGCGCGAATAGCCTGCAGGTGTTCTATTTCAGATGTGTGTCAATGAGTTTAAAATCACGGCCGGCAGTGATGATGTGATGCCCATCCGAGTTTGACAAGAGTTGGAGGAATGCAGGGGTCTCGAAAGGGGCTGCTTGAGAGTGACCACGGGAGGACCTGAACACCAGATGTGAGCTTTCAATGGAGACCTTTATGAGCAGTGAGCCCAGGTGTAATCAGATGGTGGGAGCCTGAGTTGCGACACAGGAAGCACTCAATGGCAGAATTAGTCCTTGGCTAGCAATTGGTTGAAAAGCATCCTCTCGGTCTGCAGTAAAATCCTAGTGTTGGCACAGATTGGTTCTCTCTGTCTGGATTTCTACAAAGTTAGCTGCAGTTTAGGAAATGCTACCAGCTTTCTGCTGGTGAGATTGTGTGCCTTGTGATAGGGAATGATAGAATGATTTTTATTGTCACGTGTATTTTGCAGTGAAAAATACAGTAAAATATCGTGGAAAGCTTCCGCTGTGCCATGGCACTATTTTGAATAGTTTGTGAATGATGAGAAAAATGAGACATCTTAAAGAGAGTACAGAACCCTTCGCTACTGCCAGTGCCACACCCAAACAACGTTGGAGTCAGTGATCCCCTGGCGTATCTACACCGCTGGGCCTACCTCACCGATTTGGCCTCCATCAGCGTAGCAGCCGATGCCGGGTCCTGTGCTCATCCCTCTGCCAGCCATCCCCTCACCACTGTCCACCAGCATCCCCACTCCAGCACCTCCTTCAGGAAGCTGGTGTTTGAATGGCTGCAATCCCAGTTTGGTTAAGCGAGCTTAGAGATCCTTCCAGTTGGGGGTGGCACGGTGGTTAGCACTGCTGCCTCACAGCGGTAGGGTTTGCTTCCAGCCTCGGGCGACTGTCTGTGTGGAGTTTGTACGTTCTTCCCATGTCTGCGTGGGTTTCCTCCGAGTGCTCCAGTTTCCTCTCACAATCCAAGATGTGTATGCCAGATGCATTAGTCAGGAGTAAATGTCAAGTAATAAGGTAGGGGATTGGGTCTGGGTGGGATACTCTTTTGAGGGCTGGTGTGGACTTGTTGGGCCAGAGGGCCTGTTTCCACACTGTAGGGACTCTAGTTGTACAGGACTAGATCAGAGAGAAAGTGAGGACTGCAGTTACTGGAGATCAGAGCTGAAAATGTGTTGCTGGAAAAGCGCAGCAGGTCAGGCAGCATGCAAGGAGCAGGAGAATCGACGTTTCGGGCATAAGCCCTTCTTCAGGAAGAAGGGCTTATGCCCGAAACGTCGATTCTCCTTCTCCTTGGATGCTGCCTGACCTGCTGCGCTTTTCCAGCAACACATTATCAGCTTTCAGGACTAGATCAGGCCAGGTGAGGACTGCAGATACCTTTCACCCAAAGAGTGTTCGAGGACCAGGCAGGTGACAATCAACAGCTCTGTAATTATTTGCTTGCCACCTTTCAAAATTACAGGACATTTTTTAAAAAATCAAGTTTTTATTCTCTGGATTATTCATCCAACTCTCTGGATTAGCACTGCAGCAACGTAAGTGTTACACCACTATTTACTGAGAGAAATTTCGGTCACCAATGAAAGTTATCAGATTTGCTGAGTTGGAGGTTTGGTCTGTAGAGTAGATGCTCCTCAGTAGTGCGTGGCCTGGTTTGTGTGTGTGTGTGTGTGTGTATCTGTAAATTCGTAAGGAGTTTTTCCTGAAGCCCCAATGCTAGAGGTTGACAACACAGGACCCCTGACTTGGCCTGAACGTAGGTTAGCAACAACAGTTCTCACTCTGGGAGTTCAAAGCGGACGTGGCTTGCCACAAGGGACTGGTGCCTTCCCGTGTTTCCCAATCAATCCTCGATCCTCAGAGTGTTCCAGCAATAGGTCAAAATGACATCTGGCAAAAGAATTAAAAGTCATTCGACAATGATCACCGACTGAATGTAGAAACCTCATTGTTAAATAATGCATCAATTCTGGGTTAGGATCAGGAAGGTCAGGCCTGTGAGGTAAAGAAAACAACTGGGATTCTTTGATTTAAATTCAACCATATGTAAAACAAGAGCCAGATTTGGTGATTGCTCAGGATAACGGGCAGAGGAATCCGAACGATTCCTGAGTTTGGTTGCATTATTGAGTAAAAGGAGCTTGATTTGAGGTGCGAGCAATGGAGGAAGTGTTGTTTAACATGATAAATGTTCCAGTTTCTGATAGCGTGAAATAAATGCCCCGTTAAGAGATACCAAGACGTCTGAAATTTGAGGGCCACCCACAAATGGACCGTTGGCAGATCGAGCTGGAGTCAATAACTCCGGTGTGCAAAGACAGGTTACTGGTTCACAAAGTGAAGCAGGATATGCCGTATAATAGGGGGCAGATGGGAGGGAAGAGCAGGGCATTGGGACTATCAGGAGCAAGTGAGGAGGTGCCAGGGGGCAGCAGTCTTCAGGTCTACAGGGGGGGGCAGCTGGTAAACTGCCTCACTCTTCTGTCCAGCCTTCTCTTATAAAAAAAACATAGATATTGTTTGACGATGTAAAGGAATTGCTTTGGGTGACGGGGAAAAGATGGGAAAATGGAGTTGAGTATTAACAGATTAACCATGATCCCATTGAATGGTGCAGCAGACCCAGGGGGCTGAATGGCCTAGGTTCCTATGTGTTACGGTTTAAGCTATCCTGAGTAGAGCTTGAGGAAGACCATTGTTTCCAGGGAAGCTGGATTATGATAATGAGACTAAACAGGCTAGGCTCATAGTATTCGTTGTTGGGATGCATGCATTGGAGTGGGACTAGCCCACTCTGCCCAGCGATCCCACTCTGCCAATCTTGATCATGGTTGATCATCTCTCTCAATGCCACTTTCCCACATTACTCCATATTCCTTTAACAACCCTTTAAGGGCGGCACGGTGGCACAGTGGTTCGCACTGCTGCCTCACAGCGCCAGAGACCCGGGTTCAATTCCTGCCTCAGGCGACTGTCTGTGTGGAGTTTGCACGTTCTCCCCGTGTCTGCGTGGGTTTCCTTCGGGTGCTCCGGTTTCCTCTCGCAGTCCAAAGATGTGCGGGTCAGGTGAATTGGACAAGGTAAATTGCCCGTAGTGTTAGATAAGGGGTAAATGTAGGGGTATGGGTGGGTTGCACTTCGGCGAGTTGGTGTGGACTTGTTGGGCCGAAGGGCCTGTTTCCACACTGTAAGTAATCTAATCTAATCTAACTGGACTCCAGAAATCCATTGATTTCTGTATTGAACATGTTTAATGAATGAAATTCCACAGCATGATAAATGTTCCAGTTTCTGATAGCGTGAAATAAATGCCCCTTTAAGAGATACCAAGACGTCTGAAACTTGAGGGCCCCCCACAAATGGACCGTTGGCAGATCGAGCTGGAGTAGAAGATTCCAAGAATTCAGAACCCTCAGGATGAAGACCGTCTCTGCTCAGCTCAATAATACATGGCCTTCACTTAGAGTCATAGAGTTATACAGCGCAGAAACAGACCCTTTCCTCTAATCCATCCATGCCGACCAGAAATCCTGAATTAATCTAGTCCCATTTTCCAGCCCATATCCCTCTAAACCCTTCCTACTCATTTCCCATCCAGATGCCTTTTAAATGTCATAATTCTACCAGGCTCCATCACTTCCTCTGGCAGCTCATACCATACACACACCACCCTCTACATGAAAAAATTACCCCTCAGGTCCCTCTTCAATCTTCCCCCCCTCACCTTATACCTATGCCCTCTAGTTTTGACCTTCCCCATCCTGGGGAAAAGACCTTGGATATTCACCCTATCCATGCCCCTCATGATTTTATAAACTTCTATAAGCCTGTATAATAGGACAGTGTAATGGGAGTCCTGTTGCATATGAAGCCTGTCCTGAGAGTGTTTGATAGGACAGTGTAGGACTTGGAGTATCTAGCCAGTGTTGAACTAGTACCAGGAATTCTGGATGTTAGCTGTGATGGCTGTTACATTGGCATTATCAACCCTCACCTCAACAGACATGCAATGTACTCAAAATAAGTTAAAAACACTGATGTTGTGTTGACAAAATGTGAAGGATCTCGCAGTAAATGTTATGTTTTCCCTGCACACTTATCCTGAGATTATCATTTAAAAGGCATCTGGATGGGTTTATGAATAGAAAGGCTTTAGAGGGATATGGGCCAAGTGCTAGCAAATGCAACAAGGTTATGTTAAGATATCTGGTCAGCATGGACGAGTTAGACCGAAAGTCCATGCTATACATCTCTGAGACTCGCTGACAGTTAAGCCCCTGACTCAGCTGCCAGGAAGTATCTGAAAACATCTCCATCCATCTTGTCACAACCTGCTAAAGACCTGGATGTTTCAATCAGATTACCTTCAAAGCTTTAGGGAATACAGACCCAGAAACCTTAATCTATCCATATAAGTCAATCCCAATATCCCTGAAATTAGACACCATTGCACTCTCTCTATGATAAATATTTCCTCCCCTACACACAGTATACCGGGTGTAATCTAGCTACACAGCTAGCACTTGCTAGGTCTGCCCCCCCCCTTTCAGGAGACGAGGCAGTAGCACGCTATACACAAGCTTCCGTCCATCCCCCAACCCCATCCACTCCCCCAACCCCATCCAACACTGCCCCCCATCCAACCCCCCAACCATGTCCTCCCCACAATCCTGTCCACCCCCCAACCCCATCCACCCCCTCCAACCCCGCCCCCCATCCAACCCCCCAACCGTGTCCTCCCCACAATCCTGTCCACCCCCAACCCCATCCACCCCCAACCCCGTCCCCACCCCCTCCAAACCCAACCAACACTGCCCCCGTCCGCACCCCAAACCCGACCAACACTGCCTCCCTTCCACACCCCCACCCCGTCCACCTCCCCAACCCCATCCAATACTGCACCCCTAACCCCGTCCAAACCCATCCAACACTGCCCCCTGTCCACTCCCCCAACCCTGTCCAACACTGCCCCCTGTCCACTCCCCCAACCCCGTCCAACACTGTCCCCCGTCCACATCCCCAACCTCGTCCAACACTGCGTCCCGTCCACACCCCCCATCGCCATCCAACACCCCCAAAACCCGTCCAACACTGCCCTCTGTCCCCCACAACCCCGTCCAACACTTCCCCACCGTCCCCTCAACCCCGTCCAACACTGTCCCCCGTCCACATCCCCAACCTCGTCCAACACTGCCCCCCGTCCACATCCCCAACCTCGTCCAACACTGTCCCCCGTCCGCAACCCCCATCGCTATCCAACACCCCCAAAACCCGTCCAACACTGCCCTCTGTCCCCCACAACCCCGTCCAACACTGCCCCCCATCCGCACCCCCCGACCCCGTCCGTCCCCCCCATCCCCATCCAATACTGCCCCCCGTCCCCAACCCTGTCCAACACTGCCCCCCCTCCACACCTCCACGACCCCGTCCAAAACTGTCCCCCGTCCGCACCCTCATGACCCCATTCAACACTGCCCCCAGTCCGTCCCCCCATCCCCGTCCAAAACTACCCCCCCCCGTCCGCACCCCCACGACCCCATCCATCCCCCCATCCCCGTCCAACACTGTGCCCCCCCAGTCCCGCCATCCCCATCCAACACTGCCCCTCCATCCGTCCCCCGCGACCCCATCCAACACTGCCCCCTGTCCCCCCATCCCCGTGCAACACTGCCCCCCATCCATCCCCCCAGCCCCGCCCAACATTCCCCCCCATCCCTGCCCAACACTGCCCCACATCCATCCCCCACGACCCCATCCAACACTGCCCCCCATCCCCCTATCCCCCTCCAACGCTGCCCCCCATCCATCCCCCTCAACCCCGTCCAACACTGCTCCCCCGTTCCCCCATCCCCCTCGAACACAAACCCCCGGCCATCCCCCCAACCCTGTCCAACACTGCCCCCTGTCTGTCCGTTTTTAATCATTGTAAACAAAAGGTGTGGTCAGTGTTGAAGCCGCTCTTTGACGTCAATTGGGACGTTGAGATCTGCTTCGGATAATCTGAAATTTGGATAATTGATATTCAGATAATTGAGGTGCCTCTGCAATTTCATAAATGTTTTGCCTTCCTACTTCATGTAACAAAGTGTATAACATCACTTTTGTTTATATTATATTCCATCTGTCACTATTCACTCAATCTATCCATGCCTGCTTGAAGCATCCTCACACCAGCTTTTACCCAATTTTTTTGTCATCAGCAAATTTGGAAATATTGGTCCCCAATTATAATACTTAACATTACCCTTGAAAAGGCACTTAAACCTGGCAC
Organism: Hemiscyllium ocellatum; assembly: GCF_020745735.1. Taxonomy (NCBI): domain Eukaryota; kingdom Metazoa; phylum Chordata; class Chondrichthyes; order Orectolobiformes; family Hemiscylliidae; genus Hemiscyllium; species Hemiscyllium ocellatum. The sequence goes on from NC_083437.1 coordinate 8,171,563, forward strand.
TCATCTGTCAATCATCATTAACTGGTACATTCTCTAAGGCAATACCTCTACCACTTGCAAACCAATCACTTTGCGCTTAGATTCCCACTTTGTGTCTGTAAAACAGGTATGACAGCAGTAAATATCTAGCCAAAGAACGTAACTGAAAATTTTTAATGAAATTATTAAAATGTAAGTGTCATGAAAAGGATTAAAGATATGAAATTAATTATCTCCTAAATGGAGGATGTCAAGCAGACTTCTGTAGAACTCAGGACCTCTGAAGGGTGAAGCTTAGGAATTAACATTTGGACACTGTTGTCCACAAATAGTCCAATTGCTGAGTAACTGTTGGATCCATTGAATGGTTGATGAATTTTCAGTTTCTCACATGGCGTTACATCATGTTTTAAAACTTCAGTTGGGAAATGGTGTTTTGAACTGAGAACACGCACGGAAAGGGTTGATTGAAAAGCAAGTGTCATTAAGTGCAGATTGAAGTAATCAGAGAAATATACTTGGTAACTGGCCAAATCCAACCCTTGTGTTTGGCACTTTCTAAGCAACTCCATGTTGCCGGGGCAACATTTTCTCCAGTGGTGTGTAATCTTGTGCAATTTGCTTCACAACTGAAGGTCAGAGTCCTATGGACCCACGCGCAATGCTCCACAATGTACAGGCTCAACTTCAATCCTGTCCTCAAAAAGGAGGACTGCTCTCCAGAGGAGGAAACGGAAAAATATAATGACCTGGCTCTCAAACAAGGAACTTAAAGATAAGAACCTGGAAAGGATCTACACTGGAGATGAAGAGTTCACAATCATTTGTGGAAACTTGCAGTCTGGGTTGTCAGCATTCAAATATTTTGGCTCTTTAAAGTCATGCACAGAATTCAAAATGTTGCCAAAATAATCACTCTGAAGGAATAGGCAGGAAACTGAGGAGAAAGTGAGGACTGCAGATGCTGGAGATCAGAGCTGAAAATGTGTTGCTGGAAAAGCGCAGCAGGTCAGGCAGCATCCAAGGAGCAGGAGAGTCAACGTTTCGGACATGAGCGCTTCTTCCTGCTCCTTAGTTGCTGCCTGACTTGCTGCGCTTTTCCAGGAAACAGAAGAGGCAATGCCACTCCGATGAAGAGCATTGAAGCATATGGTCCTGAATACGTGTTTGCTCCTGTTCTCTTATTGCACCTTGTGCCAGTCATAGAGTCAGACAGCATGGAAACAGACCCTTCGGTCCAACCAGTCCATGGTGACCATAACCCCTAAACTAGTCCCACCTGCCTGCACTTGGCTCTCATCCCTCCAAACATTTCTTATTCATATCTAAATGTCTTTTAAATTTTTTGACTATACCCACATCCACCAGTTCCTCTGGAAGTTCATTCCACACACGAACTACTCTCTGTGAGGTTGTACCTTAGGCTGGGACAAACGAGGCAAGTGAATCCATGTTGAATGGGAGGATCCTGGAAGCACTGAAAATCAGAAGGACCTTGGTGTGTATGAAACTGTTCCCCCAAGGTAGCAGGACGCGTAGATAAATTGAGTAAGAGGGCACATGATATCTTTGTCTTTATAAGCCGAGAATGGAGTTTAAGAGCAGGAATTGTATAAGCCATTGGTTGGGCCACAGTGAGAGTATTGCATATGGTTCTGGAACCCATATTGTAGGTGCGATGTGATTGTACTGAAGTCGATGCAGGGGAGATTTAGCAGGACATTGCCTGGGCAGGAGAGTTTTAGTTATAAAGAAAGATTGTCTTCCTTAGAGCAAAGGAGATTAAGAAGGAACATGATTTGAAATGTATAACATTATGAGGGGCATAGACAGGGTAGATTGGAAGAAGCCTTTCCTAGTAGAGGGATCAATGACTGAGGGTATAGATTTCAGGTAAGGAGCAAGAGGATTAGAGGGTATGGGAGGGGGTTTTTTGTGACGTTAGTGGGAATCTCAATCTGAAAGGGGGTTAGAGGCAGAAACCTCCTGTCATGAAAGACGATTTTAGATGTGCACTTGAGATGCTAAGGCAAACAAGGCTATAGGGCCAAGCGCTGGAAAGTGAGCTTGGAATAATGGCTATTTTTGATTGGCGTGGACACGATGGGCTGAAGGGCCTTTTTCTGTGCTGTCAATCTCCATGTCTCTTTGAGATGAAGTAAGGACACTACCACTGTGGCAGTAGAACCTCTCCAGCATTTGTGTGTGCAACATTTATGATGCCTCATCTCTTTCTGTGACTTGTTCAGATTCTATAAATATATAATCAGTGCCAGTTAACATTGACGAATGTGCCTTAATTGCTTGGTTGCTGTGCTGTAAAATTATTATTTTTCTGTCTCTTCCCTTTAATCTTACCCAGACGTTTCCATTGTTTCTGCCTTTCTCTTTTGTAATTACCATGTTCCCCTGGATTCTCACTTATTTCTGACGGACAGTGGCTCACCACGTTTTCTCTAAAAACTCAGCCTTAGTGAATGCAGGTCATATCAGTGCACAGAAGAAGTGAAGTTAATTGCAGTGCCTTCCCAAACTGGGAAATGGTCACTCACTACTGAAGGAATCATTGTTTTTCTCCCACTGTAACAGGACTGTAGTACCCAACAATTTGCAGTGAGCTCTTTACATGGATTTCCCCAAGCCAGGACAGATGTGAATGTTCAGATTTGGTGGCCCACTTGGATTAGGTTTTCATCTGTCACTGCATGAACTAGTTTCACACCCTTCATGAGGAAAGAGACTTTCTGTTGCTGTGTTCATTACCACAATGTTCAATTTGTCACACATGTCCCTCAATTCATCATAAGCAAACTCTTCACTGCACCCACTGACTTGAGATTGCAGCTGAAGAATTTAGCTGTTGTCCCCGGTGTGTATCTCTCCATTACCTCTTCTCCTATTATTGCTTTCTCTTTACTGTATCTTATCACAGACAAAGTAAATATATTGGCTGTGTCTGCAAAGTGCCTTATCTCAGACATTAAAGTTCATCGAAAAGTCTCTACTAGTAAGAGTCACACTGTGGGCCGTGATGGTGTCATTCCAAATGTTTTACATGGATCACATTTATCAGTGATCTCTTCTGTAAGTTTAATGATTTGGATGATGTGTTAGGATTGAGCCCTCCACTACCACCTGATGAAGGAGTGTCACTCCGAAAGCTAGTGTGCTTCCAATTAAACCTGTTGGACTATAACCTGGTGTTGTGTGATTTTAACTAAGTTTAATGTACTCATTGTCCCTTACTCCTGTCTCCTTGTCTCGGACTTTTAGCACAAAAATGGTAGGTGAACAAACTACCAAAGGAGCCCAAGATAATTTGTCTTTATTTCCTTTCCTTATGCCAGTAAACCCTGCTTAATATTTTATTATAAACAAATTAGGACTTGTTAAAGGAACACATTTATGTCTGGATTGTATAAACTGTAAATCCACTGATTTGCCAGAACTAGTTGACTTTCATGCCTAGTTTTATTTTGTCCTAGATTAGATTCCCTACAGTGTGAAAACAGGCCCTTCAGCCCAACAAGTCCACACCGACCCTCCAAAGAGTAACCCACCCAGGCCCAGTTCTCTACATTTACCCTTGACTAATGCACCTAACACTATGGGCAATTTAGCATGGCCAATTCACCGAACCTGCACATCTTTTGGATTGCGGGAGGAAACTGGAACACCGGGAGGAAACCCACGCAGACACTGGGAGAATGTGCAAACTCCACACAAACAGTCGCCCAAGGCTGGAATCGAAGCCGGGTCTAGCACTGTAAGGCAGCAGAGCTAACCACTGAGGCACTGTGCCACCCAACATACAAAGCATCTTCTAAAGAAAGAGGATAATGCATGCAACTGGAGAGCTTTCCAAAAGACTTTAAATTGAATTAATCGCTGTTGAAATGTGGGTGCCATTGCACGCAGGAAATGTGGCAGCCAATGTTATTGAATCCCTTCTGTGTGGAAACAGGCCACTCAGCCCATCGAGTCCACACCAACCCTCTGAAGACCATCTCAACCGAGACCCATACCCCTACCCTAAATTTGTAACCCTGCATTTCCCATGGCCAATCCGTCTAACCTGCTCATCTTTGAACTGTGGGAGGAAACCGGAGCACCTAGAAGAAATCCACGTAGACCCAGGGAGGATGCGCAAACTCCACACAGACAATCTGGAATTGAACCTGGGTCCCTGGTGCTGTGAGGCAGCAATACCACCCCTAAAACGTGTATCACCAGCTCACACAAGCAGCAACAGTGATGATAACTGAAGGATCGATAATGACAAAATAAGATCATGAGAAATGGAAGTAGTAGACGGCCATTCAGCCCTCAAGCCTATCCTATTGTTCAATACAATCTTGGCTAATTGGATTGTGGTCTTGATTCTCCATTCTGGTCTGTTTCCCTCTATAATCCTCATCTCCAGTGTAGATCAATGTTTGTTTAACTCAGTGTTGAAGGTATTCAATAGTTCCCAGCCTTCACTTTCACCACTCTCTGGAAAGAAATTTCCAAACATTGAGGACCGTTAGGGAGAAGAAACTCTTCCCCGTTGCAATCCTTCATTGGGAATCTGGGTCTCCTGGTTCAAGAATCCACCAGGAGGAAAAAAAATCATTCAGGTCAAGCAGCCATTTTGAATGATGATGGACAAGCTCCTCCCAGTCACTCAGCTGCTGTGCTTGAAGGAGAGCTTTAGAATATCTTCACTGTCCTTCCCAGAGTACTGCCACCTGAGAGTCGGGAAAACGGAACTCAGGGAGACTGTGTCCTTCCTTAACGGAACCAAAAGCATAAATTGTTGGAAAAGCTCAGGTTTTCTGAGGAAGTATCACTTGATCTGAAACATTAACTTTGAGTTCTCTGCACATATGCTGCCAGACCTGCTGAGCTTTTCCAGCAATTTCTGTTTTTTGTTTCTGATTTACAGCATCTGCAGTTTTTCTGAACTAGATGGGCTTTACAGCAATTGATAAGAGTTACATGGTCATTATTGCTCATGATTAACTTTAGACTCCAGATTCACTAACTGAATACAAACTACACCAGATGCCTGGGTGGGATTTGAGCCCATGTCCCCAAAGCATTAGCCTGGGCCTCTGGCTTACTAGTCCAGTGACTTATAACTACACTACTGTCTTCTGATGAGCATCAGGGTACAGTCTGGAATTCCTTAGAGTTCTTCCTACTCCACTACTCTAGTGTCAGCATTAACACTGGCATAGCAGGAACAAGCCTGAAGTGATTCTTACAGGTGGTTTTTCCTCATGTTACATGCTGTCTGGGAGCTCAAATCCTGCGAGAAGTGACTGACTGGATCCTTCACTTGGTCGATATCTTGCATTTGAACCAGTAAGGTACACCATTGTGATCCAGTTCTTCAGAGTTGGAACTTTGGTATGCAGTAATGATTGAAAGGTTTCAGGTCTTTGTTCTGTCTTGTGTATTCAGTCTTTCCACCCATGTTATATGACCAATATCAGTGAGATTTGCAGTCAGTGGGTATCCCATCACTGGGGATTAACACTCATAGTTTTTGAGCAAGTTGCAGACAATCTTGTAATGTTCATCATCAAGTCCTTCAGTTTGCAAATTGTGAATGTTCTTACCTTGAGGAGAGATTTGAGTAATCCGTTTGTGGGTCAGAAGCATTGGGATTGTCATGACACAAAGTGTAACGATGGAATTGCTCACGCATAATAATATGCAAATCAAACGATACAGATGGCACAGTGGCTCAGTGGTTACCACTGCTGCTTCACAGCACTGGAGACCTAGGTTCGATTCCAACCTTGGATGACTGTCCGTGCACATTCTCCCCATGTCGGTGTGGGTTCCCTCCTGGTGCTCTGGTTTCCTCCCACTATCCCAAGATGTGCAGGTTAAGTGGATTGGCCATGCTAAATTGCCCATGCTGTGCAGGTTAGGTAGGTTAGCCATGAGAAATGTAAGGATAATGTACGATTGGGTTTGGGTGAGATACTCTTTGGAGGGTTGGTGTGGAGTCAATGGGCCAAATGGCCATTTTCACACTCTGAGGGATTTTATGAAGCCAAATGTATCTAAAGTTTTTTTTTGTGAAATGGTCACATTAAACAAGGTGAGTTTCATTTACAAGTGTCAATAAGACATTTTGCCATGGATGGAGAAGGTGAGGTCTGCAGATGCTGGCGATTAGAGCTGAAAATGTGTTGCTGGAAAAGCGCAGCAGGTCAGGCAGCATCCAAGGAACAGGAGATTCGACGTTTTGGGCATAAGCCCTTCTTCAGGAAACTTCAGGAAAGAAGGCTTATGCCCGAAACGTCGAATCTCCTGTTCCTTGAATGCTGCCTGACCTGCTGCGCCTTTCCAGCAACACATTTTCAGCAGCATTTTGCCATGGATGCCAAGGCTCTGAATTAACACTAGTTGGCAGTAGTGGTCAGGAAGTGTCTGTGTGGGTATGGGAGAGACTCCGACAGGTGCATCTGTGTATGAGGATCAGGAATAGTGCTGAATAAAGGTCATTTGGCAGCTGGCTATTTTATGTGTGACCTGGGAGTACTTCAAATTGACAGTGGGCAATTGAATTAGAAAACAATTTACCATTCACGAGATCAGATATTCTGTATGCTAATGAGATTTAAATTATTCATTTTTTCACAAATCGCCTTTTGTTTTGCATTTTGAGAAAGAAAATTGAGAATAAAGAAATTCAGTGTTTAGCATGGGTCAATCGAGGATAAACCTGGCCAATTGACATCCTTTCCTTTCAATTTAGTTTTCCTGAGTCCCACTGAAGTTTGGCTTGAGTAACGTTGCAAATGTGCATCACCTCGGCTCAGCCACTTACCCCCACAGCGCTGTTTAAATTATCATTGTGAATAATGATCTGAGGCTCTCAGACCTCTCTTTTCGATGTGTAATCCCAAGTTTTGAAAGACCCTTTTCGCTTCATTTGCTCTGTCCGTGTTCCCACCTCCCATCGTCTCTCCTCCCTTACCTGGTCGGTGCAAAATAAGATGGGCACCAGCTTGCATTTCATTGGCATCAATGCAAGGGAAGGCTGTCTGTCAGAGTGCCTTGGTTGGGGGCGTAGACTGTCCTGGTTACATTGGGGAAGTGGGGTGTTCGTCAGCACTCAAAGTATATGCGATTGGTGGGTAGACACCATTTCCAAAAGTCCCGAAAATATTCAAACACCACACTGTAGAAGATAACAAAAAAAAACAAAGAACTCTGGAAATCAGAAATGCAAACAGAAACTGCTGGAGGTGCTTAGTAGGTCTGGCAGTATCTATGGAGAGAAAGCAGGGTTAACATTTCAGACCCAGAGACCATTCTTCAGAACGGAACATTGGCTCTGCTTTCTCTCCACAGATGCTGCCAGACCTGCTGAGTTTCTCCAGCAATTACTGCTTGTGCCATCAGAAAATTAGAAGGACCTGTAGGGAGCTGCTCCTCCAATCACAGGCCACTTCTACCTCACATTGCTGCTGACTGGCTCATTGTGAGCCAAGCAGCAGCAAACTCAGGATAGAAACAGCCTATTGGCAGAGCAGTGAGAAAGGAAAGGAAGTCAGCAAGCCCTTGAGGTGGCAGAGTGAAGGATGGAGCGGGTTGGGGTTCAGAGTTGTCAGAGATGGGACTCTTTTTACTTGGGATTCCAAGACCAGGAGGCTTTTTGCTGGGATCTTTCAAGGCTGTTTGGGGGGAGACAACCGAGTTGGGCTGTGAAAGGCTTTAACTTAGGATTCCAAGGCCAAAGAACCAAGTGCAAAGAGTTCCATCTACTGATTGGCTGTTTCTATCCTGCATTTGTTGCTGATTGGCTCACAACGAGCTAATCAGCAGCAATGTGAAAAGCAGCCTGTGATTGGAGGAGCAGCTCCCTACTGATTCTTCTAAACTACTTATGACACAAGCAGAATTTGCTGGAGAAACTCAGCAGGTCTGGCAGCATCTGTGGAGAGAAAGCAGAGTCGAGGCTCTGTTCTGAAGAAGGGCCACTGGGTCTGAAACATTAACTCTGCTTTCTCTCCATAGATTCTGTCAGAGTTTCCCCTGCAATTTCTGTTTGTGTTTCTGATTTCCAGCAGCCGCATTCCATGGGGGAAGCAAGCTTCTGGAGGAGAAAAGAGGCTGTGTAAGAAGTTAGGCTAGAGTGGAAAACCACAAAGGAGATATAACAGTTTTGAATCAGCCAACAAAAGAGTACTCAGCAAACAAGGAACTAGGGAATCTTGAATACCTGAGATAATACACTTCTTCCTAATGCAAATTAATGTGGAATTTCTAGCTTAAGGCTAGGAATATCCACGAGTTACAAAGTGGGTGAGGAAGTATGTTGTGAATGCTGTTGTAAAGAATCCTGTGCCAACTCTTAAATTTAAATCTGAGATTGAGATCTGAGATGCAGTATATGACGTTGGTGATGCATTATTAAAATATTCAACTTTGAGCATGTGTGATGGAAATGCATTGGCTGTAACCTCACCATCAGTGGGAGAAACAAAGAACAATGCGAGAGAACCTTAGCAGGTCTGGTAGCATTTGTGAAGAGAAAACAGATTTTGAGTCTGGTAAAACAGTTTTTCAGAGTTTCATACCTGCTGAGTTTCTCCAGGGGTGGCTGTGTTTGTTTCAGATTTTCAGCATCAACAGTATTCTGCATTTAGTCTGTGAGAGGTCTGTTTAGGGTGATGGCTTTTTGTGTGTAGAATTGTGTGTCCGTGATTTTGAAAATGTCTGTTCCTACTTGAAGCCATTGTCTTGTGCCAGTTTAAATACTGTGCTACTATGTTTTGGCTTTAAGTTAATGGAGTGTTGATTGTTATTGATGATATTGATAAATTCTTCTAATTCTTCGTTTATCACAGACATAAGAACTGTGTCCCTTTCTATTATCATGATGAACATGTAAGTAAAGGATATGTGATTGGTTACCTTTGGAGTGATTGCCCGAACTAAATCATTACAGTGGCAAGCATTTTTGTGACTTTAAAAACAAAAAAATGGTTTATTTATGATGACAGATTTGTCCAGTTTAAGATGCTACATCTCACTCCATGTGTCTCTTTCTCACAATCACATACACACAGATTAGATACAGATGAAGTTAGAACAATGCAGTTCTGTCTTTTTCATGGCAGGCCTTAGCTTCTTCAATTGGTTGAATAAATTAAATAGCTTATGAAGTAGAAGCTCCTCAGACAAAAATAGAAATTTCTGGAAAAGCTCAGAGGTCTGAGCCACCAAACAGGAAGGGTCACTTGACCCTAAACGTTAACTCAGATTTCTCTCCACGGATGCTGCCAGACCTGCTGAGCTTTTCCAGCAATTTCTATTTTTATCCTTGGTTTACAGCATCCGCGCTCCTTTCGGTTTGGATTTAGAAGTTTCTCAGTCTGCAGTAAGGTTTGGTGTCACCAAACATCCAGGCAGTTGATTCAGTTGAACCCATTTCTAATTTCATGGTATCCCACTGCTTTGCTGACTTTCAGTTGTTTCAGTGTTTTTTCTGATGGAACCCTGTCTTCAGAACAAACTCTGCTGCCATTTTAAAAAGAACAAAGAACAAAGAAAATTTCCAGCCCAGGAGCAGGCCCTTCGGCCCTCCAAACCTGAGCTGATCCAAATCTACTGTCTAAACCAAGCTTCCAGACAGATCAAAATGCTGCCGTATCATGTGACATTGCAAACTTTTCTCGATAATTAGGTCAATTATTGTTCCTGCTGTAGCTTTCACAACTGGAGAGTTCAAAACCATCAATATCATTATACTTGGAAGGCACGATCAATTGGTAATGTTCTCTTCGTACAGGTTCAGGAAAAGGCATTGAGTCAGTGTCAGTCTGGAATGTTCCTTTTGCTCCCCTCTTGAGACAGGGCACTGTTTAAAACCACAGGAGAATTTGGATAACCCCAGACAGTCAGTGTTAGTCAATTGTCTAGGTCATTTGTAAAATTTAAACATTAGTGTGAAGTTCCAAACCCGCAAGGGCAGGACACTGTAGAAGCGCATGGTTACTAGCAGGAGGGAGTGTACCTGTCACAGTTAAATTTGGGGAGTTAGGATCAGTCCCAGTTACTGTAGGGGAGGGGTATTGCTGTTTTAGTTACTCATTGAGTCATGGAGATGTACAGCACAGAAACAGACCCTTCAGTCCAACCATGGCAACCAGATATTCTAACCTAATCCAATCCCATTTGCCAGCATGTGGCCCATATCTCTCTCAACTCTTCCTATTCATATACCCATCCAAATGCCTTTTAAATGTTGTAATTGTACCAGCTTCCACCACTTCCTCTGGCAGCTCATTCCATACACGTGCCACCCTCTGCGTGAAAAAGCTGCCCCTTAGGTCCCTTTTATATCTTTCCCCTCTCACCCTAAACCTATGCCCTCTAGTTCTGCACTCCTCCACCCCAGGGAATAGACCTTGTCTATTTACCCTATCCATGACCCCCATGATTTTATAAACATCTATAAGGTCACTCCTCAGCCTCCAACACTCCAGGGAAAACAGCCCCAACCTGTTCAGCCTCTCCCTATAGCCCAAATCCTCCAACCCTGGCAACATCCTTGGAAATCTTTTCTGATCTTTTCAAGTTTCACAACATCCTTCCATAGGAAGGAGACCAGAATTACATGCAATATTCTGAAAGTGGCCTAACCAATGACCTGTACAGCCACAACATGACCTCCCAACGCCTGTACTCAATACTCTGACCAATAAAGGAAAGCATACTGTGGGAGAAGGGTGTGTTAGTTTCTGTGGGGGTGGGATGTGTCAGTCTCAGTTTCAATGGGGGAAGGGGTGTGTTAGCTCCTGTTACTATGGGGAGGAGTGTGTTAATCCTTATTCCTATTGAGATGTGGGTGCTCTTTTTGATTACTTTGGGGATGGTGTGACACTCCCAGATACAATGGGAAGGGAGTGTTTTGACAATGGTTACCAGAAGGGTGGGGTGATACAGTATTTGTTACTATGGGCTTAAAATGTGTTGCTGGAAAAGCACAGCAGGTCAGGCAGCATCCAAGGAGCAGGAGATTCGACGTTTCGGGCATAAGCCCTTCTTCAGGAATGAGGAGAGTGTGCCAAGCAGGCTAAGATAAAAGGTAGGGAGGAGGGACTTGGGGGAGGGGCGATGGAGATGTGATAGGTGGAAGGAGGTCAAGGTGAGGGTGATAGGCTGGAGTGGGGTGGGGACAGAGAGGTCAGGAAGAAGATTGCAGGTTAGGAAGGCGGTGCACCTGGTTACTGTGGGGGAGGGGGTATTGCTATGATGGTTACTACAGGGAGGCTTGGCCAGAATCATGTGGTTTTTGACAGGTGTAGAATGTTGAACTCTACACCTCTATGCAGGGGAAGGACGGAGTGTCAGGTCACCGGACTGAGGAGGTCATGCTGAGGCAAGAAATCAGACCCAGCTACTCCATGACAATGGGGAGTCATTTCAAACCTAATCTGGAACCCATCAATTGGATGTGAGATTGCATATTATGGTCTTGCCATGAGTAAAGAACGACCCCTTCAACACTAAAGAATACAGTGAAGGAATTAAGTGCCAACACCATCACTAAAGAAGTAGCATTAGATAAGTTAATGGGGCTAAAGGCAGGTAGGTCTGATGGTTTGCCTCCTAGGATGCTAAAAGAAGTAACTATAGAGCTAGTGGATGTATTGCTTGTAATTTTCCAAAAATCCTTGGATTCTAGAGAAGTAATGGAGGATTGGAAAACTGCCAATGTGACACCTCTGTTCAAAAAGGAAGGAAGGCAGAAAGTGGATAACCATTGGCTGATTCGCCTAACATCTCTTGTTGAAGAAACGTTGGAATCAATTGTGAAGGAAGTAAGGGCAGCATATTTGAGAAATTATAATCTAAATTTGAGAAATTAAAAAATTTGAGAAATTATAATCTAATCAAGCAGCATCAGCATGGCTTCATGAAGGGGAAATGGTCCCTGACTAAGTTATTGGAGTTTTTTGATGATATCTCAACCAGTGCATAGAGGGGAAGCAGTAGATGTGCTGTATTTGGACTTCTAGAAGGTGTTCAACAAAATACTTCACAAAAGGATAGGTTGTAAAATAAGATCCCAGAATGTTGGAGGTAGTATATTGGATAGAGAACTGACTAATTGTCAGGAAATGGTGAGTGGCGATAAGGGATTCCTTTTCACATTGGTGACCCATGACCAGTGAGGTTCCACAGGCATCAGCGCTGGGACCACAACTGTTTACAGTATGTATTAATGACTTGGAGGAAGCAAGTGAATGTATTGGAGCTAAATTTGCAGTTGTCACTAAAATGGGTGGAAAAGCAAGTTGCAAATGATAGGTTAAGGTTATTGATAGACAAGAAGCTGGCAAGCTGAGTAACAATGAGGGAAAATGTGAAGTTGTTCATTTTGGAAGGGAAAACAGAAGAAGAGTATGATTTAAATGAAGAAAGACAGCAGAAATCTGTAACACAAAGGGACTTGGGTGTACATGTGCATGAAACACAGAAAATTAGTGCATGGGGCAGCAGGCTAATGTAATCAGAAGGCTAATGGAGTATTGGCTGTTATTTCAACGAGTTACAGTATAATAGTAAGAAAGTCTTACTGCAACTATAGAAGGTTCTGGTGAGACCACATCTGGAGTACTGTGAGCAATTATGGTCCCAGATTTAAGGAGGGATTGTATCTTTGGAAGTAGTTCAGTAAAGGTTCCCTGGGATGATCACTGGTATGGAGGAGTTGGCTTATGAGTAAAGGCTAATCATGTTGGCACTCTACTCACTGGGGTTTAGAGGAATGAGAGATGATTTCATTGAAACATATCAGATTCCTCAGGGTCTTGACAGGGTAAATGCTGAGAAAATGTTTCCCTCATGGGAGAGTTTAGAACCAGAGGACCTAGTCTCAGAATAAGGGGGTGCCAATTTAAGACTGAGATGGGGAGGAATTATAGAGTCGTAGAAATGTACAGCACGGAAACAGGCGCTTCGGTCCAATCCATCCATGCTGACCAGGTATCCCAACCCAATCTAGTCCCACCTGCCAGCACCCGGCCTATATCCCTCCAAACCCTTCCTATTCATATACCCATCCAAATGCCTCTTAAATGTTGCAATTGTACCAGCCTCCACCACATCCTCTGGTGGCTCATTCCATACACGTACCACCCTCTACATGAAAAAGTTGTCCCCTAGGTCTCTTTTATATCTTTCCCCTAAACCTATGCCCTCTAGTTCTGGACACCTCACCCCATGGAAAACGATTTTGTCTATTTATCCTATCCATTGCCTTTCATGATTTTGTAAACCTCTATCAGGTCACCCCTCAGCCTCCAATGCTCTGGGGAAAACAGCCCCAGCCTATTCAGCCTCTCCCTATAGCTCAAAATCTCCAACCCTGGCAACATCCTTGTAACTCTTTTCTGAACCCTTTCAAGTTTCACAACATCTTTCCAATAGGAAGGAGACCAGAGTTGCATGCAATATTCCAACAGTGGCCTAACCAATGTCCTGTACAGTCACAGCATGACCTCCCAACTTCTGTACTCAATACTCTGACTAATAAAGGAAAGCATACTAAACACCTTCTTCACTATCCTATCTACCTGCGACTCCACTTTCAAGGAGTCTGCACTCCAAGGTCTCTTTTTTCAACAACACTCCCTAGGACCTTACCATTAAGTGTATAAGTCCTGCTAAGATTTGCTTTCCCAAAATGCAGCACCTCACATTTATCTAGATTAAACTCCATCTGCCACTTCTCAGTCCATTGGTCCATCTGATCAAGATCCCGTTGTAATCTGAGATAACCTTCTTCACTATCTACTCTACCTCCAATTTTGGTCTCATCTGCAAACTTACTAACTGTACTTCTTATGCTCACATCCAAATCATTTATATAAATAATGAAAAGTAGTGGACCCAGCAGCAATCCTTGTGGCACTCCACTGGTCACAGGCCTCCAGTCTGAAAACAAATCTGCACCACCACCCTCTGTCTTCTATCTTTGAGCCAGTTCTGTATCCAAATGGCTAGTCCTCTCTGTATTTCATGAGATCTAACCATGCTAACCCGTCTCCCATGGGGAATCTTGTCGAATAGAACAAAATCACAGCGCAGGACCACTTTAAAAGGCATCCGAAAAGTGGTTCCATGGACAGAGCACTTGAATGACAGGTTTGGGTGCATGCCAAAGAGCTCTCGGAAGTCCATTTTTTGACACTTTGTCAAATCTTTGACAGACTCACCCAACTCTTTTTGTCTGTTCTAAGAATCGGTCAGAGGCCTGTGCGGAGGTCTCGAGACCCTTCTGGAGGGCAGGCAACTCCACATCGACTCTGGCCATCCCTCCACCGGCACTTATTGAAACTTTTTTTTAAAATTTCTCCTCTCAAATAGCTGAGAGTCTTTGAAACTCCTTGCCTCTGTTTGTGCACAGTCCTTGTATATATTTAAGGCTGAGACAGATCAGGCGGGGACTCAAGGGTTACAGGAAAGGGCAAGAAAGTGGACATCAGGGAATGTCAGATCAGCCATGATCATGTTCAATAGTGAAGCAAACTCAAAGGGCCGAATGGCCTATTCCTGCTCCTGATTCTTATGGTCTTCCTGGGAGGCTTTGGTACAAGTAGAAATCTTCAGGAGAAGAAGAGAGAAAGTTTAGGTTACAAAGACATCAATTCAAAGAATTAAATGGCACATGCAACATTTAACCTCTGCTTTGAAAAGAGCTTTACATTTGAAGGGGGTGTGGGGGGAATGAGGTTTATTGTAAATGTCCATTTGTCCCTTTTCTCTGATTCAGTGTCTCCTCTTTCAGAACTGCCTTTTCCCATTTGTGAGGCTCCCTTTCCCATTGAAAAAGCCTTGCCTCTGTAATCTCGTCACCATGGAGACATGACAGCAGTTCACAGGAGACGGTTCTCTTTCACGCACTCAGATTCCCAATCACTTTTTAAAAACTACCTTTTTATGGCTGAAAGGCGAACTATCAGCATGATGTCTCCTTTGTCTGTTCTTTGAACCCTTTTATTTTCAATGCTCGAGACTTAAAGGAACATTAACCTTGAGTGAAAATGTGTGTACGTGCTTTTTTACTTCAGTTAAAAAGGGAAGGACAGCTTTTTGTGACACGTATATGTAATCCAGTGCGCTGCATACAATACACCATATTGTATTTCCAACTAAAAGCTATTGCCCATTCACTTTGGGACTGGGCTGCCCTATTTCTGTCCTATCCAAAATCAATTTTTCTTTCAGGGCTTTATGGTATTTCTTACAGACACTTTGTGTGAATGTTCTGAAAATGGTCAACCTCTTCCCCAAACACATCCACTGTTTTGTTTACAAAGGAAGGTGGGAAATATTTGACCCTTCAAGCCTGCTCCACCATCCTGCAGCTGGTCTGCTCTCTCAACACCATTTTCCTGCACTGCTCCCCCATTTCCCTCAATGTCTATAAAATCTAGAGAGCAATCAATTGCTGTCTTAAGCATGCTTAGATGTTTTGACTTTAAATGTCCCCTGGTGCTTCTACAATAATGAAGAGGCAGGGATTGGAGGGGAGAGGGGTGGGGTTTGCTGGGCCTGGTACTTTCCCCGTTACCCTTGATTTCCCGACTGATCAAGAATCTATCTCAACCTTAAATATACACAAGGACTCTGGCGCCATAGCTCTCTGTGAAAAGGAGTTCCGCAGACTTCCAACCCCCGAGAGAAGAAATTCCTCTTCATCTCAGTCTTAAATTGTCACTCCTTTGTTCTGAGACTATGTCCTCTGGTCCTAGACTCTCCCTTGAGGGGAAACATCCTCTCAGCATTTACCCTACCAAGGCCCTTAAGAATTCTAAATGTTTCAATGAGATCGCGTGCTATATTTTTGCTTGGGTTGGGAAGCTTATTGTCAATGAGCGACAGAGATTTGAGAGGATTTGCCGAATTGGTACAATATGGTGTTAAGAAGCTGTGTGTGCCTAAGATTTTCCACCATGCTTTGGCCTTGCACTGTCATTGCACAGTAGTTCAGCTTTGAGAGAATTCCAGGCCGTTAACCTTTCTCAAACTGCACTGAGAGATGCAACAGTTGGAACCAGGGATACTTGTCCAGTTGTGTTTTTAATAATTCTTCTGTCAACTCCAACTTTCCACTTCTTTCTCACACAACTTTTAGTCCAATTTTTGGAGCAGGTTGGAGTGAGGGAGGCAAATGGAAGTGGAATATTGATTGAGATTAAAAGGCATGAGGGTAAATGTTTCAGCAGCAATGGAGTGGGGCTTAGGGAAGGTGGTGAACTCAGAGTTGAGCTTGTGATGTTGCAGACATAGAACTGAAAAGAAAATGCTGCTAAACTGGTCAGTCAGAGTCTAAAGCAGTTCATGTTTGAGGTCCACATCCTGAAGGACAGCTTTCTGATCTGAAACAGTAACTCTGCTTCTGTCAGCACAGATGCTGCTCAGCATTCCCAGTATTTTGTTTCTGTTTCAGGTTTTTAATCACTGCGATACTGTGTAGAAAGGGGTGAACGGTTTGGGGTTGTAGATGAGCTGCAGTAGCATAATTTCAGATCAGTGCGAATACAGTGTTTAGAATCATAGAATACAATCACAGAATCCCTGCAGTGTAGAAGCAGGCCATTTGACCCATCAAGTCTACACTGACCCTCCGAAAAGCTTCCCATCCAGACCCAGCCGCCTACACTGTAACCTTGTATTCCCCATGGCTAAGCCACCCAACCTGCACATCTTTGAATTGTGTGAGGAAACCAGAGTACCTGGAGGAAACCCATACGGACACGGGGAGAATGTGCAAACTCCAGACAGACAGTCACCTGAGACGTCTCCACATCAGCAGCTGCTGCCTGAGTGCACAGCCTGGGAGGGGAACAAAATGGAGGTCATGATCATGGAGTTACTGGCAGCAGCTTAAATGGGATGGCTGGAGTTTATTAGCTGGGTGGCCAGGTAATTAGGTGAATTGAATATGGGGAGCTGTTAGAGTTTGGAAATAAATGCCAAGCTAGCCAGCAATGTCCGCGTTGCGTGAATTAATTTTAACTTTTATCTTATTTCTTTATTTTCTGCTCATCCTATGAAGGTAATGCTTAATGTTTTAAATGTTTGTTTCTTGTACAAGTTTGTACCTCGGTATGTTGTACCTGAGATGGCGCTGTGTGAGGCCACATTAGACACGTTTCACTGTACTCCTGCACTAAATACATGCAGCAATCTTAAATTTTGAATTTTAAAAAACTGGTGGAGCCGAGTTAGCCAAAATAGTCTAAAACTGTGCAGGAGGAAATTCTGTAAAACATCAAACTTCAGCTGATGGATCGATAGAGGGGAATGCTTTGATTCACCGGTGTGAGCTGATGTCATATACTCAAAGCACAGAAATTGCTGTTTCCTTTCCTTGAGGTGATGTGTATGAGCAATGTTAGCATGTGGCAGGTCATTTGCATTAAAATCCTTCCTCATTAATTACTTGGCAAGAGCATCTTAGCAGTTTGAGTGGTTAAGTGCCAATTAGGAGCACTGCCTTTATTTAAGATGTTAACTGGACTCCAACTCTGACTCCATTATACTGCAGCTGAAAATGTGTTGCTGGAAAAGCGCAGCAGGTCAGGCAGCATCCAAGGAACAGGAGATTCAACATTTCGGGCATAAGCCCTTCTTCCTGAAGATGGGCTTATGCCCGAAACGTCGAATCTCCCGTTCCTTGGATGCTGCCTGACCTGCTGCACTTTTCTAGCAACACATTTTCAGCTCTGATCTCCAGCATCTGCGGACCTCACTTTCTCCTCCACTATACTGCACCCAGCTAACAGCTGGAGTTACAACACTGCCACCTGTAACTGGCTGAGCCTCTCACACAGCTATAATCGGCTTTAAAAAAGTCATCAACAACTTGCATTGAAGTAGCAGCCAAACACATTGAACATCCCGAGGTGCTTCATGGGTGTGAAATCAGGAAAAACCAAGTGATGGAAGGAATGATTAAAATTCAGCTCAGTTTATAGGAACGTCTCAAAGGAGAGAGTTTGAGGAAGGGATTTCTGGATCTGAAGCTTTAGGGACAGACAGACACCAGTGGGGCAGGAGCAGGATTTTTACCTTGTGGAGCATGGAATTCTCCCAGGGCTTTGGGCACAAGCAGTCACTATTTTGCCTGACCCAGGGCAGAGAGAGTGTAATGGTATTGATACAGTCCTTCCTTTGTTGCCATTGGACAGGTTCAAAGATGTGGCCAGTAAGTCAAGAGAATAAAACTGAAGAACTGCAGATGCTGGATTCTGAAACTAAAACAGAAATTGCTGGAGAAACTCAGCAGGTCTGGTAGCTTCTGTGGAGAGGAAGCAGAGTTAATACTTCAAGTCCAGTTCTGAACTGAAGAATGGTTGCTGGACCCGAAATGTTAACTCTATTTTTTCTCTCCACAGATGCTGCCAGACCTACTGAGTTTTCCCAACAGTTTTTGATTTTGTTACTGATTTCCAGTATCCGTGGTTTTTAATTTTGTTTGTTTAGTGTATAATCCAGATGAAGTCATTTTGTTTCAGGATAACTACATAAATACTCAGTCGGATTTATGTTGAATAACTCATCCATCATCTCAGATTTGTAGCAGACAGAATAAGACTGACTAAATACTTTAGGTGAGGTAAAGGCTGTTGGAATTTCTACAGAGATTTTTTTCAATAATACTTAGTTCCAAGGCTCTCCCAATGATATATTTTTAAAGTGCAGTCGCTGTTCTAATGTGGGAAAAGCAGCGGTCAGTTTATGCACAAGAAGCTCTAAGAAGCATCAACAGGATAAACGAGGCAGTAGCTTGGGCAGGACAGAGGGAGAACCGCACCATTACTTTACCAATGCAATAGGATTCACAGCAAATAACATCATCTCAAAATTAAAATTGTTCCTTTTTTTAAGTGAAAACTTTTGTCACGCTGGAAATCATAGAATTCCCACTGTGTGAAAGCAGACCATTTGGCCCATCATGTTCAGACTGACACTCTGAAGAGCATCTCACCCAGACCCACCCTCTCCCTGTAAATCTGCGTTTCCCATGGCCAATCCACCTAACCCGGACTTCTTTGGACTGTGGGAGGAAACTGGAGCACCCAAAGGAAACCCCCGCAGACACAGGGGAGAATGTGCAAACTCCACACAGACGGTCACCCAAAGGGTGGAATTGAAGCTGGGTCCCTGGCGCTGTGAGGCAGCAGTGTTAACCACTGAGCCACCAGGCCAGAACTGGAACGAGCTTCCCTCACAAGGATGTTGGGTTAGTGGAAATGTTCAAGACTGAGATTTCTTTTTGGGTATAGTTTATAAGGAGATGGGGCAATGACAGGAAAACGGAGTTGAGATACAGATCAGTGGTGATCCAATTGAAAGGACAGTATAGGCTGAAGGGGTTGAACGGCCTCTTCCTATTCTTAAGTTTCACCAGAAGCAGACTATTTGATCCCTTGAGCCTGTTCTGCTTTTCAACAAGATCACAGCTGATTAGCTTATCCCATTTTCTCTCTGACTTCTGTAACCTTACATCTTGTTGATAATAAATGTTTCTTTCAATACATAAGAAACAAACGAGAGGCAAAAGTAGAGATTGGGCTGCTCCAAATTGATGCAGTGATGGGAGATAAGGAAATAGCTGAAGAACTTAGTAAATGCTTTGTGTCAGTCTTCACAGTGGAAGACGTGAGTAATATCCCAAGGGGAGAGTCAAGAGGTAGAATTGAGTATGGTAGTCATTACAAAGGAGAAAGTATTTGATAAGCTAAAAGGTCTAAAAATTGATAAATCTCCTGGCACAGATGGGCTACACCCTAGAGTTCTGAGGGAGGTGGCTGAAGAAATAGCGGAGGCTTAGGTTGTAATCCTTCAAAAATCACTGGAGTCAGGGAAAGTCCCACATGATTGGAAGATCGCTATTGTAATCCCCTTGTTCAAGAAAGGATCAAGACAAAAGTTGGAAAATTATAGGCTAATTAGCCTAACCTTGGTTGTAGGTAAAATTCTAGAATCCATCGCTAAGGATGAGATTTCTAAATTGTTGGAAGTGCAGGGTCGAATTAGAACAAGTCAGCATGGATTTAGTAAGGGGAGGTCATGCCTGACAAACCTGTTAGAATTCTTTGAAGAGGTAACAAGTAGGTTAGACCAGGGAAACCCAGTGGATGTTAACTACCTCGACTTCCAAAAGGCCTTTGATAAGATGCCTCACAGGAGGCTGCTGAATAAGGTAAGGGCCCAAGGTGTTTGAGGTGAGCTACTGGCATGGATTGAGGATTGGCTGTCTGACAGAAGGCAGAGAGTTGGGATAAAAGATTCTGTTTTGGAATGGCAGCTGGTGACAAATGATGTCCCGCAGGGTTCAGTGTTGGGGCCCCCGTGTGCACTTTATATATTAATGATCTGGATGAAGAGACTGGGGGCATTCTGGCAAAGTCCGCCAATGATACATAGTTAGGTGGACAGGTAGGTAGTTCTGAGGAGGTGGGGAGGAGGCAGAAGGATTTATACGGGTTAGGAGAATGGTCCAAGAAATAACTGATGAAATTTAATGTGAGCAAATGCAAGGTCTTGCACTTTGGAAAAAAGAACACAGGCAAGGACTATTTATAAATGGTGAGAAAACTTATAAAGCCAAAGTACAAAGGGATCTGGGAGTATTAGGATAGGATTCTCGAAAGGTTGACTTGCAGGTTGAGTCCATGATTAAGAAAGCAAATGTAATGTCATTTATCTCAAGAGGGTTGGAATGTACAAGCAGCGATGTGCTACTGAGACTTTATAAAGCTCTGGTTGGGACCTATTAAGAATACTGTGTCCAGTTTTGGGCCCCACACCTTAGGAAGGACATATTGGCACTGGAGCATGTCCAGCGGAGATTCATACAGGTGATCCCTGGAATGGTAGGCCGAACATACGATGAATGGCTGCGGATCCTGGGATTGTATTCATTAGAGTTCAGAAGGTTGAGGGGAAATCTAATAGAAACTTACAAAATTATGCATGGCTTAGAAAGGGTGGACGCTGGGAAATTGTTTCCGTCAGGCGGGAATGCTAGGACTTGTGGGCACAGCTTTAGGATTAGAGGGGTCAATTCAAAATGGAAATAAAGAGACATTTCTTTAGCCAGAGAGTGGTGGGCCTGTGGAATTCACTGCAATGGAACACAGTGGAAGCAGGAATGTTAAATGTCTTCAAGGCAGAGATTGATAAATTCTTAATCTCACAAGGAATTAAGGGATGCGGGGAAAGTGCAGGTAAGTGGCAGTAAAATGCCCATCAGCCATGATTGAATGGCGGAGTGGGCTTGATGGGCCGAATGGCCTTTCTTCCACTTCTATTTCTTATGGTCTTATCTAGAGTCTACCTACCTCTGCTTAAAAAGTATTCAATGATCCCCACTTGCGCTACTGTCTGGGGAAGAGAATTGCAAACACTCATGACCCTTTGAACAAACAAGTTCCTCCTCAGCTCCGTTGTAAATAGGCGAACCCTTATTTTGAAACTTTGCCCCCTAGTTCCAGACCTTCCCAGAACAGGAAGCATCCTTTCAGCATCTACTGGGTCATTGTGTCACAATACAATCGCCTCAGAGTCCGCTAAATTCCAATGAGTACAGGCTTAGCCTGTCCCACCTCTCCTTATGAGGCAACGCCCTCCACCACCACCCCAAGGGGATGAATCAGCTAATCTTTATAATTAGTTTTAATTAACTAGGAAGCATCAAGATTTCCATTGCATTTATTCAATGATTCAGAAATGTAGTCTTAGTTGTTTGTGAAACAAAGCTTCTGTCTCCTCACTAGAAAACACCACATTGAACACCACCAGTGAAGCAGAACGTAAAGCCCAGCATTACTTCCAGGCCTGCATGAACGAGCAGAAGATCGAGGAGTTACAAGGACAGCCACTTCTTGACATCATTAACAAGGTGAGGCCTGCGAGCATGAGGACAAACCCATCTCAGCCAGCAGTTTGTATCACATGGTTTGACACTCCGAGCTTGGGTTCGAGACAGACTGGTTGAGAGAGGGCAAAGTTAAGAATGGTCTTCATCCTGAGATTCCAAAGTGGCGCTGTTAATTATACAGGAGAAACTGAGGACTGTAGATGCCGGAGAGTCAAGAGTCTAAAAGTGTGACGTTGAAAAAGTACAGCAGGTCAGGCAACATCTGAGAGTCGACATTTCAGGCGTAAGCATTCCTAGTGAAGGGGTTATTCTTGAAACGTCGACTCTCCTGCTCTTTGGATGCTGCAGTGTTTTTCCAGCGCCACACTTTTCAACTCTGTATATTATATATGAATATTCAACACTGCTGTCCACAGTAATCCTAGATATACCAGGATCTGACCTCAGCATCACATTAGCAAAGAACTAATGTCTCTTCTGCAAGTGCTCGTACCAATCATCCAAATCCAGTGTGTTGTGACACCACCCACACTGTGGTATTTGTACCCAGTGATGTGCAACTTCATGTCGTCATCATCATCATTACAAGGTTGCTGTAGGGTCCTGAAGCCCTTACACAACCTAACCTTCTTACATCAATCGTTTTTCCAGTTCTTCATTTTCAGACAGGTTACTATGGTTACTCAATGTTAAACCAAGATCTGATTGTTTTCCCGGCCCTGTGCTAGGAGCCACACAGATGTATTTATGCTTATTCAGTCACTTAGGTTTGGGGTAATGATTGCTTTGAGTCCTTGTGAACTCATCCACCCCCTCAGCTGTGCTTCAGTTCATTTGAAGTCTCTGTAGCCCACGTACATCATTGCAGAGCACTGTCAGGTTCTGGAATTGACCTTTGGTCTTCAACAAGCTCGCTGAGATGACTGGGATTATACACAAGGACTTCAGGAGGAGGAAGTTAACCAGCATCCCCATCTTTATTTACAGAAATTCCTTCTTAGTCTAGAGTAATTCCTTAAGATGAAGAGAGTAGTGGGGGTGAGGTCATTGAATATTATCAAGACAAAGCCTCATAGATTTTTCAATGACAAGTAGGTCAAATGTTGTCGAGCTGTACAGAGTTGGGGTCCTGATATCAGTCATGATTGTGTCAAATGGTGCAGCATTCTCAAGGGGCTGAATGGTCTTTTTGTTGTTTTTCATTCTTATGTCCATAAGCTCTAAGAGACCAAAATGGGCACTTATTCAGTGAGGCATCATGGAAGGTGTTTTTAGTCAATACTGCCTCCCAACTGTACCTCTGTCCTACATATCCATGTGCGAACTGCTACCATCAGGATTTCTCCCACTATTGACCACATCGCCATCTTTTGATGCCTCAGCTCAATTGTCCAGCTGTGTTGTCCAGCCATAATTCCATTTGAGCTCCAATCCTATCTGTCCATCCATCATCAATAGCTTCTCTCGCCACTCCAACACAGGTTATCTCTGGTGTTCCAGAGATTTCATCCTTGGTATTCCTGTATTTCCCCACTACTCACTGGCCGTTGGTACCACTATCTACAGGCACATCACTTCTACATGCATCTTTACATTTCCACCATCTCTAACAGACTCCCTACAATGCAGAAAGAGGCCATTCGACCAACCAGTCTACACCCATCCTAGGCCCACCACTCCAACCCAACATTTCCCATGGCCAATCCACCTTACCTGCACAACCCTGGATCCTATGGCCAAGTTAACATGGCCACACCACCTAACCTGCACATTTTTGGACTGTGAGAGGAAACCAGAGCCCCCAGAGGAAACTCACGCAGACACAAGAAAGAAATAAGTTGATTAGGGATAGTGAAGGGTAAGTCATGTCTCACAAAACTTACTGAGTTCTTTGGGAAGGTGATCAAACAGGTGGATGTGGTGTATATGGATTTCAGTAAGGCATTTGAAAAGGTTCTCTGGCTATTGCACAAAATACTGAGGCATGGGACTAAGGGTGAAGTAGCAGTTTGGATCAGAAATTGGAGACAGAGGGTGGTGATTGATGGGAAATGTTCATCCTGAAATTCACTTACTAGTAGTGTACTGCAAGGATCTGTTGTTGGGTCACTGCTGTTTATAAACGACCTGGATGAGGGTATAGAGGGATGGGTTAGTAAATTCGCAGATTACACGAAGGTCGGTAGAGTTGTAGATAGTAACAAAGGATGTTGCAGGTTACAGAAGGAAATAGGTAAGCTACAGAGCTGAGCTGAGAGGTGGCAAATGGAGTTTAATGTGGAAAAGTGTGAGTGATTCACTTTGGAAGGAGTAACAGGAATACAGCATACTGGGCTAATGGTAAGATCTAGGTAGTGTAGATGAGCAGAGAAATCTCAGTATCCATGCGCATAGATCCCTGAAAGTTGCCGTCCAGGTTGATCGGGTTGTTAAGAAGGCACACAGCGTGTTAGCTTTTATTGGTAGAGGGATTGAGTCTTGAGGCCATGAGGTCATGTTGCAGCTACGCAAAACAGCGCATTACAGGAAGGATGTGGAAGGTTTGAGAGGGGTCAGATGAGATTTACTAGGATGTTGCCTGGTATGGAAGGAAGGTCTCATGAGGAAAGGCTGAGGGACTTGAAACTATTTTTGTTGTGGAGAAGAAGGTTGACAGGTGACTTCATTGAGACATATAAGATCATCAGAGGGTTAGATAGGTTGGACAGTGAGACTCTTTTTCCTCAGATGGTGATGGCTAGCAAGAGGAGGCATAGCTTTAAATTGAGGGGTGATAGATGTAAGACTGATGTCAAAGGTAGTTTCTTCACTTAGAGAGTAATAGGGGCCTGTAACAGTAGTAGTTTCGCCAACTTTAAGGGCATTTAAATACTCATTGGGTAGACATATGGACGAAAATGGAATAGTGTCGGTTAGATAGGCTTCAGATTAGTTTCACAGGTCGGTGCAACATTTAGGGCTGAAGGGCCTGTACTGTGCTGAATGTTCTACATGGTGGGTATATGTGCAAACTCCACACACACACAGTCACCTGAGGCTGGAATTGAATCCAGGTCCCTGGTGCTGTGAGGTGCTAGCCACCGAGCTACTATGGACTGTTTTGCTGCCCCTGCTTTGTCTGACGTTTGGCAGCAGATAGAAGCATAGAAAATAGGAACAGGAGTAAACCATTGAGCCCCTTAAAGCCTACTCCACCATTCAATATGATCATGGCTGATCATCCAATTCAGTCCCTCCTCCTTGATGGGATTGTACAATTTTTTGAGTCTGATCCCTTATTTCCTCTTTCTTTATTTCTGAGTTGCAAAAGCTCCTTCCTGTACAGGTTCACTGTTGTCCATCTTTCCCTCCCCAGGCTTCAGCGATTATAACAAGCTTCCATTCCCTTTGTAACATGACAACTCCGAGTTCTTTGAGGTACCTAGCAAGCTTATTTAATCCATCCCTGAATTTGAGAAGCAGGAGTAGGCCATTCAGCCCGTCAGGCCTTTGCAATTCAGTGAGATCACAGTGCCTCAACTGTACCTCCCTGGTTCTGGATTAGTGGTGCTGGAAGAGCACAGCAGTTCAGGCAGCATCCAACGAGCAGCGAAATCGATGTTTCGGGCAAAAGCCCTTCATCAAAGCTTTTTATTCCTGATGAAGGGCTTTTGCCTGAAACGTCGAGTTCGCTGCTCGTTGGATGCTGCCTGAACTGCTGTGCTCTTCCAGCACCACTGATCCAGAATCTGGTTTCCAGCATCTGCAGTCATTGTTTTTACCCTGTTTGTACCTCCCTGCCCCACTGTCTAACAAACTGCTCGGTCTGCCCAAGTCTTCAGAGTATTTGTGATCCCGTCTCCACCGTGTTATGGAGAGAGAAAGCTCCTGAGACAGTGATCAGGCGGTAAGACAAACACCGCCACACCACCCCCTCAAACCCTGTGGAGTGAAAATATCATTCAGCCAGCATGGAGGGCCTTGGGATGATGTCTCATCAGAGGATAGCATCTGAGAAAGGACAGCAAGGCCTCGCCTCCATGCTGAATGTACTGGGGAAGGTCAGAGCTCTGACACAGCTTGGTGGGACAGCCACTATCTGCTTCTCAAAACACAGAGTCGGCATTGAGAGATTGTATTTTACTCTGATTATATAGAAGATGCTGGCAGACACAGTTCATGTCAGATGATGTATTTTAAAAGCCACAATAAACCAGTTAAATTGTGTCACTGCCTTGATTATAGTGGTGCTTCCTCGTGAAATAACCATGTATCAACACCTGATGTGCTCTGTGTTTATCCTTTCCATCTCCCTCTCTGCTATAGGAACTCCCCCCTTTTTATTGTCACAGCCCAGAAGAGGCCACCTTTAGAATCTCGATACTTGTAGCTGACCTCGTCAGCCTATTTGAATCTGACAATGCGTCACATGCTAGCAATCCCTTCCCCCATCGACACTCTGTCCCCAGCACACTCTAGCGACTAGACTATATAAGTGCAATAACATCGGAGTCCCATCCACCCTCAACCAGAACCAGTCCCTGCAAGAAAAAGGTACATGTTCACCGTGCAGTGATGGCCACCAATCCTTGACCCAGCAGCTATTCCTGTCTTGCGCGCTCACACCCCTTGATTAGCTATTTAACTACAGTGGGCATCACAACCCATTTTCCAGCCCCAGGCTGGAAGTCTGATTAACTTAGCCCCTGATTTTATAACCACTGGAACCGAGCGCAGCTGACACCTTGTCAGCAGTTGGAGGGTGGTGGAGAGATAATGGTGTGTTGTTAATGTCACCGGGCAACTTGTTGAAGACCCCAGGATAATGCTGTCATGGAATTTGCAGGAGTATGAAGGTAGTCTCAATGATAGTGACTGTGAAACAGTCATCCATTGTCAGGACAAACCAAGCTGGTCCCTAATGTTCTTCAAGGAATTAAAGCTGGCACCTTTAACTGATCTTTAATTACATGTGACACCAGGCTCAAAAAATGTAGTTGCCTCTTAGCTACCCTCTGAAAAGGGAGGAGCTACTTCCCTCCACAGAAGGGACAGTGAGTAGAGGATGCAGGTTTGGGATAATTGGGAAGAAAAAGAAAATTGGAGCTGAGGAGACATTTTTATTTGCAGCAGATGTATGCCATACAGATCTGAAAGGAGGGGCCTGAGACGGTGTAGAAACAGATTCAACAGCGTTTTATAAAGGAAATGGACATAAACTTGAGAAGCAGAATTTTACGGGCGTATCAGATAAAGAGGAGGGGAGTGGGATGAATTGAAAACCTTGCACAGTGCTGGTCTGGGCTAGATGGACTAAATGGCCTCCTCCTGTGCCATATGATTTTGGAATGCAAAAAGAGGCATGATTGCAAATAAACAAAGCTGTGACTTTGCAGTTGCTCCCTCCACAATAACTTTACGCTGCGTACAATTCTGGTCACCCTCCTACAGGAAGGATGTTATTAAACTGGACAGGTTTACCAGGATGTTGCCAGGCCTGGAGGATCTGAGTTATAAGGAGAGGCTAGATAGACTGGGACCTTTTCCCCCTGGAGCATAAAAGGCTGAGGGGTGACCCGATAGACGTTTATAAAGTTATGAGGGACATGGATAGGCTAAATAACCACGGTCTTTTTCCCAGAAAGGGGGTGTCCAAAACTAGAGGGCACAGGTTTAAGGAGAGAGGGGAAAGACTTAAAAGGGAACTGAGGAGGAAACTTTTTCACACAGAGAGTGGCTCGTGTGTGTAATGAACTGCTGAAGGAAATGGTAGATGTAGGTATAATTTCGACATTTAAAAGGCATTTGGACAGATATATGGAGAGGAAAGGTTAAGAGGAACATGGGCTAAATGCAGGAAAATGGACCTAGTTCAGTTTAAGAAACCTGGTCGGCCTGGATGAGCTGGGTCAAAGGGTCTGTTTCCGTACGGTATGGTAATCTCTTTGAATTCTTTCTGCAGCTCGGAGGCTGGAATATCACAAGACCATGGGATAAGGACAACTTTCAGGAAGTGCTTCAGTCTGTAACAGCTCATTACCGGACATCCCCATTCTTCACCATCTACCTGAGCACAGACTCGAAAAACTCCAACAGTAACATCATCCAGGCAGGTGGCTGGTTAGACAGCCAGAGCTCTGGCTAATAGGGGCAGGAGGCTCAGGGGTCTAGCACAGTAAGTGGGGAGGAGCTAGCTGAGGTAACATTGGGGAGTGGAGAGAGAGTGTGAGCCACAGGCTAGGCTTGTGCCCAGAACAGTGGGTTGCAGCAGCTCAATGCTGAGTCCATTGGAGACGCACAGCAAAGGGTTTACCAAATGTATGAACCATTGCAATTTAGCCGGCACTCACTGAACTGTATCGTTGACTCTAGAGGAGGCGGTGGTTCCCTGGTAACGTCACTGGACCCGTAACCCGGAGACCACAAGTCAATGGTTTGGGAACAAATGGTTTGGGTTCAAATCCTATCATTACAGATGGTGAAACTAGAATTCAGCAAAATATGGAATTAAAAATGACCTTGTGAACACCATCAATTGCTGTTAAAAACCAATCTGGCTCAGTAATGTCCCCTGGGGAGAAAATCAGCCATCTTTACCTGGTCTGGGTCCACATGTGACTCCAAGCCCACAGCAATATGGTTGACCCTTAACTGCCCTCTGAAAGGGTCTTTGTCTGAGGCCATATTCAGTGAGAAACTTGCTGCTTTCAGGAGAGGCATAGCCTTGATGAGAAGGTAATTAAAAAGCTGGAACTTTCCGGAACCTGAGCTCAGTTACGTTTTAGTTCTCTGACCTTCACTTGGTGTTTTCCTGCCCCACAGGTGGACCAATCAGGCCTTGGGTTACCCTCGAGAGATTATTATCTCAATGCAACAGCCAATGACAAGGTAGGTGTACTTCAAGAGACTGACATCTTGAAAGCATTTGGAGGTAACTCCTCGGGCCTGTGCTAGGGGGGTTTTGGTGGTGGTTTGATGGCAAGGCTGTACAATGATTCTTCACTCGCCAATCTTTGGCATCAGAGTATTTTCTAGCCCATGATTATTTAGCCCTCACTGTCTGCTGCCATGACCCAGGAATGGCAAAGCCAATTGTAACATACCAATCCAGTGAAGAGGAGCTAATTTAGCATTGGTAGGGGTATTCACCCTTTAGGCCCTCCACAGATAGTTTAGTGCAGCACCTGATACATTTTCCCACTGACTGTCAATGCACCGAGGAGCAGGAATGTTTCTGAGGACCAGGTTCAAGCCCGTTGTGGTCAAAATAGTGCAGAAAGTAGCTGTGATGTTACAAACCCCCAAGGAAATCTTTCCTTCTGAGGGATATCAAGGAAAACTGGCTTCATAGACACGGACTACTGCAGTTCAAGAAGGCAGCTCATCACCACCTTCTCAAGGGCAACTAGAGATGGGTAATAAATGCCAGCTCAGTCAGTGATGCCCACATCCCATCAACAAGTAGAAGTAAAGGCATGCCGTCACATAGTGAGGAGGGGAGAGCCAAGGATTCTACAGCCCCTCAGTAAAAACATACTCACAGTTTCTGTTTGACTGACAAATGTCCCCACTGCGACCTTAACTGTCCCCTTTTCAGTCTAGTTGTTTGGGCACATTTATAGAGTTGGCACTGGTATAGATTGGATTGACTGCATTGAAGAAGACAGCCAATCACAGACAAAACCTGGTGAAGGTTAAATGTTCAGCCACCTGTCCTGTTTGCATTAGATCAGGGAAGGCAAGCGTGTGTATATATAATATGTACCTGCCCCATCATAGATGTGAAGACTTCTGAACAAACTGGTCAGTAAAGCGGGTTAGCTCAGATACTCACAGTGAGTTACTTAATAAAATTAACAGTCCCTATGTCTGTGGACTTGAACCTCTGCTGTTTCTTCCATTGCTCTATTGTGGTAACACAGCATCATTGAGTCATAAAACCTAAAGAACTGCAGGTGCTGGAAATAAGAAATGAAAACAGAAATTGCTGGACAAGCTCAGCAGGTCTGGCAGCGTCTGTGGAGAGAAATCAGAGTTAACGTTTTGGGTCCAGTGACCCTTCCTCAGAAACATTTAGCCGTGATGAGTGATCCTCAGACAACAAGGATTTTACATGAAGAGGCTTTGAGAATCAAATCTTTGGAAAGGGAGTCTGAGCCAAGAAAGTAATAAATGCTGGAATCATAGATTCCTCACAGTGTGGAAAAAGGCCCTTCAGCCCAGCCAGTCCACACTGACCCTCTGAAGAGTAGCTCACGCAAACTCATTACCCTACCCTATTACTCTACATTTACCCCTGACTAATGTACCTCACCTACACATCCCTGAACATTATGGGCAATTTAGCATGGCCAATTCACCCAGCCTGCACATCTTTGGATCCCGAGAGGAAACTTACGCAGGCACAGGGAAAACATGCAAACTCCACACAGACAGTCTGCCAAAGCTGGAATCAAACCCAGGTCTCTGGTGCTGTGAGGCAGCAGTGCTAGCCACTGTGCCACCCAATGTGCAAGGCATCTTTGTAAAATGAGGAGATAATGCATGCAACCGGAGAGTGACATAGATCAGAATCCGTAGCCACACAGTCACCAGCACATTCATGTATTTGGCTCTGTTAACCTGTTGCTATTTCTGGCTGTCACACCCTTTGTTTTCCTAAGCTCACTGTACTGTTTGACTTTGCGCAAAGTAGCTCATTTCACTTCTCTGTGCAGTTAATAGCAGCTGCATTTGGGATTGATGTGGGACCACGGTCTGTGCACTAAGGTTAATTCGTTAAGGGAAAAGAAATTTCCAGCATTCTGAGTGACAAAATAATCAGTCAAAGTAGAGTTTCTCGTGGTTAAATTATAATTTTCTCAGCCTGAAGGTAGAATCAGAAGAGAGACCACCCAGTGCTCCAAAAAACACAGTAGGGACCCATTTACCCAGATGTCTCTGTAGCCTCTCCTCTGATTCTGAATCCATTTTAAAATATGTACATCGCTTTAAGCAGGAAAAGGATAATTCTAAACTCAGATGAGATTATAACTTAAAGATAAGGAACTCTACTGTTTCTTAGGCACTTGTTCCTTAGGCAGCCCTGTGTCAATATTTAACACTCACTGGTTAAAATCGGACAGTTTTCCTTCTTTTATTTACTAATTCAGCAAAGGTGGCCCCACAAACTGCAGTGCAGTAAATAGCCAGTTAATTTGTTTCAGGGATTTTTTCATTATTTCATGCAATGTGGGCTGTCACTGGCAACAGCAGCATTTACTGCCTGTCCGTAATTGCTGGTGAGAGGTTGGTGGTCAGCCACCATTTTGCAAACGTGTGAAATAGGAGCAGAGAGAGGCCACTCAGCCCCACACGCCGCCATTCAGGAAGTTCATGGCTGATCTATTGTGGTTTGAATTCCACATTCCCACCTTGAACCGCAGCAGTCCCTTTGGTGTCGGAGCACACAGTGTCATTAGCGAGGAGGGGAGTGCCAGGACTTTAACCCAGCGACAGTGAGGAAACTGTGATATGTCAGAGTGGCGTGTGGCTTTTAGTAGCTTGCGCCTTTGGTGCAGGGAGTGATTGTGAAAGGTGGGGGGTTTGGGTGCCTGTCGAGCGCACTGGTTGAGCAACTGGATGGTGTCGAGTTTCTTGTTTGCTGTTGGAGCTGCAGAGAGTATTCCATCACACTCCTGACTTGTGCCTTGTAGATGGTGGACAGGCTTTGAAGACTCAGGAGGTGAACCCCTGTCAGTTGAGCTCTGGGTTTCTGAGCTGCTCCGAGATGAATCCCAGACTATGGATGATGAAAGATGTGGCAATAGTCTTGTTGCCATCGGAAGGTCCTTAGATTCTCTCTTATTGGAGGTGGTCATTGTGTGGCATTTGTCTGAACATGACTTAAGACCTTCACCAAAGCACCACAGGGAGCTCCTATTCCATTCAAAATCATGGCGAGAAATCTTGTACATCGAGGGTAAGGTGGCAGGCAGAGCTTTGCCTTGTTTAAATGTTGGCATTTCCAACAATGCAGCACCCACTTAGTGCTGTCACTCTAGCTCTTGTACTCGAGAATCTAAGGTATACCCACAACCTACAGGCTCAGATGATACTGTGCTACCCACTGAACCTTGACTTATTTATTGGCATGTGTATCTTGTGACAAAATTCATGAAAGATTTTGCATAGTGTCTCCACTCTCCGGTGCCATCTTCAAACACAGAAAAATAAATCAAAACAAAACACATAAAGGCAAAAAAATGAACAAATAAAGAAAGTGTGCAGCTTCACAGTCCTTCTTGTTAAGTGGGCCTGGTGGCCAGGTACACGTGTTCCTTGCCCACGCCATTTGGAAAGGATGACATTTGGACGCTATTGGTGATTGCATTGATACTCCCCAACAATTCGGTGCCTCTAGACACGCTCAGGGTGTGGAAATAGCTTCAGGTTTCCAAAATCTTCAATTCCTTGCAAATCCTTCTGCCCTGTCTCATTGCCACCCTCATTGGCCTTTGTTGGTTCAGAGCAGCAGCTGGGAATCTTTGAGGAGAAGCACCTTTCAAAAGGTATTCAATGCTGGTGGTTAGTACACGATTAAACAACTTCACATTTCCCTCCCTCCCACTTCCCTCCATCAAGTGTGTAAGGAGCCCCCAAAAAAAGATTTGAAAGTGAAAAGGCACTGGCTGTGACTCCAGTAGGTGTGTACGGACTGGGGCCTGGGATCAGGAATCTTGGCCACTTCTCTCAACTCACTTCTCTGTCCTACCGCCAGCTTCTTTATACAAAGACTGACAGCAAAATACAGTCAGAAAGAAGTGGAACAGCTCCTCAGCTGACACACTGGAGTTCTCTGTCGGCCAGTTCCACAAATCCAAAATATTTGGTTATTGCTTCAGTGGAGAAGGTCCCATTTTGAAAATGTGGAGCCAGGGGTTGATGAAGGATGGAGAGTGTGAGTATGTAGCACCATGCAGCCTTCTGCAGTCCGGAATGTTCTTTTAATTTGAGCTTTCTTTGTGAGAGTGATTTCAGCCAGCTAGTGACTTCAACCAGATGAAGTAATACTGGTGGTCACCTTGCAAGGAGCTCACACCTCCCTACAAGTGGTTTATCATAGACTCCCAACAGTGTGGAAATAGGCCATTTGGCCCAACAAGTCCACACCAACCCTCCAAAGGGTAGCTCACCCAGACCCGTACCTCTATCCTATTACTCTACATTTATCCCTGACCTACACATCTTTGAATTGTGGGAGGAAACCCACACAGACACTGGGAGAATGTACAAACTCCACACAGACAGTCATGGAGGTTGGAATCGAACCCAGGTCCCTGGTGCTGTGAGGCAGCAGTGCGAGCCACTGTGCCACCCCAACTGAGCCATTGTACCAAACTATTAGAATATTGTCCTGGTCTGTTGGTGTCCATTCCACAGTGTTTAGATTAACAGGATATGATATCTATTTATAACAGCTATTTTCATTTCAAAACTTCACTTAGTCTAAACTTGTGCTGTGCAGATTGTGAACTATAATGGCTGTTAAACAGCAGAATCCAGACAAACTATATGAGTTGGAGTTTTATTCCAACTCCAACACACTGATTACCTATTTCCCCTGTTCATACACCCATTCAAATTCTCACCCTATTGTATTATAAACAAAGAACTGCAGATGCTGGAAATCAGAAACAAAAACAGAAACGGCTAGAAAAACTCAGCAAGTCTGGCAACATGTGTGGAGAGAAAACTGAGTCAATGTTTTGGGTCCGGTGACGAATGAAGAGTCACTGGACTCAAATCATTAACTCTGCTTTCTCGCCACACATGGCACCAGACCTGCTGAGCTTCTCCAGCAATCTCTGTTTTTGTCTTACCCAATTATCTCTCTCATAACAGACAACACTACTTCCCTAGCTCTATTTGGTCTCAGAAATAACTGCCAGACCCTACTACTCAATAATAACAATTGCTAACCCTGGAATTAAATTTGTTTAAATTTGTAATCCTACCAATAAATAATAAGGTTTGACAGGTTGTTCAACTCGAGTAGAAGCCTAAAATCAGAGTTGGACACTGGGAGATCCCCTGTCAGTGATACCAAAAGACAATGAAGGCAGAGCAGTTGATTGGATGCATAGCTGAGATTTTAGTGCAAATTCTTTGAGAGTCATAGAGATGTACAGCATGGAAACAGACCATTCAGTCCAACTCGTTCATGCTGACCAGATGTTCTAACCTAGTCTAGTCCCGTTTGCCGTCATTAGGCTCATATCCCTCTAAGAGTTGAAAAATGTGGTGCTGGAAAAACACAGCAGGCCAGGCAGCATTCGAGGAGCAGGAAAATCGACGTTTCAGGCATAAGCCCTTCTTCAAGAATGAGGCTGGTGTGCCAAGCGGGCTGCGATAAAGGGTAGGGGGGAGGGGCGCTGGGAATACGATAGCTGGAAGGAAGTGAGGTGAGGGTGATAGGCCAGAGAGGGGGTGGGGACGGAGAGGTCGGGAAGAAGATTGCAGGTCAAGAGGGCGGTGCTGAATCCAGGGATTGGGACTGAGATAAGGTGGGGGGAGGGGAAATGAGGAAGCTGGAGAAATCTACATTCATCCCGTGTGGTCACCCTCACAACGCGCAGCCCTCCACTCTCTCTACTCCAACCCCAACCTCACCATCAAACCAGCAGACAAGGGAGGCGCAGTGGTAGTTTGGCGCACCGATCTTTACACCGCTGAAGCTAGATGCCAACTCGCGGACACCTCCTCCTACTGCCCCCTTGACCATGATCCCACCTCCCACCACCAAACCATCATCTCCCAGACCATCCACAACCTCATCACCTCAGGGGATCTCCCATCCACCGCCTCCAACCTCAGTCCCACAACCCCGCACCGCCCGTTTCTACCTCCTGCCCAAAATCCACAAACCTGACTGCCCCGGCTGACCCATTGTCTCAGTCTGCTCCTGTCCCACCGAACTCATCTCTGCATACCTCGACACGGTCCTGTCCCCCTTAGTCCAAGAACTCCCCACCTATGTTCAGGGCACCACCCACGCCTTCCACCTCCTCCATGATTTTCGCTTCCCCATCCCTCAACGCCTTATCTTCACGATGGACATTCGGTCCCTATACACTTCCATCCCCCATCATGAAGGCCTCTCCCGCCGACCTAACCAGTACCCAGCCACCCTCCTTCGACTGACTGAACTGGTCCTCACCCTTAACAACTTCTCCTTCCAATCCTCCCACTTCCTACAAATCAAAGGAGTAGCCATGGGCACCTGCATGGGCCCCAGCTATGCCTGCCTCTTCGGATATGTGGAACAGTCCATCTTCCGCAGCTACACTGGCACCACCCCCCACCTTTTCCTCCGCTACATCGATGATTGTATTGGCGCTACCTCGTGTCCCACGAGGAGGTTGAACAGTTCATCCACTTTACTAACACCTTCCACCCCGACCTCAAATTTACCTGGACTGTTTCAGACTCCTCCCTCACCTTCCTAGACATCTCCATTTCTATCTCGGGTGACCAACTCAACACAGACATTTACTAAAAACCGACCGACTCCCACAGCTACCTAGGTTACACCTCCTCCCACCCTGCCCCCTGTAAAAACGCCATCCCATATTCCCAATTCCTTCACCTCCGCTGCATCTGCTCCCAGGAGTACCAATTCCACTACCGAACAACCCAAATGGCCTCCTTCTTCAAAGACCGCAATTTTCCCTCCGACATGGTCGACGATGCTCTCCACCACATCTCCTCCACTTCCTGCACCTCCGCCCTTGAACCCCGCCCCTCCAAGCGCCACCAGGACAGAACCCCACTGGTCCTCACCTTCCACCCCAGCAACCTCCAGATACATCATATCATCCTCCGTCATTTCCGCCACCTCCAAACAGACCCCACCACCAGGGATATATTTCCCTCCCCTCCCCTACCACTTCCTCCGCGACTCCCTTGTCAGGTCCACACCCCCCACCAACCCAACCTCCACTCCCGGCACCTTCCCCTGCAACCGCAAGAAATTCAAAACTTGCGCCCACACCTCCCCCCCTCACCTCCCTCCAAGGCCCCAATGGATCCTTCCATATCCGTCACAAATTCACCTGCACCTCCACACACATCATTTACTATATCTGTTGCACCCAATGTGGGCTCCTCTACATTGGGGAGACAGGCCGCCTACTAGCGGAACGTTTCATGGAACACCTCTGGGACACCCGGACCAACCAACCCAACCGCCCCGTGGTTTAACTCCCCCTCCCACTCCCCCAAGGACATGCAGGACCTTGGCCTCCTCCATCGCCAGACCCTGGTCACATGACACCTAGAGGAAGAGTGCCTCATCTTCCGCCTAGGAGCCCTCCAACCACATGGGATGAATGCAGATTTCTCCAGCTTCCTCATTTCCCCTCCCCCACCTTATCTCAGTCCCAACCCCCGAATTCAGCACCGCCCTCTTGACCTGCAATCATCTTCCCAACCTCTCCGCCCCCACTCCCTCTCTGGCCTATCACCCTCATCCTCACTTCCTTCCACCTATCGTATTCTGAGCGCCCCTCCCCCAAATTCTCTCCCCTACTGCCCTTTATCTCAGCCCACTTGGCACACCAGCCTCGTTCCTGAAGAAGGGCTTATGCCCGAAACGTCGATTCTCCTGCTCCTCGAATGCAGCCTGGCCTGTTGTGTTTTTCCAGCACCACGTTTTTCAACTCTGGTCTCCAGCATCTGCAGTCCTCACTTTCTCCTCATATCCCTCTAAACCCTTCCTGTTATGTACCCATCCGGATGCCTTTTATATGTTGCAGTTGCAGCAGCTTCGTTTTCATTTGGACCGCACCACGATAGTGTGCATTGTATTTTAGAAAAAGTGGCTAGCTGACGTCCTGTGGCATTGCTCATGGATGAGATGATGTTGAGATG
This sequence comes from Hemiscyllium ocellatum, assembly GCF_020745735.1. Lineage (NCBI taxonomy): Eukaryota > Metazoa > Chordata > Chondrichthyes > Orectolobiformes > Hemiscylliidae > Hemiscyllium > Hemiscyllium ocellatum. Next base: position 8,208,344 of record NC_083437.1, read on the forward strand.
TGGATGAGATGGACAAAGGAGGCATGGGTATATAGTTAGGCCGTCCGTATGTGACAGGACGCGTCTGGCTTGTTTTGGCTTGGCAGTTATCCTTCTCATCAACTCACAGGAACTTTAAAGACAAGCTACAGTTAGAATTAGAAACGATGTCACTTCAGAAATAAACATTACAATGTACTCGGTCCATTTACTTCCGCGATCAGCAGCTCCTTTACAATCAAGTTGACAGTTACCTCAATCCAGTCACCCTGGTTATTTGTTTAAAAAAGTTTTTAAGCATGCTGGTTCAAATTTGTTTGAAATTGTAGTTTGTTAAAATTGTCAAATAGTTTTAAATTCTCAGCAAGATGCATGATGCCAATTAATGCCAACAGCTGTTGGCATGGCAGGAGGCACAAGGTAGTGTTGAGTACAAAATAACTTGGCAGTAAAATGGCAAACATTTCCATTTCCTTCAAGGATTATGTTGACGTTATTTATAATTATATGCAGTATTATAGTTACCTTCCCATTTTGTTAACTAACTATCTCCAAAAATTAAAGATGAATCTAAAATCTGGTGTCATGAGAGCTGATGATTTTTAACTAAGGGAGGTCAAAGATCAGTTCTGCTACTAAATCCTAGAATTCCCACAGTGCAGAAGCAGGCCATTAATCCCATTGAATCCAAACCAACATTCCAAAGAGTATCCCACCCAATCACTGTACCCCTGCATTTCCCATGGCTAATCCACCAACCCTGCCCATCTTTTGACTGTGGGGGGAATCCCATGCAGACACAGGGAGAATGTGCAAACTCCACACAGACAGTTGCCCAAGGCTGGAATTGAACCTGGTTCCCTGGTGCTGTGAGACAGCTGTGCTAACCACTGAGTCATTGTGCTGCCCTCAGAAAGGCTTTACTATCTCCTTATGGCTGGGACCATGATCATTAACCCAGCTTGATATCAGGGCAAACATTTGAGAGTGTTTGAGCAGGAGATTCCCTGAGACTCAGTAGTTTTTCTTTAATCGCATCATGAGATGTGAGCAAGGCCCACATTTGTTGCCCATCCCTCACTGCAGTGAAAATTGAGTAGCTTTGCTGGCCTACTTTAGAGGGCAGTTAGAGAGAAGCAGATTGCTGTGGGCTGGAGTCACATTTAGGAGAAAGTGAGGAATGCAGATGGTGGGGATCAAAGTCACAAAGTGTGGTGCTGGAAAAGCACAGCAGGTCAGGCAGCATCCGAGGAGCAGGAGAGTCGACGTTTCAAGCATAAGCCCTTCATCAGGAATGACATTCCTGATGAAGGGCTTGTATCTGAAACATCGGCTTCCTGCTCCTTGGATGCTACCTTTTTGCCTCTGGAGTCACATTTGGAGCAGACAAGGTGAGGGTAGTAGATTTCCATCCTTGAAGGGCATGAGTGAATCAGGTGGCTCTTCTGACAATCGTTGATAGTTTCGTGGTCACCATCACTGAGACTAGCTTAATATTCCAGCATTACTCATTAAATTTAAATTCCCCTGGTGCCATTTCCCCGGATCATTAGGCTGCCTCTCTGGGTTTGTCCTTCAGTGACATTACCACTTTGTCACTATATTCCCAATTAGATGCAGATTTGGGGGTCACTGCTTGGGTCTTCTGAGGGAGCATTGCCTGCAGTGCTAAGAGACTCTGAGGCCCCCAGCCAACCTGGTCAGAGATGACATGCGTCTCTGAAAGTGCTGCAAGGTACAGAAGTTGAAGGTACAGTGGCTATAGTGACCGGCAATGGGACAGTGGTAATGTCACTGGACTGGTGACCTTGGCAGAATGGTTCCAATCCCAGCGTGGAAACAGGTTGTTGTAAAAACGCACCTAATGTCCTATAGACAAGGTTATTTCCCACCCTTACCCACTCTAGCCTACATGGGATTCCAGAGACTCAGCAATGCCCTGTGAAATGGCTGAGCAAGCCACTCAGTTAAGGGCATTAGAGGTGGGCAATAAAAGTTGGTCTTGCCACCAACAACCCAGTCTCAAGACAGAACAAATCAAAACAATAACTCCTCGTCAGAAGCATCATGTTGTCAGAGTCACCAGCGTGAGAAGTCAAACAGGTCACATGCTGAAAACCAGGACACAAAGTTCACAGGGTATAAAAGTGACTCTTGAAGAAACTGCTCGCTGGGAACCCAGCTTTCTATGCTTTATAGATTGTTACAAGGAAGCTGTAATCACCATAGCAATGTCATGCCAGGAAATTCTGTGTTTAAATCTTCAAGCCTTGTTTATGATTACCTAAAACTCTAATGCAGACCAGTTACCCCAGAATTTAAAAAATAAAACTGAACAGCTTTTGAAAACAAAGCTGAAATTAACCAATTCGACCAACCTGAGATTTTCATTGTATTTGACGGTGTGGTCTTGTAACTGTGCTGTTAACCTCGCTGTGTTCCTGCCTTTCACCCAGATTCTCACGGCCTACTTGACTTACATGGTGGAGTTGGGAGTGCTCCTGGGTGGTGAGGAGATCTCCACGCAGGCACAGATGCAGCAGGTGCTGGACTTTGAGGGTGCCCTTGCCAACATCACTGTCCCCCAGGAAAACCGGCGAGATGAAGAGCTCATCTACAACAAGATGAGTGTGCGGAACCTGCAGGTAAACAATGGCTGGCTGGGAAGATGGTCAGGATCCAGGTTAACCTCTGGGACTTTATCATGGTCCAATGGGGTAGAGTGTTGTAAATCAAGTAAGCAGAAGTGGGTACTGCAGATGCTGGAGTTTACAGTCAAGATTAGAGTGGTGCTGGAAAAGCACAGCAGGTCAGGCAGCATCCGAGGAGCAGGAGAATCGACATTTCGGACAAAAGCCCTAAGGCTCTGGCCTGAACCGTTGATTTTCCTGCTCCTTGGATGCTGCCTGACCTGTTGTGCTTCTCCAGCACCACTCTAACCTTGTCATAAATCGAGGCCTGCTCTTCCTAGACCTTAACATTGTTCTTTAAGGTACACACAGTGGCCCAACTCACCTGACTTTCAGACCAAATGTTTGTACTAAACAAATATTATTAATAAATAGACCATAGCTACGAATACAGGTCGTTCAGCTATAGTACATGTTTCATTGATACAAATTCACTGATTTATGATTGACAAATTGGGGACAATGTTTCGAAAGGAGGAACATTTAAAATGTGTGTTGGCTGTAACGCGATTACATCGCCAACACTTTAAGCGCTGTTTCTAAAGTGCGATTTTTCTATAATGCAAGGTTGCACAAGAACGCAACCATCATGTTATAGCAGAACTACCTGTAAACAGATATAAACCATTGGCACATAACATTATTGACAACAGCTTTAATCCCCTTATAAACTGCTCCCCACCCCCTTACTTATATTTAGACACACACACTCACTCACTCTTAACAAATAGGGAAAATAAATTATTGGTAGAAAAATATCTGGAAAGTCAGTTCTGTGATTGTCCTGATCCCGATGCTGAGATGATCAATCTGCAGCTAGCCAGACCCTTGGTGTTCAGTTCTCCTTCTCTTTCTGTCTCTCTGCAGCTTCCACTGGTTTGTAAGAGGTACAGAGCAACACATTCACTCTAAAAATGTCTCCAATTTATCAATTCAAATGGTACAGAAAGTGCAGGAAGGATAACTGGTTTTCTTCAAATTCAAGCTGGCTTTTTATTTTCAGCAGAGAGCAGAAACCTTCTGCTGGAAAGAGCAGTTGCACACTCTTGCGTGTCTTTTTCACTCTCAGTCTGTGTCTCTGCAACTTGTCCAGTTCCAACCTGCTCATTTAGCTGGGAACCAGTCACCTTCACTTGTAAGCAACTCCTCAGCTTGTGATCATCTACAGATTGCAGGAACCCATAGCCAGAGAAAACAGAGTTTACAATAGATCCTGCGCTGGCTGGGTAATTGTTCAGCCATCTTTGTAAAATCCTGCTTTGAAAAGCACAGGTTTGGGAAATGGCAAAATCATGGGGCTGATTTTGAGAGTTGGTGCATACGCAATGGGCTGAGTGACCTTCTCTATGCCGTACCTCTTTAGTGAGTAAAGAAGTCTTGTTTCACTTATACAGAACACTGGTGAGACTGCACCTATACATTTCTGGTCCCCTTACCAATGAACAGACAGGAATGCCATTGAGGCACTGCAGCAGATGTTCAGCAGACTGATTGCCGACATAAAGTTTGCACATTCTCCCCGTATCTGCGTGGGTTTCCTCAGAATACTCCCACAGTCCAAAGATGTGCAGGTCAGGTGAATTGGCCATGCTAAATTGCCCAAAGTGCATTAGTCAGAGGGAACTGGGTCTGGGTGGGTTACTCTTTGGAGGGTCGGTGTGGACAGGTTGAGCCGAAGGGCCTGTTTCCACACTGTAGGGAATCTAATCTAATCATAATCATAACGAGATTGCCCTATGAAAAAATTTTGAGACTAGACCATTATTCTCTAAAGTTTAGGAGAATCTCATTGTGGATCTTTGATATGTGGATGTAGGGCTGGGGAAGATTACAGAGATAAAAATCCTTGATAAGTATGTACTTGTCAGGCAGGGAGGAAGTGGTCGAGCGAAGGAGTTGTGGTTTACTAAAGAAGTTGAATCTCTTGTCAAGAGGAAGAAGGAGGCCTATGTAAAGATGAGATGTGAAGGCTCAGTTAGGGCGCTTGAGAGTTACATGTTAGCCAGGGAAAACCTAAAGAGAGAGCTAAGGTGAGCCAAGAGGGGACATGAGAAGTCATTGGTAGATAGGATCAAGGAAAACCTTAAAGCTTTCCGTAGGTCTGTCAGAAATAAAAGAATGACTAGAGTAATATTAGGGCCAGTCAAGGACAGTAGTGGGGAATTGTGCGAGGAGTCCGAGGAGTAGGAGAGGCACGAAATGAATATTTTTCGTCAGTATTCACATTGTAAAAAGACATTGTTGTTGAGGAGAAGACTGAAATACACGCAATTAGACTAGATGGGATTGAGGTTCACAAGGAGGAGGTGTTAGCATTTCTGGAAAGTGTGAAAAATAATAAGTCCCCTGGGCCTAGAATTCTCTGGTCAGCTAAGGAGGAGATTTGGCTTTGATCTTTATGTTGTCATTGTCTACAGGAATAGTACCAGAAGACTGGAGGTTAGCAAATGTTGTTCACTTGTTCAAGAAGGGAAGTAGAGACAACCCTGGTAATTGTAGACCAGTGAGTCTTACTTCAGTTGTGGGTAATGTGTTGAAAAGGATTATAAGAAATTAGATTTATATTCATCTAGAAAGGAATAATTTGATGAGGGATAGTCAACATGATTTTGTGAAGGGTAGGTCATGCCTCACAAACATTGCTGTGTTCTTTGAGAAGGTGATCACATAGGTGGATGAGGATGAAGTGGTTGATGCGATGTACATGGATTTCAGTAAAGTGTTTGATAAAAAGGTTCCCCACAGTAGGTTATTGCAGAAAATATGGAGGCATGGGATTGAGGGTGATTTAGTGGCTTGGATCAAAATTGGCTAGCTGAAAGAAGTCAAAGTGTGTGGTTGATGGGAAATGTTCATCCTGGCGTTCAGTTACTAGTGGTGTACCAGAAGAATCTGTTTTGGGACCACTGCTGTTTGTCATTTTTATAAATTTGTGGATGACACTAAGGTTGGTAGAGTTGTGGATAGTGCTGAAGGGTGTTGCAGGTTACTAAGGGACATAAATAAGCTGCAGAGCTGGGCTAAGAGTGGCAAATGGCATTTAATGTGAAAAGTGTGAGGTGATTTACTTTGGAAGGACCAATAGGAACAAAGAGTACTGGGCTAATGGTAAGATTCTTGGTAGTGTAGATGAGCAGAGAGATCTCGGTGTCCATGTGCATAGATCCCTGAAAGTTGCCACCCAGGTTAATAGGGTTGTTAAGAAGGCATACATTGTGGTAGCTTATATTGGTAGAGGGATTGAGTTTCAGATCCATGAGGTCATGCTGCAGCTGTGTAAAACTCTGGTGTGGCTGTACTTGGAGTACGGTGTACAGTTCTGGTCACCGCATTATAGGAAGGATGTGGAAGCATTGGAAAGGGTGCAGAGGAGATTTACCAAAATATTGCCTGGTCTGGAGGGAAGGTCTTACGAAGAAAGTCTGAGGGACTAGAGACTGTTTTTGTTAGCGAGAAGAACTTTGAGAAGTGACTTAATAGAGGCATACAAGATGATCAGAGGATTAGATAGGGTGCACAGTGAAAGCCTTTTTACTCAGATGGTGATGGCTAGCATGAGGGGACATAGCTTTAAATTGTGGAGTGATAGTTATAGGACAGATGTCAGAGGTAGTTTCTTTAATCAGAGTAGTAAGGGCGTGGAATGCGCTGCCTGCAACAGTCGTAGACTCATCAATTTTAAGGGCATTTGAATGGTCATTGGATAAACATATGGATGATAATGGAATAGTGTAGGTTAGTTGGACTTCAGATGCATTTCACAGGCCGGCGCAATATCGAGGGCCGAAGGGCCTGTACTGTGCTGTAATGTTCTAGGTTCTACGTGCTATGGACCTTCTGCACTAGAGGCAGGGTCACTACCACTGCACCGCATGACCTTCCTTGCATCAGAGCAATTTATTAACAGAGAATATCTACACATTTGGGGTAGATGTGCATAATAAGGTCTTAAAGTATACACAACAGATTCCTTTGTAATTTGGAACTTGTCTTAGCCACAGAGGATTCAGAAGTAGTTGCACAGACTTTCAGCTTCTTGTTCGTGGTGGGGCTTGAAGTATCTTGAGCAGCAAGTTCAGCTGGAGTATTAGCCATGGCCATGACATGACCTTGCTGTAGTGAGGTTATGTAAAGGGATTCACAATGTCGTTCCTCTGAACTGAGCCGTCTCCATTTGCCAAAGAGTCAAAATACTGACAAACTACAATAGAAATCATTGATCAGCTAAAGGTTGAACAGTTTAGAATTTAGAATTAGAATTGGGACTTTATTAAAGTACAGGAGTATAGTGAAAAGTGTACAATGGTGCCAACACAGCGTGCCATCTTAAGTGCAATGTACCGAGTTACAAATCATAGTTACGAAAATAGATTCGATACAAAAATAGAGAAATTTTAAAAATGCTAAAGTTTGACCCACATGTTCTCATTGTAAGTGGAAAGCTCTGTATGGTCAATACATGAAAATGTGCTTCACATTTCCATTGACTTCATAAACAGCCTCCACATTCAATAACTCAGTGTGTACAGTGACCAAAGAACACATTCTGATTTTCCCCTTCCCATTTTATCAGCAGATGCACAAAGTCGTTCAAGTTCACAACAGTATCCATGAATCCATTTATTTAAGTCATAAGAAATTCAATTAGCCACATGCAACTAGCATTTGATTACAGTGATTGAGTCTGCACACAGTCAGTGTTAGAGATATGACAAACAAGGAAATTTTCAGCTGCTTAATTCTATCTCATCTTTCAATCCTCCTGGATCTTATTGAAAAAAATAACAAAAATATTCTGCAAAACAATAAAACCCAGATGATGATGCTTCTTGAGCTATAGTCTGACCCTCTCGAAGTGAAAGGGACAAATATTTTCCCTCCCCCAACCTCCATGTCCAATCACTTCCATACAATCCCAATTGGAACATGTCACCGGGTGAAGTTTAGAAAGAATTTGCTTCTGAAATAGCTACTGAGTGGAGTGTTTAATTTCTTTGGGTTTTGGATTGCCCTTTAGCACAACTCACTTACTTATTGATAAATATTAGTGTCCTGTTCATTCATGGTGCCGTTTCTGATTTCAGAGTCCAATGTTTACACTACTTACTCATTCTAGAACATTTTTGTCTTCTCCCTGTGGCCTATTTTCCTGTAGTAAGATTCTCTTTGCTTTTTTTCCAGGCGTTAGCTCCTGTTATTGATTGGCTGCCATTGCTTTCTGCCATCTTCTATCCAGTCGAGTTGAATGACTCTGAGCCTGTGGTTGTATACGCAAAGGAATATCTACAGAAGGTCTCTGACCTTATAAACTCCACCGATAAATGGTCAGAATCCATCTCTTGTTGTCTTTCTGTCATTTTGTTATCTCGTGACGGGTATGTCATAGAAATTGACACTGAGATTGGATCTCGCTCTTAGTGCCCTGCCTGAGAGGTACCCACTTCGGGTCAACTTAAAGGGACCAGACCAGCACAAGGGGCAAATCAAGCCTTTATATTGTTTGCAACTGGGCTTGCACTAACAAAGACCCAGAAACCTTCTGAATTTCCATCTCAAAAATAGTGAAAGTAGCACATTTATAAAGCATCTGTCAAGTCCTCTAGGAAAGTCTCGTATAACTTCACCAACTGTGAATTACCTCAAAGTGAAGCAAAGGTGGCCACCATTTTGTCTCATTCAGGCTCCCATCAGCAGTATCTGGACTTAAGGTTTCTAAAGAGCGATTGTCAAATTCGACCACTATTCTCTAGCATTTAGGAGGTTAAGGGGTGATCTGATTGAAGTCTTCAAGATATGGAAAGAAAACCACAGAAGAGATAAAGATAAACTATTTCCACTGGTTGGGGATTCTAAGGGGCATAGTCTGAGAATTAGGGCCAGAGCGTTCAGGAGAGATGTTAGGAAGCACTTCTATACACAAAAGATGGTAGAGATTTGGAACTATCTTCCACAAACAGCAGTGGATGTTGAATCAGTTGTTGATTGTAAATCCAAAAGAGTGAAATTTTTCCGAAGCTGAATTATATAGGGGAATAGGTCAAAGACAGATATGTGGAGTTAGGCTTCAGATCAGCCATGATCTTCTTGAATGTCGGAACAGGCTTAAGGGGCTGAATGGCCTATTCCTGTTTCTATGGTAGGAGTGAGGGTATACCAGTGGAGGTACTGGTTAAAGCACTCCCCCGCCAGAATCAGTGTTGCCCTGGCATCAGGAACCTCCACTTGTACCATTGCCTCTCAGTTTAATGTCAGATCCAAAGGGGACTGTCTCTAATGATGCAGCACACTGCTTACACAGAGAGAGGGGGCAGGCTGGCATTGTCGAGTCACCCTGGTGTTCTGTAGCTGAACCTTTACCCCCCACCCCATGCTCCCTACCCAACCCCTCCCAAAAACTCCAGCCTGCCAATGGAGGCCACCTCCTAGTATAAAAACCCCACTCCCACAAACTCCTCTTCTAGGCATCAGCAGGTCAGCTGGACAGTGTCAGTTCACTCCCTTCACCTGGCCCTTGAGAAGCTTGGTTGGCCATTAAGCCTGCAGGGGGAATGGGACCTGCTCCAGGATGGTGATTGGAGGATGGGACAGAGCTTAGGAGCTGCATGCAGATCTATCTGCAACCATTCCAGTGGCTGCCGACCCACATTCTGATGCCACTGGGAGATTGATGTTGGTATGTCCTCCCCTGTGTCACCCTGACCACCAATCAACCGAGTAGCCCTCTTATTGTGCTCCCAGCTGCGTCTTGCTCCAATCTCAGTTTGTGTCATTGAAGCACTGAAGGTGTTTCCTGTGTTGCTGCTTCCAGCATTCTCAACAACTACATGATATGGAACGTTGTGAAGAAAACTGCCTACAATCTGGATCATCGCTTCCAGGAAGCTGAGGAGAAACTCATAATGGCCATGTCGGGAATGAAAAAGGTGAGTGAAGGACTTTCAAAGTCCCTCAGTCAGTGAGATGGTGAGCAGACCTACCTTCCCTCAGATTTAGAAGAATGAGAGCTGACCTCTTGTAATTCCTGAAATTCTTACAGGACTTGATAGAGGGTACTTGCTAGGAAGGATATATCCCACAGGGCTGAGGTGGGGCAGCAGTCTCAGGATAAGGGGCAGCCATTTTGAGCTGAGATGAGGAGAACTTCATGCAATGGTCATGCAGGGGATTATGGATGCTGGAGAGTTTTCAAGATGGGAATCATTTTCTCATCCCGGGGATGTGGGCATTATTGGCAAGACCAATGCCTATTGCCCATCCCTAACTGCCCTGGATTCACTTTTTTCAGGTAATGAAAATTGATAGATGTGTGCATATTGCTGCAGGATGGAGTTGAGGGAAAAGCAAACTGTTCCAGTACTTTTGTTTAATGCAAATCATTGACAGAACACAGCGTAATGTCTTACAAATGGCTGTCCAGTAATAATCACATAAGTGACTGTTTAAAATTGTAATGCCATAGATCCGAGTCATTCCACGTTTGGTTCAATCCAGGAGACATTTGGATCCATTCCTGTTTACCTTTAGGTCCTCATGGATGAACTGAGTCGGTGAAGCTCAATGAGAGGACATTGATCCTGATAGTTTGACATTCACGTCGAGCTGTGGAGTTTGAGCAGCGATAGTTCAAAAGAAGCTTCCGAGTTTGATCACACATTTTATACCCAGTTTAGGCATAAAAACATTAGTGGCAGCAAGCAACCATCTAACCAGAAACTTCCAGAGGGTTGTTAGGCAGGCAGCTATCTAAAAGGCAGCTGGTTGTAAACTCCTGAAGACCTTCACTACTCTGTCCATTACAAGCATCAAGGCTTTCCCAGTAATGTTCCATGTTAGTTTGAAGTCTGTTGCATAAAATCTTATCAATCCTATTTAAGCTGCATGCTTTATTCAAACAGAATGCTAGTTATATCTTGTTATGAAAGTGATGTAAGGGAATGAAGCCACAGCAATTCCTGTGATTATCTTTTATTTAATGTGCATAGGAAGTGTCGAAATTCTTATTTTTGACTCCCTACATGAATCTTCAACATTAACATAAAAGAATGATCGAAAATTAACAGATTCTTGAATATTGGACAATGAGCCTTTGTACTGGTGAAGGACAGAGTAGTGAGGACCTTGAGGTGTCTAAAAGCAGCCTGTTTTAGATAGTTGCCTGACCGATAACCTTCTGGAAGTTTCAACTCAGGTGGTTTGTTTGCTGCCGCTGATATTTCCAATAGATTTAGGGACCTTGGTACCAAGCAGTGAAGGAATTCCCACAGATGTGTTAGAATCTCCCAGAGCCATGCTCAATTCTCCACTTGCTCTCTGAGCGAACAACAGGTGCAGATCGGGGTTGAGGTGGGAATCACTTAATCGGGTGCAGGGTGAAACCCTGCTGCCAGGGCTCAAAAGGGGGCACCAGCCAGAAGAGGGCAGGGATAAGAGGAGGAAGTGGTTGCAGCAGGGTTTGGGAAAGGATAAGGAGGGTTACAAAAATTCTGGGGGTGGGAGAGGGATGCTGCAAATATTGTGGAGGGAGGGTTGGAGCAATGAGAACTGTTTTAAACCTGTCAGAAAATATAGTTACTCTGCTAACTGGGATCCAAAGTATTTAATTCCTTGAAACTGGAATCTCTAGTTTAGGACTGCGTAAATTCAGGAATCACTAAACTTGGATGAAGTGAGTCTAACTATAATGAATGCCATGTCAATTCTTAAATTCAAATCTGAGTGTGAGATCTGAGATGTATGGTTGTAACTGTCTTGTTAAATTATCCCAGCTGTGTGGTGCCAATACATGAGCTGTGACTGTTCTGGTGTGTGGAAGGCGTTTTTAGTGTTATGGATTTTCATATGTAGACATGCATCAGATATTTTAGAAAAAGTCTCCTGTTAATTTACGTCGGTTATCTTGTACCAATTTAAAAACTATGGTGTCTAGGATTTACTGCCTTCCTAGTGTTATGACTTTAAGATTATAGGAGAGCAGATGATTGTTGAGGGGGCTGCTAAATGATTCTAATCCTTGTGTGTGACTCCAAATATGTGTCAATATAAATACAAAAGACGTCACTACGTGACCTCATCACTGTGAGAATGAAAACGTAGCCCCCAAAATTTAAAAAGTAGCCCTCAACAAAATCTCAGAGTAGCTGTCAATAAAGACAAACTATGTTCACCCCGATCTTCTCTCACACTCTCTCTCTCACTCTCACTCTCACTCTCTCACTCTCTCTCTCTCTCTCTCTCAGTCAAAAGTTCTGGGTTCAAGTCTCCTTCCATGACTTGATGCCTGAGAAAGGTGTATTCACATTACAGCCAAACAAGAAGATTATCAATCTGTGATCCTTCCTACACACAACACAGGCAGCACATTTAAGAGTGGGAGAAATTCCTGGTCACCCGTGTGGAAGGAATATTGCAGTCTCAACCATTACTATCCATAGCTTGAGTATGTAACAGTGCAAGTTGCCACTGCACCTATGTGTCACACCACCACATGGAGTCAACATATAGAAACAGGGCATACACCAATTCCTTCAGAAATTCATTCAGGTGTCACTGTCTAATGTTGCTCATGCCAAGAGGCCCCTGAGAATGTGATGGTGAGCTGTGTATTTTAACTGCTGCAGTCCTGGGGCTGTAGGTACCATGCTGTTAGAAAGTTCCAGGATTTTGACCTGGCAACACTGAAGGAAGAGTGATATATTTCCAAGTCAGGATGGTGAGTGGTTTGGAGGGGAACCTGCAGGGGATGGTGTTCCCATGTATCTGCTGCCCTTGTCCTTCTAGATAGAAAAGGGCTGTGAGTTTGGAAGGAGCTTTTGGAGGAATGTTAATCAGTGATTGCACAGAAGATAACTTCAGTGAAAGCTTTATTTCATTTAGCCCCATTCCATGCAATTCACGCCAGTGGTTACTAGCTCCCTGTATTGTTCATGTTTTCTAATCCAATATCCATTAATCTGTCCCTAACATCTTACCTCATTCCATGAGGCTCAGGAATTAGAGTCATGGAGTTATGCAGCACGGAAATAGACCCTTTGGTCCAACCAGTCCACACCATCCCAAACTAAACTTGTCCCACCTGACTGTGTTTAGCACATATCCTTCCAAATTTTTCCTATTCATGAAATTATCCAAATGTCTGTTAAACATTGTAGTTGTACCCACATCTACCACTTGTTCAGTCCACACATAAACCTCTCTCGATGTGAAACATTGACCCTCATGTCCTTTTTTAGATCTACTCCCCTCACCTTAAAGATATGCCCCCGAACTTTTGAACTCCCCCACCCTAGGGAAAAGAACCTTGCTGTTCACCCTACCTGTGCCCCTCATGATTTTTTAAACCTCTACAATAGCATTCTTCCAGGTGCAACTCCTGCAGCGGCCACTGGTTCTGGTGGTGCTGCTGAGCTGCCAGTCCTCTGGTTGGATGCTGTTGGGAGCCAGGGGCTGGCCTTAATAGGAATGGCCATTGTTAATGGGCTGCCACTGATCGGATGTGGTGCGAGTTCCGGGATTTAGGTTTGAGAAGCTGGCTTCCTGGTTCTGTCACGTGGCAATACTCTATAGGCATGGTTCAAATCCCATTACAGTTGCTGATGAAATTTGAATACAATGAAGCCTTGGTGATGGCAACTGTGACGACTATCATGGTCGTAAAATCCCATCGGGTTTGGTTCACTAATCAGGAAGAAAATCTGCCATCCTTGTCCATCTGGTCTACATGTGACTACAGACCCACAGACTCTGAAATTGAACAGCAGTTCAAGGGCAATTGGGAATGGTAACCAGCCACACCCATATCCCAGGAAGATCAAATGTCCCACTGGCAATCAGAGCAAGGTTGGTCCTTCCCCATCTCTCAGACCTTTTCACTGGGGCTCCCAAAACCAGCACTTAATTATCAGCTCAAATTTCAGATATATGACTTTTCAAATTCAGATTTGTCCCTTGTATGTTCAGCAGATGAGGGGTTAATGCAGCCTGGCTGCACAGTTGCGATAAGCAATTAAAAATAATTTGCAGGCCATATCAGAGGGTTAATTGCAGAGAGCACGACTCAGCCTTAACTTGAAAGCGAGAATGAAATAACATGCGGTAATTATTTGGAGGAGAAGTCTGAAATCGCAGGAAACAGCCTCTCCTACTATCAGATCCTGCTGATGTGATGACCTCTGCCCTGTGAATTAAAGACACATGGATAATGCTTCTGTAACAACACAGGGTCAGGAAGCTGAGGCAGCCTGACATGTGGTATTCACTTTGTGTCCATGCTCCTAAATAATCATTCGGTCCTGCCTGTCACCAGCCAACACCACTTCATAAAAATCTGATCAAATGAATATATAGCTTTTACAAAATAAAAACCTGATTACTGAGTTTCCGCAAGACATTCAAGTCTTTCAATGCTGTTGCTTCTCTGGTGATATGCGTGCAGCGTTTTGATTCTAGCTCCTGCAATCCTTGCCAACGTTAGAATGGTCGGAGGGAGTGGCTGAGCAAAGACAGTCGAATCGTTGTGAAAGACGCACTATTTATCCTGTCAGACCCTGCTCTGTTTGAATGGTTCAGGCTCTTTTATCTCCCTTACTCGATTACAAGCCCCGATTATCCAGATTCCAGTGTCGTACCAAGTGATCGCCCTCAGGCCAGCAGTTGCAACGTGGTTGATTTGTGCAAAATGAAAGTAATTGTTCCAAATCCGAAAAATAGAGTGGGAATCTCTCCATGATTCTGAACAACATATGGTGAGACCACATCTGGAACACTGTGTTCAAGGTCTGGACCCCATCTTAAAAAGAAAGACCTAACTGTGTCAGAAATAATTAAAAGAAGGTTCACTGGACTGATTCCTGGGGTGAAAGGTCTACAGTTTGTGGAAGAGTTGTAGAGATGTACAGCATGGAAACAGACCCTTCGGTCCAACACGTCCATGCCGACCAGATATCCCAACCCAATCTAGTCCCACCTACCAGCACCCGGCCCATATTGAAAGACTGGAGAGACTTGACCTGTATCCATTGCAGTTCAGAAGAAGTGATCTTATTAAATCAGATAAAATCCTAAGGGAACTGGACCTGATTGATGATGTGAGGATGTTCCTCTTGTAGAGTAGAACTAGGGGACATGGTTTTAGAAGAAGAGGTCATGCCTTTTAGAGAGGAGGAAAAGATTTTTTTCTTGAGTCTGTAGCATTCTCCATCCCAGAAACTTGGTGGTACAGGACACTGCACAAGGTTATCTCAGATTACAAAGGCATCTTGATCAATTGGGCCAATGGACCAAGGAGTGACAGATAGATAAATACGATATGTTGCATTTTGGCAAAATGTACAAGGGCAGGACTAATGCAGTTAATGTCTCGAGGAATTAAGGGCTACGGGGAGAATGCGGGTAAGTGGAGTTGAAATGCCCATCAGCCATGATTGAATGGTGGAGTGGACTCGATGGGCCGAATGGCCTTACTTCCACTCCTATGTCTTATGGTCTAACAGGGTGGTGTTGTCAAACAGAGAGACCTAGGGGTTCAGGTACATAGTTTCTTGAAAGTTGCATCACAAATAGTTAAGAAGCCATTTAGGATACTTGGCGTCATTGCCCCGACTTCATTGAGTATAGGAGTTAGGACGTCATGTTGCAGTTGTACAGGATGTTGGTGAGGCCACTATTGGAGTACTGTGTATAGCTCTGGCCCTGCTGTAAGAAAGATATTATTAAATTGGAGAGGGGTTCAAAAACCTTGACCAGGATGTTGCTGGGAATGGAGGGTTTGAGTTATAAGGATCGGCTGGGACTTTTTCACTAGAGTGTAAGAGGTTGAGGGGTGACCTAATAGAGGTTTATAAAATCATGAGGGGCATAGGTAAAGTGAATAGCAAAGGTCTTTTCCCTAGGGTGGGGAAGTTCAAAACTAGGGAGCATATTTTTAAGGTCAGAGGAGAAAGGTTTTAAAGGGACCTGAGGGGCAACTTTTTCCACACAGAGGGTGGTTTGTATGTGGAATGAACTGCCAGAGGAAGTGGTAGATTTAGGTACAGTTACACAATTGCACAGGTACATGAATAGGAAACATTTAGAGGGATGTGGGTCAAACACAGGCGGGTGGGACTAGTTCAGTTTGGGAAACTAACTCGGTTGGACGAGTTGGTCTGAAGCCTGTATTCTATGACTCTGTGAGATCTGGGTGATTGAATATCTTCAAGGTTGAGTGGGACAACTTTTTGGGAGACAAGGGAGTCCGGGATTATGGGGAACAAACAGGAATGAGACTGCAGCAAGATCAGTCATGACCTTATCGAACAGCAGAGAGGATCAAAGGGCGGAACGGTCTCCTACTCCTAAATCCTATGTAATAATGCAGCTACAGGAAGTGAAACTATAACAGTAAATAAGAAGCCCCATCTCAGTTGGAAGGTTGGCGGACATTGTTTCTGTTATATCGGAACATTACCTAGAGGTGAGGATGAATGCATTCACTTTACCCAGCAACTTTGGATCAATATATTCCATACACCTTTAATTCCAAGATTGACCAGGGGCTCACTAAATGTTTAATGGTTACAGTGAGAACAAGCACTCGGTTGCTAATTTTGTGAAAAATAATGTTTTAACTTTGGATTTGAAAGCGCTGTCAACAAAGAGTATAGAATCCCTACAGTTCAGATAGAGGTCGTTCAGCCCATCAGATCTGCACTAACCCTCCGAAGAGGCATGGCCAATTTATGGCCAATCCAACTTTGGGAGGAAACCCACCCCGACACAGGGAGAAGATGGAAACTCCCAGAGAAAGTTGCCCGAGGGTGGAATTGAACACGGTGGAGCTGTGAGGTAGCAGTGCTAACCACTGAGCCACCGTGCTGCCCAGCATAATGCCAGCCTCTTGATAAATTCTTAAAGTCGTTGTCAAATTCAAACTCAGTGTTTCACTCGGGTCAGTAGTGAGCCCAGCACGTGATGAATCTGCACTGTGTGAATGGAACGAATTGCCAGCAGTTTCCTTGGGTATGACAAGCAGGTCACGCTGACCACGACTGAGGTGGGCATTATTTAGCTTCTTTGTCCTTTGAGAGAAAGGATTTTGCGTTTCCAACACAAGAGACAGGCACCGCCATTGGATATGGTTGCCAGGATCCATCTGCATCATGACCTAGTGCTAGCTTTTGACAGTAATTGAAACCTCTTCAAATAAGGTATGTATGATTTAGACCATAAGGAATAGGAACAGGAGTAGGCCATTCAGCCCCTCGAGCCTGCTCCACCATTCAATGGCTGATCCGACATTCCTCATACCTGCATTCCTGCCCATATCCACCGATTCCCTGATTGATCAAGACTCTGTCTATCCAAAGCTTAAATATACATGAGAAAGTGAGGACTGCAGATGCTGGAGATCAGAGCTGAAAATGTGTTGCTGGAAAAGCGCAGCAGGTCAGGCAGCATCCAAGGAGCAGGAGAATCGACGTTTCGGGCATGAGCCCTTCTTCAGGAATCATGAAGAAGGGCTCATGCCCGAAACGTCGATTCTCCTGCTCCTTGGATGCTGCCTGCCCTGCTGCGCTTTTCCAGCAACACATTTTCAGCTTAAATATACATGAGGACTGTTCCCCTAAAACTCTCTGTGACAAGACCCTCAACTCTGACAGAAGAAATTCCTCCTCACCTCAGTCTTAAATTTAAAGGAAGTGGTGTAACACTTCAAGTATGCAGTGGCTTTCTGCTATCCACGCTGACTGAAGTAGCTTTGTGTAAAATATATTGTGACTCCCAAACAGGATTAAACTTTCACATTTTAGAACAATATTTTGCAATTTTCAAATTGTAAATACCTGGAGAGAGAATATTGATGTAACTTTCCTTCTTTAACACCAAATGGTTAGAGGCCCTTTACTTTACATTTTCTTCCTAGAATCATTCCTGAAATGTATTTCTGTATTTCTTTCTTGGGTAGTGACTTTGGGACATTGTGTTATGAGACACTGCACTGGGCTGAGGGATGCAAACAGCACCCTCTACATGCACAGTGCTCCACCTAGTGGTCACATTGACCCAGGTGCACCCTGAGATAAAATCCAAACGGACCCCTTCTTAATCTCCCACTGATTCATCTATGCCCGGAGGCCATTCAGCCCAAGGTATCTATTCTGGTCTTTATGCTCCACGTAATCATGCTTCCATTGCTTGTCCATCACTGTATCTCTGCCATCCTTCCACCCTCGTCAGTTTATTCAGCTTCCCCATCTGTGTTACTGCCCCTTTTTGTATTTTTGCTTACTTCACCAGGAACATAGAAGCAAAATATTGTGGATGATGGAATAAAGTCAACATGGGCTGGAGAAACTCAGCAGGTCTGACAGTCCCTGTGGAGAAAGCATCAGAGTTTACAGCAGGAAGCAGGGCGTGAGGTCAAGTTATGATGAAGAGTTGTGGAATTTGCTGAAGTGTAGAAAGAGGCCCCTTGGCCCATCGAATCTTCACCGACTGTCCAAAGAGCATCCCACCCTATACCTGTACCCTGCATTTCTCATGGCTAATCAATCTACACATCCCTAGACACTATGCACAATTTTCCATCGTCAATCCACCTCACTTGCACATCTTTGAACTGTGAGAGGAAACCCACACAGACACAGGGAGAACTTGCAGACTCCGCACAGATAGTAACCTGAGGCTGGAATCAAACCTGGGTCCTCTGCGCTGTGAGGCAGCAGTGCTAACCACTGACCCTCCTTAAACAGTGAAAGCTCCAGTCCTGGGTGGTCTTGAACCACCAACCATTCAATTAACAGCCAAGTGCACTGACTGATGCAGTCATAGCAAACAAATTGGATAAGTCATATTGGACTTTAAATCTCTCTCTCTCTCTCTCTCACGTTCTCTCTCTCTCTCTCTCTCTCCACCTCAGCAGAAAGTCAAGTTGGTCAGACAAGGAGAAATGTACTGAGCACCAGCCTTTCCCTACATTGGGCATCTCCGAGTGATATTACTAAATGTTAAAACCCAGCCAACCTCCGCTGCACTCCCCCCTCCACCAACTCAACATCCCTTCTTTAGTAGTTGCTCCCTGCCCCAAGAAGACTGACAAACGAGTAACTCACCACATGACTGCTTAAAGGCACAACTCAGGAGGGTGATGGAGTACTACTTACCTGCCTGGATGGGGGCAGCCCCAACAACAGTCAAGAAGCTTGACACCATCCAGGACAAAGCAGCTCACTTGATTGGCACTACATCCACAAAGATTCACTCCCTCCATCACTGACACTGATAGCAGTGTGTACTATCTACAAGATGCCCTGCAGAAATTCACCAAAGATGCTCAGACAGCCCCTTCCAAACCCATGACATCGTCCATCCAGAAGGACAAGGGCAGCACATACATGGGAACACCATCACCTTCAAGTTCCCCTCCAAGCCACTCACCATCCTAATTTGGAAATATATCCCTGTTCGTTCCCTGTCACTGGGTCAAAATCCTGGAATTCCCTCCGTAAGGACATTGTGAGTCAACCTGCCACATGCGGCAGTTCAAGAAAGCAGCTCACCCCCACCTTCTCAGGGGCAATTAGGGATGGGCAATGAATACTGGCTCAGCTACTGACACCCATATCCCACAAATAAATTAAAACTTTTAAAGAAGGGACAAGAATAAAGTATAACATTGAATCATAGAGACGTACAGCAGGGAAACAGATCCTTCGCAACTCGTCCATACCGACCAGATATCCTACCTTAATCTAGTCCCATTTGCTAGCATTTGTTCCCTACCCCTCTAACCCCTTCCGAATCATATACCCATCCAGATGCCCTTTTCCAAAACATCTGGCTGGTTTCATCAATGCTGTGCCCCTTGACTTGCTAAGCCAGCAGAGACGAACTTAAGATCATGATTCAAAAACTTATTTTTAAAGATAATTTTCTTACCGCGAACAATTTGAACCAATTTCTCCAAACAGAGGTTAAGTGCTTTGTCGCCAGAGCTGTTGAGTCATTTGACATTGTTTTTTTTCAATTTTCCTGCTGCCATCATCTGTCACCATCTCAAACTCCAGCTTCCCCTGGGGAGTGTACGCACTCGTGTGTCAAAGATCAGGAACTGCTGCTGTGGGACTTGAGCAGCAGATTAAACTCTGAAAACCAAACAAAGCACTGTGGATGCTGGAAATCAGAAACAAAAACAGGAATTGCTGGAAAAGTTCTGTAGAAAGGCCACTGGGCCCAAAACATTAATTCTGCTTTCTCTGAAAATTGTTAATTTAAATCAAGGGCAAAGGAGTACAATAGTTTTTGCTTTGAGTATTGCTGAAGCTACATTTTTTTTTAAGCTTTTCATTCATGATGGCATTGTACAAGAATATAAGTTCAGAGGGAAAACTAACTGGATGAGAGGTGATGTGGTGGCTCACAGCACCAGGGACCCAGGTTCGATTCCAGCCTTGGGCAACTGTCTATGTGGAGTTTACACATTCTCCCTGTGTCTGCGTGGGTTTCCTCCGGATGCTCTGGTTTCCTCCCACAGTCCAAAGCTGTGCAGGTTAGGGTGGGTTGGCCATGCCATAGTGTCCAGGGATGTGTAGGTTAGCTGGATTGGTCATGGGAAATGCTGTGTTTATGGGGTGGGGGGTAGGGTGCCCTTTGCAGGGTTAGTATAGATTCAATGGACCAAATGGAGGGATTCTATGAGAATAGACTTTGAATCTGGTCACTTAGCAATTCCAGCATGTGGACTTTTTGTTTCTTTTCGTGTTTGAGTCCATGGGTTCAAACTTTGTGTCTTCCTTGAGTTTAATTGGGCTTTCTCCCTAAACATTTCACACTCAAAATCTAAAAGCTTCAAAACAGTCGGGCAGGTTGTGATATCGTGGTAATGTCACTGAATTAATGATCCAGAGGCCCAGGCTAATCCTCTGGGACATGGTTTGAAATCCCAGCACAGCTAATAGAACTTAAAATATGGAAGCTTCTTATCAATGATTATTGTAAAAACAAAATCATCTGCTTCACAAATAACTGGAAAGAGATCTGCTGTCCTCACCCGATCGGGCCTACATGTGAGTCCAGGCTGTCACTAATACAGTTGAGTTTAAATTTACCCCTGAAACGGCCAAGCAAGCCACACAGCCCAAGGCCAGGGCAACAAATTCCTCTCCCTCCCACCCCCCATGGCCTGTTGGTTGACTTGCAAAGCAGTGTGATACCAACAATGTGGGTTCAATTCCCAAACCAGCTGAGGTTACCATGAAGGACTCTCCTTCTCAACCTCTCCCCTCACCTGAGGTGTGGCGAGCCTCAGGTTAAACACTCACCAGGTGCCTCTGTCTGATAAGAGAGCAGTCTCATGGGCCAGTAAGACTATGGTGACTTGCTGTGCCTTTTCCTGTCCAGATGGATAGTGACTTCAGAAAGAGTTTGCCCATTGAGGCATCCATTCACAGCTGTAACATTCACTGTTGCACCGACATCTCAAATAAAAGCAAAATACAGCAGATGCTGAAGAAACCCAGCCAGTCTGGCAGCATCTGTCAAGAGAGAGAAGCACAATTAACATTTCAAATCCAATATTTTTCTTCAGGACGGATTCAGTTCCTATAGCACTTTCTGCTTTTATTTTCACTATAACTGAGCCTTTCAGTCTTCATTATTTTGTCCCACTCCTGTTTTCATCACATTGTTTTGGGGGGCGAGGGGGGGGTGTGGGGAGATGAAAAGGAAAGGGAGCCCGACTGATTGTGTTTTACAGTCTGAAATGCTTCCTCAATGCTGCCCCACTGAGATTGGAAAATATATTCAAATAAAGAACTCAATCTCAGCAGCAATCCCAACTTGCTGATTTTATTTGGTGTGGCACACTGGCCCAGTGGTTAGCACTGCTGCCTCACAGCACTAGGGAGCCAGACTCAATTCCACCCTCAGGCGACTGTCTGTGTGGAGTTTGCACATTCTCCCCGTGTCTGTGTGGGTTTCCTCCGAGTGCTCCGGTTTCCTCCCGCAGTCCAAAAATGTGCAGATGAATTGGCCATGCTAAATTGCCCGTAGCGTTCAGGGATGTGTAGGATAGGTGCATTAGTTAGGGGAATGGGTCTGGGTGGGTTATTCTTTGGGGGATCAGGATGGACTTGTTGGGCCGAAGGGCCTGTTTCCACACTGTCGGAATTCTATGAGTTTTTTGCAGCATTCATATCAATACTATCCATCTACCTTGAAACAATATCAGGTAATGGAACTACAACATTGACTGTAATATGCCCTGATTTATGACTACAGTGAAAGTTCCTCCAGGATTCTGAAGTTGTCTGTGTGTGACAGAACAGGGTGTTAAGATCACTGCTAGAACAATAAAGCCAGCAGAAAAACTCCCTCTAAAGTGTGCAGGATTACTAACGCTGATCGTGATCTACTTTGGTGTCACGATTTCAATCCAGCCATTTTGTACGTGGGATCAGCCCCTTCTGAGTTTAAACAGTCTCAATCCAGGCCGTGGTGCACAGACGCCTGAAGAGCTAAGCTGCTTGTGTTGCACTTGGAGAAAATTCAGGATCTCATTGAAGAAAGGCCCAAAGCCAATCAGGAAAGGAGGTATGATTCTGGTAGCTAGGGGCTGCTATTCTGAGACTCTGAGGCAGGGGTTTGGTCCTGGGGGGGTGGGGGGGCGTCACTGTGTGTAGATTTGAGGGTGACAGCACAAGGTGCTGACAGAGAACTGGAGGGAGCCTGTTACAAACCCCTTCTGCTTCAACCTCCCACTACCATCATCCGAACAAAAAGGTGTTTGCACATATTCAATCTCAGTTTAGTCAAACCACCAATACTCTCTGGATGTAATTCAGTTACAGGCATAATTTCTTGCTCGTACAATTACAGGTGATAGAATTCCAAGGTTTTTTTTGGTTTTGAAATGGTGAAACTGGATTGACTCTGGTACCAGACAACAAAAGCACTGGGAATGCCAATACAGTCTGGGGAATGCAGTGTCTGTCTGGGATCAAAACCTGGGAAAGTGCTTCAATCTGTCTCGGTCCCAGGCAGGACCCAACAATTAGCTTCTGACAGACACTCTCTCTCCCTCTCTGTCTCTGTGTTCATTTTCTTGACCTGCTGTAACCTTGTCCTCTCACTGTGTCTCCTCTCCTCCAGACATGTGACACTCGATGGAAGACGTGTGTCAGCGACACGGATGGTACCCTCGGGTTTTCGCTCGGAGCTCTATTTGTCAAAGCAACATTTGCAGAGGACAGCAAGCAAATCGTAAGTTGAGAGCAGCTTATTCTGATCACCAGGAGCCTGCGAGCAGTTCTGAGTGTAGATTTAAGTCAGAGATTATTTTTCATTTAAAGCTGTGCTCACAACGATATCGAGGAAACTGTATCTGGAGTTTTGCCAACTTCGACAGCGTAAATGCACTGAATGACCATCAGTTTACCTCATCGTTTGTTCATTCTGCTTCTCCCTCAATCTGAGTGTATGTGCACATCGTTCCCTCAAGTACACCCAGCCCCACCCTCCGCTCAGTGTATTATCCACTTTCACTGGATGGAAATAACTTTCACAAAGTCACAGCAGAGCCAAACATAACCATTTCCTCAAATCCCATAAAACATTTAAATGCTTCAAAAAACATCAAGAATGATGGAGAAACACACCAAGTCTGTCAGCATCTGTGGAGGGAGGATGAGTTAACTATTTTATTAAAGGAGTAGTACCAGATGTTTGGAGGGAAGTGAATGTTGTTCCTCTGTTCAAATAAGGGGATAAGGAAATCCCTGGGAATTACAGACCAGCCAGTCTTACATCTGTGGTAAGCAAGGTACTGGAAAGGATTCTGAGAGAAAGGATTTATGACTATTTGGAAAAACGTATTTTGATTAAAAATAGTCAGCATGGCTTTGTGAGACAAAAGTGAGGACTTTTGTCAAGAATGTGGTGCTGGAAAAGTACAGCAGGACAGGCAGCATCCAAGGAGCAGGAGAATCGGTGTTTCAGGAGTCAACATGATGAAGGGCTTTTGCCCAAAACATCGATTTTCCTGCTCCTTGGATGCTGCCTGTCCTGCTGTACTTTTCCAGCACCACACTCATGGCATTGTGAGGGGCAGGTCATGCCTCACAGGCCTTATTGAGTTTTTTGAAGATGTGACGAGACAAGTTGATGAAGGTCGAGCAGTGAATGTGGTGTACATGGATAAGGCATTTGATAAGGTTCCCCAGGATAGGCTCATTCAGAAGGATAAGAGGTATGAGATATAGGGAAATGTGGCTGAGTGGATACAGAATTGGCTGGCCGAAAGAAGACAGTGAGTGGTAGGAGATGTATTCTGCCTGGAGATCGTGACCAGTAGTGTGCTGTAGGGATCTGTTCTTGGGCCTCTGCTCTTTGTAGCTTCTATAAATGACTTGGATGAAGAGGTGAAAGGGTCAGTTAGTAAGTTTAATGACACAAAAGTCAGTGGTGTTGTAGATGCTGTCAAGGACTGTTACAGGCTACAATAAGACATTGACAGAATGCAAAGCTGGGCTCAGAAGTTGCAGATAGAGTTCAACCTGGATAAATGTGAAGTCATAGTCATAGAGATGTACAGCACAGAAACAGACCCTTCGGTCCAACTCGTCCGTGCTGACCAGATATCCCAACCGAATCTAGTCCCACTTGCCAGCACCC
Source organism: Hemiscyllium ocellatum (assembly GCF_020745735.1). NCBI lineage: Eukaryota > Metazoa > Chordata > Chondrichthyes > Orectolobiformes > Hemiscylliidae > Hemiscyllium > Hemiscyllium ocellatum. Next base: position 8,232,658 of record NC_083437.1, read on the forward strand.
GGCACCTACTCCTCCAAACCCTTCCTATTCATATACCCATCCAGATGCCTTTTAAATGTTTCAATTGTACCATCCTCCACCACTTCCTCTAGCAACTCATTCCATACATGTACCACCCTCTGCATGAAAAAAAACTTGCCCTTCAGGTCTCTTTTATGTCTTTTCCCCTCTCACCCTAAACCTATGCCCTCTAGTTCTGAACTCCCCCACCCCAGGGAAAAGATTTTGTCTATTTACCCTATCCATGCCCTGCATGATTTTATAAACCTCTATAAGATCACTCCTCAACCTCTGATACTCCAGGGAAAACTGCCCCAGCCTGTTCAGTCTCCCCCTGTAGCTCAAATCCTCCAACCCTGGTAACACCCTTAGAAATCTTTTCTGAAACCTTTCAAGTTTCACAACATCTTTCCGATAGAAAGGAGACCAGAATTGCATGCAATATTCCAAAAGTGGCCTATCCAATGTTCTGTACAGCTGCAACATGACCTCCCATCTCCTAAACTCAATACTCTGACCAATAAAGGAAAGCATAACAAACGCCGCCTTCACTATCCTATCTACCTGTGACTCCAATTTCAAGGAGCTATGAACCTGCACTCCAAGGTCTCTTATTTCCCAAGAGTAGGTCATACTGAGTCAGAAAATTTTCTTGTACATGCATAACAAATTCCTCTCCATCTAAACCTTTAACCGAATGTCAATCCCTGTCTATGTTTGGAAAGTTAGAATCCCCTACCATAACCACCCTATTATTCTTACAGATAGCTGAGATCTCCTTACAAATTTGTTTCTCAATTCCCTGCTGACTATTAAGGGGTCTATAATACAATCCCAATAAGGTGATCATCCTATCTTATTTCTCAGTTTCACCCAAAAATATTTCCCTGGATGTATTTCTGGGAATATCCTCCCTCCGCACAGCTGTAATGCTATCCTTTATCAAAATCGCAACTCTCCTCCTCTCTTGCCTCCCTTTCTGTCCTTCCTGTAGCATTTGTATCCTGGAACATTAAGCTGCCAGTCCTGCCCATCCCTGAGCCATGTTTCTGTAATCGCTATGATAACACAGTCCCATGTTCCTAACCATGCCCTGAGTTCATCTGCCTTCCCTGTTAGGCCCCTTGCATTGAAATAAATACAGTTTAATTTATCAATCCTACCTTTTCTCTGCTTTGTCCCTGCCTGCCCTGACTGATTCATTTCTTTTCTCAACTCTACCAATCTCAGATTGATCCCTTTCCTCACCATAGCTCCCCTCACCCCCCCCCACCCCCCACTTACTACTACCAAACTAGATTTACTAGTTTAAATCTTCCCGAGCAGCTTCAGCAAATCTCCCTGCCAGTATATTAGTCCCCTCCCAATTCAGGTGCAATCCGTCCTTCTTGTACAGGTCACTTCTACCCCAAAAGAGATTTCAGTGATCCAAAAATGTGAATCCTTCTCCCATACACCAGCTCCTCAGCCATGCATTCATCTGCTCGATCCTCCTATTCCTGCCCTCACTAGCTCATAGCACTGGGAGTAATCCAGATGTTACCACTCTTAGAGGACCTCCCTTTTAAATTCCTGCCTAACTTCCTATAATCTCCCTTCAGAATCTCTTCCTTTACCCTTTTTAAGTCATTGGTTCCAGTGTGGACAATGACCTCCTGCTGGCCCCTCTCCTTCTTGAGAACATTCTGCGCCCTCTCTGAGACATTCTTGATCCTGGCACCAGGGAAGCAACACACCATTCTGAATTTTCGCTGCTGGCCACAGAAACGTCTGTACCTCAGACTGGAGAGTCCCCTAACACAATTGATCTCTTGGAACCCAACGTATCCCTCATTGCATTAGAGCCAGTCTCAATACCAGAAACTTAGCTGTTCGTGCTACGTTCCCCTGAGAATCCATCACCCCCTACATTTTCCAAAACAACATACCTGTTTGAAATGGGGATAGCTACAGAAGATCCTGCACTATCTACCTACCTGTCTTACCTTTCATGGGGTTAACCCATCTATATGACTGTACCTGCAGCTTTTCTCCCTTCCTATAACTGCCTTCCAACTCACCCCCTTGCTCTTGTAAATTCCTCATTACCTCAAACTGTCTCTCCAACTGTTCCATTCAATCTGATAGGATTTGCAACCAACGGCATTAATTGCCGACATAATCCTCAGTAACAGTGAACTCTCCCTAAACTCCCACATGAAGAGCATACTACTCTACTAAAGGCTATTTTTGCTTCGTTCAATCTACAAACTCAGAAAATAGCACCAACTTATTCCTCTTCCAAACACTGCTCCAGGCTAACTTAATGCTTATGGCTTATATTTTTAAGTTTAATCAACAGACACATCTCAAAGAAAACAAATAATCAAGAAAGAACCAACTCTACTCACTATTGTAGATGTACAGCGAGGCTATACTTAAGACTATTCACTTATCCATTTCTGTGCTGTGACCTTTCCCAAACAGATTCCTCCAAGATTAGCTGTAAATTTCACGGTTTGTTAATTTTCTTGGATGAACTCCGATGTCCAGCGACACATGAATTCAACAGCAAAGGCAGTAACTGCACAGTTTCATTGCTGTGTCAGTTAGCAGTGTGGGTTTCTCTCTCTCTCTCTCTCTCTCTCTCTCTCTCTCTCCCCTGCACTGACCTGATCATATGCTGCCTTTGTGTGTCCCTCTCTCTTTTAAAAGTGCCGTTGTTTTGACTTTTTTTTTCTCCAAAGTTCCAAACAATGCAATATACAACAGTAACTGCTGCTCCTGGAATTCGAAGAAATCACCTTCAACACCTAAAATACCTCAAAAAGGAGCAGCCTGTTACAGCCAGAAATGTTTCCTGACCTCCATACCCAGAATCCTTTGAACATTTCAGTATTTGAATGCTGAATACAGGGTTAAAGACAGGATTTTATGTCAGTGTGGAGGAACAGCAGGATCTAGGGGTCCACATACACAGATCCCTCAAAATTACCACCCAAGTTGATAGGATTGTTAAGAAAGCGTATGGTATTTTGGCTTTCATTAACAGAGGGATTGAGTTTAAGAGCGGCAGTCATTGCTGCAGCTCTATAAAACTCTGCTTAGACCACACTTGGAATATTGCATCCAGTTCTGGTTGCCTCATTGTAGGAAGGATGTAGATGCCTAGATTAGAGGGTTTATCTTATGAAGAGAGGGTTGAGTGAGCTAGGGCTTTTCACACTGGAGAGAAGAAGGAAGAGAGGTGACTTGATAGAGGTGTACAAGGTAATGAGAGGCATAGATAAAGTAGATAGCCAGAGACTTTTCCCCCAGGGCAGGATTGGCTGTCATGAGGGGTCATAACTTTAAGGTGATTGGAGGAAGGTATAGGGGAGAGGTGAGTCAGAGGTAGGTTCTTTATGCAGAGAGTGCTGTGGGTGCATTGAATGCACTGCCAACGGTGGTAGAGTCAGAGACATTAGGGACATTTAAGTGACTGCTGGACAAGAACATGGACGGCAGTAAATTGAGGAGTGTGTAAGTTAGGATGATCTTAGATTAAGATAAATACTGGGCACAACATCATGGGCCGAAGGGCCTGTGCTGTGTTGTACTATTTTGTGTTCTATGTCTATGTTCATTTTGAGTCACACAACTCTATTGAAGAAGTCATACCAGGCTCGAAACATTAACTGTTTCTCTCGCCACAGATGCTGCTGAGTTTCTCCAACATTGTCTGTGTTTGTTTGAAATTTCCATCTGACTGAGCTCTTAGAATGAGGCCTGAGAGAAAGGCCATTCACCTGCAGCTGGTCTGAGCACTAGAGTCACACAAAGCGGAGCTTTCTCTTGAGCAGTGCTGACCCCTCCCCCTGAGCTCTGTGCTAAAGGAGGTGTGTGCTGTCGAGCTTACTGCTCTATGTTCTTCAATCAGCAATGGCTTACTGACGAGAGGATCAGACTGAGGCAAGTCTCTTCGTGGCATGTGGACATCTACAAAGTCAAATACACTGCAGCTGTGTGCACCCTTTACCCAGGTTTCAGAGAAAAGCTACAGTACATGCAACAACAAAACCCCACTCTTAAGTTGTAGCTCAACGTTTACTTTGTTTATCACAAAGCCCCCGCGGGGCAGCACAGTGGCCCAGTGGTTAGCACTGCTGCCTCACAGCGCCAGGGACCCAAGTTTGATTCCAGCCTCGGCTGACTGTCTGTGTGGAGTTTGCACATTCTCCCTGTGTCTGCGTGGGTTTCCTCCGGGTGCTCCGATTTCCTCCCACAGTCCGAAGATGTGCAGGTTAGGTGGATTGTCCATGCTAAATTATCCATGCTGTTCAGGGATGTGTATGTTAGGTGTGTTAGCCATGGGAAATGCAGGGTTACAGAGATAAGGTAGGAGAATGGGTCTGAGTAGGGTAATCTTTGGAAGGTCGGTGTAGACTTGTTGGGCCAAATGGCCTGATTCTATTCTATTAACACTTCACTCTTTAAAAATATGGCCTCAAGTTCAAATAGTGTTTGTCTTCATCCTCTGGTATTCCTTTATCTGAGTAGACCAGACCGTTGTAAGACATTTTATGCAATAATTGTGATAGATTTGGAATAACAGTGTCTATAACAAGGACGCAGAGGGTGGTGGACGCCTTATTGGTAAAAGGCTGAGACAGACAGAGTTTTGGTCTCTAAACTATCAGAGATAAAGGCTGCAAGTGGGAAGCAGAGTTATGGCCATGAATCAGCCACAATTTGTTGAACATTAGAGCAAGCCTTGTGTGACAGATCCCTCAAAATTACCACCCAAGTTGATAGGATTGTTAAGAAAGCGTATGGTGTTTTGGCTTTCATTAACAGAGGGATTGAGTTTAAGAGCGGCAGTCATTGCTGCAGCTCTATAAAACTCTGCTTAGACCACACTTGGAATATTGCATCCAGTTCTGGTTGCCTCATTGTAGGAAGGATGTAGATGCCTAGATTAGAGGGTTTATCTTATGAAGAGAGGGTTGAGTGAGCTAGGGCTTTTCACACTGGAGAGAAGAAGGAAGAGAGGTGACTTGATAGAGGTGTACAAGGTAATGAGAGGCATAGATAAAGTAGATAGCCAGAGACTTTTCCCCCAGGGCAGGATTGGCTGTCATGAGGGGTCATAACTTTAAGGTGATTGGAGGAAGGTATAGGGGAGAGGTGAGTCAGAGGTAGGTTCTTTATGCAGAGAGTGCTGTGGGTGCATTGAATGCACTGCCAACGGTGGTAGAGTCAGAGACATTAGGGACATTTAAGTGACTGCTGGACAAGAACATGGACGGCAGTAAATTGAGGAGTGTGTAAGTTAGGATGATCTTAGATTAAGATAAATACTGGGCACAACATCATGGGCCGAAGGGCCTGTGCTGTGTTGTACTATTTTGTGTTCTATGTCTATGTTCATTTTGAGTCACACAACTCTATTGAAGAAGTCATACCAGGCTCGAAACATTAACTGTTTCTCTCGCCACAGATGCTGCTGAGTTTCTCCAACATTGTCTGTGTTTGTTTGAAATTTCCATCTGACTGAGCTCTTAGAATGAGGCCTGAGAGAAAGGCCATTCACCTGCAGCTGGTCTGAGCACTAGAGTCACACAAAGCGGAGCTTTCTCTTGAGCAGTGCTGACCCCTCCCCCTGAGCTCTGTGCTAAAGGAGGTGTGTGCTGTCGAGCTTACTGCTCTATGTTCTTCAATCAGCAATGGCTTACTGACGAGAGGATCAGACTGAGGCAAGTCTCTTCGTGGCATGTGGACATCTACAAAGTCAAATACACTGCAGCTGTGTGCACCCTTTACCCAGGTTTCAGAGAAAAGCTACAGTACATGCAACAACAAAACCCCACTCTTAAGTTGTAGCTCAACGTTTACTTTGTTTATCACAAAGCCCCCGCGGGGCAGCACAGTGGCCCAGTGGTTAGCACTGCTGCCTCACAGCGCCAGGGACCCAAGTTTGATTCCAGCCTCGGCTGACTGTCTGTGTGGAGTTTGCGCATTCTCCCTGTGTCTGCGTGGGTTTCCTCCGGGTGCTCCGATTTCCTCCCACAGTCCGAAGATGTGCAGGTTAGGTGGATTGTCCATGCTAAATTATCCATGCTGTTCAGGGATGTGTATGTTAGGTGTGTTAGCCATGGGAAATGCAGGGTTACAGAGATAAGGTAGGAGAATGGGTCTGAGTAGGGTAATCTTTGGAAGGTCGGTGTAGACTTGTTGGGCCAAATGGCCTGATTCTATTCTATTAACACTTCACTCTTTAAAAATATGGCCTCAAGTTCAAATAGTGTTTGTCTTCATCCTCTGGTATTCCTTTATCTGAGTAGACCAGACCGTTGTAAGACATTTTATGCAATAATTGTGATAGATTTGGAATAACAGTGTCTATAACAAGGACGCAGAGGGTGGTGGACGCCTTATTGGTAAAAGGCTGAAACAGACAGAGTTTTGATCTCTAAACTATCAGAGATAAAGGCTGCAAGTGGGAAGCAGAGTTATGGCCATGAATCAGCCACAATTTGTTGAACATCAGAGCAAGCCTGGTGGGACAGCATTTATTCTTGTATACTGAATTCTACTTAAGTGAAGTGATAAAGTTGCTTTGTTAAACTCTGGGAGAGATGTTGAAGTTCAGCACTACACACAGACGGTGGAAGGAGGGGATGTTTGTGGAGGTGGTGCCAATCAAGCGGGCTGCTTTGTCCTGGCTGTTGTCAGGCTTCTTGAACGTTGTTGGAGCTGCACCCATCCAGAGAGTATTCCATCACACTCCTGACTTGGGCCTTGTAGATGGTGGACAAGGCTTTGGGGAGTTCCTTTTTGCAGAATGTATCACACCTGATGAGGCACGGTGGCTCAGTGGTTAGCAATACTGCCTCACAGCACTAGAGACACAAGTTTGATTCCAGCCTCAGGTGAGTGTCTGTGTGGATTTTGCACAGTCTTCCTATGTTTGCATGGATTTTCTCCCACAATTCAAAGAGGTGCAGGTTAGGCTGATCGGCAATGCTAAATTGCCCTGTAGTGTCCAGGAATCTGTAGATATGAGGCTTAGCCATGGGAAATGTGAGGTTATGGGGATGGAGTTGGTTTGGGTAAGAAGTGCTTTGGAGGGTTGGTGCAGACTCAATGGACAGAATGGACTGTATCTGCACAGTAGGGTGTCTATGACAATTCTACAACCCATTCAGCTGTAGTCAGAAAAGAGAGGAGAGTTTAAGAAGAAAAGTAAATGTTTAGAAAGTATTGCATTTGGATGTAGACTATTTCCTCCTCAACACTCATTGTGGCAAGCCTTTCAAATCCAGGAAACAAGGCATCCTGGCAGGCAGATTATCCTCTGTGTTGTGTTGTCTCCTGTGTGGGACAGAGCAATGGATTCAGTTGCTGTGTTATTCCTCAGGCGGAAGAGATGATTTCAGAAATTAAGGCCGCATTCGAGCAGAGTCTGAAGCAAACCGAGTGGATGGATGAGCAGACCAAACAAGCTGCAAAGGAAAAGGTAACACTAAGTCTGAGAGCCACAGCGCAGCGCGAGAGGTCACAGGTCAGGATGGAGCTGAAAGGGCAGATTACTGGAGCCAGCCAACAGGATACTTAGAAAAGAAAACACATTCCAAAAGAACATGAAGAAATTTGCATCAATATATAATTTTGGGGTGGGGTGGTGATGATGCAGTGCAGTTCCTGTAGTGCCCACCAGTCCCAGAGGTGTACCAATGGGCAGCATCTCTCCACAAACAGGAATAGTCTCATTATATTTGTTTGTAGGAAACTAATTAAACAAATTAATTGGTGACAGCCTCTTAAAAGGACACTGTACAAGATCCAAAGCTTGGACGAATGTTAAATATTAATTAAAGTGCCTTATTATTTTTATTTGGAAAACTTACTTAGGTATGTTGTATCACTCCTCCAAGGGCAACCGGGATCTGAACCCAGACTTGCCAGCCCAGAGATAGGAACACTACCACTGCATCACATGAGCCTGAAATATCTCAATGAGCAGATTTAATGACCACCCCCCAACCCATACATTGTTAACCTTCATGCACACAGTTAACAGTTGAGGAACCCCATGTGTGCCTCAAGCATTGATGCACAGACTTGACTCTGCAAGTGAGCTCTGTCTGGAACAGTGAGAGGGGTTAGTGTTCATATGGTAACACCGGTGTCACCGGTTTGTAGAATGCCATTTTTATCACCGCTTCTTGTGTAACACTGTGCTTTTGTCTTGAATTAGGCTGATTCGATCTATGACATGATTGGCTATCCAAAGTTCATCATGGATCCTCAGGAGTTGGATAAACTCTTCAGTGACGTAAGTCGCTATTTCCTGGCTGACAGGAGAGCAGATCGAAAACACTGAGTTAGCTGGCAAGCACACACGTAAGGAGGGATGTTTGGTATCAGCATTGCACATTGTTTATAATGAAATGAGAGCAATCTCAGAAATAGTTGGAAGCCATTCAACTATTTGGTCAAAAGCTCCCAGAATGTAACAGTGATACACATCCAGTGAAACAGATATACAGATTATTTATACACTCCTGTATCTGTCTTTATCACTACGCAGCAGCTGCTACGTATGAACCCTCAAGGCTGCACTGCCCTTTGATAAGGTCACGATTGGATTTATTGATCAATCTCATTTGATCTCCGCAATAATGCCCAAAATCTGTCTCCTGAATATACCAAGCAGCCGAGTTTGCACGGAGCAAAGATTCAGAACCCTCTGCGTGTCTCCTTATCGCAGTCGTGAATGTTTACTCTGAGATTGTAACCTTGCGTTCTAACCTCTGCATCTGTCCTGTCGTGTCTGGCCAGCGCTCAGTGAATTTTGTGTGTTTGTGGGCCGTGCCTTGCAGATATCGGTACCGCAAGGTCAAAGTAAGGCCGCGCGGTCTGCAAAATAGATGTGTAGTTAATGTTTAAAGGACAGCACCCAGCTGTGAGCATTGCTGGAACCGTGCGATGAAGTTGAGGGTTTTTTTTTTTGCAAACCTGAAATGCAGCACTCGGGCACTGACCTTGATTACACACAGAAATAGGCAGCTTTTCGAGGTAAGGCCTAGTGGAATTTGGACTGGTGCCTGTCCCTCTGTACTTGTGATATTCAGCAGAGGGGCTTGGACTTGACTGCCAGTACCAGGCCACTTCCAGTCAAGGTCTGTAAGACAGAGTGACCTCTTCTTTCTCCAAGGCTTCACTCAAGGCAGAATTACAGAGTCAGGGAGCAGAACATCTCCACACTGAAACAGTTGTGACAACAGAGCAGCTTTCTGGTTTTAGTCGTTCCTCTGGGCACACGTGGCATGTTGTCAAGAAGTTCAGTTTTTCAGGGCACTGCCCTCTGCTCTGTTTCAGGTTCACGTCTCTGTCCGTCCTTGCCCCTCAACAAAGAGGGCTCCTCGTGCTCGCTGTGACGTCAAAAGCTCTCACATTCCGGATTACCGGAACATTTCCTATCTGGAAATTGCCTTTGATGCCTTTTACCCAGCGTGCCCTCCCCTCTCCTCCTGCCCACATCCCCACCAAAACTCACGTTTAATAGTTAGTGGCTATCCAGCTCAGCGTACTCTTGGATTGGGATCTCCCTGGAAGGAGAAAGGGCCAATCTTCCTGTCCTTTCATCATTTCCTCCTCCTGCCTGTTTTCCCCAATACACAAGGGCCAAAAAATGAGGCAGGAGCTTGTTAGACTGGGATGGGTTTGTCGCTAACTGGCACAGAACAAGGCAGCCACTTAAGAAAGGATATACCGACCATAGAAGGAGTACAGCAGATGTTCACAAGGCTAATACCAGGAACGGCAGGACTGCCCCATAAGGAGAGATTGGTTCGACTAGGCCTGTATTTACTGGAGTTTAGAAGAATGAAAGGGATCAGATTGAAACATCTATAATTCTGACAGAGTTATACAGACTGGATGCGGGGAGTCCCTAGTTAAGGAGTCCTGATTCATGGAACACAGTGTCAGGAGACAGGATAGACCATTTAGAACTGAGATGAGGGAAAAATGTCTTCACTCAAAGCATAGTGAGCTTGGGGAATTCGTTACCACAGGCTGTGGAGGCCACGTCACCGAATATCTTTAAGGAAGAGATTAATACCTTTTTTTTAATTTTAAAGGGGTATGGGGAGAATGTGAGAATACGGCACTGAGATGGACAATCAGCTGTGATCATATTGACTATGGAGCAGGTTGAATGGATGCAATCCTGCTCTTGGTTTCTCTGTTTCTGTAGCTGTCTCATCCAATAGGCATGCATGAACCTGAGGCCCTCTGACCAATCCCAAACCCCGATCGACTGCCATACCTCCCACTGTCAGGACATTTCAGAGCTTCCTGTCATCGCAAACATCGAAATGATGTCCTTGCTACCCAAAATTCAGATTGTCAATCTGTATAATCAAATCCTGTACAATCCCTCCCCTTCGGAAGTTAAGGTGAAATCTGGTGGGGGTGTTTAATAGGGAAAATGATTGGAAAGGGGTAGATTGGGTTGGAGGGAGAAGGTGCAGTTTTGCTGGGATTGGGGGCAGAGATTTGCTGAGCAAGCTGTTCAAAGATGTTATTGGACACTTCCGGAGCAAGTAGGACATGGACCCAGGCCTCCTGGCCCAGGGGTACGGACACTACCACTGTACTACAAGTGCCCCCATTATTGAGAGGGGTGCAACATTAGAATTTCACCTGGATCAATTAGGAGTGAAATCAGGGAATTCAAATGGTTCTGAAAAAGTGGGAAACTCTTCACAATCAGGCTGTGATTCCACTTGGAGCTCTAGAGGGAGGTGAATAGATTGTTTTGACTAAGAGATGGCAGAGCTCAGCCATGAGCCGTAATCCAACACTGACTCCGTCTGCAGTAAATCGGTCTGATCTCACATTCCCAAATTAAGGTGGAAAGAGATGTTGGTTCCTGGTCATGAAAATCGTTTCGGTAGGGGGGGGGTTGGGGCGTTGAGTGTTTGCTGACTGAGTACTGTTTGTTTTCACACAGTACGAAGTGGTTCCTGACCTCTATTTCCAGAATGTTCTCCAGTTCTATAACTTCTCTGCTCGAGTGACAGCCGATCAGCTACGGAAACCTCCCAACAAGGATCAGTGAGTAATCCACAACCGCTGCAGCTCTCTGAAGCAATCCTCTCTTCCCAGCCCAGTCCTGAGGCCTCCTTTGCTGTTATAGAGCTGAAAATGTGTTGCTGGAAAAGCGCAGTAGATCAGGCAGCATCCAAGGAACAGGAGATTCGACATTTCAGGCATAAGCCCTTCTTCAGGAATTCCTGAAGAAGGGCTTATGCCCGAAACGTCGAATCTCCTGCTCCTTGGATGCTGCCTGACCTACTGCGCTTTTCCAGCAACGCATTTTCAGCTCTGATCTCCAGCATCTGCAGACCTCACTCTCTCCTCTGTTGTTATAGAGCCCATTACTGCTCACAAACAGGCCCTTCGGCCCGACACGTCCATTTTGGCATGGCGGGGTTTTGTTACCGCCGGTTACAGCCACCTGAACCTCCCGGGTGATGGGGGATCAGCCAATGAGGGCTGGCCCAGTACTGAGTGCAAGAACAGGACCGCCTGGCCCTAACCTGCAGCCTAACGCAGGATTTCAGAAAACCTGGAAGAAGGCTAAAAAGCAGCACATCCAGGGTGGTTATCTCCGGTTTGCTTCCAGTTCCTCGGGCTGGAGAGGACAGGAACAGGGAGATAATGGACTTGAACGTGTGGCTGGGGAACTGGTGCAGGAAGCAAGGATTTAAATTCTTGGATCACTGGGGTATGTTTTTAGCAGTAAGGATAAATTATACAAGAGGGACGGGTTTGCACCTTAATAGGTGGGGGACCAGCATTCTAGCAGGTAGGTTTGCCACTGCAACACCGCTGCGTTTAAACTAACTAGCCGGGGGGGGAGGGGACAAACTGGAAGTTTGAGAAGGAAGTTAAAGGGAAAGTTAGAACAAGGGAAGTCAAGAAAGACAACGGAATCAATGGAGCAGAAAACTCAAAAAAGGATCATGCCGTAAGGTCAAATGAAATAGGGATCGGTAGGAAGGGTGAGGGGAGTAACAAATTAAAAATATTATGTATGAATGCACGAAGCATTAGAAATAAGGTGGATGAGCTTGAGGCTCATTTGGAAATTGGCAGGTACAATATTGTGGGGATAAATGAGACGTGGCTTCAAGTGGACAGGGCCTGGGAAATGAATATTCAAGGCTATACGTGCTATCATAAGGACAGACTGACTGGCAGAGGGGGTGGGGTAGTCCTGTTGGTAAGGAATGGTATTCACTCCCTTGCGCGAGAGGGCTTAGAATCAGGGGATGTAGAGTCAGTGTGGATAGAGCTGAGAAATTCTATGGGTAGAAAGACCCTAATGGGAGTTATCTACAGGCCCCCAAACAGTAGCCTGGATATAGTGTGTAAGTTGAATAAGGAGCTGAAATTGGCCAGTCGCAAAGATATTACTACAGTTGTTATGGGGGATTTCAACATGCAGGTAGACTGGGAGAATCAGGATGGTACTGGACCTCAAGAAAGGGAGTTTGTGGAGTGCCCCCAAGATGGATTCTTAGAACAGCTGGTGCTGGAGCCGACCAGGGAGAAGGCAATTCTGGATCTGGTATTGTTCAACGAATCAGATTTGATCAGAGACCTCGAAGTGAAGGAGCCATTGGGAAGTAGTGACCATAATACGATCAGCTTTAGTCTGCAATTTGAATGGGAGAGGGTACAATCGGAAGTGACAATATTTCAGTTGAATAAAGGGAACTATGGAGCTATGAGGGAGGAGCTGGCCAAAGTTCAATGGTGTACCACCCTAGCAGGGATGGCAGTGGAACAACAATGGCAGGGATTTCTGGGTATTATGCAGAAGATGCAGGATCAGTCCATTCCAAAAAAGAAGAAAGATCCTAAGGGGAGGCAGGGGTGGCCGTGGCTGACGAGGGAAGTTAAGGACCATATAAAGACAAAAGGGAAAATGTATAATATAGCAAAGATGAGTAGGAAATCGGAGGACGGGGAAGCTTTTAAAGAACAGCCGAGGATAACTAAAAAGGAAATACGCAAAGAAAAAATAAGGTACGAAGGTAAACTGGCGAAAAATATAAAGGAGGATAGTAAAGGCTTTTTTAGGTATGTGAAATGAAAAGAAAATGGTTAAGACTAAAGTTGGGCCCTTGAAGACAGAAACGGGTGAATTTATTACGGGGAACAAAGAAATGGCAGAAGAGTTGAATTGGTCCTTTGCTCATGTCTTCCCCAGTGAAGACAGATCTAATCTCCCAGATGTAATAGTGGCTGAAGGACCTGAACTGAAGGGAATTTATATTAGGCAGGAAATGGTGTTGGAGAGACTGTTAGGTCTGAAGGTTGATAAGTCCCTGGGGCCTGATGGCCTACATCCCAGGGTACTGAAGGAGGTGGCTCTAGAAATCGTGGATGCGTTGGTGATCATTTTCCAATGTTCTATAGATTCGGGATCAGTTCCTGCGGATTGGAGGGTGGCTAATGTTGTCCCACTTTTTAAGAAAGGTGGGAGAGATAAAGCAGGGAATTATAAACCGGTTAGTCTGACCTCAGTGGTGGGAAAGATGCTGGAGTCATTTATAAAGGATGAAATTACGACACATCTGGATAGTAGTAACAGGATAGGTCAGAGTCAGCATGGATTTATGAAGGGGAAATCATGCTTGACTAATCTTCTGGAATTTTTTGAGGATGTAACTCTGAAGATGGACAAGGGAGATCCAGTGGATGTAGTGTACCTGGACTTTCAGAAAGGCTTTGATAAAGTCCCACATAGGAGGTTAGTGAGCAAAATTAGGGCGTATGGTATTGGGGGCAAAGTACTGACTTGGATTGAAAGTTGGTTGGCTGACAGGAAACAAAGAGTAGTGATAAACGCCTCCCTTTCGGAATGGCAGGCAGTGACCAGTGGGGTACCGCAGGGATCAGTGCTGGGACCATGCTTTTTGCAATGTACATTAATGATATTAGATGAAAGGTAATATTAACAAATTTGCTGATGATACTAAGCTAAGTGACAGGGTGAAATGTGAGGAGGATGTTAGGAGAATACAGAGTGACCTGCTCAGGCTAGGTGAGTGGTCAGATGCATGCAGATGCAGTTTAATGTGGATAAATGTATGGTTATCCACTTTGGTGGCAAGAACAGGAAGACAGATCACTACCTAAATGGAGTCAAGTTAGGTAAAGGGACAGTACAACAAGATCTGGGTGTTCTTGTACACCAGTCAATGAAGGTAAGCATGCAGGTACAGCAGGTAGTGAAGAAGGCTAATAGCATGCTGGCCTTCATAACAAGAGGGATTGAGTATAGAAGCAAAGAGGTTCTTCTGCAGCTGTACAGGGCCCTGGTGAGACCACACCTGGAATACTGTGTGCAGTTCTGGTCTCCAACTTTGAGGAAGGACATTCTGGCTATTGAGGGAGTGCAGCGTAGGTTCGCGAGGTCAATTCCTGGAATGGCAGGACTGTCTTACGCTGAAAGATTGGGGTGACTGGGCTTGTATACCCTTGAGTTTAGAAGGCTGAGAGGGGATCTTATTTGAGACGTATAAGATTATTAAAGGATTGGACACTCTGGAGGCAGGAAACATGTTTCCGCTGATGAGTGAGTCCCGAACCAGAGGACACAGTTTAAAAATAAGGGGTAGGCCACTTAGAACCGAGTTGAGGACAAACGTCTTCACCCAGAGAGTGGTGGCTGTGTGGAATGCTCTGCCCCAGAGGGCAGTGGAGGCCCAGTCTCTGGATACATTCAAGAAAGAGTTGGATAGAGCTCTCAAGGATAGTGGGATCGAGGGTTATGGGGATAAGGCAGGAACAGGGTACAGATTGAGGATGATCGGCCATGATTATAATGAATGGTGGTGCAGGCTCGAAGGGCAGAATGGCCTACTCCTGCACCTATTATCTATTGTCACTGATTAGTACTTGATGTCAGAGCAACTACACCTCAGGTACAATCTGAAGTTGGGAGGGGAGCATGGAGGGATTGTGCAAAGCAACAAGTGCGTTCAGTTACCCTCCCCAGGGTCAGTGTGTCCTCACCCCCATCTTTACCCCTACGCCATCTCCAGTTATTGTACAAGCCACCTACAGCTAAGGGAAGGTTAGAGTTCAAACATGGCCTCCCTCATGAAGGCTAGCCTCGTGGTCACCAAAAGGGTCAATCCTCAACAGAACTCCCAGTGCTTGCTACCTGTTCTGTACCATCAACAGTACAAACTGCCTGTTTGGAGAGCGAGGGAAATCTGCAGGGATTTGCTGTCAGCGGGCAGTGTTCTCAGCTCAAGTCAGGGATTGTCAGTTAGTGCTGAGGGAGTACTACACTGTCAAAGGTGTTATCTTTCAGATGTGGCAATATAGGAAGATCCTGTTTCCTCTTTTAGATAGATACACAAGATCAAAGTGGGGGACAAGGGAGTTTACACACGGTAACCTGATAAAAATTCAATCCCTCAATCAAGTGCCAGTGAAAAATACAGTATCACAATTCATGGGCTGTTAATGTGCTCAAATTGGATGCCACATCATAATCATTAGGGCCTTTATTTCAAAATGTACTTAATTGTCTGTAAAGCACTCGGGAACGTTCTGCATATACAAAAGGTTCTACTTGAATGCAGCTACTTTGCCTTGGAGTAAATGTTACTGGCTGAATCTATACTGGACTTTGGAAATCTGTATGCTGGGTTTCAGCAGGCTGATGATAGGAGTCAGGTTTAACAGGGAGGGCAAATTCTACAAGGGACTCCTCATTCAAACTGAGCCTACAGAACCTGCTGCCTTTCATCATGTGGAGGAGCCGGTGTTGAACTGGGGTGGACAAAGTTAAAAATCACACAACACGAGGTTAAAGTCCAAGAGGTTTATTAGGGAAGCACTAGCTTTCAGAGTGCTGCTCGTTCAGGTGGTTGTGGAGCGGTGCTCAAAAAGCTAGTGCTTCTAAATAAACCTGTTGGACTATAACCTGGTGTTGTGTGATCTTTAACTTCGCTGCCTTTTACACTGTGTTAGCTGCTCCCTCTAGTGGCTGCACAGAATTAATGCGGACAACAGCCGTGACATGTATTTAACAGCTTCAGTGTTCATCAACTTGACATCAGTCTCTCCCTCTCTTTTCTCGGGACATGGGCCGTAACCGTAACCAGAAGCTCACACCTAGAAAAGGCCTTTCCTTTACATATGTGCATCAATCTGCATTTCTGGTGGTGATTTTGAATTTGACTTTCCCATGATATTAACTTTAGAAGTGACTTTAACTTGCGCTTCCCGGGATTAGGATGCAAGAAAACTGATATCAGAAAGGAACTAACAATTTCTACAGCATGAGGGAAAGGAGCTAATTGATTGGACTAGGGTTAACATGGAGATATGGGGATAAATGGTTGCACTCCAAAATTATTGTTCTTGCATCTCAGTCCTGATGAGCAGAAGATGAGAAATTTCAGCTCCTTGTCTTCTTTTAGCAATGTTTAAGTTCTGTCTTACTGAGCAATTATTTGATATTAATCATGGTTTTTCCCCCATCAGGTGGAGTATGACCCCTCCCACGGTTAATGCTTACTACTCCCCGACAAAGAATGAAATTGTATTCCCGGCTGGAATACTGCAGGCTCCATTCTACACCAGGGATTATCCAAAGTAAGTCTGAGGTGTTAGATCGAGTGGTGATAAGTGACTCACAGACCCACTTGATGAAGTGGAAGTGAATCGATCCATTTAAAGAGAAACTGTAAGAATGAGGGAGGAAGGGGTAGATGGCTGTGTTGAGACGGTGAAGGGAAATGGATTGGAGGAGCCTTCCCAAAGAGCAGAAAGCCCCAAACCACCCGTCTGTGCTACCAACCTCTTCAAACATCTGCAGTCCTTACTGTCTCCAGGTCACTGATAAAATATGATATGAATTCAGGTCTCCAGGAGAGAAGAGGAAGATTCAGGGATGCTCTGTTTGCCTGGCTGAAGGGCAAAAACAGGATCCTGTGTCACATGGTGTGTGGAATAAAGGTACCCGGGTCCGATTTTGGCTGGTACAGTGCTGAAGTGAAGTCCCTGAACAGAGCTGTGTGTGGTTCTGGAGAAGTCGCAACCCCAGGGCTGAGAAAATCTCATCAAAGCAGTCCTTTCTGTTTTATGGGGCTGGGTCCCACTGTGTGATTGTCAAAGGGAAGGGTTAACAACTGGGCACTGAGCTTCGATTCAAGATTAGAGTGATGCTAGAAAAGCACAGCAGGTCAGGCAGAATCCGAGGAACAGGAAAATTGATATTTTAGGTAAATGCCCTTCATCAGGAATGCTGCTCGGATTCTGCCTGATGTTTTCCAGTACGACTCTAATATTGGCTGTAATCTGCAGCAGCTGCAGTATGCACTTTCACCTAACTGAGCTTCAAATGACTGGTAAACTTGTTTTTCCTAAAGTCTCACGATAAATGGCGGTTTTCTGATCAAGAAGTCACTTAAAGTGAGTGTGCTGACTAAAAGTGATGGCATGAAGAGGGCCGGTTCATAAACCATTCATTAGGTGCGTCCATCTAACCTGGAGCTTCAACATGTGACTATGGTAATCAGTGCAATTAGACCAGCACTCGCTATTAATGTGGAGTATTTGTGTGGAACTAATTAAAACAAAGTCACAGGAAACAAAGCAGCTGACTGCTTTCAAAAGGCTGAAGGGACTGTAGGTCATTCCCAAGAGGACAGAAAGTACAGGGGCTCAGATTTTAAAGAACACAACTTCCCCCGGATATCAATCTTTATTAAGGTTTCATTCCCGAGTTGGGAAGGTGTCCTGGGTCATGACCAGAGACTTTGTGAAAAAAGCACATGGGATTTCAGCCAAAACACATTGAAGTCAGGAGCAGGACTCAGAGGCTTCAGTCTCTATTACAAGGATTCTCAGGACAGGCGGCATATTCTCCAACCCAATATTACATAGTGAAGGAGGGATTGCTGGTCACCACTGGGTCCCTGTGTGCTGGTCTCCCCATGTCTGATGATAGATCGCAGACCAGTTCAATAATGTCCTTTAGTCATGTCTCACCACTCTCCACCCCCACCTCCAGTGCTGGCTGGAAAGTAGCTATGCAACTTAATCCCACTCGCATGGTCTACTGCCCTATAGATTACAGTGTACTCCTGCATCTGCACAAATCACAAACCCATCGATCCTACTAAAGGAGAAAGTTGAACTTGTGTAGTCTATTTTAACAACAACCCCTTAGTTATTTTACTTTGAACACTGGAGATGCCCATTAAGTTGGTGAGATGCACTCCTTGAGTTGATGACTTTGTTCCATTCAGAAACCTATCTTTGTTTAACAAAATGATTGAACTGATTCTTCCACTCACAAGAACGTCGGGTGAATCCTGGACCAGGAGCCACACTGGCCCAGGTGTGATGAATTTGATATCGCTGGGCACATCAACGTGCTCGGCACAACTTCCTTCTTGGTGTTAATTGAAATTGTTTAGACCTCTCGTATAATTTAGCGCTCTCAGGGACTGCTCTTAAAACCCATCCTTCTTGCTGTTCTTTTTGTGAACATAAGGATTCCGCTAATGTTGATGAAGCTGCGACTTTGATTATTGGGATTATGGATGAACTCTATAGGGATAAATATCTGAGCTCCCACTCTGTTGACCGTTGGGTGGTTTTTGATCGCCAGAAAACTTGCTTCCATGGGGGCATTTACAAACTGGCCAGAAGCTGGGGGGGGGTGTCAGTGACACTGAGCAACGATTGCACCATCTAATGAGATTTACTTCTCCATTATTAGGGCTCTAAATTTTGGAGGAATTGGAGTGGTTATGGGCCATGAGTTAACACATGCGTTTGATGATCAAGGTATGGAAATTTTCAACTTGCGTTTTACATTGTGTCGGGATCTCTTGCAGGTTGAAGTGTTGTTGGAGGAGCTGAGTCCAACTCATGTCCAACACAGAATGTCCCCCATATTCCTGAGCATCACAGATCTGGGGAGGACCAGCTGAGGTCTTAGGTTCAAATAGATTCCTAGGATCTAGCATCTTCACAAGTTAAGCTGGTCCACAGGTCATCCCACGAGAACAGAAGATTTGTTATGGTGGGTTAAAGGGTTGTGAAGATAAGGACAGGTCCCAGATTTGTACGCAAGTTGGAAGACAATGCAGGACAATATGATAAAGTCGTTCATAAATATAGGAATTGCTCATATGTAGGACCTTTAAAATTCCATCCTTGTATGAGATTACGTTTGCAAATATGATGTTTGTAAATAGCGGAGCCCTCCTGTACAAGAGTTTGGTAGTGTTGGTGTGCATTGTTTTGCCTGATGAGGGAATCCTGAACACAGGGCCGAACTTTCAAACTGGAGTTGAGCTGGTGTCAAGAAGCAACCCCACCCCACCCCCACCATATAAACACACACCACACACACCTGGCTATCCCTTACCTTTGAGAAGGTGGTGATGAGCTGCCTTCTTGAACCACTGTAGACCATGTACTGTGGGTACACCCACAGTGCCATTAAGAACAGGGTGTTGGATTGTGACTGTGAGGGAACAGCAATATACTTTGAAG
Organism: Hemiscyllium ocellatum; assembly: GCF_020745735.1. Taxonomy (NCBI): domain Eukaryota; kingdom Metazoa; phylum Chordata; class Chondrichthyes; order Orectolobiformes; family Hemiscylliidae; genus Hemiscyllium; species Hemiscyllium ocellatum. The sequence continues at coordinate 8,252,230 of NC_083437.1, forward strand.
TTAGGGTAGGGTGTGGTTCGAAGGGGAACTTGCAGGTGGAAGTGTTCTCATGTATCTGCTGCCCTTGTCCTTCAGACTGACAGAGAACATGGGTTTGGAAGGTGCAGTCTAAGGAGCTGTAATAATTGCTGCAGTGCATCTTGTAAATGGTGCCATTAAGGAGCCAAAGCAAATAAACGGAGTTCAGATACAAATCCTAAAAGATCAAAATGAATGGTTGAACAGGTTCAAGGGCTGACTGGCCCCTTCCTCTTACAGTCGTCAGGTCTTCGTTAAGAACCAGCCAGCCAATCACCCACTCAACGCCACCCACATCATACAGCACCTGGGGTTAAACTGATGTTGTGTGACCCCACACTAACCCAGCAGCCTCTGCTGGTGAATGTATGTCTCTGAGCATTGGCTAAGAACAGGAAGGTGTGTGTGTGTGTGTGTGTGTGTGTGTGTGAGACAGTGACTGCGAGAGAGTGTGAGTGTATGAGTGACTGAGAGAGAGTGTGTGTGTGTCTGAGAGTGTGTGGGTATGAGTGTGTGTCACAGAAAGACCTTCCATTGGATATAGCACCACTCATCACCTTCTACCCTGCCAGCGCACTTCACTGACACCTTTCTGAACTCTGTCGTAATGTAGGAAATGCAGCAAATTTCTGCACAGCAATCTCCCACAAACATCAATGCCATCATGGCCAGAACCCCTGTTTTCACAATCTTCATAGAATTCCTACAAATGTGGAAGCAGGCCATTTGGCCCATCAAATTCACACCAGTCCTTCACAGAGCATTCCACCCAGATCTGCCCTGCGAACCTATCCTTGCATTTCCCATAGCTCGCCCACCTAGCCTGCACATCCCTGGACGCTATGGGAAATTTAGTATTACCAATCTACCTAACCTGCATGGCTTTGGACTGTGGGAGGAAACCCACGCAGACATAGGGAGAACATACAAACTCCACACAGTTGCCCGAGGATGGAATTGATCCTGGGTCCCTGGCACTGTGAGGCAGCAGTGCTAACCACTGAGCCACCATGCCACCCTTGGTCAAGGGATAACAATTGGCCAGGGTTCCAGGGAGAATTCCTCTTTGAGATTGTAATGGGGGACAATGTACATCCAAAGAGCATCAAAAGACAGTATTCCCTCAGTATTGCACTGGTGGTGGCAGTAATATTACTGGATTTGTAAACCAGCGCACTGGGCGAACACTCTGAGACAAGAGTTTGTGTACCACTGCAGCAGATGATGAAACTTAAATTCAGTTTTTTAAAATCTGCAATTAATAGCAAGTCTGACGGTGACCACATATGCACAGTTAATAGTTGTAAAACCCCATCTGGTTCACTCATGTCCTTTGGAGGAGGAAACTTCAGCACTTACCTGGTCTGGCCTACAAGTGACTCCAGACCCATAGCGATGGGGTTACTCTTATCCAACCTTGCACACCATTCCTCATTTCTGACTGGCATTTTCTATACCCATTCTCTTCTGATTGGCTCAAAGTAAAATGGTCTCCAATTAGTGAACAGCATCATCACAAGAAAAGTGTGACAGAAAACATCCAACTGAAGGTGGGTATTTTACAGAAAAGCTGAGTATAATCTGGATATGAAAGCTGCAAGATTTCTGTCACACTTTCAAGTGTGGATTAATGCCATAATTTTTGTAAAAATGAACATTGAAAAGGAAAAGAAGACAGTTTAAATAATTGGAAAATCCTTTTAATCAGGAGTCACACCTCTTAACAAGGTATTGAAGAAAATGTGTGAACACAATTACAACTCAGTGTCTGTTTATTGTAGTTTGTTTTTAATTCCTTCACAGGATGAAGGTATTGCTGGCTAGGCCAGAATGTATTGCCCATCCCTGATTGCCCAGAGGGCAGTTAAATGCCAACATATTGCTGTGGGTCTGGAGTCACATGTAGGCCAGACCAGGTAAGGATGACAGTTTCCTTCCCTAAATGACATTAGGATTTTTCCCAACAATTAACAATAGTTTTGTGGTAGTCATTAGACTACTAATTGCAGATTTTTAAAATCAAATTCAAATTCCACTACTTGCTGTGTTAGGCTTTGAACTCGGTCCCCAGAACATTACCAGTGTCTTTGGACTGATAGTTTGGCAAAAATACACTATTACCACCTCAAGATAATAACCACCTTGTAATCTTAATCAATTAAATTAAGCATGCCCTTCACCATTACAACAGTCAATTCAAACCCCAACATCCCTTAAATCAAGAGCCAAACTCTTAAAGATCAAGAGATTTGGTTCAAATTTACGAACAGTTAATTTCATCAAGTCGAGGTTACTGCATCTGAAAGTGGTTTGCAATAAACTTTTCAAAAATCTCAACAGTTGTGCATTCTGACTCAACAAAGAGAATCTCATTCACCAACCTTTGACCTTTGGTTTGTGGAGTTAGTGAATGAAACAGGTTTCTGGGGGGTGTTCCATTTTGAATAATAGTTATCTTCCCAATAGCTTCTTTAAAATCAGGGCGATTCTGGGATACATGTTTGGGACTGCGCATTGAATACTCATGCGCGCAAATGCATCTGGACTCTGAGGAAGAGGCAGGGCAGCATGGTGGCTCAGTGGTTAGCACTGCTGCCTCACAGCACCAGGGACCTGGTTTCAATTCCTGCTTCGGTTGACTGTCTGTGTGGAGTTTGCACATTCTCCCCGTGTCTGCGTGGGTTTCCTCCAGGTGCTCCGGTTTCCTCCCATAATCCAAAGATGCGCAAGTCAAGTCAATTGGCCGTGCTAAGTTACCCTTAGTGTTAGGGGAATGGGTCTGGGTGGGTTACTCTTCGATGGGTCAGTGTGGACTTGTCGGGCTGAAGGATCTGCTTCCACACTGTAGGGAATCTAATCTAAAATAGAACCTGATGAAGCACAGTGCTTTGTCCGGCCTCAGGCTGAGTGACCAGGCTCTGACCAGCTCAGGCAGCACTAAATTTGGGGAAGGCCGGGATAGCAGTGGAACTCCAATCCTTCATAGTAGTAACCATGGCAACACAATCTGCTTGACTCCATCCAAGATGGCAGCTGAGGTTGAGAGAGCCTCAGTGGTTTATAATTTAACATTTCTGAGGTCTGACATTATACTCACAACTTTTACAACATTCACACCAAAGATTTGGGAGGAGTAACACACTCATTGGAAATGTTTGTTTATGATTTGTCAATATAACAAACTAGGACGTGTGTGAGGATTGATGGGTAATCTTTGTAAAAGGAGCTGCAATTATCTCTGCGGATGGGTGTGCACGACTTTTTCAGTCAAATCTCAAGTGACACTCAATCTCTGTAAGAAATCCCTTGATCGACAGATTTGATGTGTGTGTCAGTTATTTTTCTTTATTCATTCATGGGGATGTGCGTGTCACTGGCTAGATCAGCAATTATTGCCCATCCCTGATTAATCCCCAGCTAAGGGCCACCGACTTTGCTGTAGCTTTGGGTCACATGTAGGTCAGACCAGATAAGGATGACAGACTCCCTTCTGTAAAGGAGTTTAATGAACCAGATGGGATTTTACAACAATCAGCAATGCTAGGCGAACTTTTACATTCTAAATTTAGATCAATCTGCTGAAGTAGGGTTGGAGCTCATATCCCAAAACATCAGGCGAGGTTTCTAAGTTACTTGTCCAGTGGCATTACTACTATGCCACCATTCCCCCCAAAGTGATGATGTAACATTTATAGCTTGTAAACCAAACCTGGAAACATGCAACTAGGGAAGATCAGCTAGTTCAACATAACAGTAGCTCAGCGGTTAGCACAGCTGCCTCACATCGCCAGGGAACTAGGTTCGATCCCAGCCTTGAGCGAGTATCTCTCAGGAATTTGCACATTTTCCTCATGTCTGCATGGGTTTTTTCCGGGTACTCTGGTTTCCTCCTACAGTCCAAAGATATTCAGATGAGGTGGATTGGCCTTTGGGAAATTGCCTGTATTGCCCTGGGATCTGCAGGTTGGGTGGAGTAGCCATGGGAAATGCAGAGTTACAGGGATAGGGTGGGGAGTGGGACTGGGTGGGATGATCATCATAGGGTCAGTGTGGACTCAGTGGACCTGCTTCCATTCTGTAGTAATTCTATGAAACAGTTTAACAGCTCAGTTTGCTTTACTCAGAGAATTTAACATGAGTAGATTTGATGTTTGTGTCTCAGTCGTGGCTATTTCTGAGCTGTCAAAAATGCAAGTGTAGCTTCAGAATTACCTCACTTCATCAGCCTGGTCTGTTTAACCATCTCAATCCTTCTCTTAGCGAGGTTTCCAGGTGAAATCCATTGCCTACCGTACACTAGTCTGTAAGAGACTGAAGAGTAATGGAGTTGATTTAAACTTATCAGCACCACTGATTCAGGTCAAGCTTAAATTTCACTTACAAAAGTCTCTAAAATGATGTGAACCTGATATAATTCATTAGCATTTATGGTGTAAACATCACATGGGATTACTGTTTGCACACTGGAGAACAGATATCCTTTTTTCTCAAATCCCCACTCCCCTGTTTGGGCAGATACATTTTACGGTCATTAGTTTTAAGAGGCCCATGGGCTACTTATATTCTGTATCAGATAACCCAACAAAGTCTTTTGTGCACACAGGACTAATGTCAGTCTTGAACCTGCTATACTCCATCAGGGTAGGTTAATTGGAAACCTCCATGGATTTGAGAATTCTGCATGTTCTGTATTCCGATCCACAAGATTTAAACTGTCCAAGCAAAGAATAATATCTCTCTCAAGTTGCTTTTCCCCAGTAGGTTCCAGACTTCCAAACCTGCTTCACTTCACCCGATCTCTGCCTTGGGATTAGATTAGATTACTTACAGTGTGGAAACCGGCCCTTCGGCCCATCAAGTCCACACTGACCCTCCGAAGAGCAACCCACCCAGACCCATTCCCCTACATTTATCCCTTCACCTAACACACTACGGGCAATTTAGCATGGCCAATTCACCTAACCGGCACATTTTTGGACTGTGGGAGGAAACCGGAGCACCCGGAGGAAACCCACTTAGACATGGGGAGAATGTGCAAACTCCACACAGACAGTTGTCTGAGGCGGGAATTGAACTCGAATCTCTGGCGCTGTGAGGCAGCAGTGCTAACCACTGTGCCACCTCCAGCCCTACGACCCTCTGTAATATCAGCACTGCTCCGATTCTGACCCCAGTGAACATCACTGATTTTTATCACTCACCATTTCACTTTCATGTGATGAGCTACAAATGTCTGGAATTTCTTCTCTAAATCTCTCTGCCTTGTCTTCCTCCTTTAGGGCACGTTTTGACTGAGCATCTGCCATGATATTTCTTTATGAGGCTCGGTGTCAAACTTTATTTTATACTACTGCTTAGGAACCACCTTAGGATACCTCACTACATTGAAGGTGCTATTTAAACGCAGATTGCTATTATAACTTCCTTATGGTAAACACTACAACAACACAGAAAGTTTATGAACTGGTTTGAGTTTCCCAGTCTCTGTTGCTCTTATCAATGAACTTTTTTTTCAAATTTGCTCATGGGATGGAGGCAGCACTGGCTGAGTTAGCATTTGTATCAGCCATCGCTAATTGCCCGTTTTAAAATGCTGCATGGTGTACAAACTGGTAAAGGGGAAGTTCCAGAACTTGGACCAGCAACAGTGAAGGAACGGTGGCATAGTCTCAAGTCAGGGTGGTGTGTGGCTCAAGTCTCTGTATCTATTGTCCTTTGTGGTGGGAGTGGTGGACGGTTTGGAAGGTGCTGTGGGAGGAATTTTGGTGAGTTACTGCAGTGTGTGTTGCAAATGGTACATGCCTGGTGTATCAGTGGTATAGGGAGTGAATGCTGAGGATGTTAGGTAAGGGGCTACTTTGTCCAGGCTAATGCCATCACAAGAACATCACTGAATGTCCAACATACAAGGAGTTTGAAGATTGTTGACCATTGGGATCATTTTCTGTTCAACCTCCCAGAAGGCAGACAATCACTCACCTGCCTTCGATGAGAGCCAGTGGGTTGTGTCAGAAGGTGAGAACTGAATACAGACCACCTCATTGTGAATGCGACTGGCTGCTTTCTCTGGGTCTGCAGTGCCAGTGCTGCTGAGGGCATCGTGGAGGAGGAGGTGGGGAGGACCACACATGGAGCTGTCAACAGCGTCTGCATCCTCCAAGTGCCCCTTTAGTCCCAGCAGCTTTCTGTCACTGGAACACATTAGTGTCACTATACCTGTGTTAATGATCAGAAACCCTGAATTCTCACTCCTGTCTGACCTCCCACTGTGCAGCCATCTCCCTGGGTTCACTGACAACATGGGATCTTCTTTGGCTCTGGGTAAAGGTGACCTGTTGGTGATGAGTTGCCCAGTTACCCAATGTACAGGCAAAACTCCACTTGCCCCTGGGAGAGGTACATGAAGGTGGGGGGGGGGGGGGGGGCATACCCACCAACTGGCCTGTCACACTTATGACTAACTTCATTCATTCCACCCACCCTTACCTCCCCCCCACCTCCAATCCTCCCTCTGAGGGCTTGGTAGAATACCCCACAGTGTCTCAGATTACACTGTGTTATTCCGTGGGATTGAAAATTACATCAAGCAAACTTCGAATCAAAATAAATAACATAAGTTCAAGTAACGGTTTGGCTCACAAACCATCTGGTTGAATTTGAGCCCAAATATAACATCCATTAAATAGACTAACAAAAGTTAATTATTTAATTAAATGATTTTTCTGAAATAATGGGAGTGATCCTTCTTCACCATCACACCTTATAGAGGTTTATAAAATCATGATGAGTATAGACAGGGTTAATGGTAGGTGTCTTCTAATGGTGACTGTCTTTTCCCTCAGATGGGAGATTTCAAGACTAGGGACACATTTTTAAGGTGAGAGGAGAGAGGTTTTAAAAAGACATAAGGGGCTTTTTTTTTTACAGAGAGGGTGGTTTGTGTGTGGAATGGATGTTCTGAGGAGGTAGCAACATTTAAAAGTAACAATATTTATCAGACACTTAGATAAGTACATGAACAGGAAAGAGATATGGGCCAGTTTAGTTTGGGATTATGGTCAGCAGGGATTGGTTGGACCGATGCTCTGTGCTCGATGACACTGTCCTTGTGCAGAAAAATTAATGGTGTATCCTGTTCTCTCCTCATCATTTTCATTTGAGGGAATACACTCGTGAATTCTTTTGGGTTTTGGATATATTAATTCTTTTCACACCTTCTAGTATCTGTGTAATGTAACATGCTTTTTCTTCAACCAGAGAGTTGTAGATCTGACTGTTCAAATATAAATCATCAAAACTGTAGTGCAGTCTCTGTTTTAAGTCATCACATCTTGTAATAGAGTCATAGAGATGTACAGCACGGAAACAAACCCTTTGGTCCAACTCATCCATGCCGACCAGATATTGTAACCCAATCTCGTCCCAATCACCCGGCCCATATCCCTCCAAACCCTTCCTATTCATTTACCCATTCAGATGCCTTTTAAATGTTGCAATTGTACCAGCCTCCATCACTTCCTCTGGCAGGTCATTCCATACACGTACCATCCTCTGCATAAAAAAGTTGCCTCTTAGGTCTCTTTTATATCTTTCCCCTCTCACCCTAAACCTATGCCCTCTAGTTCTGGACTCTCCCACCCCAGGGAAAAGACTTTGTCTATTTACCCTATCCATGCCCCTCATGATTTTATAAACCTCTATAAGGTCATCCCTCAGCCTCCGACACTCCAGGGAAAACAGCCCTATCCTTTTCAACCTCTCCCTGTAGCACAAATCCTCCAACCCTGGCCACATCCTTGTAAATCTTGTCTGAACCTTTTCAAGTTTCACAACATCTTTCCGATAGGAAGGAGACCAGAATTGCACACAATATTCCAACAGTGGCTTAACCAACGTCCTGTACAACCGCAACGTGACCTCCCAACTCCTGTACTCAATATTCTGATCAATAAAGGAAAGCAAACCAAACGCCTTCTTCACTATTTATTCTCAAATAACAGTAAATACAAAAATCCCTGTTTGTGATGGGGATACAAAAGCCAAATAGCACCAGTGATGAACAGCACGCGGGCATTTATGTCCCACATACAATATGCAAAAATTCAGAAAGGATCAATGATGATTTGATTTTTTTTTGGATATGATGATAAACTGATTGGTTATTTCAGAGACATGAAGGTGGGTTTTCCTAGTGACCAGCAAACATTTATCCCTCAACCAGTGTCACCAAAACAGATCATCCAGTCCTTTCCTTTACTGCTACATGTGGGAGCTTGTTGTAAGATCCCTCCATTGCTACACTGTACTCTTCATTGGAAAGGGCTTTGGGAAAGCCTCAGTTTGTGAACGGCGTTAAAGCAAAGATTCTGCTTTTCTTTCTCTCTGTCTCTCACCCTCGCCTTCTGTCAGCCTCCTCCTTTTTCTTGCTCTGACCAATGCAGTAGAAATGATACAGCCATTAGCATTGGCAGCCATTGATAGTCAGCAGGTAATGTAAGCCACTAATAGTGACCTGCTTACATGAGGGCAATTTCTCTCGAACACACTAAGGTGTTCAGACAATAAGGTGATGATATAAAGCAAGGCGTTGAGAAACAGGAGGTTCATTGATCCCTGAGCTGAGGTACATCAGAAACCAATGGAAATCCATCCGGAAATCACGCATGGCTTTAAGTTCCAAGCTCCTTAATCAAGAAAACCTGCCCCACCACCCCCCCACCCCCGACTTCCTGAGTCAGGGGTCACATTCCCAATGTGCTGTCTCTGTATATCCCATGGCAGTGCAGTGACTGCTTCCACTCTGATCTCCCAGTCCAATCCCATTTATTCTCAATAGTGTTCCAGCACATTAGCTGGCCCTGAGATACTATAACCAGGATTTATTTGCAACCCAAAGGACTTGTTGGAGTGAACCATCATGTCTCTTTTTCACCATCTCAGAATGAAACAATTCAGCCCATCTTGCCGCCATCTTGAAAGAGAATGCAATTTGTCCCACTTGGCTACCCTTACCCCACAAAGAGCTCTGTACCTTAACCCTATGGAACGTTGGAGCATCTGCCTTCTCGACATCACTTTCCAGACCATTGTAATTTGTTTTTCTTAAAAACAAACTCTCCTCAACTCACTTTTGATTCATTTTTTTTAATCATGTTCAGGTTTTGTCCTCTGGTTGCCGGCCCCTCTGACACATTTAATTCCTCGCTCAAGTGATTGTTGATGAAAGTAATTATTTTCTTAAAAAAACGCAGGGAGGGAGTACGACAAAGATGGCAACCTGAGGTCATGGTGGAAGAACTCCTCAGTGGAGGCCTTCAAACAACAGACTGAGTGCATGATAGAGCAGTATAATAACTTCACCGTCAACAGCGAGCAAGTGAATGGCAAGCAGACACTGGGGGAGAATATTGCTGACAATGGAGGTCTGAAAGCAGCCTACCATGTAAGTACCTGTTTCTGGTTGAGGTTCCTGGTGAATGTCAAAGGCATCTGTTAAACACGTCACATGATCGATTCAAAGAGCTTCTCAGACTCCACCTCTGGCTCCATTCCTCAAACACAGGCTCAACTACAGGGGTTGGGAGAGAGTCAGACGCCACCCCCCCCCCAATGTCAGTCCCTTGGTCTGATCTTCCCCAATTAACAGCAAGAGGGTGGGTCCATCCTCCAACCAAAGGTAGGGACTGAGGTTGGATGCTCCTGAAGCTGTTTGGCCAATCAGAGATCTCCCTGCTTACCAGAGACGGTGACTGCAGTGGAAGGTAAGGAAGATGCTTCAACATGGAGGAGGCAATTGGCTGACTTTTTCATATTGAAAGAGAAGGCTTACAGAGTCCTGGGTTGGTGGGTTTGGGACTGAAGTGCACCTCTGCACTGAACTCTGCAGCCCCAGGCTGCTAGAAAGGCCTGTTGTGCAGCTGAGATCTCTAGCCTGTACTCCCAGTGGAATATCCCTCTCCAATTGGTCTTCAGTGGTCCTTAACCAGTGTGCTCAGCTAAATGCCACTTTCCAGTGAGTTGCCTGCATCCCCCTTCTTGGGAAATGGCCGAGGGGCAGGATGGGGTTGGAAGGAAAGGGTGGGGGGGGGGGGGGGGATGTGGGAGAAGAGTCTAGCTCTCTGTTTCACTTGTGGGACATCCTGGCTGAGCCTTGCAGACGGCTCCTGTTCCTCTTAAACCGAGAATAACTAACAGCAGGTGGGAAGGTATCATTGAATCACTCTCACATGATGTTGTCAGGGAATTGTCCCCAAATGTTTCAGGCCTTAGATTGATCCCTCAGGCCCCCCTCTGTTTCAGTCTACCCTGTAATAGAAGTAAACAGTACAGAAGAGGCTTTTCGGCCTTCAAAGGCAGCGAGCTACTACACACAAACATTGTATTTCTTGGGTGCATGAGTGTCTGGTCTAATGTTAAGCTAATGAGAGGCGTGCTTTAAGTAACATACCATGCTTCAAGTGATCTATGTTAAGATGGAATATGAGATGTTATACCCTTAGGTCACGTGCAGAGATTCAGTTCTGCTGCTGCAACTGTACAAAGCAGGACAGAACACTGCTGAACCCGAACCTGCCTGAGACCACTTCCCAGTACTGTAATGAGCTGCTGTCCTTCAGTCCCTGAGTCAGGGGTTGTAGTTGTCGTAACTTGAGCAACTACCTCGGCTGAGTGCAGCACTGAGAGAGTCCCACACTGCATTAGTTCAGATATGCCATTAAACTGAGGCCGTGTCCTTCCTCCTTAAGTTTACAATACTGTTCAATAGCTCTAATGGGTGCTATGCAAATGCAAGTTTGTCCTTTATTCCCAGTAAATGATTCAAAACAACTTGACTTTGTTAGTAAACCAGAGATGATGCCAAAGGGATTGTTTGCATTAATCTATTGACGTTAATAAACAAATCTGCTCCTCAGGCCTATGAGAACTGGGTGAAGAAGAACGGTGAAGAACTGATCCTGCCCACGCTGGGCCTCAGCAACAGGCAGCTCTTCTTCCTTGGATTTGCTCAGGTGAGGCGAAATGGTATTTAGCCGCACAGAGGCCTCACACATTGCTGTGGCACTTTGTTAGTGGATGTCAGGATTTCTGATCCAATCCCGATCTCACCCGACCATTCCCCTAGGAATTCTGGTTATACGAATGATTGTGCTCTTGATGTCCTTCTGGGTCTGAGGCAGTCAGTACCTGAAATTTCCCACTTTTACCACAGGAATGGTATTGACCAATAACTTGGAAATCTGCCGGTCAAGGGGCAAGTCAAACCCACCAGCTGGCCTCTCCATTACCCATGTCCAGATGATTACAAGGGTTCAAAGGAGATGCCAAGCAATGTACCCATCCTGTGGCCCACTGACAGCCTTGAAGAGCCAGTGAATTGGGGGCATCATCCCACCGCCATCACTCCTTTACACGCATGTTAAGGCTGAGATTGTACAGTGAGCCCAACTCCTTCAGCTGCCCAGTCAGACTTCCTTCTTGGAGTCCCCAGGCCCATTGGCTCCCTTTCTCTGACACTGCCAATAGCATTCGTACCCCAACATGACCCTCCCTCTGGATTCTTGCCCAATACATCAGGGTAAAAGGTAAGGCTGAAGCATTCACGGCAATCTTCAGCCAGAAGTGCCGAGTGGATAATCCACCTCAGACTCCCCGGCAGACACCAGTCTTCAGCCAATTCTAGTCACTCCATGTGATGTCAAGAAAGAGTTGGAGGCTCTAGATGCTGCAAATGCTTTTGGCTCTGACACCAATCCGGCAATAGTTCCAAACACTTGCCCTCCCAAATTGACCCCACCCGCCCCAGCCAAGCTTTTCCAGTACAGTTATGACACTGGCATCTGCCCAACAATGTGGAAAACTGCCCGGGTATGACCTTACATATGACTTCTAACTAGCCTTCTAAGGACGGCACGGTGGCTCAGTGGTTAGCACTGTTGCCTCACAGCACCAGAGTCCCAGGTTTGATTCCAGCTTCGGGCAACTGTCTGTGTGGAGTTTGCACATTCTCCCTGTGTCTGCGTAGGTTTCCTCAGGGTGCTCCCACAGTCCAAAGATGTGCAAGTCAGGTGAATTGGCCGTGCTAAATTGCCCATAGTGTTAGGTGCATTAGTCAGAGGGGAATGGGTCTGGGTGCGTTACTCTTTGGAGAGGCGGTGTGGGCTGGTTGGGCCGAAGGGCCTGTTTCCACACAGTAGGGAATCTAATCTGGCCTCTGAAATGGCCCAGCAAACCAATAAGTTCAAGGGCCTCTGTGGATTTTTTTTTAATATGTTTCATGGGATGTGGGCATCGTTGGCCAGGACGGTATTTGATACTCATCCCTTATCACCTTGAGGGCATTTCCCAGTAGACCACGTCACTGTGCGTCTGGAGTCACGTGTAGGACAGACTGATTTCCCAGCCTAAAGAACATTAGTGAGCCAGATGGGCTCTTACAATCGACAGTGGTCACCACTGGGTTTGCTTTTTAACGCCAGATTTTTATTGAAGTCAAGTTTCACATTTGCCATGGTGGAATTTGAGCTCATGTCTCTCGAACATCAGCCTGGGCTTCTGGATTACCCACCCTGTCACAATGCCTCTACACCAGTGTCTACAAACACTCGTTTTGCTCATGTCCCACATAAAAATTCTTTAATGTTTTCCTCATCAGTTTAATTCAACTAGCACCCAAAGTGAACTCAGTATCTCCCCAAGCGCCGCACAGCTGATGAAGTATTTTAGAAATGCAATCGGTGTTATGAAGTGAGTAGTATGGTTAGTTTCTGCCCCATTCAGGTCTGGTGCTCGGTGCGGACCCCGGAAAGTGCCCATGAGGGGCTTGTCACGGATCCCCACAGCCCCTCGATGTACAGGGTGATTGGAACTGTGGCCAACTCGGTGGAATTTGCCAAACACTTCAACTGCCCCCTGGGGAGCCCGATGAACCCTGAGAGAAAGTGTAAGGTGTGGTGATTGTGGAGAATGGAACGCCTGAAATTCCTGCAGCAACAAAGCGGGGAGAGACATTGAGAGGGGATGGGCGAGTCCTCAATCAGGACGTTACCCCGCCTTCCAGCGGAGGGAGATTTATTTTATTGAAAAGCCTGCAAATTGCACAGTGTGAATCTTTTACTCGATTTCCCAAACAGTGGATGCTACTGGAACCTGTGAGACCCCGCAAGTGACCAAATATCCAGGAGATATTGGACAGTGTTGTTCAGAGAGAGAAGGACAATCATCACCAGAAAAAAAACCCACAATTGCTAATTTGCTGCAGGACATCACACACTTTAAATAACTATTTCTATTCAGTAAAATGAAGACTTAACATTGTAAAAGAATGTGACTGAGGGATTCCCTTGGGGGTTTGCGATGGATCTCTGTGTCTCTGAGGGGATCCCTGATTGCACTGGCAAATGGATCTCTTCTGCCAAAGTTGGAACATTGCCAGAATATACCCAGTGTTGGTTTTTGATGTTGCTTATCATTTGTAGTCTTATGTGGAATGTACCTGCCTCAGACTAAGTACACTGAAATGTAATTTAATCTGAGAGAGAAATTCTGAATGTTATCTGCCTCATTCGCCCATTCTCAGTGTTTCCTTCCCATTACTTTGACACAGTCGTTCTCTTGTGCACTTTGCCCCTTCACCTGGCCGGAGATCGGGGGAGACAGACAAGTGCTCAAACCCTTCACTAACTGGCGAATCTGCCTTGCCCCCTCATATACTGACACTAAAGTGAACTCCTGCAGGAGGCTGAGGATATCCTGGAGGAAGATTGTTGCTTGCTTTTATTTAAGCCCTTGCTTTTCAATTAGCTCCATTGACATGTTGGTGGATTCATTTGCAAGCTGGGGTGTTCCTGGCCTATCTCTGATCATCTTACCAGAGCCATGCCCTGAGTACTCAAGGTCAGCTTCTTCCCACCGTGATGTTAATGAGTTACATTGGGAATGTGGTAGTAGTGTAATCTAACAGAGATCACCGCACCTTCAGGAGGGACCTGGCCCACTGTTAGGGACAGATAGACAATGCCCGCATGCTTAAAACCTACTTTAATGTGAACCGTGAGTGCTCTTTGAGGGAGTATAATGGGTGAACAGAAAGATCCCAGATACCTGTCTCGCTCCACGCTTAGATAAACTGATACTGAAATGAGTGGTTTACCCATGAAGAAAAGTTGGACCAACTGGAATTTGTTTCTGCTGGAGTTCAAAAGAGTGAGGAGTGACTTGATTGAAGTGTATAAGATCCTGAACGTTTGTGACAGGGTGTTTCCTGATGAAGGTCAGTCCAGAACTATGGGGCACTGATATCACATTCAGAGACAGTGTTGTAGATCAGAGATGAGAGTTTTTTTTCTTTTAGAGGGTTGAAAGACTTTGGAACTGTTCTGCCTCAGAGGGTGGTGGAGGGGGGTGATGTTGAATGTTTTTTAAGGTGAACATAGATAGAATCTTGTTAGGGAATTGAGGATTTGAGGATAGATGGAGAAGTAGAAGTTGAAGCACACGGAGATCAGCTGTGAATGGCAGAACAGGCTTGCAGGGCTGAATGGCCTATTCCTCTGAAGATGATTCATGTGAAGATGATTATGGTCAAAGTGGAAACGAGGTGGTGAGTATCAAATGGTCTAAGTCTAGTTATGAAGGTGACTGCTCCTTATAGCTGCAGTGAACAGTGAAGTATGTTTCAGACAGAATAGGACTTGTGTCCAGTAGTGCTGTTCACTGCAACAGGACAGGAAGAATTAACTCACCAACACCTACAAATAAATCCATGCAGGTGATGGTGTTCCTGTGCACTTTCTGCTGTTGTCCTTCTGGGTGGTAGAGGTCATGTTGGACGGTGTGGTTGAAGGGGTTTGGTGAGTTGAAGGGGATTAGTGAGTTGAGTTGAAGGGGGTTGATGAGATTCGATCATTTGAAGAATGTGTGTGATATGGGCAGCTCATGGTAGATTGGTTTCCATGGTGCACATCTGTCTGGGTGGCAACAGGTGAATTGAATTTTTTTTATTCATTCATGGGATGAGGGCATCCCTGGCTAGGCAGCATTAGTTATCCATCCTTAATTGCCCAGAGGGTAGTTGGGAGTCAACCACATCGCTGTGGGTCTGGAGTCACATGTTGACCAGACCAGGTAAGGATGGCAGTTTCCTTCCCTGAAGAACGCTAGTGAACCAGATGGGTTTTCCCACAATTGACAATGGATTCATGGTTGTCATTACACTCTTACTTCCAGATTTCTTTCTCTTGAATTTGAGTTCCACCATCTGCAGTGGCAGGGTTTGAACCCATGTCCCCATAACACTACCTGGATCTCTGAATTAACAGTTCAGCAACAATACCACTAGGCCTTCATTACCCAGTTGGTAAGACCCAATGTTAGGCTGGTGCTGCCTCTGTTTCAGTGCATTTACATTCTGCTTTAATAAGTTACCGCACATTGCAACTTTAAATCAACTCATTTTAATTCACATCCACCTTTTGATGTAACTTGAGTTCTAAAGCTAAAGGCTTATATTTGATGCACAATACTATGCTTCTCTTTGAATTCATTCATGGGAATGAGAGCATTGCTGGCTCAGTGATCACTAATTGCCCAGAGAGCAGTAAAGCACCAACTACCATTGCTGTGGGTCAGGAGTCAAATGGAGGCCTGACCGGGTAAGGACGGCAGTTTCCATCCCTAAGGGACATTACAGAACCAGATGGGTTTTTTTCAGACAATCAGCAATTGTTTCATGGTCATCATTAAACTCTTAACTCCAGCATTTTGTGAATTCAAATTCCACCTTCTGCCATGGCAGGATTTGAGCCCAGGTCCCCAGCACATTACCTGGGTCTCTGGATTAATAGTCTCGCGATAATATCACTAGGACATTATTTCCCCAATTCTGAATAACCACTTTCAAAGAAAAACAAATTTAAATGCACCCCCTCCCCCTCCCAAATCCTTTTTCAGTCTGAGAGAAGCAGTAGCACTATCAGCTACAAAAGGATATCAGCTTTCTGATGCTCCACCATGCTCCATCCTTACAATTACATCCCATCTGATTTACTTCATCTTCCCAATGCTCAGGCTGCAGAAGCCTTGCTGAGAGTGGGCAAGAGGAAATGTATCATCTTGGGGTCAAGGAACACCCATGATGTGGAAGAGATTTGAAGATGTTGTGAAAATGTAATAATGTCAAAAGGATGTATGTGAATTTAACTAAATACCACTGGCCTTTACCACACCATTGTAATAGATATAAAATATATGCATATGGTTGGTATCTGGGCTGAATATTATACTTACTATTTGACTCATTTTTTCATGATCCATCCTACTGTTTTGCCTCATGTTACTGTTTTTGCAAACCGTAATTTCACTTGCTAGCAGGAGGGTGTGAATGTCCTAGTGACACTGTCACTAGAATCACTCCTTGCTTCCCTTCATTTGCTAATTCTGTGGATCTAGGCATCTCTACCATTAGCACAGCGCAATGGAGTGCTTAAACCTGAGCAGCAACATCACAGAAAAGGAACAGTCATCTTTTGTTTTTGATTGTCCACTTGGTGAAGCCTTTAGAAAACATTGACACATTCTCCTCCGCTGGAATGGTAGCTATGTGGACTTGTCTCTGTGACAGGAGCTGGTCTCCCACTTCGACATCCACTGTGAAACTGTTGCAAAATCCTCCACCCTCAGGCTATGATTCTCTGCAAAGAATAACCAGCAAATAAAAGTGAGATACCTTGGCTTCTGGAAATCTGAAATCAAAGCACAGAATGTTTTAGGGGCTCAGCAGGTCTGGCAGTAAATGTGGGTCCAATATAATTCATCAGAACTGTGATGAATAACCTTCATAAAGGTTTCAAATTTGATCTGACTTTCTTGAGATAATTTGCAATGCAGAACACCAGAGTAAAATACCAATGGTTACAGATCTGTCTGGAGTGCGCTCTTGAACATAACAGGTCTATCGAAAAGAGGTAAAAGCCCCTCTATGTACACATCAAAAACACAATGTGGACTTCAGAAGTCAGTGCTTTTAAGAGATCTGTTTTGTTTTAAGACTTTACAAATTCATTCTGTCCCCTTTGACATATCCATCCATGGACAATGTCTTTATGATGTTTACAGAGTGTACTGTTAACTGGTGTAAGAAAAAAGTCCTGTGTAAATGCTTTTGTTGATACAATTTTTCAGTGATCCTCTTAATTCCTAATGAGTAGCTGTCAAACCAGTCATCATGTTTGATTACTCGCTCATTGTGAAGTACAGGAGTCATCGTTGGGTTGGTGCAGGGTTAAGCTCTTCGAGTAAAAAGTGAGGTCTGCAGATGCTGGAGATCAGAGCTGAAAATGTGTTGCTGGTGTAAGCACAGCAGGTCAGGCAGCATCCAAGAAACAGGAAATTCGACGTTTTGGGCCAGAGCCCTTCATCAGAGCCCTTCATCAGGGTTAAGCTCAATTGGCTGCTAACTCACATCAACAATGGCCATCTGAGTGAAAGACTGTATGGGGGAGTGGGAACATTCAAACTGCAGTCCAGCATGAAGTCAGGATGAGAGAAATTAACAAGGAAGGTATTGTTCATGGAATTCACAGCAGACAATCAGGCCATTCGGCCCAACTAGTCCATGCTGGTGTTTGTTCTTCATATGAGCTTCCCTACTTCATCCAATATATCCTTCTATCATTTCACCCTCATGTTTTCTAGCAACTTTGATATTCTGTGTGTTCTCTAGCGATTTAATTAATTTCATTTCTGTTGTGAAAGCAAATGATTGTGCTTGTTAATGACATGTGCGTGCGTAGTTTGTAGTCTGCGCTGTCAGTGATTGATTCTGGGAAGCTCAAATCAAACCTTTGGAGGAGAAAATGTCATAATTCCTATGCAACACCTTTGGCCTTTTAGTTCCGGAATGAAATATGAGAGAGAAATGTTTGATTTCCACTGGAGGATTGTGTACAATTCTAGGCACCACACTTTAAGAAAGTTGTCAAAGTCTTGCAGTGGATGTCAAGAAGATTTGCCTGACTTGGACCAAGGATGAGAGGCCGGAGAAGTTGCACTTGGTCTCAGTACAGAGAATGTTAAGGGGAAGTGTAATTTCTCAAAATTGATCCCTTGTGAGAGAGCACTTGTGGGGAAAGCATTCTGATGTGTTATGGTCAGAGACTCCAGTGTTCAGAGACTCAAGGTGTTTGGCAGAAGGACCAGAGAGCGAGAGAGAAGCATGTTTCTTTGATTTGTGAGTTAGAATGATCTGGAACATGCTGCCATAAAGGGTGGTGGAAGCAGATTCAGGAATGAATCCCAGTCAGAACTGAATGTTTCTTCATTTTTTTATGGGATGTGGGTGTCGCTGGTCCATCCCTAGTTGCCCTTGAGAAGGTGGGGGTGAGCTGCTTTCTTGAATTACTGCCATCCACCTGCTGTGGGTTGACCCACAATGCCCTGAGGGAGGGAATTCCAAGATTTTAACCCAGCCACAGTGAAGGTATGGAGATAGTTTTTCAGGATTGTGGATGGCTTAGGGGGGAACGTGAAGGAGATAGTCCTCCCATGTATCTGTTGCCCTTTCTTTCTAGTTGGAATGATCGTGGGTTTGGAAGATGCTGTCTAAGGATCCTTGGTGATTATCTGCAGTGCATCTTGTAGATAGTACACACTGCTGCTGCTGCTACTGAGCGACTGGAGGGAGTGGATGATTCTGGATGTGATGCCAATCAGGAAGGCTGCTTTGCTTTGTCCTGGATGGTGTCAAACTTCTTAAGTATTGTTGGGGCTGCACTCATCCAGGCAAGTAGGGAGTACTCCATTACACCCCTGAGTTGTGCCTTGTAGATGGTGTACAGATATTAGGGAGTCAGGAGGTGAGTTACTCGCCACAGTATTCCTAACTTCTGATCTGCTTTTGTAGCCACTGTGTTTATATAGTGAGTCAAGTTGAGTTTCTGGTCAATGGTAACCACCAAGATGTTGATAGTGGGGAATTCAGTGAGGGTATGTCATGGAGAAATGGTTAGATTGTCTCTTATTGGTGATGAGTCGAGAGTGTGGTGCTGGAAAAGCACAGCAGGTCAGGCAGCATCTGAGGAGCAGGAGAATCAATGTTTTAGGCATAAGCCCTATCATTGGGAATGAGGCTGTGAGCTGAGGGGATGGAGAGATAAATGGGAGGGGTGTGAGGCCAGGGGCAAGGTAGCTGGGAGTGCAATAGGTGGATGGAGGTGAGGGTAAAGGTGATAGGTCAGAGAGGAGGGTGGAGCAGATAGGTGGCAAGGAAGATGGGCAGGTAGGACAGGTCATGAGAGTGGTGCTACCTTCTTCTCCAACCTATAACCATCACCCCTACCTCCATCTACGTATCATACTCTCAGCTTCCTTCCCCCCAGCCCAACTTCTCTCCCATGTATCTCTCCACCCCCTCGGCTCACATCTCATTCCTGGTGAAGGGCTTATGCCCGAAACGTCGATTCTCCTGCTCCTCGGATGCTGTCTGACTTGTTGTGCTTTTCCAGCACCACACTCACAACTCTGATCTCCAGCATCTGCAGTCCTCACCTTTGTCTTATTGGTGATGGTCATAGACTGACGTTTGTGTGGCATGAGTGTTACTTGTCAGTTCGAGCCTGAATATTGTCCACATCTTGTTGCATTTGAACATGGACTGCTTCAGTAACTGAGAAGTTGCAAATGGTGCTAAACATTGTGCAACTCTTGGTGGCCATCCTCAGTTCTGACCTTATGATGGGTGGAAGGTCATTGATGAAGCAGCTGAGGATGCCTAGGGTGAGGACATTGCCCTGAGGAACTCCTGTAGAGATGTCCTGGAGCTGAGATGACTGATCTCCAACAACCACGACCATCTTCCTGTATGCCAGGTATGACTCCAACCAGCAGAGTGCTTGCCCCCGATACAAATTGATTCCAGTTTTGCCAGGGCTCCTTGATGTCACACTCGGTCAAAAGCAGCCTTGATGTCAAGGAATGGCACTCTCACCTCACCTCTGCAATGCAGCTGTTATGTCCATGTTTGAACAAAGGCTCTAATGCGATACATCGAAACAAATTAAAATGGCAGGGTTACGAGAAAAGAATGAAGATGAGTGGGCCTGATTTGGACAGAGGCCAGCACCAGCACAATGCGCTGATGACTATCACTCTGTAGGGTTCTATGGCCAGCTCCATTACGTGGATCCGGCATGGAGTTACGGTGCTTGCAACCTTTGGTGTTTTAATTTGAGAAACAGAAGGCAATCATAACCTGGTTCAGTGCTACCGCTGACGGCTGGAAAGAAATCACAAGTGAAACTGGGCGAGAATGCTTTCCCTGTCTGGGCCAAGGCTATTCGAAACAGATCAGCAGCTGGTTTGTGTAAACATCAGTCCAGGTCTGAGCCTGGGAGTTGGATTGCTGGCCGAAGATGATCCATAATTGCAGGTAAGGAGGAACCATGGAAACTTGTGAATGACACATATTGGCCCAACTTGACCTCAGAACAGTGCTCCAGTAAATCCATTTCCAATTGTGACTGTGTTTTCTTTCCGCAAGACCCGAGCAGCTACTGACTGAGATTTCTGATCATGGCTGACCTTTACCACACCTCTATGTCTCCACGTTTCACCCGTATCACTTCACACCCTTCCACAATCTCTTGCTGAAAGCCTCACAGTCGCCTACGGACTTCTGGAGGTGGGAGTTTCACAGTCCTCCCGGCCATTGGTATTGAGTTGGGGGGGTGGGGGGAATGCAGGGATGTGGGATGGATCCCAAATTTCTTTGTGAAATGGACAGCTTTCTTCTTAAGATAATGCCCCTCCCCTCGTTTTCAAATCCTGCTGCTAGAGAAGAGAGATGATTGCAGAAGAACTGACAATCTGAAAGCCTCCAGGTTCTAAACACCATTCGATTCTTCTGTACTTGTCAGTGGGGAAGGTAATTTAAAGATGATTGGGTTCAATTGTTGAGATGATCCACTTGGAACCAACATGGACTGAAGCCACAAGGCGAAAGTGAGGACTGCAAATGCTGGAGATTAGAGTCAAGATTAGAGTGGTGCTAGAAAAACACAGCAGGTCAGGCAGCATCCGAGGAACAGGAAAATCGAAGTTTTGGGCAAAAGCTCTTCATCAGGAATTCATCAACATTATTCTAATCTTGAATATAACACTGCTCAAAAGGAGGAGTCCCTGTGTTGGCTGCCAGCTCTGCCAATCATTTGTCTCCAAAAAACGTTGTTTTCTGAATTCATTGACATGGTGTGGGCACTGCTGGCTGAGCCAGTGTTTATTGCCCATCCCTAATTGCCCTGGATGAAGTAGTGGTGAGCTGCCCTTTTTGAACAGCTTTTTGGGGTGTGGGGATACCCACGGTGCTGTGAGGGAGAGAGTTCCAGGATTTTTACCCGGCAACAGTGAAGGAATGATGATACAGTTCCCAAGCCTGGATTGAGAGTGAGGTGGAGGGGAACCCGCAGGAAGATAATCTGCCAATTGATCAGTGGGACATTGAGAGTGTTAGCAGTGGAATGGGATACAACTGCAGGTTAACAACTGAAGGCAATCTAAGTGCTGGAAAGGAATTGAGGAGAGGTGGTGTGGAATGAGGATTGATTATGGGCTAGGTTTATGAATAGGTTACTTTATATTACGGGATGATGCTTGGATGGGACTGTGGCTCATGCTGGTTATGACCACACTTATCAGCTGCAGCACTTATTCCATTCAACTCTCTGAACCCCTTGTCTGTCCATCTCCCAGTCAGCAGCTCTCCCTGTATTTAATCTCAAGATTCTTACCTCTCACCACCATGCATTAAAATCAGAATTTGCAGGGAAGCCAGTATTACTGTTTTCTCGCATACAGTGTTTAACTAGGACTAGGACTGTTTAAGGTTACTATCTCAGTGAAAGGCCCAGTGTTCTGGATATAACTTTGCTCCCTGTGTTTAGGTAATTGT
Source organism: Hemiscyllium ocellatum (assembly GCF_020745735.1). Taxonomy (NCBI): domain Eukaryota; kingdom Metazoa; phylum Chordata; class Chondrichthyes; order Orectolobiformes; family Hemiscylliidae; genus Hemiscyllium; species Hemiscyllium ocellatum. The sequence continues at coordinate 8,274,188 of NC_083437.1, forward strand.
AAAGCAGAGAAAATGTTTTTATTTTTCAAATAAAAATATTACTGTCTCACTGGCAATTAAATATAATCAAATTAAATTGTAACCAATGTGATAGGGTCAAAGTCCTGGAGCTGACTCCCTGACAGTGTTGTGGGTGTCCCTACACTGGAGCAGTTTAAGAAAACTCCCTTCTCAAGGGCAGCTAGAGTTAGGCAGCAAACGGGCTAGGCCAGTGACCCCCCCCCCCCCCACACACACACATATCCTGGGGGTGATTAATACAAATCAGTTCCATTTATCAATACAGCTAAATGATTGAAGCAGTGTTGATTATTCAATAAAACATGTGAAATACTGGAAATTTGAAATAATAACCAGACAGTGCTGGAGAAACTCAGCAGGTCCGAGTTTGAGAGGAACAAAACAGAGCGAGGGACTCCTGTCCAGTGGGCCTTTTTATTTGAGGAGCACTGTTCTCTCTGTGTGTTCCCAGGCTGAGGTTTACCAAGTTACATTCTCCATCAGTCAGAGTGAGTGCCTCCCCCTATACTCTGCATTGATGCTAAAATGCAGAATTGAATTATATTGACCACGTGCGTTCATTCTTTTTAAGTCTGAGGAATACCAGTCAGAGATCATATTATGTCAGGAGCGATAGAGGAGGGAAGATTGCTTGAGATTGGTAATTGTACATGGAAATTATTACGTGTGTGAACCGCAGGAGAGACCAATGGTAAAGTAAAATGTCAGCACTCAGTATGGAAGCTTCCATGTAGAGAACAACACTTAGTGAGTTACTGATTTGTCAGGACTTTCCTGGAGTCACCTGATATTGAAGCGTGAAGTTCAAGATGCTAATCAGACCCATGAGGGAGAGCAATGACTGGTGGAGGAGTGGGTGTAGCCATTAAACTAAATGGTTTCACTTGAATTCTTGTTTCATTGGTATTAAAGTCTGGGGAGAAAACTGGGTCAATGGCCACCCAACTGGGGAATGAGGATTCTGTCTCCCCGGTTCGGGGAGAGAAGAAACTACAACAAATCAATGTCAGGTGATCGGGGTGGGGCATGGGAGGTCACGTGATTGAACCCGCTGGAGCCCACTCAGCCAGCTGTAGTGGCACTGTGAGAGAGAAGGTGGCACTGTCTGGGTGAAGATGCCAATGTGAGCCAGGTCTCCTGGGTGATGTAACAACTGGGATGTCAGGAGTAAGAGGACGTGGACTGCAGCAGTTCAAGAAGGCACAACCACCTGAAGGGCAACTAGGGAGGGGCAATAAATGCTGACCCAGTCAGCAAACCCCACATCCCTTTAATGAATTAAAGAAATGAATCTTGATCAGCTGGAATTTTTAGGCAGTTGGAATTTATGTTTGTTTATTAACTCCTTGTCTTGCTGTGGATCCATGAATACGAGGGCTTCTGTGGCACACTGGTGGTGTTCCTACCTCTAAGCTAGGATGCCCACATTCAAGTCCCATCGGCCCCAGAGGTGTGTCATAACATCTCTGAACCGATTGATCTTAAAACCTTTCTAACCCAGAGTCAGGCTGTGGCCTGGACACCAAAGCTGCCCTCAGGACCCAAAGGGGTAGAGTCATACAGCACGGAAACAGACCCTTCAGTCCAACCAGTCCATGCCGACCATAATCCCAAACTAAACTAGTCCCACCTGCCTGTGCTTGGCCCATATTCCTCCAAACATTTATTATTCACATACTTAACAAAATGTCTTTTAAACATTGCAACAGCACCCTTGTTCACTTCGGGATATGTCTCCTGTCTATAATCAGTCACTATCTCAATTTTTTTAACATTGGCTTGTAAAGAGAAAGTATTTGCAAATTTTATATATCCAAATATTATTTTCTTGTAAAGTTGACTGATGTTATTTTGAGTCAGTGTTGTACAGAGTCTCGTTAATGAGGTGTCCTGTCGATATGATCCAACTGTAGGTGCCTACTGCATGGGTTTTGTTTGTGCAGACTGAAATAGTTGAATTATAATTAAATCATGAGTGAAGATGTTTGTTGTTGTGATTTTCTGGGTCCCGGACAATGGCTTTACACCAATTCTTCAGGCATTTGCAGCTCTCTGTTTGGGGTTTTCTCATTTGTCCAGAGGATGTGAGCATTGCTGGCTGCACTTGCATTTATTACCTGTCCCTAATTACCCTTGATAAGTCGTGATGAACTGCTTCCTTAACCCACTGCAGCCCAGATAACGTGCTGTTAAGTTTGTGCCCATTTATACACGTGTCCATTGCGGAGCTGCCTGTCTTTTATCAGGATCCAGCCCTGCTCTGAGATAAAGGGCCATTCGAAACAGTATCAGGTCTGAGTACCTGGCAGAGAGTCGAGTCTGGGCTGCAATGTTTACTCAAGAGAGACTGAGTGGCACCTGTAGAGACTGGTTGTTGCCCAGTGGCACTGGGAACCTCAGTGTCCCCATGCAGTTTCCAATCCAGGACTGTAGCATTATCCAAGAGATTACCTTTACTCTGGCAGGCATAGGAACATAGACAGAGTCAGCACAGAAACAGACCCTTCAGTCCAAATCATCCATGTCATCCCAGTTTCCCAAAGTAAACTAATCCCACTTACCTGCACTTGGCCCCTATCACTCTAAGCCTTTCCTATTCATGTACCTGTCCAGATGTCTTTTTTGTGGGAGACTTTGCTTTGCGGGTGATCGTATCCAGTCCCATAAGCGTGCTATTTATTATTGGCATGAAATCCCGAAACTTCCACATGGAACCTGCACCCCACAATTTGATCAGAACCGATTCCATACTATGGGAAGTGGTTTTCTGTTTTCACACGTCCTCGACTTTCATCAGGCACATATTCCATCATATGTCGAAACATACCCATGGGCACCCAACTGAGGAATGAGGATTCTGTCTCCCCTGTTCTTGGAGAGAAGAAACTACAACAAATCGATGTCAGTTGATCAGCGGTGGGGCATGGGAGGTCTCGTGATTGAAGGAACTCACTCAGCCAGATCTGTAAATAAACCATTTGTTTTAAAGCAAGGATTTATGTCTTAGGTTTCTCAAATTAAAGTGATGAGCCCATGAAATTAAATGGAATATTTGAATTGTATCATGATTTCTCATTTATTGACTTGTCAGATGTGGGTGACACTGGCTTGGCCAAGATTTATTGCCTGTCCCTAGTTGCAGAAGGTGGTGGTGAACCTCCTTCTTAAACCACTGCTGACCATGTGCTGTAGCTAGGCCCTTCGGGACAGAATTGCAGGATTTGGACCAAACAACACTGAAATGATTGAGTGAGTGAGGATAGTGAGTGTTTTAGGAGGAGAACTTACAGGTGGCGCTGTCCCTATATATCTGCTGTTCTTGTCCTTCCAGATGGAAATGGTCAGGGGTTGGAAGGTGCTGTCTGAAAATCTTTTATGAATTTTTGCATCTTGTAGATGGTACACATTGGCTGCTATTGAGTGTTGATGGTGAAGGGACTGGATGATGTGGTGTCAATCAAGTGAGCTGCTTTGTCCTGGATGGTGTCAAGCTTCTTGAGTGTTATTGGATCTGTATCCATTCAGGCAAGTGGGGGGGTATTTCCAACACACTCCTGACTTGTAGATGGTGGACAGGCTTTGGGAAGTCCTGTGGCGAGTCCAGGTCAATTTCTGGTCAATGTTAGCTGCCCAGATATTGATAGTTGAACAAAAAGCATTCTCCTGAATGAAGGAACACAGTCATCCTATGTACTTTGACCCTATACCAGCAAAGATCTGCAATACACCACAGGGACAAGACCTTGTCTTAACCCCATTGAACATCACCAACAGAACCGCAGAATTGTTATAATATAGGAGGAGGCTATTCAGCCCATTTTCACTCAGTGCAAGTCTCCTGCCCTCTCTCTGTAATTCTGCATATTGGTTGATGATTTAAATATAAACAATGCCTCAGCTGAACCTGCCTCCACATTTACAGGGACTGCATTCCATGCCCTAATTGCTCATTGTGTGAAAACGTTTCTCACCCTATATTTGTTTATGTTGCGAAACAATTTAAAACTCTGCCTTCTGGATCTCAGTTTCTCCCTCATGGTTTTGAAAACTTCTTGCAAATTTCCTCCCAGCCCTCTCCTTTCATGGGGAAGTCAGTCCAGGCTTCTCCAATCTCACCTCACATCTGAAATGCCTCATCTCTGGAACACTCCCATAAAACATCTCTCTCCAATGTATTCATATCCTTCCTATGTTTGGCTCTCAGAACTGTACACAGAACTCCAGCTGAGGTCTAAGCAGTACATTATACAAGTTCATCGTAACCTCCCACTCTCGTATTCTATGCCTCTATTTGCGAAACCAACAGTAAAGGTAAAGAAAAGTCACCATACTCTGACCAGGCCAGAGGGCTGCTCTCTCATTAGAGAAAGAGCCGACAAGTAGTGGTTTAACCTTTGGGTCATCATGCCTCAGGTGAGGGTAGAGGTTGAGAAGGAGAGTCTTCATTAACCTCCGCCAGAGCGGGAATTGAAACCAACCGCCCAGCCAGACAGAATTAGTGAAGGAGAGATAATGGCTGGTTTGATTCCTCGATAATTGTACAGACACACACACGTACACGCATGCACACATGCTCATTCACATACTCAGACACACATGCACGCAAGCATGTATGTATATACACACACGTGAGCACACATACAGGCATATATACATATACACACACACGCACATAACCGTATACATGTATGTGCATATGCACACAAAAATTCACACATGCTCATGCACACACACTCCCGCACACACATATTCTCACACCTACAAATGTACACATATACACTGATATACCCGCACATACATGTACACACTCATACTTGCACACACACTCTCATATACACGGCACACACACACGCAGAGACTCATATACACAGTCACATGCCGAAACACGCTCACACGCACACTCATAAACACAGGCACACACGCGCAGAGAGCCTGTGGGCAGATCCACTCGGGTCTGCTTGTTGTGGTACCCACATGGTGAGTCTCCTTGCCCACAGCCGGCACTGGGCTAACTCTAGTGGTGCCCATGGAGGCCCTCGGAGAGAAACGAGTTGGCTCAAAGGGTTTCCTTGGCAATACGGTAAGGAGGCCATCCATGGGCCCAACCAGCACCCATTAAATTGGGGTGGAGGCAGGAAAGACGCCCTCCTGTCTAAACTACCCCCACCCCAACCCCCACCCCTGCCAATTACCAAACCCGCTACCACAGGGGCCATTAAACTGTGCCCAACATTTCCAGACAATTGCCCCTCATCTTAACATGTATGTGGGAACCGCGAACTGTGTTTCTCTCACAACCCCCGTTGCCAGGACCTACTGAGCATTTACAGCTGCCTCTGCTCTGGTTTTGTTTTTCCAGAGAGCTGTCTGTTGCCCGGTTTTGAACAGTTTGACGGGCAGCATCTATAACACCAGGTGGCAGTCTAGTCTACAAACCAGTGTCTTTAAAATGGGACGAACTAAGGAGAGAACTCTGTGTCCTGTAGGTGATGTGCAGCCCCTGTTACCCACAGCATTGTACAGGAGCCAATTTCTCGCCCTCTCTGTACCCTATAAAATCCCACTGAGTGGGTGGGGAAGGTGCCATTGAGACCCCAATCAGATCAACCATGGTCTAATTGAATTAGTGCAGCACACTCAAAGGGCTGAAGGGCCTCTTCCTTATCTTTGTTCATGTACCTATTTCGTGTGTTTGAACACACATTAACATTTCATATTTTAGACAGAAGCAAGGGCACCCTGGTGCTGCTCTGCATTAAGTCGGCGAGCTCAACACTGTCCTGAGATAGTTTCTTATACAGCTTACCTGTCAACTGGAGGCCTTCGGGAGAGTTGTGTTCAGTTTATAACCCTCTCCCCTGTCTCCCCTTTCCTGTGCAAAATCACTTAAATTTACAGTAAATTGTATCACCCCTTGTGTTTTCAGAATGAGGCAGATTTTGCTTCATATTGTGGTGCTGCTGCCTGAGTAGATCTGTCCGAACAAACTCGGAAGATGGTTACAGAACATGGAGAAGCCATCCAGCCCATTGTGGCTGTGAGGAACGTACAATGATGTAGATAGATGAGCAACTTCATCTGTGTTGAGAGTGTGGTGCTGGAAAAGCACAGCAGGTCAGGCAGCATCCGAGGAGCAGGAGAATCAATGTTTCAGGCAAAAGCCCTTCATCATCTTCATCGGTACCATTCCCCTGTCTTCTCCCTGGAACCTTGAGCATCCTTCCTTTTTAAGTAACCACCTTTTGAAAGGTATCTGCCTGTACCATATTCTCAGGCAGTACATTCTGGAACCGAACAACTCGCTGTGATTTTCCTCATGTTAGCTTTTGCAACATTGGCTTATGAATTTAAACCTGACCCCCCAACTAGTCAGACGCTAGGTAAACCGCAGCAAGTAACTCCCCTCCTCACTCCCCTAAGTCTGCCCACTATCTACAAGGCACAAGTCAGGAGTGTGATGGAATACTCCCCACTTGCCTGGATGACTGCAACTCCAACGACATTCAACAACCTCGACACCACCCAGGACAAAGCAGCCCACTTGATTGGTACCACATTCACAAACATCCACTCACAACACTAACCGATGCTCTACAGCAACAGTGTGTACAATCTACAAGGTGCACTGCAAAAATTCACCAAGGTTCCTTAGGCAGCATCATTCAAACTCACAACCACTTCCATCTAGGACAAGGGCAGCAGATACGTGGGAACACCACCCCCTGTATGATCCCCTCCAAGCCACTCACTATCCTGACTTGGAAATAGATCAGAGTAAAAAATGAGGTCTGCAGATGCTGGAGATCACAGCTGAAAATGTGTTGCTGGTTAAAGCACAGCAGGTTAGGCAGCATCTCAGGAATAGGGAATTCGACGTTTCGAGCATAAGCCCTTCATCATTCCTGATGAAGGGCTTATGCTCGAAACGTCGAATTCCCTATTCCTGAGATGCTGCCTAACCTGCTGTGCTTTAACCAGCAACACATTTTCAGTTGGAAATAGATCACTATTCCTTCACTGTCACTGGGTCAAAATCCTGGAATTCCCTCCCTAAGAACATTGTGTTGTACCAAATGGACTGCAGGAGTTCAAGAAGGCAATTTGTTTATACTTTCTCAAGGGATTCTAGAATGGGCCAGTGAAGCCCAGATGCATAAAGCATTTCTTTTTGTCCCTCTGTATTACCTTCAGATCCTTCCTAAACTGTGGTATCCAGAATTGGACACTCCAGACTGCAACAAAGGAGCAGTGTGTTGAAATGATGTGGATGTAACCATAGGAGGATTGGTTCGTAAGTTTGCAGATGACACCAAAGTTGGAGGTGTAGTGGACAGCAAAAAAAAAGTTACCTCAGAATACAACGGGACCTTGATCAGATGAACCAATGGGCCGAGGAGGGCAGATGGAGTTTAATCTCAATAAATTTGAGGTGGCTACATTTTGCTAAGGCAGATCAGAGCAGGACGTTTACACTTAATGGTAGGTCCTAAAGAGTGTTGCCAAACAAACAGACCTTGGAGTGCAGGTAATAATTCCTTGAAAGTGGAGTCGCACTTAGGTAGATAGTGAAGAAGGAATTTGATACTCGAGACTTCATTGGTCAGTGCATTGAGTTTTGGAGTAGGGCAGACACAAAATCTTTGGAGGAGGGTATTGCCAAGGTGAGCAGAAACTGGGCAAATGGAACCACTCCTCCTTCGCCATTACAGGTAAAAACCCGGTCATCTGGCCCATTGCCCGAATCTGCACCACTGTAGTCACCCGAGCCATTTTCCCCTTCATCTGGAAGTCTAAGATGGATAATGTCACCAGGGACACCATGTCCAAAGCTCTGGATAAGGGGTTCGGGGGGGTGGAGGGTGTGAAGTGGAAGTATTTACCCAATGACGCCCTCATCCTAATGGCCATCTTTGTGTGTGGCTCCATTAAGCAGTGTGTAGAGCTTTGGTACTCAAACAATAAGTGTCGCTATGTACTAACGTTCTACCTGTCCCTCGTGTTGCGAAGGATGAGCATGGCCTCAGTGTTGCAGAACGCTCCAAATAGTTAGACCATTCCATATCGCCTGTCTGTTGTGGAGAAGAAAAGCAACTTTTTTTTAATATACATATTTATTAAAAAATGTTTACTCTTACAAAAAAAACCATAAAGTTATAAAAGTACTGAAGTACAGAAAAGAAATAATATCACATTATTATGTTACAGTAATGTTCACAATAAACTACCTACTACTCTGCAAGATACAATCATATAGTCATTGAACCTTAGAGATGTACAGCGCAGAAACAGACGCTTTGGTCCAACTTGATCATGCCGACCAGATGTCCCAACCCGATTTGTCCCACCTGCCAGCACCCGGCCATATCCCTCCAAACTCTTCCTATTCATATACCCATCCAGATACCTCTTAAAATGTTGCAATTATACCAGCCTCCTCCACTTTCTCTGGTAGCTCATTCCACACATGTACCACCCTCCGACACTTCAGGGAAAACAGCCCCAGCCTGATCAGCCTCTCCCTGTAGCTCAAACCCTCCAAACTTGGCAACATCCTTAGAAATCTTTTCTGAACCCTTTCAAGTTTCACAACATCTTTCCGATAGGAAGGAGACCAGAACTGCATGCAATATTCCAAAAGTGGTCTAACCAATGTCCTGTACAGCTGTAACATGACCTCCCAACTCCTGGACTCAATACTCGGACCAATAAAGGAAAGCATACCAAGCACCTCCTTCACAATCCTATCTACCTGTGACTCCATTTCCAAGGAGCTGTAAACCTGCACTCCAAGGTCTGTTTGTTCAGCAACACTCCCTAGGGCCTTACCATTAAGTGAATAAGTCCTGCTAAGATATGCTTTTCCAAAATGCAGCACCTCACATTTATCTGAATTAAACTCCATCTGCCACTTCTCAGCCCATTGGCCCATCTAATCAAGATCCTGTTGTAATCTGAGATAACCTTCTTCGCTGTCCACTACACCTTCAATTTTAGTGTCATCTGCAAATCTGCTAACAATATCTCTTATGCTCACATCCAAATCATTTATATAAATGATGAAAAGTAGTGGACCCTGCACCAATCCTTGTGGCATTCCACTGGTCACAGGCCTCCAGTCTGAAAAACAACCCTCCACCACCATCCTGTTTTCTATCTTTGAGGTAGAAGACAGTCGTCTCATATTTACTTAACTTAATCCACATTAGAATAAACTCAAACTAAATAAACTAGTATTAAATTAAATTACAGTCCACTAAAATTAAATTATATTGCATGTCACTACATTACCTTGCCCCACTCGCAGCACATACACCGAAGCCCGCGTCCGCGAGAGTAACAGTTACTACACCTGTATTTACTAGATCTCCCCACCCTGGGGTCCCCAGGCCACCATATACGGCCCTCGTGGCTATATAAAGGCCCTAATCAGGATCGCCGATAGATCCATGTCTATGTAATTTAGAAAGGACTGTCATGTCTTATAAAATTGCTCTGTTCCATGGTTCACCATACTTGTCAGATAATCTGGAGGGATGTGCTCCATCACAAGTCTGCACCACCCCGCAAGACTTGGAGGTTTTCCTAATATCCAATTTATTAGAATGTTCTTCCATGCACAGTGTGTAAGAATGTTAAATAACCTGTTCCCATGCTCACCCAGGGAGGGCGGATTGGGCAAACGAAGGGATACCAGCTCCTCCTTAACTTCCATTCCCAGGATTCTCTCCAGCTCATTCACTATGGCACCCCAATATCGGTGAATCTTATAGCAGGACCAAAAGCAATGTGTAAGGGTGCCTGTACAGATTTTACATCGAGGACATTTCCGAGAAGATCCTTTCTTAAACTTTGCTAACCTCTCTGGCACCATATGGTCCCTATGAAGGATCTTCAATTGCATTGCTCACGTTTTATTGCATATTGAAATTTTCTTTCTATTCCCCCATATATCCTCCCATATTTCCATGCGATTTCTTCCCCTAGCTCCTGATTCCAGATCCCATTGTGTCTCTCCATATCCCCCAAGGTGTTCCATCTCTGCAGATGATATATGATACTAACCAAGAGAGTGCCCCCACATCGGAGCACTGTTCTTTCTATATAGGGCTGAGCCAAAAGCGTGGTCTTCTTCTGTGTATAATCCCTTATCTGGAAGTATTGGAAAAGGTCCCTATTAGGGCTGCTGTATTTCTGACTTAATTGGTTGAAAGACATCAAGACAGCTCCCTCGAATAAATCTCCCAAACAGGATATTCCCTTATCCTCCTGTCATCCTGATTCCCCCTCAGCCGAAATAAAATGCTCAGAGACACAGTATAGTTTTACCTCTTTCATCCTTATTCCAAGCCCTGGAGGAAGAGCGAATGATTGCCCATGTGCACAAGGACACGGCTTTTTAGTCTACTTTGGAAGAGCAGTTTCTGAATGAATTATATAGTCATTATATAGGGCTCTGGACAGGATGAGCCAGCTGACCACGGCACCATGGTGCAGAAGGCCATTCAAGAGTGGGGAGCAAAAAGACAAGTAGTTGTTATAGGGGATTCTATAATTAGGGGGACAGATAGTATCCTTTGCAAGTCGAATCGGGAGTCTCGCATGGTGCGTTGCCTGCCCGGTGCCAGGATGCGGGACATCTCTGACCGGCTTGAAAGGATATTGGAGCGGGAAGGGGAGGATCCAGTTGTTGTAGTACACGTTGGGACTAACAACATAGGCAAAGCTAGGGTGGAGGACCTGATTGGGGATTATCAAGCACTAGGAAGGAAATTGAAGTACAGGTCCTCAAGGGTCATAATCTCCGGATTACTGCCCGAGCCACGTGCCAATTGGCATAGGGATAAGAAAATTAGGGAAGTAAACACGTGGCTAAGGGATTGGTGTGGGAAAGAGGGACTCCACTTCATGGGGCATTGGCATCAGTTTTGGAACCGTTGAGACGGTCTCCACCTGAACCGATCAGGTACCAATGTTCTAGCAAAGAGGATAAATAGGGTGGTCAGTAGGACTTTAAACTTCTGAGTTGGGGGGAAGGGAAAGTGAAAGCGACAGGGAGTATGGAGTTGGAACATACTGGAAATGGAAACATACCGTGTGTGTGGCACAGTGGTTAGCACTGCTGCCTCGCAGCGCCAGAGACCCGTGTTCAATTCCCACCTCAGGCGACTCTCTGTGTGGAGTTTGCACATTCTCCCAGTGTCTGCGTGGGTTTCCTCTGGGTGCTCCAGTTTCCTCCCACAATCCAAAAATGTGCAGGTTAGGTGAATTGGCCATGCTAAATTGCCCGTAGTGTTAGGTGAAGGGGTAAATGTAGGAAAATGGGTCTGGATGGGTTACACTTCAGCGGGTCGGTGTGGACTTGTTGGGGTGAAGGGCCTGTTTCCACACTGTAGGGAATCTAATCTAATAAGCAACAGGATAGCATATGTGCAGGCGGATTTAAACTCGAGGCAGACTGGGAATGCAGCAAAAAGGAAGGATAACTTAGGACATCTTATGACTTCCAATATCTCTAATGATAAGAAAGTTAGCATTAAGGCACTTTACCTGAATGCTCATAGCATTCGTAACAAAGCAGATGAACTAATGGCACAGGTCATCGTGAATGCTTATGATGAGGTAGGCATCACAGAGACGTGGTTACAGGGGGGTCAGGACTGGCAGTTAAACATCCAAGGATTTTCAACTTATCGAAAAGACAGAGGGGGTGGGGTTGCCTTGTTAGTTAAGAACAAAATTAAATCTATGGCACTGAATGACACAGCGTCAGATGATGTGGAGTCTGTGCGGGTGGAATTGAGGAACCACAAAGGCAAAAATAACCATAATGGGAGTAATGTACAGACCTCCCAACAGTGGTCAGGACCAGAGGTGCAACATGTACTGGGAAATAGAGAAGGCATGGCAGAAAGGCAAGGTCACAGTGATCATGGGAGACTTCAATATGCAGGTGGACCGGGTAAATAATGTTGCCAGTGGATCCAAAGAATGGGAATTCATGGAATGCTTACAGGATGGCTTTTTGGAACAGCTTGTCATGGAGCCCACAAGGGAGCAGGCTATTCTGGACCTAGTGCTATGTAATGAACCAGACTTTATAAAAAATCTTAAAGTAAGGGAACACTTAGGAAGCAGCGATCATAATATGGTGGAGTTCAGTCTGCAGTTTGAAAGAGAGAAGGCAAAATCGGATGTAATTGTGTTACAGTTAAATAAAGGTAATTATGAGGGCATGAGAGAGGAACTGACGAAAATAGACTGGAAGAAGAGACTAGCGGGGAAGACAGTAGAGCAAAAATGGCAGGAGTTTGTGGGTATAACTGAGGACACTGTACAGAGGTTCATCCCCAAGAAAAGAAAGATTATCCGGGGAGGGATTAGACAGCCATGGCTGACAATGGAAGTCAGGAAATGTATTAAAGAAAAAGAGAGATCCTATAAAGTGGCCAAGAGCAGTGGGAAATCAGAAGATTGGGAAGGCTACAAAAACAAACAGAGGATAACAAAGAGAGAAATAAGGAAGGAGAGGATCAAACATGAAGGTAGGCTAGCCAGTAATATTAGAAATGATAGTAAAAGTTTCTTTTAATACATAAGAAACAAACGATAGGCAAAAGTAGACATTGGGCCACTTCAAACTGATGCTGGAAGCCTAGCAATTGGAGATAAGGAAATAGCAAGAGAACTAAACAAGTACTTTGCGTCAGTCTTCACAGTGGAAGACATGAGTAATATCCCAACAATTAAAGGGAGTCGGGGGCTGAGTTGAGTATGGTTGCCATTACAAAAGAGAAAGTGCTAGAAAAGCTAAAAGGTCTTAAAATTGATAAATCTCCTGGCCCCGATGGGATACATCCTAGAGTTCTGAGGGAGGTGGCTGAGGAAATAGCGGAGGCATTGGTTGAGATCTTTCAAAAGTCACTGGTGTCAGGGAAAGTCCCGGATGATTGGAAGATCGTCGTTGTAAACCCCTTGTTCAAGAAAGGATCAAAACAAAAGATGGAAAATTATAGGCCAATTAACCTAACCTCGGTTGTTGGTAAAATTCGAGAATCCATCATTAAGGATGAGGTTTCTAAATTCTTGGAAGAGCAGAGTAAGATTAGAACAAGTCAACAAGGATTTAGTAAGGGGAGGTCATCCCTGACAAACCTGTTGGAATTCTTTGAAGAGGTGACAAGTACATTAGACCAGGGAAACCCAGTGGATGTGGTCTATCTAGACTTCCAAAAGGCCTTTGATAAGGTGCCACATGGGAGGCTGCTGAACAAGGTGAGGGCCCATGGTGTTTGAGGTGAGCTACTGCTATGGATTGAGGATTGGCTGTCTGACAGAAGGCAGAGAGTTGGGATAAAAGTTTCTTTTTTGGAATGGCAGCCGATGACAAGCGGTATCCTGCAGGGTTCAGTGTTGGGGCCGCAGCTGTTCACGTTATATATTAATGATCTAGATGAAGGGACTGGGGGCACTCTAGCGAAGTTTGCCGATGATACAAAGTTAGGTGGACAGGCAGGTAGTACTGAGGAAGTGGGGAGGCTGCAGAAGGATCTAGACAGTTTGGGAGAGTGGTCCAGGAAATAGCTGATGGAATTCAACGTGAGCAAGTGCGAGGTCTTGCACTTTGGAAAAAAGAATACAAGCATGGACTACTTTCTAAACAGTGAGAAAATTCATAAAGCCAAAGTACAAAGGGATCTGGGAGTGCTAGTCGAGGATTCTCTAAAGATAAACATGCAGATTGAGTCCGTGATTAAGAAAGCAAATGCAATGTTGTCATTTATCTCAAGAGGGTTGGAATATAAAAGCACCGTTGTGCTACTGAGACTTTATAAAGCTCTGGTTAGGCCCCATTTGGAGTACTGTGTCCAGTTTTGGTCCCCACACCTCAGGAAGGACATACTGGCACTGGAATGTGTCCAGCGGAGATTCACACGGATGATCCCTGGAATGGTAGGTCTAACATACGAGGAACGGCTGAGGATCCTGGGATTGTATTCATTGGAGTTTAGAAGATTAAGGGGAGATCTAATAGAAACTTACAAGATAATACATGGCTTGGAAAGGGTGAACGCTAGGAAATTGTTTCTGTTAGGCGAGGAGACTAGGACCAGTGGACACAGCCTTAAAATTAGAGGGGGTAAATTCAGAACAGAAATGCGGAGACATTTCTTCAGCCAGAGAGTGGTGGGCCTGTGGAATTCATTGCCGCAGAGCACGGTGGAGGCCGGGAAGCTAAATGTCTTCAAGGCAGAGATTGATAAATTCTTGATGTCACAAGGAATTAAGGGCTATGGGGTGAATGCGGGTAAGTGGAGTTGAAATGCCCATCAGCCATGATTGAATGGCGTAGTGGTCTCGATGGGCCGAATGGCCTTACTTCCACTCCTGTGTCTTATGGTCTTATAGTACGAAGACAATCACACATTTAACTACACAAAAAGGGTTTGCCCATTTCAATATTCTTTGAATTCTTCAAGTCTGTTACTCTGTTCACTTTTTATGATATTATCAAGTTTTAGACAATCATAAACTTCTAAATTGTCTTGCCTCAACAATTCAGTCAATCATAAACAACAATCAATGGTCCTAAAATCAAATCCTTGGGGGCCTCCTTTCAGATTATTCAAAAATTATTTTCTTTTAACAAATTGATACTTGGCTAATGTAAAAACTGTCAGGAAAAGTACTTCAAAAGTTTGGAACAGCAAGTAAACAAAATGTTTACTGTACTTTCGCAATTGAAGAAGCAGTTTCAGTTCAGATTTAAATCTCAAATATTCATGGGAAACAAACACAGAATATTTTTTAAAAATTTCTCCAAATGAAACTTCCCAAAAAAAACAGTTGGAATTATAGTGACAACTTTGGTAGAGATCAACTTTCTTCGAATTTGCAGTATGAAAGGGGCCCGTGAAGTCTTAACACTAATTAACAGAATTTAAACAGCTCAGCCTCAAGTTCTGATATTCTCTAGAAAATCTTGACAAAAGATCAACCTCAAAATGCACTCTTCTCTTTGTGAACACTCTGCATTAAAAACACTGATACTATAATACAATACTCTCATCTGGTTAAAGCATGACCACTGACCCAACTGTTCCTTTTTAAACAGGCATTGCAGAATTTCAAACAAATCAAGGCACTCAATTAATTTGTTTTAAGGTTACAAGTTTGATTATTCTAAAAAGGACATAAAGGGCGGCACGGTGGCACAGTGGTTAGCACTGCTGCCTCACAGCGCCTGAGACCCGGGTTCAATTCCTGACTCAGGGGACTGACTGTGTGGAGTTTGCACAATCTCCCCGTGTCTGCGTGGGTTTACTCCGGGTGCTCCGGTTTCCTCCCACAATCCAAAGATGTGCGGGTCAGGTGAATTGGCCATGCTAAATTGCCCGTAGTGTTAGGTTAGGGGTATTGGTGGGTTGCGCTTCGGCAGGTTGGTGTGGACTTGTTGGGCCAAAGGGCCTGTTTCCACTCTGTAAGTAATCTAATCTAATAATGTTGTACAATTTCAATATAAAAACAAAATCTGCCCCATAACATCACCCACAAAACACATTGAATCAGGATCTCAATTCAATCAAGATAAAACTGTTACTTAAAAGGATTTTCCAAACCAGTATTTTAACAAACCAACATTTTTAAGCACCAAGCACTCACAGCATAATTTACATTCAAACTTTCCTTTTACAACCCAAGTATTAGAACAACCTTCAATTCAGCATTTCTCGTTTATTTTCGCATCCTCTCGCTGAAATTACATAGAACAAAAGAGAGAGACTTTGCAGCAGACCACATGGCACCGCAGTCCAAGCTACTCTCTTCCCCCAGAACAAAGACTTGGACAGCCTCAAATTTTGCCACTCGGAGTCTTTAATCCCTTTCTCACTTTACTTATCATGGGGTCTTGAATCAGAAAACCCAAATCCCACTTAAACACAGAAAACTCGAACCCCAATTAAACACAAAAAGCTCGAATCCCCATTAAACACAGAAAGCTCGGACCTTTCTTAAACACAGAGAGCTTAAACCTCTCTCAAACATATGGAGACCTTGACCCTCACTCAAACATAGAGACCTTGAACCTCACTCAAACAGAGAGCTTGAACCTCAACCAAACCCATCCCAGGGGACTCTAACCCCAGTACCACGCAGAGGACTTGAACCTTAATCACACCTCCCTACCGCCAATGCAGCACAGAGGACTTGAACCTCTGCCTGCCAGTGCACTTGCAAAACTGTGTCTCTCAACTGAATTAATTTGAGGAATCCGTAGAATAGAGAGCAATTGAACAAGGGGATCATCTCCAGCACACAGGAATATCGAGAGGGACCAAGGTTTAAAATCTTACCTTCTGGGCCCATCCATCTCGAGTTACCAAGGTTCCGGATGGCTGCTGACACCGTCCGCTTGTAACCATCCATTTGAATCCTGCCGACTACGCCAATATTGTCATCCCATTCCCCCCTCAGTCAAAGCAAAGCATTCAGAGACACAGTATGATTTCACCTCCCTCATCTTTATTCTGGGGTCTGGAGGGAGAGAGAACAATTGCCCATGTGCACAGAGATATGTGTTCATGATCTTCTCTGGAAGAGCAGTTTCTGAATTAACTATATAGTCATTTTACAAGGAGGAGCATCCAGGGAAGGCAACACACATTTTAATTGGGTGACCATTACAATTATTGAATGTCAATAGAAAGATTAATCCATCTGCTGTTACACAATGAATAACTGGTTTCACATAATGAATACTTTACACTTTGTTAACTGACATTCCATACTGAATGCGACCTCGTTTTGTCAAATGGCTCTACATAATGAATGCTTTTCCACCTTGTTAACCCGTTACCCTTGCCTCCAGTACCCCATTGTTAACTGTAACTTCTTATCTGATCTGAGTCATGCTCAGCTGAACTTCTTGTTTCACAAAACTCAGAACTCTTTCCCTGCCTGCTTATTTAGTCACTCCCATGCTCTAAAGCCGGAGCCCATTGAACCCGGTCTAAATCCTGGGGCTCCCACTAATGGGGTGAATGGTGAAGTCTTGAGCAAATTGCTCTCACCTTGCTGCATTATCTTCCATGCTTTCACTGTATTTATAATAATCGGGCTCTCAGGGTTCAATACCAGATCTCGTCTTATCCATAAACAATAAGTTGATGAGGGGACATCTCACCTGCAAAGCCTCAACATCAAGCCATATTGACCTTGAGTCCTCACACACCCATTCACCCACATATGACAGTAGGACGCCTATGTAGTATCTCTGGGAGGTCCACCCACCCCCACCCCCCCATATCCTGCGGTAGTTGCAGCTTGATAAATTTAATTAGGGGGCACCTACAGAACCAAATAAATGATCCAAGCCAACCGGCAAACCTCCGCAGCACCTGGTTGGGTAATAAAACGGAAGCATCCTCATAGGATATAACAACCAAGGAAGAACATTCAGTTTAATCAAGGCTATACGGCCTAATCATGATATGGCTAGTTCCTCCCACCGCTGCAAGTCCTGTTCTATTCTCTGAAACGACTCTACAAAGTTAGCTCTGTACTGCTGACGGAAGGTAGGGCTAAAAAAAAAATTCCCAGACAGAAAAAACCTTTCTGTGGCCATCTAAAAGGAAACTCCATTCCGTCCTCCAGCGTCAGTATTTTCACCAATCCCCCCACGGGCAAGACTTCCAACTTGTAAAATTTATCCTGTATCCCAAAAAACCGCTGGTTTAATGTTTTGTATTAATCGGGAATGGACTTTTCCAGGTTAGCCAAAAACAGAAGGACATCATCCACATAAAGAATAATTTTGTGTTCCCTAATCCCCACCTTTGGTGCCACTATTTCAGGGCCCTCTGCCTTACTGCCTCTTGCACCTCCTTTATAGTCAGAGAGGCATTTACAAGGGAAGCCTGATCTACATTTATACCAGGGAGGTCTAGGTTTTCAAAAAGGGTGCCATTCTCTCTATTCTTTCTTTTTCTTTAAAATAATGGAGATATTGACCTCCCTTAGAGAGGGCAGAAGGCAGTCCTGGCTATACAACTCTCTAGTAGTGGTTCAGCTAACGTGTATAAGCTGCTTATAAAACTCACTTGGGAACTCCTCAGGACCGGATGCCTTGCCCCCTTGGAGCAGACCTCAGCACCGGGGTGGCACAGTGGTTAGCACTGTTGCCTCACAGCGCCAGGGACCCAGGTTCGGTTCCGCCCTTGGGTGACTGACTGTGTGGAGTTTGCACGTTCTCCCCGTGTCTGTGTGGGTTTCCTCCGGGTGCTCCGGTTTCTCCCCACAATCCAAAGATGTGCAAATTAGGTGAATTGGTCATGCTAAATTGCTCATAGTCAAGGGTAAGTATGGGGAGTGGGTCTGGGTGGGTTACGCTTCGGAGGGTCAATGGACTTGTTGGGCTGTAGGGCCTGTTTCCATATTATAGGGAATCTAATCTAGTCCATCCCCACAGCCCTCCAACCAGTATAACTGCATAGAATTCCTGAAATCTGGCATTAATTGTTTTCTGCTCACGAGTGACATTGCCAGTTCTCTCCCTAATAGACACAATGGACTGTGGGGCACTTTCTTCCTAGCCAGGTAAGCCCCATAATCAAACAGGCTTTGCTTTGCAAAGTAGACCCCTAGTCTTCGCCGCTTGTGTGAGAACTGAGTCCGGAGCAGTCCAGAGAGCCGTGACCCGTTGTAACTTAACCACAGATGTTCTTTAATAACACGCCGACTAGGCTGCCTTCAGATGCTGCTCCCCTCTTTGTCTCTTTCTCGTTGTTGAGTATGAAATAATCAGACCCCTTAAGAGTGCTTTTTTAGTCTCCCAGAGCACTGATGGGTTACTGGCCGTATCCCAATTAATGTCCCAAAAAGCCCTGAACCCTTGTAATGTACTGTATAAAGTTGCCATTCTTCAACAGAAATGAATCTATGTGCCACTGCCATGTGTCTATTCCACTAACCTTGGTCTTAACATCCAAATACACAACTACATGGTCCGAAATAGTTATGTTCCCAATCTTGCAGGCCGACACTAAGTCCAACACACCAACGGAACAAAGAACATGTCAATTCTTGTGGCACTTGTGTAGGTTGAAGTGAAGGTTAAAATCCCTCCCATTAGGATGGAGACACCTTCACACATTTACTAGCCCCAACTCCTCACACATGACCACTAACTGTCTAGACTTCAGGGTATACCCGACAGACCCCTTGGCATCCTGTCTACCTCAGGGTCCATGAGACGATTAAAGTCTCCTCCTTTAACCCCAAGAGCCATTAATTTAGAGACCACGTGGAATAAAAATTTAAGAGGATGCTCTGGGAAGGGGGGGGGGCAACAGTAAACATTCAGGATGCCATATTCTTCTCCGTGTACCAGAGCCTTGGGAATGATGAACCATCCATATTCTTCCTTGATGTGGTCTGTCACCTGAAATGGGAGGTTCCTGTGTACCAGTATGGCCACTCCTCTGATTTTGGAGTTGAAGGAGGAGAAGAATACTCTATGGTATCCCTGCTGTAACTTCAGATGTTCACTATTGGTTAAATGTATCTCTTGCAACAGAGTGATGTCAACCCATTCCTTCTTAAGATTTGAAAGCACCTTCTTCCTTTTAATGGGGAATGGCTCCCTTTATATTCCAGGTGCACCACCTGAACAGATCACTAGCCATGGCCGCACACTACAGCCCGCGGTTCCCCGAGAGGAAGTAACCCATTCAATGTGCAGCGAGTGGGAAAAACACAGACCTTATCAAATCTAAAAACTATTCCTACAAGCACAACTAAAACTAAGGAAAAAAAACACTACCCCTAATTTGAACAAATAAATACAAAAACCACAAATCGCCAGAGATCTCCCCCCTCCATAGGGGGCATTCGCTCCCAACCTTACAGCTGTCCTGGTACTTCCAGTTAGGGCCATGCCTCAAACCCAGGCAATGGAAAAACATGTTATTTACACTCCTGTAAGTTAACAATGGATTCCCTCTCCTCCTCTCCCTCATCTCAACCCCACACATCTTTACACCAAAAAAAGTAACCACCCCTCACCCAGAAAAACAGTACAGTAGAATAATAGATAACTATTAAGTGCATACAATATAAAACAAACTAGGTTTTACCCCAAAGCAATCCCAAGCCTATAAGACCTGAAACCACAAAAGGAAAAAGAACAAAGAAAGAGAAGATTAAAATAAATGTATGCTATTGTCCGTACACATCTTTTCCACTTTCCCCCTCAGTCCAAGTCTATTATTTCAGTGAGTTCAAAAATTCTTTTGCTTTTTCTGCCGAGTCGACGTTATAGACAAATCCCTCCATAATTCAAATGTAGCGCTGCCGGGTACATCAGAGATTATTGAATATTTAAATCTCTTAATGTTTTCTTTACATCATCAAAAGTCTTCCTTTTCTTAACTGTGGCCCAAGAAAAACCATTATCCTCGAACCTGTATAAACCAGAGCCCGTGGATCTCTTCCCAGTCTTCTGGCTGTTTCTACTATTGACTGCTTTTCTTTATAGTGCTGGAGTTGCACTGGGACTGGGCGGGGGGACTGGGCTGGCCTGGACTGCACATCGCAATCTGGTGGGCCCGCTCCACACTCACCCAGCTCGACTCAATCTCCAGCCTCAGGAACGCCGGGAGCCTCCTCTCAAGAAATTCAACAAGGCTTTCGCCCTTCCCATGCTCCGGAAGACGTAAGTTTTTTTCTCTGACCTCGGTTTTCGAGGTCGTCTACTTGTTCCAGCAGGACCCGAACCCCCACCTTCCAAGGTTGGGACCCGCCCCTCGGAGTTCTCTGTCGTGGTCACGGAGGCCACAGCCCTTCAATCCACCACTTCCACGCACCGATCCAGAGCCCGGATCTCCTGCTCGTGCTTTGTCAGTAAGGCAGTTATCGACTCCAGCGTTGTTTCGATTGCAAAACTCCGTGAGTAGATGCTGCTGCTCCACCAAACTTAAAATCCCTACCGTGGGAGTCAAGGCAGTGGCTGTGGGTGTGCCTGACACAGTAGGGGAGTACTCTGCCTGCTGCACTCCCCTTTCCTTTCAATGTCTTCATTTCAACACCAAAGCCTCCAAATCCTAATTTAAAGGGATTCCAGGTGCTCTACCTACTTTATACTAAAATATTTCCTCAGGGGTGACTGACGGGGGGAGAGGGGTGGTGTTGGAGCCCACCTTGCCCAGGGTATGGCACAAAGCCCAACTCACACTGCCATCATCTTGAATGTCTTGAAAAGCACCTTTCACCACCAGTCCATCAGCAAGGAGTCAGCACGTAGCATCCTCAAGATCATATGGGAAAAGAAGAGGGTGGACCCTGTTGCCTGGTTCCCTGAGCAGACTGTCAGAGTCAATTGGCAGAATATTTCATCGCCAAACCTTTCCAACAGGCACCAAGACATCATTTGGCTAGTGGTGAGAGGGCACTGCCCATCAGATCCTTCATGTCCACCTGGTCTGTCTGCACCACTATACGCTGCCCTCGAAGTGGCTGCAGGGGAGTGGAGACTGTCACACATCTCCTACTGGAACATGTCTTTGGAAAGGACATTTTTGTTTTTGTTGACGTTTGACCTGCGCAGCTACGTGACACAGGACCCTGTGCTTTATGATCTGTTCTCTGGAACACACACTGAGGCAATCATTGACTGCACTTGGAGGACCATCAATTTGTGAAAAATGCTCTTTGGTCTACCCGAAACTTGTTAATCTTCCTCGACTTAATGTTGCAGACTGGCACATTCCATGGTCCAGGACTACGTGCTGAGAGGTGCAGTAAAGCTTGGGGCAGTGGGGAAAAACCACAGTGTAAGATCTTTCTGACAAAAAAAAACAAGGATCTGTTAAGATCTGAGACCCCCTTATTGCCTGAATGGAAATGGAAATGATTTCCTTCCATGACTAGCAAAATGTTTTTTGTTATAACTGGATTGAAGATTAAATGAGGAATGGCAAGTGTTACTGTATTTTCTGCAAAGTCTGTATAGATCTGTTTTTGGCATTTTTACTTACTTATTGATAATTCATAGTCATAGAGATGTACAGTATGGAAATGCATCACTGGAATAGACGTTAGCTAAAGAAGATAGCATTGAGTGAATGCAGAAGATTCCCAGAAAGAAACCAAGTACAGCTATGCCAATTGAAAAAGGAAACCAAGTCAATCATAGAATCATTATGGTGTGGAATCAGACCATTCAGTCCATCAAGTCTTCACTAACCTTTCAAAGAGCATCCCTTCTAGAACCTCCCCCCCACCCCTCCACCCTCCAGTTACCCTGCATTTCCCATGGCTAATCCACCTAACCTAAATATCCCTGGACACTATGGACAATTTAGTGTAGTCAATCCACCTAACCTGCACAGCTTTCCACTGTTGGAAACATTTGTGTCAATACAGGATGGTCACTGGCTCCCATTCCATTGATAATGTGAAACAAATGTTTTAAGTTCCACCATGAGTCGAGGGAACTCAATGAATTCTTTACTCTGCTGTTCTTGGACTCACTATTCCTTGACTGGCTGTTCCTTGACTTTATATCATTTAATTCCTTCCGCTCTTGAACAGGATTAAGGTCAAGAAATGCTTTGCTACTCGAGTGAGCATTCCTGATTATGTAGGTATGTATGATGCAGTATGTGCAGGTATTCTACAATCTGGCATCTCCCATAGTGTCCCATTGCCTGTAGCATACCATTAATCTGACTGGTATGCCTCCTTGACCATGTACTTGCACTGTTGCAGCTGTGTACAATGTTTTCTTAACCTTCAATCACTCTCTCATAATGTAGTGACATTCACTCCAGTCTCTAATTGAAATTAATGAGATGGCAAATAACCGAAATGTTGACTTGCCAAAATGTAAAGTCTGGGTCATCTACTTCTCCAAACAACACTTTACATTTTTCTCCTGTTGTAGATTATTCTACCTCATTATCCGCTTTATGTGGGTAGCTATTTAATTTCTTTTCTAAAACTGTGTTCTGCTTCTGCCCATTTTCTGCAAGTGACCTATTGTGTGACAGATATAGTATTCACTTTAATAGCAAGGCATTGTCTTTAGCTGTGAGGTTTCTTTACTCTGCAGCGCTGACATGGGCGTGTAGTGCCTAGAATTAGTCTTACGTGCTATATTAGTTTCTCACATCAGAGTCAGAGAGTCACAGAGATGTACAGCACAGAAACAGACCCTACAGTCCAATCGTCCACACCGACCAGATATCCCAACCCAATTTAGTCTCACCTGACAGCACCTAGCCCATATCCCTCAAACCCTTCCTATTCATACACCCAGATGCCTTTTAAATGTTGCAATTATACCAGCCTCCAACACTTCCTCTGGTAGCCCATTCCACACACACACCACCCTCTGTGTGAAAGAGTTGCCCCTTTGGTCTCTTTTACATCTTCCCCCGGCCCCCCCCCCCCCAACCCCCTCACCCTAAACCTATGCCCTCTAGTTCTGGACCCCTCCACCCCAGGGAAAAGACTTTGTCAATTTACCTTATCCATGCCCCTCATGATTTTATAAGCCTCTATAAGTTCACCCCTCAGCCTCCAACACTCCAGGGATAACAGCCCCAACCTATTCAACCTCTCCCTATAGCTCAAACCCTCCAACCCTGGAAACATTCTTGTCAGTCTTTTCTGAACCCTTATAGGTTTCACAACATCTTTCCAAAAGGAAGGAGACCAGAATTGCATGCAAAATTCCAACAGTGGCCTAACCAATGTCCAGTACAGCCGCAACATGACCTCCCAACTCCTGTACTCAATACTCTGACCAATAAAGGAAAGCATACCAAATGCCTTCTTCACTATCCTATCTACCTGCAATTCCACTTTCAAGGAGCTATGAACCTGCACTCCAAGGTCTCTTTGTTCAGCAACATTCCCCAGGACCTTACCATTAAGTGTATAAGTCTTGCTAAGATTTGCTTTTCTAAAATGCAGCACCTCGCATTTATCTGAATTAAACTCCATTTGCCATTCCTCAGCCCATTGGCCCATCTGGTCCAGATCCTGTTGTACTCTGAGGTAACCCTCTTCACTGTCCAATACACCTCCAATTTTGGTGTCATCTGCAAACTTACTAATTTTACCTCTTATGCTCGCATCCAAATCATTTATATTAATGATGAAAAGTAGTGGACCCAGCACCAATCCCTGTGGTACTCCATTGGTCACAGGCCTCCAGTCTGAAAAACAACCCTCCACCACCATCCTCTGTCTTCTACTTTTGAGCCAGTTCTGTATCCAAATGGCTAGTTCTCCCTGGATTCCATGAGATCTAACCTTGCTAACCAGTCTCCCATGGGGAACTTGTCGAAAGCCTTACTGAAGTCCATATAGATCACACCTACTGCTCTGCCCTCATCAATCCTCTTTGTTACGTCTTCAAAAAACTCAATCAAGTTTGTGAGATGTGATTTCCCATGCACAAAGCCATGTTGACTATTCATAATCAGTCCTTGCCTTTCCAAATACATGTACATCCTGTCCCTTAAGATTCCTTCCAACAACTTGCCTACCAGTGAGGTCAGGCTCACCGGTCTATAGTTCCCTGGCTTGTCCTTTCTTAAGTAGTGTCACTACGTAAGCCAATCTTCCAGCACCTCACCTGTGACTATCCATAATACAAATATCTCAGCAAGAGGCCCAGCAATCATTTCCCTCACTTCTCACAGAGTTCTAGGGTACGCCTGATCAGATCCTGGGGATTTATGTCTTTTGCTTTCTGTTTTAATAATTAAATAGATTCAGCTATCTCTTGTGCCAAAATTGATCTTATCCTCTTAGGGTTGATCTGCAATGCTTCCAGACTTATGCATCAGTCAGTATTTAATTGGTTTTCTCCAGTCAGGTCTTCATTGAATTATAATAAATCTGACAAAGACTCGGCAACAATTCCTACAGAAATTTATCTCTTATGAATTCTGAGTTTAAATCACCATAGCCACATTTGTTCACACTAGTAATCATTAATTCAATCATTTATGGATTTACTTGGATACTAGACTGTTCTTTTGCTGTTGCTAGCATTAGTACCGAAGCTGAAATCATTGTCAAAAGCCCTTAGGACCAACTTGTAAGTATCTATTCTTTCTTTTAGGCCATTGTGAGCTATACCATTGCCAGCTGTGTATAGAAAGTAACTACTTGTGCAACTTCTAACTTAGTATATAGTTTGAAAACTATTCTTTATCTCAGAAATTGTTCAAGGTGTTCAATTCTGTTCAAATCAAAATATGCCCTAAACATTGCTAACATGCCTGCTTCCACCATCTCCAATGGCGTGAGTTCCAGACACTGACCATCCTCAGTTTGAAAAATTTTCTCTGCATTTCTCCCCTAAACTTCTTCCCCTCACCTTGAACCTGTGCCCTCTTATAGTTGACCTTTCCACCCTGGGCAAAAAAACCTCTGACTACTCTTCATACATAATTATGAAGATCTCTTATCAGGTTGCCTCTCAGCTTCTGCCTTTCCAGTGAAAACAATCCTCATACCTAAAGCCATCCAGACCAGGCAACATCCTGGTAAACCTTCTCTGTACCCTCTCCAAACCATCCACATCATTCCTGGTGGTGTGACAATCAGAACTCCGCGTAATATTCCAAATATGGCCTAATTAATGTTTCATGTACTTACCAATTTTTATTTCAATGTCCCGACAAATGAAAGCAAGTGTACTCTATGTCTTTCTTGACTGTTTATTCTAGGAGAAAGCAAGGACTGCAGATGCTGGAGATCAGAGCTGAAAATGTGTTGCTGGAAAAGCGCAGCAGGTCAGGAAGCATCCAAGGAGCAGGAGAATCGACGTTTCGGGCATGAGCCCTTCTTCAGGATTCCTGAAGAAGGGCTCATGCCCGAAACGTCGATTCTCCTGCTCCTTGGATGCTGCCTGACCTGCTGTGGTTTTCCAGCAACACATTTTCAGCTCTGACTGCCTTATTCACCATGTTGTCACTGTCAGGGATCTTTGGGCGTATATACCCAGATCCCTCGGTATGTCAATGCTTCTAAAGGTGCTGTCATTTATTGTATAATTTGTACCTGAATCTGATCTTCCAAAATGCATCCCCTCATGTTTGTCGGGAAAATATTAATGTATCAATACTTCCAGAAATATTATCTCTGATGTCACGTCCTCCTGATATATTTTTGCTGCTGAAAGGCCATTTATTTTTCTGAAATAGCACTGTGCTGCTCTTTACTGCTGTGCCTGGGGAAAGTCACCATGTTGATGCAGCTCCATTGCATGTATCAGACATTATTTCTGATATTAACATCTGGATTAGAAACTTTAGATAGCTTCTTTTACTCTCTTGATATTATAACCTGCCACTTATTCTGAGGCATGCTCAATGATGGTGTAAAGAGGTTGAACAATGGCAAAGATAGCCACAGGCCTAATGAATTCCAACAACTGCTTTTGGAATTAACTTCAGTCAGTGTAAAGAGTAAATGGTTAATGCTATTTGCTAAAAATAGGAGGCTGTTCTGTGACAGAGGGCGAAGGTGTCAGAGACATGGTCTGTATCCATAATTGATGAACAATAGCTTATCAGCATAGACAGGCAAAGGAATAAATATCTAGTTCACATTCACTCAAAAAGGCAAGTACTTCTCTTGATGGTAATAGTAGGTGTAATGACAAACACCAAAGCCCATCTCTCACCTGACTCTCTAACAGCAGCCTCTGCAGGCTTTTTAAGTCATTGAGTTGTACACCACGGAAACAGACCCTTTGGTCCAACTTGTCCACGCTGACTAGATATCCCAACCTCATCTAGTCCCATTTGTTTGACAACTCAAACCCCAGTGCCACTGGTTTGTTTCTCCATGTTAATGCTGAAAAATGTTTTCATAACATCTTTTCCCCGTTCAGGCTGTCAGGTTTCAAATGGCCAGGAGCATGATGCAGAATGGTTCCTTCCTCTATGTGACTGTCCCTGAATCCCTTTAAAGTCAATTCATTGGTTGTTTAATTGACATCCATGTGTCATCAGTCAAGGATCCATTCCTTTACAGAAACAAACCTTCAAAATAACAGCCTGCCCCAAAAGGACAGGTCGCACAAACCTGTTTTGTGCAGGCACACACGGCAAATGCCAATAGCAGCAATTCTAGAGGGACATTATTCGGTCAGCACCAGTAACATGGGATACCTAGTCGGCCACGTCTGGTTCATAAGCTTGAAGAAAGGGGTGGAGAGATGGTACATGTTAAGCCTTGTATGTCTTCCTCTGCCCTCCCAATTTGTGAGATTTCTTTGCCCCCAACCCTGCAAGATCGTTAGGTACTTAAATATAATTACAAGTTGATGGAAGGTGTCTGTTAGACCAAACGATGGGTAGTTACCCCTCTCTGATTTCATTGCCATCTTGGGGCAAATGTGAGGAGTGTTCTCATACGAACATTGCTGAGACTTGGGTGAAATTCCTCATTCAGTTGTAGCTGTGACATTAATTAATTCATATGGAAATGCTCACACGCTATCAGTCACAGATTCATACACATTTTCAAAGCCAGTTATTGAACTCTTCTCCCTTTCTCTAGCTCTGTATGATAGCCATGTGTTTCATTTTGGCAAGAAATGCATGCAGTATTTTCATGCATTCTCTCTGCTGATGGGCAATGGCTGACTGTGCTGATTACTGTTGTATTGTTTACCAACTGTGCAGAGTGGGGAAACCCCAGGTCATGGTGATTATTGATAGACTGTTCCACACTTGCTCCTTTATATTTAAATCTGGTGTCCAAAGTGAAATTTTACTTCAATGTTGCTGCTTGTCTGTTTTCACAGCTGGGAGTAAACTGAGAGAGCAGGTTACCCTATCGTATCACTGGGAACAAATGCTGCCAGTATTCCAGTGTCTCCCAGTTATGAGTAAAGATCTCCAGAGAATCGACCACAACATATCTGATCATAGGGACAGGAAGAGGCTATTCAGCCCCTCAAGCCTGTTCCACCATTCAATGAGATCATGGCTGATCTGTGATCTAACTCCATCTATTTGTCTTGAGCCTTTTATATATTTGCTTAACAAAAATTTATCCATCTCAGATTTAACATTAACAACCGACCTAGAATCAAATGCTGTTCGTGGAAGAGACAAAACTTTATCACCGTTTGTCATACAATCATAGATTCGTACAGCATGGAAAAAGTCCCTTCAGTCTAACTCATCCGCAACACAATCAGGCATACCAATCTGACCCAGTCCCATTTGCCAACATTTGGCCCATACCCCTCTAAAGCCTTCCTATTCATATGCCCATCCAGATGTCTTTTAAATATTGTGACTGTACCAACCTCCAACTCTTCCTCTGGCAGCTCGTTCAGTACACACATCACCCTCTGTGTGATAAACTTGCCCCTCGGGTCCCTTTTAAATCTTCCCCCCTCTCACTTTAAACCTATGCCCTCTAGGTTTGGACTCCCTTACCCTGGGAAAAAGCACTTGGCTAGTCACTCTATCCATGCCCCTCATGATTTTATAAATTTTGATAAGGTCACCCTTCAAACTCCAATGCTCAAGTGAAAAATGCCCTAGCCTATTCAGCCTCTCCCTATAGTTCGAATCCTCCAGTCCTGGAAGTGTCCTTGTAAATTTTTTCTGCACCCTCTCAAATTTAACAACATCCTTCCTATATGATGTATATAGATATGTGTGTAGAAGTGCTTCCTAACATCTCTCCTTAATGGCCTGGTCTTAATTTTCAGACTATGCCCCCTTGTTCAAGGATCCCCAACAAACTGTTATCTACCCTATCTTTTCTTGTTAACATCTTGAAGACTTTGAACATGTCACCACTTGACCTTCTAAATTCCAGAGAAAACTGACCTAATTTGTATAATCTCTCTTTATAATTTAACTCCTGAATTCCAACAATCATTCCTGTAAACCTATGTTGTCCTCCATCCAAGACCAATATATCCTTCCTAAGATCAGATCTGCTCACAGTGCTCCAGGTGTGGTCTAACCAGGGTTCTGTATAACTGCAGCATAACTTCTGCATCCTTGTACTCTGCTCCTCTAGATATAAAGGCCAACACTATTTTAATCAACCTGTTCAGACATGTTGTAACATATATTTAGGACATATGGGACTTGAATGTGGGCCAACTGGCTCAGAGGTAGGGACATTACCATGGTGATACAAGACCCCTTAAAGGCCAGCATTCCAATAGATGTATTCATTATTTTCCGCACCTGTTTGCAACATTTTAAAGATCTATGCACCTAAACCCCCAAGTCTCTTTGGCCATCCACAGTATTTAACTTCATAACATCTAGAACAAGGCAAAAGTGAGGACTGCAGATGCTGGAGATCAGAGTTAAGATTAGTGTGGTGCTGGAAAAGATTAGCAGGTCAGGCAGCATCCAAGGAGCAAGAGAATCGACTTTTTGGGCAAAAGCCTTTCATCAGGAATAAGGCTGTGAGGTGAGGGGATAGAGAGATAAATGGGAGGGGGTGGGGCTGGGGAGGGGAGATAACTGAGAGTGCGATAAGTAGATGGAGGTGGGGGTAAAGGTAATAGGTCAGTGGGGAGGCTGGAGCGGATAGGTGGGCTGGAAAATGGAAAGTTAGGACAGGTCATGAGGACGCTGCCAAGTTGGAAGGTTGGAACTGGAATAAGGTGCGGAGCAGGGAAATGAGGAAACCAGTGAAATCCACATTGATGCCATGGGTTGGAGGGTCCCAAGGTGGAAGGCAAGGCTTTCTTCTTCCAGTCATCAGGTGGTGAGGGTGTGACAATGGAGGAGGCCCAGGACCTGCATGTCCTTGGTGGAGCGAGAGGGAGAGTTGAAGTGTTTGGCCACGGGACGGTGGGGTTGGTTGGTACGGGTGGTCTGTCCTCTTTTGGTACAAAATGGACTACCTCACACTTGCTTACATTGAACTCTCACTGCCTTATCACCCAATGCAAGGCACTGGATGGCAGGATGAATCAAAATACTGTATTCACTCAGAATGCCAACAGAGGGAATTTGTAAAGCAATATTTGATTGACAAGTCTATTGTTTATTAATGCATATTCACTTTATTCCTGAATTCCATTAACAGTCGACCATTTGGCTAATGATGGGCTTGTGGGACATACATAGCACCAAGAGGAAACCCACACAACACCAGGGACCCAGATTCAATTCCACCCTCGGGCCACTGTCTGTGTGGAGTTTGCACATTCTCCCCGTGTCTGTGTGGGTTTTCTCCAGTTGCTCCAGTTTCCTCCCACAGTCCAAAGGTGTGCAGGTTAGGTGAATTGGCCATGCTAAATTGCCCGTAGTGTTCAGGGATGGATGTGCATGTCAGGAGCATTGGTCAGAGTAAATATAGGATAATAGGGTAGGGGAATAGGTCTGGGTGGGTTACTCTTCAGAGGGTCGATGTGGACTTGTTGGGTTGAAGGGCCTGTTTCCACACTAAGAAAATAAAATTCACCAGAACTCCACCTTAGCAGAACTCTGAAGAACAACACTGAAGAAGGACCAAACCCTGGAAACTTCCAGCGAGATAGATGACTGTTGACTGAAGTCCTCGCCACATTTCACTGTGAATCAGGTAAAAGCTAAGTTGGGTCATGGACTTATACTGGCTTACTTGAAGGATCTTACATTTGGTTGCTCCACGTAATGAAATTTAAATTATTGTTGTCTATGAGATTTCTTCTTTTTTAGTATTTTTATTGAAAAATTTTTCTTTCCAAAATTAGAAAGTTACAGAAATATGAAATACATCAAAAACAACAACAAACAATAAACCAACTACAATACTGCTCTACAAAAGAAATCAAAACTACACTTAATACAAATTAATAAATAAATTTTGCATGGCCAATTCACCACAACACCACTCGGTGCAAATAGACCATAGCTCACAACCTTTGAGAGCATCAATTATAAAACCCACACTTGTTCAAAATTCTTCCTCCCATGCCCTTAGGTTTATCAGACCAAATCATCATGACCAGACAAAAGCCCTAATCAAAATGGCGGACAGATCTGCTTCCAAGCAATTCATCTTGTGAAAAATGTCCATTTTCCAGTGTACCATATTTGTAAGAAAGTCTAAAGGAATGTGTTCCATAATTAACTTAGACCACCCTGACAGACCCAGAAGGTTCTCAGACACCCAACACATCCGAACGTTCTTCCTTGCACAAAAAGTGAGGATGTAAAAATGTTTTTTTCCCATGTACATCTAAAGGGGTAAATTCAGCAGACTCAAGAGCAAAGAGACCTGGTCCACCTTGACTTCAGTCCCCAAAACCCTCTCTATTATTCCTGCCACAGCACATAAATACAAATGGAGCCTGTGGCAGGACCACAGACAATGAGTGAGGGTCCCCATATTTATTTTACATTTGGTGCACATTGACGACGCTCCCTGCTTAAATGTTGCAAGACAATCTGGGGCCAGATGAGTCCTATGAAGAATCTATAATTGCATAGCATGGGTCATATTACATATCAAAATCCTCTTTGCATTCTCATAAATGTCCTTCCAAGTTTCTGAAGTGATCTCAACTCGTAACTCTCTCTCCCAGACCTCACGTAGACGCTCGATGTCGCTTGAGGAACCTTCCCCCAACAATTGATAGAGAGTACTCCCTGAAAGTGCATTCTTAGCCTGAAGCGCCCTCTTTTCCATATCAGATCTATAACCCTCAGTCAAAACTGTGGTCTTTCGGATAAAATCTCGAATCTGAAAGAAACAGAAGAGATCCCTACTCAACAATTCATATTTCCGAGTTATTTAGTCAAATGTCATCAATGTTTCATCCTCAAACAGAACACCCAAACTAGAAACTCCCCGATCCCCCCGGAATTTAAACCTGGGATCCATTGTCCCTGGCCAGAAACCCAGCATGCCAACAATGGGAGTAAGAAGAGATGTTTTGGGCTTATGACCCTGCATCTGCCTCATTGCCCTCCATGCTTTGACAGTAATTATTGGATTATGGCAATATTCCGCAATTGTCCTCATTTTATCTAAAAATCAATAGGTTGATAACAGGACACTTCATCTGGGAGGCCTCAATGTCCAACCATGTCAACACCGAGTCCCCACAGGCCCAGTCACTTACAAAAGAAAGGAGGGAGCTCAGTTTTTTACCTTCTAATGTCTGGGAAGTCCTCTCCCCGCATTCTTTGGGGCAATTGATGTTTCACAAGCTTAATAAGGGTGTGCTTATAGTGCCAAATAAAAGAAGTAAACCAGCCATTCAATTTCCAAAATGATTGCCTAGGAAAGAGCAAAGGGAGCATCTGCAAAGGGTACAATAGGCGAGGAAGAACATTCATTTCGATAAGAGCGACTGGACCCAGCCATGATATTGGAAGGGCCCCTCATCTTTGAAGGTCTTGTTTAATGTTGTCAGACAACTGAACAAAATTAGCCTTGAATAACTGATCAAAGCTAGGGGTAACAGAGAGGCCCAAGTAAAGAAAACCTCCCTGTGCCTACTTAAAGGGGAACCCAGCCAGGCATTCCCCTCAGACCCCCCTCAGACCCCCCTCAGACCCCCATGGGCAGGGCCTCTGACTTTGAAAAATTGGTCTTGTAACCTGAGAAAGAACCAAATGAATTAGTACACCGTATCAAACAGGGCACCGAGACGGCTGGGTTCAAGAGAAAAATGAGAACATCATCCGTATATAGGGTAATCTTATACACCTTTGACCCCACCTTTGGGGCAGCTATGTTAGGGTCCCCACGAATGGCCTGTGCCAACCTTATAACATAGGTAAGAACCATACCCATCTAATAAACACTTCACCCAAGCCAAACCACTCCAGGGTAGAAAAAAGATACGGCCATCCCACCTGATCAAATGCCTTTTCCGCATCCAGAGACGACCAACCCTTGAACCGACCACTGCTGGCACACTTGAATCATGTGAAACAACCTCCTACCATTATTAGAGGATCTGTGTCCCTTTATAAAGCCTGTCTGATCTTCTTTAACAATAGAAGGTAACACCCCTTCCAACCTCAATGCCAAAGTCTTAGCCAAAAGTTTATAATCAGAATTTAAGAGCGAGATAGGTCTATAAGAAGCACAGTCCTCCGGGGCCTTCCCTTTCTTGAGGATAAGAGAGGTATTAGCCTTTCTCAAGGATGATGGGAGGCAATCCCACTTATATGAATAGCAACACATGTCTAACATTAGTCCTGACAGTATGTTACAAATTATTTCTAAAACTCACTGGGAAGACCATCGGGTCCGGGCACCTTCCC
Source organism: Hemiscyllium ocellatum (assembly GCF_020745735.1). Taxonomy (NCBI): domain Eukaryota; kingdom Metazoa; phylum Chordata; class Chondrichthyes; order Orectolobiformes; family Hemiscylliidae; genus Hemiscyllium; species Hemiscyllium ocellatum. Next base: position 8,307,481 of record NC_083437.1, read on the forward strand.
ACTTTGAAGTTGCCTCACTGCCTCCTGTATCTCTTTTGTTAATGGAGCACTAAGGAGAGACGTCCTGCTCAGCAGACACCCAGGAAGATCAAAGTTCCTCAAAAAAGACTCCATTTTATCCTGTCTATCCTCACAATATTCAGATTGAAACAGTTCAGAACAGAACCTCTGAAATGCCACTTTGATCTTTTTAGCATTACAAGAGTCTTATTCCCTCCCCTAATAGAAACGATAGATTGGGAAGCATTCTTCTTCCTCACCAGATATGCCAAATATTTACCCGGTTTATCACCATGCTCAAACCATGGGCAGTCTATCCAGCACAGGATCCATAAGGCAATTAAAGACCACCCATAATAATATGCTGCAATGCAAAGGCTATCAGCTTAGATCGTGCATCAGTCAGAAATTTAAGGGGTTGGGCCAGAGGACAATAGACATTCAGAATACCAACATCCTCACCATCTATTAGGGCCTTAAGGATCCACCAAGTTCCTTCCTGGTGGATCGAAGGGCTGTGATTCGCTGCAGCTTCGTAGCTGACAGTCTACTGTAATATGCCGTCTCAGCTGCCTTCTGTCGTGCTTTCACTTCTGACTGGCTGAGTATGAGATAATTATTCCTCTAGCATAGGCCTAAGCAGTCTCCCAAAGAATGGATGGATTATTAGCTGTACCCAAGTTGGTGACCAAAAATGCTTCAAATTCCCTGGAAAAGTACTCCATAAACTTGCTGTCCTTGAGGATGAAGGAGCCATTCCCTAGTACCGTGAGCTCCCTTAATCTCAACCACTAAATATACTGCTGCATGATCAGAGATGGCAATATTTTCAATTGATCAAGATACCACCAAATCTAGAGGAGCCGCAGGAATTAGGTAAAAAATGAATCCTCGTGTGTCATTTATAGGATTGGAAAAGAACTTAAAGTCCATGCCAGTAGGGTGGAGACATCTCCAAATGTCTACCAACTCCAGTTCGACACACAGACACCCAACTGTTTATAGTGTGCAGAAGGTTTTGGGGGCCCTTTGGGCAGTCTATCCAGCACAGGATCCATAAGGCAATTAAAGACCACCCATAATAATATGCTGCAATGCAAAGGCCATCAGCTTAGATTGTGCATCAGTCAGAAATTTAAGGGTTTGGGCCAGAGGACAATAGACATTCAGAATACCAACTTCCTCACCATCTATTAGGGCCTTAAGGATTAAAAAACCGACCATATTCATCTTTAACACAATCTATTAAATTAAATGGAAGATTCTTCTGGACGAGTAAGGCCACACCCCTACTCTTAGTGTTAAAGGACGAGAAAAACACACGATCAAACCCACCCCGCTGTAACTTCAAGTGTTTCTTGTTGTTAAGGTGAGTCTTCTGCAACAGGACAGCATCCACCCTCTCCTTTTTGAGGCTTGACAATATCTTTTTCCTTTTAACTGGCGAATGGATCCCTGTAATATTCCAGGTGCACCATTTAAGAACACTGCTCGCCCTGACCCTTTACAAACACCTTTGACCTGCTGAGAGGAAGAATCTGACTTACAGCACGCTGGGCATATACAAAAGAAAACTCATGGAGTGTATTTATGAAAAACCAAAATACTAAACGAACTACAAATCACAAAAGCACTTAATGAGAGATTGTAGCCCCGCCCATAGAGGGCACGTACACCTCTCACACACATCTCCGCTCCCCCATCCAGCTCGAACCGCACCCCAGACCCAAGCAATAGAAGGAAACAAAATAATGAGCTTACTGCCACCCCAACTATAAACCAACACCAATCTTAATCGAGAAAAAGAAACACGCCAACAGCAGCTTTAGATTAAATTACTTACAGTGTGGAAACAGGCCCTTCAGCCCAAGAGTCCACACCACCCCAGACCCATTCTCCTACATTAACCCCTTCACCTAACACTACAGGCAATTTAGCCTTTCCAATTCACCTAACCTACACATTTTTGGACTGTGGGACGAAACCGGAGCAAACCCACACAGACACAGGGAGAATGTGCAAACTCCACACAGTCAGTCACCTGAGGCGGGAATTGGGTCTCTAGTGCTGTGAGGCAGCAGTGCTAACCACTGTGCCACCGTGCCACTTCACTTGTTCTGAGGCATCAAATGACCACACCATCTCCTTGTGAATAATACGAAGCACCACTAGGTATCTCATCGACTATTGAACACCATGGTCCCTTAATTTTCTCTTGACCTCATCAAACAATTTCCTTTTATGGATCACTGCAGCAGAAAAGTCCTGGAGAAACATTATCTTAGTTCCCTGATAAGTCAGGGCCTGTGGATCTTTCCCCATCCTTCTAGAAGATTCCAGGACTCTCTGCTTGTCCCTGTAGCTTTGAAATCGTACCAGTTCCAGGCGGGGGCATCGATCCAGATCAGAATCTGCACACCGTAAGCTGGTGAGCTCTGTCAACCTTCACCTGGTCCTCCTCGGCATCCCAGCCAAGAAACTGTGACAGCCAGTCTTCAAAAAAGCTTGTTAACTGCCCACCTTCCAGTAGCCCACCAACCTGGATATTTTTCTTCCTACCTTGATTTTCCAGATCATCGCCCTGTTCAGTCAAGGCCCTGGACCTGTTTCTCGAGGGCCTGGATCCGCCCTACCAAGGACTCGACCTCCGTCTCCAATGCTGTGGTCCATTACTCGACCTTCTCAACTCGCTTCCCGAGCCCTTCCAACTCCTTCACATGCTCTGGTAGCATGACCAAAATCGGTTCCAGCTGAGTACGATTGTCTTCCATCAACTCCTTGATCCTCCCTCAGATCGCCACAGGGTTTGTCAGCGACGTTCTGCTACGCAGGTACCTCTTTCTCTGCTGCTGAGCTGCATCCGCAGTCACAGTCGCAGGCCCACCTGCGAGGGTCTTCAGCGAGGGTCCCGTGTGTTGGAGCTTGGCTGTGTACTTTCCTTTCGTCATCCTCGCTCGCTCAAAAAGGATTTACAGTAGAACCATCCGAGTATCAACCAACCAAATCCCACACTGGATCCTGCACAAATGGCACCAGGCAACCCAACATTCAGTTAGCAGTTAAGTGGCATAATGGCATGCAATGTCAGATATCCAAGAGATGTTCAATAACTGGCAGCTCTTGGCTAACTGGCATTATGGCATGCATTGCCAGGTAATCGAGAAATGCTTGAACAACCGGCACTTATCGATTACCGCTTGTTTCCAGCCACCCAAATGATCAATCATCCAAACAAAATACTCCCCACCCGTCTTGTTCAGACACTCGAGGCTCCACTGCAAATGGATTTAAACAGTTTCATAAGCGTTTAACATCAATTTTCTCCAAAAAAAAAGGTAAGGTGGGGGTTGGGGGTAAAAATATCACCATGCTGAGCTGGGATGCAGAGCTCAGCAAGGCAGATCTGCTCAGATCATCGCCATCTTGGATCCCCCCCATCCATGAGATTTCTTAAACGAGTAGTTGAATTAAAGGTAACTTGTGGTGACTTATCTCCAATTGGCATCCCTGGGTAGGCTTTGATAAGAACTGACATTAAGTTGCTCTGTAGTTGGACTTGATATTGTTGCATTCTCAGAAAGCCTGCCTGAGTCTGATTAAGCGGGCAGCTGCCCCATTCAAGTGGATGGATGAAGATTGAGGCAACATTGACATTTTTATGTGATTGAATTTAGCATCAGAATTCAGCTTTAAAAGCATGGTAATCAATCTGAATGGGAGAACTTGTTTAAGGAATACTTGAATTAGAACTTACCGAAGTGGGTAGAGTGTTGGAATGCTTTGTGATGTTACGAGCCCTAGAGCAGTGGATCAGCCAATCGGGAAGCCTGTGGGAAACTGCACACCCAAAGAGGATGGGCTGATGGGAATTTCTTGGCTCTTTGCAAAAACTTGGTTCAGAAAGTACGTGTTATAGCAGAGAAATGCTGAAATAAGTGAGTTGAAGTCAGAAAATATGGAATTAAAGTCAGAAAATGCAGAGCTAAATCAGAAAAGGGTTGTTTTGAGTTGAATTGAGTTGAGTTGAATTGAGTTTAATTTATTGTCACATGTACTGAGGCACAGTGAAAAGCTTTTTCTTGTGAGCAATACAGGCAGATCACATACTTAAATAGCATAGATAAGTAAATAATAGGTAAACAGTGACAAAAACAAAGACACAGGTACAGGCGAATGTTAAGAGTTTGTGAGTCCATTCAGTATTCTAACAACAGTAGGGTAGAAACTGTTTTGAAACCGGCTAGTGCGTGTGTTCAGGCTTCTGTACCTTCTCCCTGATGGTAGAGATTGTGGAAAAACATTGCCAGGGTGGGATGGATCTTTGAGAATGCTGGCGGCCTTTCCTTGACAGCGGGCCTGGTAGATGGATTCTAAAGATGGGAGGTTGGTCTTTGTGATTGTCTGGGCTGAGTTCACCACTCTCTGTAACCATCTCCAATCTTGACTGGTACAGTTGCCATACCAGGGAGTGATACATCCAGACAGAATGCTCTCAATGTCGCACCTACAAAAGTTGGCAAGGGTATTCACCGTCATGCCAAATTTCCCCAGCTGCCTGAGGAAGAAGAGACATTGTTGGGCCTTTGTAACCAGTGCATCCACTGAAGAGTTCAAGAAAGCTTGTTGTGGATGACCACTCCCAGGAGCTTGACACTCTCCACTCGTTCCATCTCTGTGCTGTTGATGTGTAGGGGGCATGAGTAACATCCCGTCGAAAGCTCCTTGGTTTTGCCGGCATTGAGAGCTAAGTTGTTCTCAGTGCAGCGTTTTTCCAGGTCTTTCATCTCCCGTCTGTAATCTGTTTTTTCGCGATCTGAGATTTGACTGACTATAGTGGTATCATCAACGAACTAATGGCATTAGTCTGGTATTTGGCATATCAGTCATAGGTATACAATGAGTACAGTAGGGGACTGAATATGCACTCTGGGGGGTTCCAATGTTAGGTGTTAGTGAGGATGAAATATTGTCCCCACTCTTCACTGATTGTGGTCTGCGGGCCAGGAAACTGAGGATCCAGTTGCAGAGAATGGTGCTTAGTCTGAGATCACTAAGTTTAGTAATCAATCTCGAATGAATAATAATGTTGAAGGCTGAACTGTAGTCAATGTGTAGGATTCTTACATAGCTGTTCTTGGTGTCAAGATGTTCTAGGGAGAAGTGCAGGGCAAGTGACATGGCATCTGACGTAGATCTGTTGGTCTGATAGGCAAATTGAAGTGGGTCAACAGTAGTGGGGAGGCTGGAGTTGATTAATGCCATGACCAGCCTTTCAAAGCACTGCATGACCACTGAAGTTAGGACCACTGGGCAGTAGTCATTGAGACATGCTGTATGAGCCTTCTTAAGCACAGGGATGATGTTGGACCTCTTGGAACAGGCAGGGAGAGTGGCCTGCTGCAGGGAGAAGTTGGAGATGTCCGAGAACACGTCTGCCAGTCGACCTGTGCATGCTCTGAGTGCCCGGCCTGGTCCTATCACTTTCCTTGGATTCACACGAAGGAAAACTGATCTGACCTCTGATGCAGTGACTGTTGGGATAGGTTCATCAGGACTTGTCGGAATAGGACTTCCCTCTCCGCCGAAATTCTGCTCAAAGCGAGCATAGAAGGCATTGAGACAATCTGGGAGGGATATGTCATCATCTGCTATCTTGCACTGTCTCTGTTTAGAACCCGTGATGTCATTCAGTCCTTGCCATAGTCACCAGATGTCTGTCTGGGTCTCTAGTTTGGATCAGTATTGGTCCTTGGCTGTCTTGATGGCTTTGCAAAGGTCATATTTGGATTCCTGATATTTGATGGGTCTCCTGATCTGAAGGCCTCACACCTGGTTTTTAGCAGGTTCTGTATGTCCTGATTCATCCAGGGTTTCCTGTTGGGGAACACTCGGACTGACTTCCTCAGTATGCAGTCCTCCACACACTTGCTGATGAAGTCTGGGACAGTGGTGGTGTACTCGTCCAAGGTACCTGCGGCCTGTTTGAACACGGTCCAATCAGCCGATTCCAGCCAGCACCAGAGTTGATTCTCTGCCTCCTCCGACCAGCACTGGGCCTGTATCTGCGAGGGGTCTCCTGCCTGAGCTTTTACCTGTAAGCCGGGAGAAGAAGCATGGCATTATGGTCAGTGTTCCAGATGGAAAACCCAATGTTAGAGGGAAAGGTTAAACCTCAAGAGATTACCAAACAGGAGAAGATAGTTTACCTCTTAAGCGATCAAAGTCAATTTGAGACAGTGAGCAGAAATTCTGAGAAGTCACAGAAACAAGTTCAGGAATTAAGATTCAGGAACTGGTAAGTGAAGATATCTGGGCAGTACTGTATGAAGTACAGCTTGAGCAACAAGTGCAAAATGCTGATCATTCTAAATGCCAATGAAAAATGGTTGCCTTAAAGTCACAGCTTTCCAGCCAGACACGGTTTTGCTGTGCTTTGGGACCCAGGCAGAAATGAAGCAATGAAAGGTGTGATCCCAACTGTAGATTGGTTGAGGATGAAGCTGTATATTATTCAGTTCAGGACAGGGAGTATAATTATAAGGCTGATTCCAGCACCCCTCTGCCATACCCAGATCACAGTTTCCTGTATCCACCTGTGCCTATCTGATACATACCCAAGGTAAAGATAAAGCTTTAATTAAAACCCAACAACACACTGGCAATCGACTAATAATTTGGCATTAAACCAGCTGTTTGGAAAAGTGAGATAAACAAATGGCAGAATTTGAAGCTAAGTTAGTTAAGGGTGTGGTATACTCTAGAGTCAGCCACGAGTAGGATTAAGACCCATCTCCTAGCATGTGACGCGCTTTTCTGATTCACCTAGAATCATACATTCCTACACTGTCGAACCAGGCCTTTCAGACCAACAGGTCCATCCCAACCTTCCATATCCCATCCAAACCCAGCCCATCCCTATATTTCCCATGGCCAATCCACCTAGCCTGCACACTACGGGCAATTTCCCACGGCTAATCCCCCTGACCTGCACATCTTCAGATTTTGAGAGGAAACCGGAGCACTCAGAGGAAACCCACGCAGTCACAGGGAGAATGTACAAACTCCACACAAATAGTTGCCTAAGGCTGGAATCAAATCAGGCAGGATTGTGCCCCCCTTAAACTTAGAGAGACAGGAATGTGAATTGAGCAAAAACCGGACCCCAAACCCAATGATTCCCATAATTCTGTGACAAAACCTTGAGAGAGAGAGTAAAAGGGAATAAAACTAAGTTTGAGTTGCAGTCTTTTGTTAGTCTGATAAAGTAACAGCACCCAGGTAAAGGTCTTTTTAGAGTAATAAATTTGTTGAAGTGTCAGAATAAAACATTTTACAGTTGAAAATGTGTTGCTGGTTAAAGCACAGCAGGTCAGGCAGCATCCAAGGAGGATGCTGCCTGACCTGCTGTGCTTTAACCAGCAACATATTTTCAACTGTGATCTCCAGCATCTGCAGACCTCATTTTTTACCCTAAAACATTTTACAGACAACAAGAGTGCAAATTTTGGAAGAAGAACATTCAAGTTAATGATCTGTGTCAACTGGAACTGTAAATAAGTGCAGGAACTATCTTGATTTTTTTTGTTTCGGAGCTTTCGATAAACTACGAAGCTGACTATTGGAATTAGATTGCTGGCTTGGTTTTTGCAAGTGAAGTACAGAGTCAGAAGTTGGGATCCACTGCTCAGCGGAAGTGGGCATGGTTTGTCAACAGAACCACACACTGAAACGTGCAAACTGACAGTTTCGGGTGATGCTTCTGCCCACAACTTCAAGCAATAATTTTACATTCAACATGGAAGTAAAGTCCATTTGCGCTGATGATTTGCACAGAACTTAAGGTCATACTCACGCTTACATCAGAAGTGACTGAAAACTCTGTCGTGTGTCTTGTAGGAAAATGAGGACCCAGAGGAGGGATGGTTATGCAATGTACAGGTGAAGTAATGCACAAAAATGTCCATCATGAATTTAATTCAGCTAGCCTGAATCTCTCAGGTATTCAGGTACCATCATGGTGTCCAAAACCTTCACCTGGCATTTAGAAGGATTTGGTCAAGAGGTTGTTTAATTGAGAGAATTAGAGAATTGAAGAGAAAAACAGGAAGCACTGAAGTTTGACAGGAGATGCTGTGGGCATTTGTGGTGTGCAGACATTTCTACAGTTAGTGACATAGACATCAGTGTTAAAAGTGATTGATTAAATCAATTAACTTCTAAAATTAGAGGAATGCTAGGTGCACTAAACTTAGTAGTCAGGCAGGGAAAGTCTGAACAGTATGGCATTTCATTTTGTTGACATCTTAGAATCACATGTAGGATGGATTAATAAGTTAGCAAAGAAAGCAGATCAGAGCAGTCAACATCAAATAAATGGAGCCTTATGTAATACAGAGGAACCTTGATTATCCGAATATCAGTTATCTGAATTTCGGATTATCCAAAGATCTCAAGATTCCGCAAAAGCGTTACATCAGAGGTAAGTGTATTCGATTTGCCCGTACGAAAGAAGATGTGAAAATGCTGGCAAAAACAAAGCATCAGCGACTGGATTTTTTTTAGGTAAGGGTTAGTTACACAGCCCTTTGCAAAGTAGGTGTTTTACAGTATTCCCGTCACATTACCGGGCTGTTCATGAAAAATTGGCCGAGACTTGTGCATTTCCATCGCGAGAATGAATTCCTGGAAAATGCTCTCGCGATTGTAGAAGCTGTTTGGGACCTTGCTAATGCTGGGATCTCATATCCAGTATTTGTGTGATGGTCAGGGTTTAGTCCTTCTCAGTGTCACCTGTAATTTGCAGAAAGTAAAGATTAATTTATTTCTTTTATAAATATCTTTATTAGAAACCTTTAAAAATCTTTTACACAACATCTACATACAAAAAAGAATAATACCAAAGTACAGAAAGATAGAGGCTGTACAACAATGTCATATTATGATGCTATTAATAATGAACTACCTAATATTCTACCAGAACAAACATATCTACTTAAAGTAAACTACAAACAAATTAAATAAAAATTAAATTAATCCGAATTCAAATTAATTTAAATTAGATTATATCTCACTACTTTATTCTATTTCACTCACCACACTGCCACTGAAGCTTCCATCCTTGGGAGCACCAGTCATTGTACCCGTATTCTTTTCCCCCAGCCTCCCCTCCTAGGGCCCCTTGGGCATCCAGACTGATTCCCACGGTTATACAGGCCTTCATTGATATTGCTGATAAGTCTGCGTCAATATAATTTTAAAAGGGCCGCCATGTCTTATAAAACTGCTCCATTTCACAGTGCACTATATTTGTGAGGTATTGTTGAGGGAGATGCTCCATTACCATCAATCGAGGAACAGACTCGCCTGGATTGGCCAACAACAAAAGGACGTCATCAGCATACAGAGTGATTTTATGGCCCCCCCATTCCCACCCCTGGCGCCACTATTTCAGGATCCCTCCAGAGAGCCTCAGCTAATGGCTAAATTGGAGGAGAAAGTGAGGACTGCAGATGCTGGAGATCAGAGCTGAAAATGTGTTGCTGGAAAAGCGCAGCGGGTCAGGCAGCATCCAAACAGCAGGAGAATCGACGTTTCGGGCATGAGCCCTTCTTCAGGGCTCATTCCTGAAGAAGGGCTCATGCCCGAAACGTCGATTCTCCTGCTCTTTGGATGCTGCCTGACCCGCTGCGCTTTTCCAGCAACACATTTTCAGCTAATGGCTAAATTGCCAAGGTAAATAACAGTGGTGACAGAGGACACCCCTGTCGACTACTTCTTCCAATATTAAAGTTATCTGACTTAGTGCCGTTTGTAATGACCATTACACAACACCGCCACCCGTCTAGCAAAGGATCCCCAGATCAAAGCACCCTAGGATCCCAAACAGGTACAGCTATTCTATCCCGTCAAATGCCGTCAAACCCAGAATCAATCTTTGCCAGCATACATGCACTATGTTCAGTACCCTCCTGATATTGTGGGAGGAACTACGGCCCTTGGCAAAACCCGTCTGATCTTCTTTTATAATATCGGGCAACACCTTTTCCAACCTCAGGGCCAGCAGCTTGGATAGAATTTTAATACCGACATTCAAAAGTGAAATGGGTCTGTATGAAGCACATTCTTCAGGGGCTTTCCCCGTCCTTAAAATGAGGGAGCTATTAGCCTCCTGAAGAGAGGACGGCAGACAATCCTGTGCATATGAATAGCTATACATCCCCAAAGGTGGCTCCACTAACAGGTTTATGAATTGTTTATAGCATTCACTTGGGAATCCATCTGGTCCTGGTGTTTTGCCACCCTGGAGATACTGTATTGCTTCCTGCACTTCATGTACCATCATAGGCACATTCAACAGGGAAACCTGTTCCCGTCTTTATACTGGGGAGGTCCAGGTTCTCAAAAAAGGACTGCATTCTCGCTGCACCGTGTTCACCTCCCTCCAACCAATACAACACTGCAAAGTATTCCCTAAATCTAACATTGATCTTCTTCAAATCATGGGTAACCTTCTCTCTAACAGACATAACAGATTGAGAAACTTTTTTTTTCAAGCCAGATATGCTAGATATGCTATCTGGCTTATCTCCAATTTCAAACAGTCTTTGTTTAGCAAAGGAGACCTTTTTTTGCGATTTGTGTGTACAATGAGTGGAGAGCTGCCCGGAGGGCCGTGACACATTGCAGCTTGACCTGACAAGGTGGTCGCAGAAGGAATGGTCTTCATGAATGTAGATAGGGGTGGGGAGGGAAATATATCTCTGGTGATGGGATCCATTTGTTGGTGGCGGAAATGACAGAGGATGATGCAATTTGACCCTCACCAGCCCACCCACCCCACCCAGCACCTTCTCCTGCCACCGCAGGAACCGCAAAACCTGCACCCACACCTCCCCCCTCACCTCCGTCAAGGCCCCAAAGAAGCCTTCCACATCCATCAGAGTTTTACCTGCACTTCCACACATCATTTACTGTATCCATTGCTCCCAACGCGGTCTCCTGTACATTGGGGAGACAGGATACCTATTTGCAGAGTGCTTCAGAGAACATCCCCAGGACACCCGCACCAACCAGCCCTCTGTCACTTGGCTAAACACTTCAACTCCCCCTCCCACTCTGCCAAGGACATGCAGGTCCTGGGCCTCCTCCATCACCAAACCCTAACCACCTGATGCCTGGAGAAAAAACGCCTCATCTTCTGCCTTGGGACCTTCCAACCACACCACATCAATGTGAATTTCACCAGTTTTCTCATTTCCCCTCCCCTCACCTTATCTCAGATCCAACCTTTCAACTCAGCACCACCCTCATGGCCTGTCCTACCTGTCCATCTTCCTTCCTACCTATCCACTCTACCCTCTTCTCCAACCTATCACCATTACCCCCCACCTTCCTCTACCTATCACAGTCTCAGCTACCTTTCCCCCAGCCCCACCCACTCCCATTTATCTCACCACTCCCTCGGCTCACAAGCTACTTTGCTGATGAAAGGCATTTGCCTGAAATGTCAATTCTCCTGCTCCTCAGATGTTGCCTGACCTGCTGTGTTTTACCAGCACCACACTCTCAATTCTTGGAAAAATCAATTGTCCGAACAATTCAGTGCTGGTCCATCTCTTTCGGATAATCGAGGTTCCTCGGTGTATATGGCAATTGAATGCTAAATCAGTATATGGAAAATGTAAATAGAATTAGAAAGGGAGAAATTCCCACATGGGTTGGTGATACTAGATTATGGAAATTAGATGATGGGACAGAAACTTTAAGTAAAATCTCTATCTGTGAGCTAAGGAGATTAACAAAAGTATGGACTCATGATTCATGTATGGGAAGGAATGGAATGGGTCTTGTGTTAGGGTCCTGTTATATCTAAGCTGAAATTGTGTTGCTGGTTAAAGCGCAGCAGGTCAGGCAGCATCCAAGGAACAGGAAACTCGACGCTCCGGGCATAAGCCCCTCACCAGGAATTCGAGTTTCCTGTTCCTTGTTCCTTGGATGCTGCCTGACCTGCTGTGCTTTAACCAGCAACACATTTTCAGCTCTGATCTCCAGCATCTGCAGACCTCACTTTTTACTCCTGTTATATCTAAAGATGACAAACCATAAAACATTACAACAGTAAAAAATATTGGAGTGATCCAAAACACCATCTGGATGAGAGTTAAAGAGGGTTGTACCTTTTGAGGTAGGAAAGGGGGGGGGAAGACTTGGAGTGACAGCACTTAAGGAATGTCAACAGACCAATAAAACTATTTTTTGTCCCTATCCCATTAACACAAATGAACAAGCCACATGCAGTTTTGAATCCAGTGGTAATTAAACAGTTAACTGTACTCTTGATATTTCAAGTACCGCTCGAGACAACATAATCAAATTTGGATATGCAGGCGAAAGAGAAAACTGCATCACAACATCTTTAAAAGAATATCATTATCATAACCTGCCATGTCCCAACATTGAGTCAACATTTTGCATTTATGCCTCTAAATGCCCATGCCCATTGGAACAATGGAATTGATTAACATCAGGAGGAGAAAATCTGTGGCTTCAGCTAGAGAAATGGTTATGTCTTCTTGGTAAAGATACGAGGTCCGTATTGTACTGCAAAGGGAACATCAGGAGGAAATAAAAGGGATTTTGAGAAAAATATACAGGTGACGTTAAGATTCAGCAGAATAGTCAGTGAATCAGGAGAGAAATTAAAAACATTAAGGAACATTTTTGGTGAGACGGCATCTGAAATTGGGAAGTAATATACACACAATGGGTCAATATTATTTCACATTTTATTGCTGTCCTATTAAGACATGATAAACTTAACAGCTGCAATCGGTGAAACATAATCCATGTTTATTACACTTTGGATGATTATTCTGTACTTCATTTATTGATTATTGGTTTGCTTATATCTGTACTGCATAGTGGAATGGTACATTTCTAAATTAGTGTATGGTGTAGCGAACTCGGTATGAACCAATGTTGTGGTAAATGGCCAAATGATAGTGTTCACTCATCATATTAAAAGTAATGGACAAAGAGGAGACTATGATATTGTACTCTTCAGAATTTTAATAACTGTTCGTGGATTGAATGAATCAAAAAAGAGAAACAATCACACACGAAAAGAATCAGTAATAACTCTGTTTGGAATAAACTACAAAAGGACAGGGACAAACTTATACAGGAATTGAAAGCAATTAGCCATGTCTGGGAATGGAGGCTACACAGACAAAATTACTTTGATAGCTGCTCCATAAACTGAATGCTTTATGCCACAGGGATAACTGATTGCTCTTCAGAAGAATTTAAGGAGTTAATCACAGGAAAGCTGTGCCTTCGAACAGACAGTCAATGCCAAATGTAAGAAGAAACAAAGAAATTACTTCAGATAAGGAAACCAGCTGCAGGTTTGAAGCAATTTGGATGAAAAGACTTTTTAAAAATCATCAATAATATCACACATAGATCAAAGAATGAAAATCTGTATAAGAATCGAACACCAAAACTCCACCTTAGCAAAACATTAAAGGACAACACTGCACAAGGATCAAACCCTGGAAACTTCGCAGACCGATCTCTGTTGGTTGACATCCTGGCCACGTTTCACCATTAATCAAGTAAAAGCAGAGTTGGGTCACAGGTTTATTATACTTGCTTACTGGAACTGTCTCCCTTCTGTGATTTGAGACTAAGATAGCATAGTTCAACACCAGCTTATATTCCATTAGGTTTATTTGGAGGCACAAGGTTTCAAAGCACTTCATGAAGAAGCAGCACTCCAAAAGTTAGTGCCTCCAAATAAACCTGTTGGACTATAACTTGTTGTTGTTTGATTTTTAACTTTGTCCATCCCAATCCAACACTGGCTCCTCCAAATCAGAGTTCAGTAGGTTTTGAATTGCCCGGTGTTACAGGCATGGCCTCTATTTTGAAGAAACATTCTAACCTTAATTTTACTTTTATTTTAATTTAAAGTAAAACTGTTCTTAAACATGTCTTATATAAAACCACACTATTGGAGTGGCAGGGATGGTGATACCATTCTATGTTACTGTGGACATATGAAAGTACAGCAGGTTGTACCTCCCTAACCTGGCTGCCTCTGAAAGGGCTTTGCTGAACCAAGGAATTTGCTGGACTATGGGAGCTCAAGCAGATTCAGTACAAACTCTTGTAACATAAGACTGGGAAATAATAATGGGGATACAAGAAATGGCAGAGGAGATGAATAAATACTTTGCATCAGTCTTTGGGTTTGGAGATACTAATAACATTACAAAATACTAAATATTCAAGGGGCAAAAGGCCAGGAGATAATAGAATAACTGCCCATAGGGCAGCACAGTTAGCAGTGTTAGCAGTGCTGCCTCACAGTGCCGACAATCCAGATTTGATTCCAGCCTTAGGTAATTGTCTATGTGAAGTTTGCTGCGTCTGCCTGGGTTTCCTCTGGTGGTTTAGTTTCGTCCCACAATCCGAAGGTGTACAGTTTAGGTGGATTGGCCATGCTAAATTGCCCTGTTCTGTGCAGGCTGGGTGGATTTGCCATGGTAAATGCAGGGATAGGGTTGGCCACAGAATCTGGGTTGTTTGGAGGACTAGTGCAGACTTGATGGGCCAAATGCCCTTTTTCTGCACTGTAGGGATTCTGTAAACTGTCACTACAGGAAACAATACTAGGGGAACTGATTGGAGCTAACAACTAACAAGACACCGGACCTGCTGTGATTCTTCACTGGATATTGAAGGAATTAGCTGCAGTGATAGTGATGCACTGGCAGACATTTTCCAAGAATCCTTAGATTCTAGAAAAGTCCCAGAGGAATGGAAAGCTATCAATGCAACACCTTTATTTTAAAAGGGGAGAGACAAAAAGTAAGTAACCAAAGGGCAGTTAGCTTAATGTCTGTTATTGGGAAAATTTTAGAGCCTGTTATGAAGGATGTAATAACAAAGCATTTATAAATACAGAATATGATCAAGTGGAGTTAGCATGGCTTCATGAAGGGCAAATTTACTGGAATTCTTTTGAGGAAGTAACAAACAGGATAGATGAAGGAATATAATACGTTTTGATTTTCAGAAGCTGTTTGATAAGGTTGCACACATTAGGCTACTTAATAGGAGTCTTTGGTGTTAGGTGTAGTATCAGCAAGGATAGAGGATTGCGTCACTAAGAGAAGGCAGAGAGTTGGCATAAGAGGGCATTTTTGGGTTGACAAACTGTAACTACTGGTTGTGCATGAGGATGACAACTGAGCTCACAATCATTTCCAATATATATATAAATGGCTTGGATGAGGGCTATGAATGTTCTATAGCCAAGTCAGTAGATGACACAAAAATATATGGAAAGGCAAATGGTAAGAATGACGCAAGGAATCTGCAGAGGAATAGACAGGTTAGAAAGAGTACGCCTACTAATGGTTAAAGGAGGGAGGTATGTGTGGAGCCAGAGGAATTGGTTGAGATCCTTAATGAGTACTTTACATCAGTATTCATCAATGTGGGACATGAAAGATGTTGAGGTTTGGGAAAGGTTCATGAACACTCTTGGGCAGGTCAACATAATAAAGGAGGAAGTGTTGGGTGTCTAGAAATGCATTAAGTTGGACCAGTCCCCAGATGAGATCTATCCCAGGATACTGTGGGAGGCAAGGGAGGAAGTAGCTGGGGCCTTAGCAGGTACCTTTGCATCCTCTTTTGCCTCAGGTGAGGTTCTAGAGAACTGGAGAATGTTCAATGTTGCTCCTTTGTTTAAGAGGTGAAACAGATAATCTAGGTAATTACAGGCCAGTGAACCTGATGTTGATGGTGGGAAGCTGATGAAGAAGATACTGAGAGGTGGGATTTATTCACACTTGGAAGTGAATGGATTTGTTAGTGATAGCAGCATGAGTTTGGCGGGGAAGGTCACATCACACCAACTTGATTGAATTTTTTGAGGAGGTGACAAGAATAATTGATGAGGGAAGGGCCATGGATACTGTCTACATGGGGTTAGCAATACATTGGATAAGGTACCTCATGGCAAGCTGGTACAAAAGGTAGATTCTCATGGGATCTGGGGTAAGCTGGTTAGATGGATACAGAACTGGCTTGGTCATAGAAAACAAAGTAGCGATGGAAGGGTACTTTTCGGAATGGAGATTGGTAACTAGTGGTTTTCTGCAGCGATCAGTGCTGGGACCTTTTTTGTTTGTAATATATATATACATGATCTGGAGGAAAATGTATATGGTCTAATTAGTAAGTTTACGGGTGACACCAATACTGGCAGATAGTGAGGATTGTCAAAGGATATAGTGAGATATAGATAGATTGTCAATTTGGGCATAGAAATGGCAGATGGAGCTTAATCCAACAAATGCAAGGTGATGCATTTCAGTAATTAAAATTCAGATGCAAATTATATCATAAATGGCAAAACTCTTCAGATCGTTGACATACTAAGGATCTAGGTTTGCTTACTGAGCTGGAAGGTTCATTTCCAGACGTTTCATTATCCTACTAAGTAACATCTTCAATGGGCCTCAGGTGAAGCACTGCTGATAATTCCTGTTTTCTATTTATATGTTTGGGTTTCTTTGGGTTGGTGACGTCATTTCCTGTGGTAAAGTCATTTCCTGTTCTGTTTCTCAGGAAGTGGTAGATGGGGCCCACTGAAGATGTTGCCTAGTAGGGTGACAAAACGTCTGGAAATGAACCTTCCAGCTCAGTGAGCAAACCTACATCCAGAATCACAACCTGACCTACAAATCTTCTCAACATTCACATACCAAGGGATCTGGACATACAGATCCACAGATCCCTGAAAGTGACAATACAGGTGGGTGAGGTCATCAAGAAGACATACAGCATGCTTGCCTTCAATGGCCAGGGCATCGAATAAAAAAGTTGGCAAGTTATATTCCAGCCGTATAAACTCATAGTTCAGCTACGTTTGGAATATTGCATGCTGTTCTAGTTGCCACCCTACCAGAACAATGTGGAACCTTTGGAGTGGCTCAGAGACGGTTAACTGGGATGCTTCCTGGTGTAGAGGGTTTTGGTATGAAGACAGGTTGGATAAACTCGGACTGTTTTCACTGGAAAGATGGAGGCTGAGGTCTACAAAATTATGACAGATAGATAGGGTGGATAGTCAGAGGGTATTTCCCAGGCTGCAGAGGTCAGCTACAAGGGGGCACAGGTTCAAAGTGAGAGGGGAGAAGTGTGGGTAACAGTTTTCACACAGAGGATGATGGATGTCTGGAACACACTGCCATTGAAAGTGGTGGAAGCAGGCACGTTAACAATGCTTAAGGTGTATGTTGATAGACACGTGAACAGGAGGCAAATAGAGGGATGGAAACCACATGTAGGCAATAAGTTGTGGGTCTAAATAAGGATTAAAGATCTGTGCAGGCTTGGTGAGCCAAAGGGCCTGTTCCTGTGCGGTTTTTTTGCTCTTTATTAAGTGAGTGAGCAAAATCTTGGCAGATGGAATATGATGTGGGAAAATATGAGGTTATGCACTTTAGCAAGAAAACTAGAAGAGCTGAATATCATTTAAGTGGAAAAAGACTGCAGAAAGCTGCAGAACAGAGTGTCCTCATTCATGCACCACAAAAGCTAACGTTCCAGTTCAGTGGGTAATACGGAAGGCAAATAATTTTGGGCGTCATTTCCAAAGGAATGGAATATAAAAGTATGGAGGTTTTGCTAAAGCTGCATAAGGTACGAGTCCTACCCTAGCTGGAAAATCGTGAACAGTTTGGCTCCTTTATCTAAGGAAAGATATACTGACATTAGGGGCAGTCCAGAGAAGCTTCAAGAGGCTAATACCAGGTATGGCAAGGCTGGCTTATGAGGAGACGTTGAGTAGATTGGGCCTGTATTCATTGGAATATAGAAACATGAGAGGCCACCTTATTGAAACGTGCACGATTCTTAGAGAACTTGACGGGGGAGATGCAGAAGGATATTTTCTCTTGTGGAAAAGTCTTTGACCAGAGGGCAAAATCTCAGAATAAGGGGTTGCCCTTTTAAGACAATGATGAGGTGGAATTTCTTCTGTCATATGGTAGTGAATCTGTGGAATTCTTTACCATAGATGGCTGTCAAAGTTGAGTCCTTAAAAAAAAATCAAAGCTGAGATAGATAGATTTTCAGTCAAGAAGGGAATCGAAGGTGATGGAGGAAAGGAAGAAAAATAGAGTTGAGAATTAGCAGATTAGCCATTATCTCATTGAATGGCAGGGCAAACTCAAGGTTTGAATGGCCTGCCTTTCTTCCTTATGTCTTATGGTCTAACAAACATTAACATGAATGAAGATCAATGGAAAGCTACCACACTATGGGTGTTTGACTAGAAGAGGAAGAGGTGGCAAAATGACGGAACACTTGGCCAAGTATGATGCAACATGGGTTTATGTAACCCAACTTAGGTTTACATCATATAGGACTAATCCTATTCACTTTTCTGAGGAGATAATTAGTGTTGAGGACAGGGCAGTGTCTTGGATGTTGGCTATAAGGATTTCCATAAGTCATTCAATAACATTCTGATAAAGAGATTATTAGCAAAATGTAAGTGCACAGAACTGGACATTATATTGTGATATTGCTTGAGAGTTGGAAGACAGACAGTAGAAATAAAGAGAAGATTCTCTCATAGGGAGAGTTATTTAGAACATTGAACACAGAATAGTACAACATAGTACAGGCCCTTTGGCCCTTAATGTTGTGCAAACCTTTTATCCTCCTCTAAGATCAAACTAACCTTTGATTTACAATCATCCACATGCCTATCCAGGAGTTGCTTAAATGTCCCTAGTGTGTCTAACTCTACTACCACCGCTGGTAGTGTATTTCACAAACCCACCACTCTCTTATAAAGAAACAACCTCTGACATCTCCCCTAAACCTTCCTCCAATCACCTTAAAGTTATGCCCCTTGTAATAGCCATCTCTGCTCTGGGAAAATGTCTCTGACTGTTCACTCAATCTATGCCTCTCATCTTCTTGCACACCTCCATCAAGTCACCTCTCACCTTTCTTCGCTCCAATGAGAAAAGCCTTAGCTCCATCATCCTTGAATTGCTTATTTCTTGTGTACATAGTCACAGAGCTAAGCAGTAGCCTTGTCAGTGACAGGCTGAAGGTTCTTTAAGCCCACCTTCAAGATTAATCAGTGGATACTCCTCAACGATGTCATTTGTTGTTCATCACATAGTACTTGATAGTACTTAATGCAGTTATATTGTCTTTGAGTTACATGGTAGTCTCTAATGAGCCACCAGTTTATACAGTTACATATATTAACAATATGCATTTAAAACATATCGAACACTAGCCAAATCAGTCCTTTATATGCTGATGGGTGGAGCTTATATCATGATGCTAGTTAACCCTTTCAGGTCCTGATTGTCTTATGCAAGAAGGTGCTATAGAAATATAGGAAAAGATTCATTCATTTAGAAACAAAGTAAAACTTGCCTTTATAAAGCACCTTTCATGACCCTAGGACAACACAAAGCACTTTACAGACAATTAAGTACCTTCGGAACATTCTCAGTATTTTAAGATGGAAATATAGCGGCCAATCATGCACAGCAAGATCTCACAAATAACAATGCTACTATGATCAGATAATCTGCGTTAGTGTTGCTGATGGAGAGAAGAATAGGGGTAATCCTCTTTAATACAGTAATATGCAATCTTTCACATCCACCTCTCAGAGTAGAGAGGCCTTGGTTTTAACATCTCCCAACATTCCAGTGGCCCCCTCAATCCTGCACTGAAATGTCAGCCTTGATTTTTGTGTCTATTCCTGAGGTGAGTCTTGAATCCTCACTCATCTGACTCAACGACGAGTGCACTGAAACCTCAGTCACAGGTGACGCCTGAGACAAAGTTAAAAATTACACAACATCAGGTTATAGTCCAACAGGTTTATTTGGAAGCACTAGCTTTCTGACTGCTGCTTCTAAATCAAGTAACTAGGAGCAGCATTCAGAAAGCTAGTAGATTAGATTAGATTACTTACAGTGTGGAAACAGGCCCTTCGGCCCAACAAGTCCACACCGACCCGCCGAAGCGACAACCCACCCATACCCCTACATATACCCCTTACCTAACACTACGGGCAATTTAGCATGGCCAATTCACCTGACCCGCACATCTTTGGACTGTGGGAGGAAACCGGAGCACCCGGAGGAAACCCACGCAGACACGGGGAGAACGTGCAAACTCCACACAGTCAGTCGCCTGAGGCGGGAATTGAACCCAGGTCCCTGGCGCTGTGAGGCAGCAGTGCTAACCACTGTGCCACCGTGCCGCCCCAAGTACTTCCAAGTAAATCTGTTGGGCAATAACCTGATGTTGTGTGATTTTTAACTTGGTCCACACCAATCCAAGGGTGTAGGTTTGCTTGCTGAGCTGTAGGTTTGATATCCAGACGTTTCATTACCTGGCTAGGTAACATCATCAGTGGTGACCTCCACGTGAAGCAAAGCTGTTGTCTCCTGCTTTCTATTTATATCTTTCTCCTGGATGGGGTTCCTGGGGTTTGTGGTGATGTCATTTCCTGTTCGTTTTCTGAGGGGTTGAAAAATGGTTAGCCACCAGGATACACCAACACCAGCTAGCCACAAAAAGACACGACCCTCTCTCCCTCGTAGCACTACACATGGAGGAAAAAAAACACCATTTCGACTGGGACAACACATCTATCCTGGGACAGGCTAAGCAAAGACATGCCAGAGAATTCCTAGAGGCCTGGCACTTCAACCACACCATAAACTAACACATAAATCTAGATACCATCTTTCAACCCCTCAGAAAACGAACAGGAAATGACATCACCACAAACCCCAGGAACCCCATCCAGGAGAAAGATATAAATAGAAAGCAAAAGACAACAGCTTTGCCTCACTTGGAGGTCGCCACTGATGATGTCTAGCCAGGTAATGAAACGTCTAGATATCAAACCTACAGCTCAGCAAGCAAACCTACACCCTAAACCTCAACCTGAGCTACAAACCTTCACAAACCTTGCATTCTTTCCCTTGTGGGGATATTAAAATATGAAGATATTTCAGCTGCATATAGAAAAGTAGGAGCAGTTATACATGTCAGGAAGGAAAATTATTTCTATGTTTCTTAGTATCAGACACCTCTGATTTGATTCTATGATTGTAAGCAGAACTTTTAAAGATATCCAATTTGTTTTTCTGACCACTTTCTATCCTTATTTCCTTGCATTTTTATTTATTTTCAAGTACTCATCTAAACCTCTTTTGCAAGTTGCTTTTGAATTTGTTTACACTGCCCTTTTCAGATCAGAACAACTCACTCCATTAAGAAAATCTTCCTCCACTCTTTTTGGATTCACTTTTCCTTCTGCTAGTGGAAGCAGTGTGGATATAATCAAGAAAGGTATTATATTTACAGTGCATTGGGTGAGCATTTAACTGCACTGACGTGCTAATTGCTGCAAAAACGATAAAGTTCATGTGAATTTTCTTAAATTTTCATTGAACTCTCGACTTTTAGTAAAATGTTACACAAAATTATCATTTCACTTGAAGGTGGTAATATTTCTTTCAATCTGTCTGATGCAAGAACGGCGAATTCTACATGCAGCTAAATTTAATGTTAACAAGACTGAGAAGCTGACTCCTCAGCTGTTAACATCAAAGGGTGTTAGAGCAATTAGTCCCTTAATATTACCACTTTCAGAAACCTGTTAAGACAATAGTGTAAATATGCTGGAAGGTGCTCAATGAACAACAGTTAGATTTTCAGTGATTTTACTCTTTTAGTCTGGGTTCCCTGCCAGGTATTTTCTTTGAAATCCCGTTTATGATTGAAAATAATTGGATAAAATTAAATAATTAACAACAATATTTCCACTAAACATGAAGATGTTTAATTTCCACTAACTAAATCCCCAATGAACAGTGCCCAACTTTTCTTCAGCAAGGATGCAAGACTATCAACCAATAACTTTTCTTGTCTCTCAGTTAGTTAATGAGATACCTCAGTTGTGTAAATGCAAGTAAGTTGATTCATCCAGTTCTGAGATCTACAGTTTTGGAGAAAAAAGGAGCAGCAGCAGTAGAGAAAAGACTAATTTAGTAATCAGATCCTGCATGCAGTCATGAACCTGGTAACTGCCATCAAATATTGGGTGGGATCAGTAGAACAGTTCAGGATTACTAAAGAAGGATAGCCTGACTATGTGGCATATTCCAAGATCCAAGACTACATGCCTAAGGGACACACTAAAGCTTGAGCCAGCTACTGTCAAGGCGCAGTGGGGAACGACAACCATCTGAGACCTTCCTGCTGAAGCTAAATGGGGCACCGTTCAGTAATCAGACCCTCCCAGTGCCTCAAATGCATGTAAATATAATTTTGTACAAGTAAGAGATGCCTTTGTTATGTTTGTTAGATAAGCAAACTCCAATTTGTTTCTGTCCTCATGCACTATTGGTCAGAACCAAAATTGCATTTGTGACAATGTATATGTAAAAAGATATTTTTATGAATAAAGCACATTTTTGAAATATAAAAAAAATTCCTCATGAATTCCACATTAACTATTCAAGAACCTAACAAGATGACCAAAAGGGTTTGAGGCGCAATTAATAATGTCCTTACCTGAGTCAGAAACCCTGGGTTTGAGGCTCATACTTGTTGCTCATGGAAGAAGCATTTGTAAGATGGCTAAACAAGTTAACTATTACAAAAAGAAAACAAAGAACTGTGGGTGCTGGAGATCTGAAACAAACAAAAACAGAAACTGCTGGAGAAACTAGGCAGGTCTAGCAGCAGCTGTGGAGAGAAACAGAGTTAATGTTTCGAGTTCATTGATCCTTCTTCAGTTTGATGATCCTTCCAATACCCTTGTTGGCTAGTGGTAACAGCTACTGAGTCTCCTGGGTTAGCCATCCTGCAGAAGGCAGTTCCAAAGTCCAACAGTAATTTGCCCGTTGACGTGGACCGCTCTTTAGAAATGACAAAAGGAGAAAAGACAGACAGCAGGACGGACGGACGAAAAAAGCACATTGCTTCTGTAATTGGCATCAATTGACCAGAAGTAAATATTGCAAAACATATTGTTATGAAGGCACGCAAATGTTAAACTTAATTTTTAATTTGGTAACAATCATAGGGCCCCTTTAAAAAGATACTTCATACCTGAAGCAAGGGCAATGACAGACACAATTTATATTACTGGAATCATACATCAGGGAAAGAGGCCATTCAACCCATCAAGTCTACACTGACCCTCCAAAGGGATCCCAGTCAGACTCAGCTCACTGACCCTATCCCTGCAACCCTGCATTTCTCATGGCTAATTTACCTAGCTATGAATTCTTTTCATATTTTCAGGTGACGTAATTTGCTGGGGAGTGGAGAGACCATAGTTTTATGATTGGATGAATGAAATGCGATAGTATTAAATATAGAACACTTCTGAGTGGATTGGTTAAAAAAAGGATCTAAACACAAAAATAAAGAAACTTATTACACAAAACCATAGAATAAGATGTTTTAAGGCGATTGACTCTCTGCATCTCTAAAGACATGCCACCCAGAGCATGGAGACTTTGTTAATTGCTAGCTGATATGAGTAAGCTGGGCAGAACCTTAGCAGGTCACGGGATATCCAAGGGCAAAGGTTACGAGACAATCAAGTGACCACATATGCGAACATGTGTTTGAATCCAGCAAGTAGATATGTAATGCACAACGATCTAATGTAATCAAAATGTCTAATTAATTGAGTTATAAATTTGATGTGGTTAATTTACAGACCTGATCTAATTAACTGCCTAGGCAATTTATTTACAGACCTGAAGTAATCATCGCCCAGTTGATTGACTTAGGATCTTGATATGATTAACCGCATAACAACAGTTAATTTGTAGACTTATATAATTTTAATGTAAGAAAGTACATAAATAGTATTGTGAAGGTGCTTGACAGAGTGAGCTTGGTCATTCTGCATGATGATCTTGAGTTCCACTCTTTGCTGTAATTGATTACCGCTCGGGTAAACTACTGTCCTGCTGAATTCCTGACACCTTCAGACTCTTCTAACCTGAGAGACCAAGGCCACTCTGACAGTATGGTGCCATGATCAGGGCACCCTGCCTGGAACCACCAAGATATAACTGCTAAAAGGGTAAGTACATTTAGATTACTTACAGTGTGGAAACAGGCCCTTCAGCCCAACAAGTCCACACTGACCCGCAACCCACTCATACCCCTAATCTAACACTACGGGCAATTTAGCATGGCCAATTCACCTGACCTGCACATCTTTGGACTGTGGGAGGAAACCAGAGTACCCAGAGGAAACCCATGCAGACACGGGGAGAATTTGCAAACTCCACACAGTCAGTCGCCTGAGTCGGGAATTGAACCCAGGTCTCTGGCTCTGTGAGGCAGCAGTGCTAACCACTGTGCCACCATGCCACCCTGTAGGTCAGAGCAGGCATGTTTCAGGGGACCCTGTAAACCATGGTATCCATTGGTAAATTTAAAAAATGAGTGTGTGAGGGTGCTGGGAGCACAGAGGAACAGCAACCAGCCCCTGCGGTATTTTAAGTCATTTACAACGAAGGACTGGTGTGGTTTTAAGAGTGCTGCAGCCAGAATCTGAGCACAATTAGTGCCAACAGACTGGCACAATAGAAAATAAAGAAAGCATAGGCATAAGGTTAAGGAGAATCCAAAGAGATTCTATAAATATGTTAAGGACAAAAAGGTAACTAGGGAGAGAATAGGGCCCCTCAAAGATCAGCAAGGTAGCCTACGTGTGGAGCCGTAGGAGATGGGGGAGATACTAAACAAGTATTTTGCATCAGTGTTTACTGTGGAAAAGGACATGGAAGGTATAGAATGTGAGAAAATAGATTGTGACATC
This sequence comes from Hemiscyllium ocellatum, assembly GCF_020745735.1. NCBI lineage: Eukaryota > Metazoa > Chordata > Chondrichthyes > Orectolobiformes > Hemiscylliidae > Hemiscyllium > Hemiscyllium ocellatum. The sequence continues at coordinate 8,332,403 of NC_083437.1, forward strand.
TTGAAAAATGTCCATATTAGAGAGGAGAAGGTGCTGAATGTCTTAAAATGCATTAAGGTGAATAAATCCCCAGGACCTGATCAGGTGTATCCCAGAACTCTGTGGGAAGCTGGGGAAGTGATTGCTGGGCCTCTTGCTGAGATATTTGTTTCATCGATAGTCACAGGTGAGGTACCAGGAGACTAGATGTTGGCTAACGTAGTGCCAGTAATTAAAAAGGATGGTAAGGACAAGCCAAGGGACAAATGTCTGGTGAGCCTGACATCGGTGGTGGGTAAGTTGTTGAAGGGAATCCTGAAGGATAAGATGCACATGTATTTGGATAGGCAAGGATTGGTTAGGGATAGTCAACATGGCTTTGCATGTGGGAAAGCCACGTCTCACTAACTTGGTTAAGTTTTTTAGAAGACATACCGAAGAGGATTGATGAGGGTCGAGCAATGGACGTGACCAATATGGACTTCAGTAAGGCGTTCGACAAGATTCCTCATAGTAGACTGGTTAGCAAGGTTAGATTACATGGAATATAGGGACAATTAGCCATTTGGTTACAGACCTGGCTCGAAGGGAGAAGACAGAGGATGGTGGTGGATCACAGCTTGTATGGCAGGATTGGAGTTGCCGGTGTTGGACTGGGGTGTACAAAGTTAAAAATCACACAACAACAGGTTATGGTCCAACAGGTTTAATTGGAAGTACACTAGCTTTCGGAGCGACGCTCCTTCATCAGGTGATAGTGGAGGGCTCGATCGTAACACAGAATTTATAGCAAAGATTTACAGTGTGATGTAACTGAAATTATATATTGAAAAGTTGATTGTCTGTTAACAGATGAAATGCTTAACAGACAATCAGTTTTTCAATGTATAATTCCAGTTACATCACACTGCAAATTTTTGCTGTTATTTCTGTGTTACGATCGAGCCCTCCACTATCACCTGATGAAGGAGCATCGCTCCGAAAGCTAGTGTGCTTCCAATTAAACCTGTTGGACTATAACCTGGTGTTGTGTGATTTTTAACTTTGTATGGCAGGAGGCAGAGCAGAAGGAAAATTGCGACAAAATTTGGGAGGGAAGTTGAAACAAAGAATGGCAGTCCATAATCCCTGGTGATTGACAATGTCGATAACCTTTGTGAGGTAAAGAAAGGTACATAGTAGGGTTGGTGTTGTACCCTGCATTTTTAGAGTCATAGAGATATACAGCATGGAGTCAGACTATTTGGTCCAACTCATTCATAACAACCAGATATCCTAAGTAAATCCAATCCCATTTGCCAGCATTTGGCCCATATCTCTCTAAACTCTTCCTATTCATATACCCATCCCGATGCCTTCTAACTGCTGTAATTGTACCAGCCTCCACCACTTCCCTGGCAGCTCATTCCTTACATGCACCACCCTCTGCATGAAAATAGTGCCCTTTAGTTGTTTCCCTCAGCACAGATCCAACATTTGGATGGAGACCTGTCAATGTGTGTCGCACTGATGCTGTTCTTGATCCTCTTCCCAATATCCATGATGAGGCCTTGGACATCACTGCCCACTTTCCATACCTTGGTGGGGAGGCTACTGTCAACAAGGGCAGACACCAACAACAAGATTCAATACCTCCTTCAGTCGGCGGGCTCATGGTTTACAGAGCAGTAGTGATAATGGCCCAGAGACAGGACTGGTCTTGGTCTTCTGGAGAGATATCTCCAGCCCTGCCCAACCTGCAAGATACATTGGCAGGTTGGGCTCCCCAATGTGAGAGTACTTGCTCAAGGCCCCTTTCCCAGCACTGAGACATTAACCAGCCTCGATCAGCTGTACTCGGGAGGCAGAGGTCACATTGTCTGCATGCCTCACACAAAACTTTGACACGATGAGCAAAGCCCACAAAGGCAAGAAGAAGCTGTTCAAAGACTAACCTCAAACCTCCTTGAAATGTCTCAACATCGATGCCTGGTTAACTCAGTCAAAGACTGACTGAACGGGCTGGAAGGAATGTGGAAAGAATCTGTACATCTCTAGCATCAAGCTGAAGTGTTGGCAGAAATAGTAGCCTGTAGCAACCCCCAAAGCCCTAACCACTGTCAGTGGCGCTGCCAGCTGACTAACCCTAAAGGATGTGGATTTCCATTAGGCCTATCTAAGTCTATCTATAAGGAGTAACTCAATCCTCTCTCCAATCAGCAGTGTCTTTTCATTTGATAGATAATTGCTGGGTTGCACTTTGTCAACAGTTTCATCACTGCATCCGTGAAAGAAAACATCTTTACTCATTTTACCTGAACTAGTATGAAATGGCCTTGTTTGAATATTCCTCTTTAGTTTAAAGATGTAACCTGGATTTGCCTTTTAGGAGATGTAGGTGTTTCTGGTAAACCCAACATTTGTTGACCGCCCCGAATTGAACTGAGTGACCTGCTGGGCTATTTCTGATGGTGGTTAAGAGTGTGTGGGTCTGGAGTCACAGGTAAGCCAGACTGGGGAAAGACAGCAGATTCCACCTGAATGGACCAGATGGGTCACTGAAGTGATCATTTCAGAGTCACTACTACTGCGATGGGCTTTCAATTCCTGGCTGTTTTCTTTTTAAATTACTGAGTTTAACTTCCTCATGGAAGACTACTTAGGAAGGTTAGATCTCATGGAATACAAGGAGAACTGGCCATTTGGATACAGAAATGGCTCAAAGGTAGAAAGACAGAGGGTGGTGGTGGGGGTTTGCCTTTCAGACTGGAGGCCTGTGACCAGTTGTGTACCACAAGGATTGGTGCTGATTCACTGCTTTTTGTCATTTATATGAAAGATTTGGATGTGAACATAGAAGATTTAGTCAGTAAGTTTGCAGATTACGCCAAAATTGGAGGTGTAGTGGACAGCGAAGAAGGTTGCCTCAGAGAACAACGGAACCTTGATCAAATGGGTCGATGGGCTGAGAAGTGGCAAATGAAATGTAATTTAGATGAATGTGGGATGCTGCATTTTGGAAAGGCAAATCAGAGCAGGATTTAAACACATAATGATTAGATTAGATTAGATTAGATTACTTACAGTGTGGAAACAGGCCCTTCGGCCCAACAAGTCCACACCGACCCGCCGAAGCGCAACCCACCCATACCCGACATTTACCCCTTACCTAACACTACGGGCAATTTAGCATGGCCAATTCATAATGGTGAGGTCCCAAGGAGTGTTGCAGAACAAAGAGACCTTAGGGTGCAGATTCATAGGATAGTGAAGAAGTTGTTTAGTATGCTTTCCTTTGTTGGTCAGAGCATTGAGTGTAGGAGTTGGGAGGTCATGTTGCAGCTGTACAGGTCGTTGGTTAGGCCACTTTTGGAATATTGTGTGCAATTATGGTCTACCTCTTATCAGAAGGATGTTTTCAATCTTGAAAGGGTTCAGAAAAGATTTACAAGGAAATTGCCAGGGTTGGAGGATTTGAGATACAGGGAAAATAGGCTGGGGCTATTTTCCCTGGAGTGATGGAGGCTGAGGGGTGTTCATATAGTGGTTTATAAAATCATGAGAGTATGGATAGGGTAAATAGACAAGGTCTTTTCCCTGGGGTGATGAAGTCCAGAACTAGAGGGCACAGATTTAGGGTGAGAGGGGAAAGATTTAAAAGGGACCTAAGGGGCAATCTTTTCACCCAGAGGGTGGTACGGAATGGAATGAGCTGCCAAAGGAAATGGTGGAGGCTGGTACAATTACAACATTTTAAAAGGCATCAGGATGGGTATTTGTATAGGAAAATGTTGGAGGGATATGGGCCAAGCGCTGGCAAATGGGACTAGATTAGGTTCGGATATCTGGTCGGCGAGGATGAGTCGGACTGAAGGGTCTTTTCCGTACTGTACATCTCTATAACTCTAAGTAGTGCCGACACACTGGCACAAGCCTAGTACAATTAATTCCGACAGACTGATGTGGTTTTGAGAGTGCTGCAGCCGAAAGCTAGGCACAGATACAGTTGCGAGAAAGGACTGTTTAAAAGATAGGAACATGATGAGTAATTATCCTTTGGTTGAGGAGATTTGGGGCCCCAACTGCTCCATCATATAAATCTTCTGTGAGGCAAAACAACAATTGATTTATAAAATGGTTAAGGTTGTGTGAAATTAGCACAGATCGGCAGCTGAGCAGAGAACCTTGCGGGTGGGACAAAATAATGACAAGGAGAAAGGAGTTGTTATAACAGCAGCACAATATAAACATGGTTTTCATTGTAAATGACAGGAGAGGCAAATAATGTCTGCTAGGAAACAGGAGGAAGTAGCCAACGGAGGCCTTTTCTCCACTCCACCTAGCACCTCTCCACCCTCCCTACCAGTAAACCCAGGTAGCGATACAACCTTGGAACCTATAATTAAAGGACAGGTGGACAGTAATGACTGGGACATAGACATTGACTGCGTTATATATAAACACCATGATAATGGTGATCATTGGATCGGGGAATGGGGAACAAGTACCTTATACCTGGTCCTACCTGTAAGAACACAAGTGATTACAGGCCGGGGACAAATCCAAACCAAACAAATAGAAGTGGCCCTAACCCCAGGGGAAGCAACAAATGTTAGATTACTTCCCAAAACCCTAGCAATGTAGAATTCTGGGAAAAGTTACAAGGAATCTAATGATTTAACTTTAGATGACCTATGTATACGAGTGAAAGCAGAAGTACCAACAGCAGTTTGGGCTAACATGCCTAACAGGACAGTGATTGGATAACATCCCAACAAGATACCAACCAGACTAAATACAATGATTTTAAACAAAGTATAGAGGTCGCCCTGGGCAATGACTGAGGCCATTGGACCCATGTCACTCTGATAACCCAGAAAAAAGGCAAGCTTTTTGAGGTCTATGCAGAAATGAAGTTTAAAGTGTACTGTGACTATGGGGGAAGTAAGAGTCCCTGATGCTATATTTCTGCAGGCATTGAAGGGTGGAATATGCCCGCATTTGAAGTCAGTGATTCAAATGGGCATACCAATTGGAGATCCATACAATCTGATAGTCAATTGGGCAATGACAGCAGGCAACAAGTACAGGAAAAGTATAGTTCTCCCCTTTGTTGCGGGCTACCACTGAAGCAAAATGCGGGCAAGTTGAAATACCACCTATCCAGATACCTGGGCTAGTACATCCACCTAAAAAGCAGTACCCCACAAGAGTGGGGCAAGAGAGGCTGCTGAAAGGACAGCGCAGTTATTAAAGGAATGAGAAATAGGTAAAGAAACTAACTAAACTATAAACTCACAATGAAGAAGCCAGTAAAGACACCAGATGGCTCATATAGATTGACCATCAACTATACTAGCCTGAACAAGTATGCAAATACGATTACCCCAACAGTGGCAGAATCCTGTGTTAGCAGTTAGATAGATTGGAAATGCAAGGGATGCCAACCCATGCTGAGTTCGAGGGTTGGGACTGAGACAAGGTGGGGGGAGGGGAAATGAGGAAACTGGAGAAATCTGAGTGCAGCAAGCAGTCAGAGATTGGGAGAGAGAGGAGATTGGGAGATAGAGGAAGAACAAACAGAGGCCATGCGGATTAAACTGGGAGATCAGATCATGGTTTGATTATTTCCCTAGGAGAGGCAGGGGGCTTCACTCTGAAATGGGAAGGACCTTATGAGGTAATGAGAACAGGTAATCATGGAGTTTTAGTAATTGAAGCCAACATAGGGAAATGGTGCCACCCTTCACAGATAAAAATATGTAACCACTAACTGTCAACTGGCAAAGTTTTGTGATTCCTCTTTCTGCCTTAACAGATGATACCTGATTGGCGCATGCTCAGTGGTGACCTTTGGCGTCAATACCATCACACTGCCTGGGTCGACAGACACCAGCAATGACACCTGGTAAAAACAATAGTGAGATTTATTATACCAACTAGAAGGACTCCAGCACAAATGGAGAGTTAAGGATTGAACCATCCAAGAAAGGACAGTCGATGTGTTTCTGCAGGGTTTCCCCTTTCGATGTCTAACTATAATGGATTTAGGGTGACAGATTTTTACCAACCAAATTGCAAGAGTAACAGCTCCTTGTACACCTCTCAGACGACCTGCCTGAGTTCTGTCCTCAACAGTATCAAAGGCTCCAGTTTGCAGGGTCAGCGTGGTGTGGTTGTCAAAGGACATAGCAATTCACTTATACGGTCACGAGCAGATAATCAAGGTAACATTGGGACAGGAAAGGAATTTAGGAAATTCAGCATAGAGTGTAGACAATGTGAGAAAGGAACAAAAATAATCTGATGTAAGGCAAGATAATGGATCGAGGTGCACAGGGAAGTTGACATACCAGATTAGGATTGGGCAGTGATCTACCCCAGAAACCCAGACATGTAATGAAAATATGATATATTTACAGAATGACAGTTTAACCATAGAACCCTTACCTATCAGGGTACTTCAGAAACCGTGGATAGTTACATTAGGTTCATAGAAATTCATTCATTGAATCCCTACAGTGTGTGGAAACAGCCTCTTTGGCCCAGCAAGTCCCCAACGACCCTCCTTAGAGTAACCCACTCAGACCCATTCCCCTAATCTATTACTTGACATTTTCCCTGATTAATGCACCTAACCTACACATCCTTGAACACTATGGGCAATTTAACATGGCCAGTTCACCAAACCCACACATCTTTGGACTGTGGGAGGAAACCCGAGCACCCAGAGGACAGTTGTCCGAGGCTGGATCCCTGGCACTGTGAGGCAGCAGTGCTAACCACTGAGCCACCATGCCCCAACTTTGTTGTCATGCCCCATGATGTGCCAAATGTACTTGGGATAATCTAAAGGTTCCAGAATACCCTAATTCATCCATACCTCTGTTCTGTCATCACAGTCTGACACATTTTAGTGGAACTGACCATTGGACCCCAGGGACTCTCTGAGCTGGGAAGTAAAAGAACACAGATAATTGAAAGCTGTCAACAAGGAAGGCTACTTGAACTGGGACACATTTTGGATTTGCCCAACAGATTTGATTTCTGAAAGCACCCACTGTGGAGTTCACCACAGTGACAATTGTGACATCCAGAAGGACCAAATCCAACAATTGCATTATGTGTTCGTAAATTAGCAAGTAAATGTTGCTACCTCAGCAGCACACTATACCAAAAGACACCTGCACTGCTCCCTTGAGGGACATTATCCAGTTATGACTAACCTGAAGGAACAAATCGCTGCTGGAGGGGACACTATTGACCCAACCCCAAGCCCCCACACCAGGATATCAAGGTAAAGGCAAATTTCACAGTATCTTCCACATTGGAGACTGATCTAATGCAATTTCAGCAAGACCTTCTCCTACCCTCAACCCCCATCTACCATGACTGGCAACAATTATTAACTGAGGCCCAGGATGTGGAACACTAGTGGATAATCATGATTCGGAGATGCTGGTGTTGGATTAGGGTGTACAAAGTTAAAAATCACAAAACACCAGATTATAGTCCAACAGGTTTATTTGGAAGCACTAGCTTTTGGAGCACTGCTCCTTCATTAGGTGGTCTGTAGACAACCACATGATGAAGGAGCAGTGCTCTGAAGGCTAGGGCTTCCAAATAAACCTGTTGGACTATAACCTGGTGTTGCGTGATTTTTAACCAGTGAATAAAAGAAGGAATCCAGATTAAGGAGACCAAAGCAAAGGTTGAAGAATGGATCAAATGGTCTGAGCAGTTCTGGAACTGGGGACTAAAGGCTAATGCTGAAAATGTGTTGCTGGAAAAGCGCAGCAGGTCGGGCAGCATCCAAGGAGCAGGAGAATCGACGTTTCGGGCATAAGCCCTTCTTCAGGAATGAAGAGGGTGTGCCAAGCAGGCTAAGATAAAAAGTAGGGAGGAGGGACTTGGGGGAGGGGTGTTGGAAATGCGATAGGTGGAAGGAAGTTAAGGTGAGGGTGATAGGGCGGAGTGGGGGTCATGGGCCGGAGTGGGGGTCAGGGCAGAGAGGTCAGGAAGAGGATTGCAGGTTAGGAAGGTGGTGCTGAGTTCGAGGGTTGGGACCGAGACAAGGTGGGGGGAGGGGAAATGAGGAAACTGGAGAAATCTGAGTTCATCCCTTGTTGTTGGAGGGTTCCTAGGCGGAAGATGAGACGCTCTTCCTCCAACCGTTGTGTTGTTATGGTCTGGCGATGGAGGAGTCCAAGTACCTGCATGTCCTTGGTGGAGTGGGAGGGGGAGTTAAAGTGTTGAGCCCCGGGGTGGTTGGGTTGGTTGGTCCGGGTGTCCCAGAGGTGTTCCCTGAAGCGTTCCGCAAGTAGGCGGCCTGTCTCCCCAATATAGAGGAGGCCACATCGGGTGCAGCGGATGCAATAGATGATGTGCGTAGAGGTGCAGGTGAATTTGTGGCGGATATGGAAGGATCCTTTGGGGCCTTGGAGAGAAGTAAGGGAGGAGGTGTGGGCGCAAGTTTTGCATTTCTTGCAGTTGCAGGGGAAGGTGCCGGGAGTGGAGGTTGGGTTGGTGGGGGGTGTGGACCTGACAAGGGAGTCACGGAGGGAGTGGTCTTTTCGGAACGCTGATAGGGGAGGGGAGGGAAATATATCCCTGGTGGAGGGGTCCGTTTGGAGGTGACGGAAATGACGACGGATGATGCGATGTATATGGAGGTTGGTGGGGTGGTAGGTGAGAACCAGTGGGGTTCTGTCTTGGTGGCGGTTGGAGGGGCGGTGCTCAAGGGTGGAGGAGCGGGAAGTGGAGGAGATGTGGTGGAGAGCATCGTCGACCACGTCTGGGGGGAAATTGTGGTCTTTGAAGAAGGAGGCCATCTGGGTTGTTCAATATTGGAACTGGTCCTCCTGGGAGCAGATGCCGCGGAGACAAAGGAATTGGGAATATGGGATGGCGTTTTTACAGGGAGCAGGTGGGAGGAGGTGTAGTCCAGGTAACTGTGGGAGTCGGTCGGTTTATAGTAAATGTCCGTGTTGATTCAGTCGCTCGAGATAGAAATGGAGGGGTCTAGGAAGGGGAGGGAGGAGTCTGAGATGGTCCAGGTAAATTTGAGATCGGGGTGGAAGGTGTTGGTAAAGTGGATGAACTGTTCAATCTCCTTGTGGGAGCACGAGGCAGCGCCGATACAGTCATTGATGTAGCGGAGGAAAAGGTGGGGGGTGGTGCCAGTGTAGTTGCGGAAGATGGACTGTTCCACATATCCTTCAAAGAGGCAGGCATAGCTGGGGCCCATATGGGTGCCCATGGCAACTCCTTTGGTTTGGAGGAAGTGGGAGGATTGGAAAGCCTTTTGACTAAAGGCTAATATCCACCCTTGAATCAGAATTATCTTTCACATCCTTGTCATGTCACAAGTGTTTGTTTTGATCATCCTTATCATTCCCGTCTGCCATATGGAAAGAAAGTTGGCCCACACTGCATGCAGGCAAGAATTTCTCCCCTTAATTGACAAGGCAATAATGAAGAAACCTGCATTCAGACTATCCCCCCCAACAGTGAGGAAGTATCAAAATGGTCTCATGGTGATATGGGTTGGCCATGGGCCAGAAGATGAGACTGTAGAGAGGAATGAGGAGTGTGATTTAACCAAATCTGAAATTATAAATGTGCTTAATAAAAGCAGAAGGCGTAGTAAACTGATTACCACAGCTGGATCTTGAGATTTCAATCTTTATTGCCAGTTTACTCATTCATTCATTCAACTTCACAGAAGCGCTATTTTGATAGTAACTATCTTAAAGGGGACAGAGGCCCTACTCATTAATATTGATCCTGTGTGGTTGGACGGTTGATTCCAAGGCTGAAGATAAGGCGTACTTCAGATGTTGGGTGGTTAGAATTTGGCGGAGAAGAGGTCCAGGACTTGCATGTCCTTGGTGGAGTGGGAGAGGGGGAGGTGGGGTTGTTTGGTACATGTGTCCCAGAGATCTTCTCTGAAACATTCCGCAAGTTAGCGTCCTTCCACCCAATGCCTGGGGGAAGAACGCCTCATCTTCCGCCTTGGCACCCTCCAACCACACAGGATCAATATCGATTTCACCAGTTTTTTCATCTCCCCTCTCCCCACTTTATCCCAGATCCAGCCCTTCAAGCCGGCACCACCCTCTTGAACTGTCCTCCCCATCCATCTTCCTTATCACCTATCTACACCTTTCACTCCAACTATCAGCATCACCCCCCACCTTCATTTACCTCCTGTATTCCCAGCTACCTTCGCCCATTCCCACACCCTTCCCCATTTATCTCGCAGCTCCCTTGAGCCCTCCCACATTCCTGATGAAGAGCTTATGCTTGAAACTTTGACTCTCCATCTCCCAGTTGTTGCCTGACCGGCTGTGCTTTTCCAGATAGAGAAAGCATTATACCCTTTAAATTGAAATACAATGTGCTACATTTACATTCCAAAGATGTGTAGGTTAGGTGGATTGGCAATGCTAAATTGCCCCAGGGTGCCCAGGGTTGTGTAGGCTAGGTAGATTAGCCTGGGGTAATGGGGGTACAGGGATAGGGTGGGGCAGTGCATATGGGGTGGGGTGCTCTTTAGAAGGTTGGAACAGACTTGATGAGCTGAATGACCTCTATCTGCACTGTAGAGGTTCTATGATTCCATACTGAATTTCAGTATTATTAAATGCAATAATTTTATAAATGTAAAAAGTTAATTTCTTAATTATACTGCCTCCTGCTGACAGCAGTTCATAGAATCCCTACATTGCAGGAAGAGGCCATTTAGCCCTTCAAATCTGCACCGACCCTCCAAACAGCACATCACCCCATCCCTGTATAAGGTTTTTAATCATAGCTAGCTCACACATCCCTGAACACTCTGGGCAATTTAGCACGGCCAATCCACCTAACCTATTCACCTTTGGATTGTGGGAGGGAACTGGAGCACTCAGAGGAAATTCACACAGACACAGGGAGAATGTGCAAACTCCACACAGACAGTTGCCTGAGGCTGGATTCAAACCTAGGTCCCTGGTGCTACGAGGCAGTAATGCTGACCACTATGCCTCCACAACTCAACCTGTTTTTTTGATACTCCTGATCATTCTGGACCATTCCTCTTACTGACCCACTGGTCCATTGTCTCTGTCACTCACTGACTCAAGGACTCATTGCCTTGGCTTCAGGAGGCACTGCATCAGCCAAGATGCTCATCAATGGGACAGCAGGCTACACGAGGTAAGGATTATCAGGGCCAGTGGGAAAGGGAGATGTGGTCGGTGAGGGCAAAGGGGAATGTTGCTTCAGGGGCTGCCATTACCACACGAGGCACCTCTGTAATCCATAGAGTATCTAATCAGGAAGGATCCAACGAGTGTGCACAAAGATCACCACAACATGGGAGAGAGCTCTGACCCCCATCCCAAACACCAGTGACATTGGCAGCAGCAGCAGGAAAATATCCCTCATTGGCTACTTGTGTGACATAATTAGTCTCTGGGCTGTCTGCCACCTTCCCTGCAGCTGGCAAAATGCCATGATGCTGGGCTGGTTACAGAAACTCCCTACACCCGGGTCCTCCTGAGTTTTCAGACCACCCTGCTTGCTTCCTATGCTGAGACTACAAACATGAAAAAATTCAATGCCTTGCCTGTGTCATCAAAGTGAAACATTCATTTAATATTTTATCAGTTTCTCCAATACGTTTGTACATACAGTCACTGGCCTCCCTGTTCCTGGAACCTTTAAAATTGCATAACTTAGTTTATATTGTCTCATTCTGAAGAACAAGTTAAATGACGTCACATTTCTGTTTTGAATAACATCAGCTCTGTGCCTGTTCACTTTACCAGTCCATATCCTCTAGTGCCTGTTAATAACCTTCTCGTTGTTTACATGAGAACACAAGATTAAGGAACAAGCCCCAACACCCTTTGAAACTCTTTATCATTCATCAAGATCACAGTTGATTGTCTGCTTCAGTTTTTCTGATCTGCTCCCTTAACCATTAACTCCTTTACATATCCAAAAGTCCATCATCCCCTCATCAATATATTCAATGATCGAGTATACACAGTTCTCTGAGGTAGAGAATTCCAGAGATTTACAGCCCAGTGAGTGAAGAAATTTTTTTTATTTTAGTCCTAACTAGCCAACTCTCATTCTGAGTCTATAACCCCAACCAGGGGAACTATCCTGTCCCTTAGGAATTTTAAGTTTCAAGAGGTCAGCTCACAATATTCTAAACTCCAGGAAAAACAGGCTTAGTTCGAATAATTTCCCCTTTTAAGACAGTCCCTTCATCCTAGGAGGCCATCTAATGAACCTTTGTTGCACTCTTTCTGCACGATTATGTCCTTCCTTAGATTAGGAGACTAACACTGATATGGTCTCCTGATGTGGACTTCTGGATTGACTGTATAATTTCAATAGATTTCTTTCAATATTTTCTCACCAACCTGTTCAGAGATACTATAAGACATCTCTGCAGCAAGTGGAACTTGTACCTGGGCCTCCAATCCTTAACAAAAGTTAACAAACTGCTGCAATTTTTGTATATGTTAGTTCATATGATACATAACAAAGAGAGTCCGGTTTTTGTTGAGATAGCTATCATGTAATCCTCCTGTGGCAGTTAGCAAGAGATATGATGGCCCTCCTCTCTAGCATCCCATCCACCAGTTCCATGTCCATAAAGCATAGAGGGAGCTTTACTTCTTGAGTGAGCTTTACAATCTGGGACATTTCTTCAGATCAAGCATCACAGAGGGAGGGCCCAGTCCCTGGCTTGCAGTGTATAAAGTGGTTTGCAGCTGGACCTCAAACATAGTGCCAGCTGGATGAGAATCCCAGCAGCGGTGAGCATTTTCACCTCTTCTGCCCAGTGATTCCAAATGGGAGTCCAACTACAGAGACAAATGAAATATTGTGTAAAATAATTCCCTGTAAGCCAATGCAGAGCAGGATCCATGAATCTCCCTTGACAAAACACTCATGGAAAATGAGAAAACTCAGTCCCCAGTTCTTTTACAGTTACAATCAACCAACCCAAAAATATCCTGTTTATGCTTACTCCTTGTCCATTAACAATATTTCATCAATGATCAAACTTTACCCCCAATCCACAAGATCTCATTTTATGCAAGAACTTGTGCCACACCTTCATCCTTTTGGAAAGCTATAGTTTGGATTGTCTTTCTGGACCAGAGAGTTTGCATGACATTGTGGAAAGAATCTTCACATTATGTAGTACCAACCCTCTCATTTTCTGGGGTGAACTATTTTAATTTTAGCAGTGTAAATACAGTGGAGATTAAAGTGAACCACTGTCTTAAGTGAAGCTAACTGCAGAGCATCTCAAATTATCCAGCAATTTGGAAATCATGGCATATTTCTTCCTCAAAACAAGTTGCTGGGTTTTTTTGGTTATATTAAATTCATTATTAATTTGCCTGTAACTTTTGCACCAATAATTATTTCAGTATTTCACTTCACATTCAGATTACACCATATGGGACAGGGAAGGCCTACAGGATTAATTGGTTATCTCTCTCAAAGATCCAGCAAAGGTGTGATGAACTGTACAATGGCTCTTTTTATTAAATAAATAAAGATTTGCATCCATTAAAGATCTTTCACAAACTCTCAATATCCCAAAGTATTTTACAGCTGCTGAAGCATGTTTGAAATGTAGTCACTGTTCTCGAAATTCGGTGTCCTTGTTACGTTCTGAATCATTCTGTGAGGAGCCATTTGGATGGTCATGTTTGCTGTCAGGTTAGTCAGCAGAAACGCAAAAATGAAAATTTGGCACGGGGACACACAACACCATTAGGCTGACAGCTACTCTGCTATTCCACACATGCTGCTACTGGAGGGCATCTCCTCACACAAACCACTGAAGTGTTTGAACACAGAACCACAGGCATCTGTGAATTCGCAGAAACCTTCATGTACTGCCTTCACTGCCATGGCTGATGGTGCACTGGTTGTTTGCACTGCAGTCTGCCTTTGACATGCGGAGCGGAAATTTCACTTACACAGGCCATTGACACAGTAAGGAGAATTGTACTAAATGTTCATTCTGTTCCTATGGAGATTTGGGATCCAATCTCTATGGTACGGTCATGGTTAACTTCAGCTCACTTAGCCGTGGAGGAGAAATTCTGAGAGTGCTGGGGGTAGGAATTTCTAGCTGTGAATACGCAGCTATTCTTGATTTCATTTGAGTCTTTTTATTAAAATTAGCAATAGGACCAAAATAAAGTCTTATTTTAAAAAAACTTAATTTTCATTGCTTTTATTTGAATATCAGTCCAGAAAGGAAGAACTAGATTCTCCAAAGCCAATTCTAATTTTAACATAGGAAACGTAGTGAACATCAGGGTCCACAATGTGCTAATGACTTGTTTTTTCTATTGATATTATTTGAGAAGAAACATTGGCCAGGAAATGGGAGATCTCTCCTGTTCTTCTTCGAAATAGCATCAAATATCTTTTACGTCCATCTTACAGGGCTGACAGAGCCTCAGTTTAAAAATTCAGATAGTAGGTCTGACAATGCAGTGCTCCCTCAACATTGCACTGGAGTATCACTCTCAGAATGAGGCTTGAGTCCTCAATCTTCTTACTTTCAGAATAAAGGAATGCTCTGCTCCACATTCTGGTGATCTCATTCCATATGTGATCTCATTCCTCTGAGACCTCTATCCTATAAGATCTCACTTCTCTGAGATATCACTCCTACACAGTGCAAGAGGGTGTCAATTCAAGGCTTCATTGACAAAAGCCCATAGTATAGAAAGGAAATACTGACAGCTAGCCAATTATGCCAACAATGATGACCTGGAAGGAGATTATCCTCCTCTTGTAAAATTCGGCAGACTCTGGGAAATAGATAAAAAAAACTGGAAGGCATTAAGCTTTCAAAAAATTCCTTTGACTGCACTATGGAGTGATATGCTGCAGATGAATATTTCTGCTAAACTGGAAACTTCAATTCAAGTTGAACCACAATGGGAAGCAGAGATCAGATGCTTTTCCATGGATGGGGAGGACTGATGCTGGAAGACTTGATCCCAGGCAACTTGTCTGATGGGCGGTTTAAATTGAACTTGACACAGGCCTTGAAGTGGAGCTCATTATGAATCCATGGTCCTATGCTCGGTTTTTGATTGGCTGTTTCATTTTCTCGAAATTAAATAGGCGACTTGAGTATATGGGTGACGTGGGTAACCGGCAGTAACGGATACGAATGAGCTCACACGTTAGTGAGCGTGGAGCAAGGCAAACCCAGGCATAATGTTGTCACCGGCTCACAATGCTAGAATTCACAACCTTTTTGTTTTCATTATTCACATGGGTGTCACTGGCATTTGCTACATGTCCTTAATTGACCTTTAATGAAATGGCTTCCTGTGCCATCCGAGATATGTTAAGAGTCAATCATATTGATATGGATTGGGATTAACATAGACGGCAGACTGGGCAAAGATGGCAGATTTTTTACCCTAAAGGGCTATACAAACCTGATAGGATTTTAGGACAATCGATAATAATTTCTTAATAATAATAGTTTTCAGCAAAGGCTATTGGCCCAGTAGTAGCATTAATGACTTGTGCTGCAGAGCTTGTTGTTCTCCCAGTACAGCGGAAAACATGCCCAGGTACATCCTGGACACAAAACAGAAACAAATCAAATCCGACAAATTATGGCCCATGTTTCTACTATCGGTAATCAGGAAAGTGATGGAAGGTGTCATCAACAGTGCTGTCAAGCAGCAACTGCTCAACAGTGATCTGCTCAGTGACACACAGTTTCGGTTCCGCTAGGGCCCCACAGCTCCTGACCTCATGACAGTCTTGGTTCAAACATGGACAAAAAAGCTGAATTCCAGAGGGGAGGTGAGAGTGACAGCCCTTGACATCCAGGCTCCATTTAACTAAGTGTGGCATCGAGGAGCTCCAGTAAAACTGCAATCAATGGGTATCAGGGCAAACTCTCCGCAGGTTGGAGTCATACCTGGCACATAGCAAGATGGTTGTGGGTGTTGGAGGTCAGTCATCTCAGCTCCAGAAGTTCTCTACAGAATTGCCTCAGGGTAGTGTCCGAGGCCCGATCAACCACAGCTGCTTCATCAATTAGCTTCCCTCCATCATTAGGGGTTTAGGGGTGACTTGATAGAGGTGTACAAGGTGATTAGGGGTTTAGATAGGGTTGACAATGAGAACCTTTTTCCACGTATGGAGTCAGCTATTACGAGGAGGCATAGCTTTAAGTTAAGGGGTGGTAGGTATAGGACAGATGTTAGGGGTAGATTCTTTACTCAGCAAGTTGTGAGTTCATGGAATGCCCTGCCAGTAGCAGTGGTGGACTCTCCCTCTTTATGGGCATTTAAACGGGCATTGGATAGACATATGGAGGATAGTGGGCTAGTGTAGGTTAGGTGGGCTTGGGTCGGCGCAACATCGAGGGCCAAAGGGCCTGTACTGCGCTGTATTTTTCTATGTTCTATATTCTATGTTCTATGTTCTAAGGTCAGAAGTGTTGTTGTTCACCCTTGATTGCACAATATTCAGCACCATTCACGGCTCCTCGGGTACTGAAATAGTCCACATTCAAATGAAATGAGAATATCAAGGGTTGGGCTGACAAATAGCAAGTAACATTCACCCCATACAAATGCCAGGCAATTACCATCGCTGATAAGAGACAACGTAATCAAAGCCTCTCAACATTGAATGGAGTTACCATCATGGAACCCTCCATTATTAACATCCTGGAAGTTACCATTAACCAGAAATTCATCTAGACCCATCCTATAAACACAGTGGCTGCAAGATTAGGTCAGAGGCTAGGAATACTGGAGCGCATAACTCACCTCCTGACTCCCCAAGGCCTGCCCGTTATCTACAAGACACAAGTCAGGAATGAGATTTTTTTAATTTCAAAAATATACTTTATTCATAAAATACTTTGATGGTCTGTACAGTTGGACATGCCATATACATGTAAACATTCCATTTCTTTGCATACCGAAACAGAGTAATCATTCCTTTTTACGGGTCTGTATGGTTACATTTTTAGCTGAGGCATCAGCAGACCCCAAATGACTGCATGGGCCCCCTGTTCTTCTTTAGGCAGGCAAACGTTACATGGTCGTCTTTCCCCACTGCGCCTTGGCGGCAGCTGCCCCAAGCTTCAGCGCGTCCCTCAACACGTAGTCCTGGACCTTGGAATGTGCCAGTCTGCAACACTCAGTCGGGGTCAACTCCTTCAGCTGGAAGATCAACAGGTTTCGGACCGCACAGAGAGTGTCCTTCACCGAGTTGATGATCCTCCAGGCGCAGTTGATGTTCGTCTCGGTGTGCGTCCCGGGGTACAGGCTGTAGAGCACGGAGTCCCACGTCACGGCGCTGCTCAGGAAGCAACTTGACAAACTCCACTGCATTCCTCTCCAGACTTCCTCTGCATAGGCACATTCCAGAAGGAGGTGTGTGACAGTCTCATACCCCCACAGCCGCTTCGAGGGCAGCGTGCGGTGTGGCTGAGAGTCCGGGCAGAGCCCTTCTCACCACCAGCCAAGCCAAGTCTTGGTGCTTATTGGGAAGTTCTGGCGATGAGGCATTCTGCCAAATGGCTTTGACAGTCTGCTCAGGGAACCGCTTGATAGGATCCACACTCTCCTTTTCCCGAAGGGTCTCAAGGACACTACGTGCTGACCACTTCCTGATGGACTTGTGGTCAAAGGTGGTTTTCTTCATAAACTTCTCCACGAAGGACAGGTGATACGGAATGGTCCAACTACTCGGAGCGTTCTGCGGCAGCGAGGCCAGGCCCATCCTTCGCAACACTGGGGACAGGTAGAACCTTGGTACGTAGTGACACTTTGTCTTTGCGAACCGGGGATCCACGCACAGCTTGATGCAGCCACACACAAAGGTGGCCATCAGGGTTAGGGTGGCATTGGTTGTATTTTTTCCCCCGTTGCCCAGATCTTTATACAGCGAGTCCCTTCGGACCCGGTCCATCTTTGATCTCCTTATAAATTGGAAGATGGCCCGGGTGACTGCAGTGGCACAGGTTCTGGGAATAGGCCAGACCTGTGCCACGTATAATAGCAATGACAGTGCCTCACACCTGATGACCAGGTTTTTTCCCGCGATGGAGAACGACCGTAGCTTCTATCTGCCCAGTTTCTGCCTCACTTTGCTGATAAGCTCCTCCCAAGACTTGGCGCACGCCCCAGCACCCCCTGTACCAAATATCCAGCACCTTCAGGTGGTCGGTCCTGACGGTGAAGGGGATCAAGGATTGGTCGGCCCAGTTCCCGAAGAGCATGGCCTCACTCTTGCCTCGGTTTACTTTGGCCCCCGAGGCACATTCGAACTGGTCACATATGCACATGAGTCTGCGCACGGACAGCGGATCTGAGCAGAAAGTGGCCACGTCATCCATGTACAGGGAGGCCTTAACCTGCAGGCCCCCGCTGCCAGGAATAGTTAGCCCTCTCAGGCCCGCATCCTTCCAGATGGACTCAGCAAATGGCTCCACGCAGCGCACAAACAAGGCAGGAGAGAGAGGGCAGCCCTGCCTGACTCCAGATCTGACTGGGAAGCTATCTGATTCCCACCCATTGATTGAGACTGCACTGACAATGTTGGTGTAGAGCAGTCTGATCCAATTGCAGATTCCCTCCCCAAAGCCCATTTTGGAGAACATCTCTCATATACGTGTGTGATATCCTGTCAAAGGCTTTCTCCTGGTCCAGGCTGATCAGGCAGGTGTCCAACCTTCTGTCCTGCATGTAGGCGATCGTATCCCTGAGGAGTGCGAGACTCTCAGCGATCTTCCTGCCTGGTACAGCACAGGTTTGGTCAGGGTGAATCACCAACCCCAGAGCAGACCTGACCCGGTTGGCGATTACCTTTGACAGAATTTTGTAATCTGCATTCAACAGTGAGATTGTTCGCCAATTTTTGAGTTCCTCCCTCTCCCCCTTCTGCTTGTAGATGAGGGTGATGATGCCTTTCCTCATGGATTCACTCATGGTACCTGCCCGAAGCATACTGACATACACCTCCAGCAGGTCCTGGCCAATCAAGTCCCACAGAGCGGAATAGAGCTCGACCGGTAAGCCGTCACTTCCGGGAGTTTTAGTCTTTTCGAAGGAATCGAGGGCCTTGGTCAGCTTGTCCAGAGATAGTGGCTGGTCCAGCCTCTCCCGTGTTCTGTCATTTAAGATCTCCATGATAGAGGACAGGAACGTTTGGGAGGCCGCGCTGTCGGTCGGCTTTGCGTCATACAGACTGGCATAGAAGGATTTACTGGTCCTCATGATGTCAGCCTGAGATGACGTTGTCGAGCCGTCTTCTTCCTTCAGGCTGCTGAGCACAGAGCTCTCTTTGTGCACCTTCTGGAAGAAGAAACGTGAGCACGTCTCGTCCTGCTCCACCGAGCGGACCCTGGACCGGAAGATTATCTTGGAGGCCTCTGAGGCAAAGAGCGAGGCTTGCTGGCCCTTCACCTCCTTGAGGTCCTCCGTGACATCGACTCTTATTGTCTGCAGCAGGAGTATGTTCTGCATACTTTCCTGGAGCTGGGACAGTTTTCCCCGCCTCTCTCTCACCTCCTGAACACCTTTGAGGATGAAAAACCTCTTGATGTTTCCTTTTACTGTTTCCTACCAGTCCACTGGGGACTCAAAGAGGGGCTTCACAGTTCTCCAACCTGGGTAGTCCCTCTTGAGCTCCTCAACGTTTCTCAGGGTCAACAGCTTTGAGTTCAGCTTCCACGTTCCTTTACCAGCCCGTTGCTCATCCTGTAGGTGACAAGTCAGGAATGAGATGGAATACTCTCCACTTGCTTGGATTGGTGCAGCTCCAATAACACTCAAAAAGCTTGACACCTTCCAGGACAAAGCAACCCACTTTATTGTCACCACATCCACAAACATCCACTCCCGTCACTGCCAATGCTTAGCAGCAGCAGTGTGTACTATCTACAAGATGCACTGCAAATATTCACCAAGACAGCACCATCCAAATGCATGACCACTTCCATCTAGAAGGACAAAGGAAGTAGATACACAGGAACCTTCAGGTTCCCCTCCAAACTACTCACCATCCTGATTTGGAAATATGTTCCTATTCCTTCAGTGGCATTGGGTTAAAATCCTAGAATTCCCTCATTCGGGGCATTGTTGGTCAAAATATGGCACATGGACTGCAGTAGTTCAAAAAGGCAGCTCATTCCCACCTTCTCAAGAGCAACTAGTGATGGGCAGTCAATGCTGGGCCCAGCCAGTGATGCCTATGTCCCATTTGAGAATGAAAAGGGAATAAGAAAAACTTAATGGTCCATGTTACTGAGATTAGTTTTCATTTTCAGATTTTTAGTAGTTGAATTTCAATTCTATATGTTGCCCTGGTAGGATTTCAGGATCAGTGGTGCTGGAAGAGCAGATTCCTGCTGAAGGGCTTTTGCCCGAAACGTCGATTTCGCTGCTCGTTGGATGCTGCCTGAACTGCTGTGCTCTTCCAGCACCACTGATCCAGAATCTGGTTTCCAGCATCTGCAGTCATTGTTTTTACCTGGTAGGATTTCAACCCACACCACTGGATCATTAATCTAGGCCACTGGTTTTCTAATTATCGCTACACCAGCTCATCTCCAAAACAGATAAACCATCTCTCACTGAACAGCACTGAAGAAACATCTTTGCCACATGGACTATAGTAGTTCAAGACCCAAGAGATGAAGGGATGTGCAATAAATTCAGACCATTTCAGCTTCACCCAAATCCTGAGAATGAATTTTTCTTAAGCTCCCACACTTGAGATTCTGTACGATATTGGCAAGCTCGCTCTCTCCTAAAATTACTTGCATTTTTTGTTTGGGTACACGTGTTTCTTTCAGAGTATAGGTTTGAGCAAAAATCCCCAGTACTTAAAATACTGGACAAAACCCTGTAAAAGGTAAAGGAGACAGTTGCTCTGTGGAAAATACACAAACACAACTCATAGAATGGAGGTGGCTGTCTGGAACCATTGTTTCGCCTGGAATTCCAATTTACGCCTCCTCTGCAGAAGGACAATCAATCAAAACCAACAGACCCGAGCCGGAGACTGCTTTTACACCTCAGGCTACACAATGTAGACAGTATGGGGCAACAGAGATACAGTCTGTTCTGTTTATCACGATGGTTTGTTCCTGTGTGATCCTGCGTTATAGGAAAATCACATAATAACAGCATTGTTTAAACCAATGGGACCAAAATTGTGTTATAGTCAATACAGTTAAGAAAAGTTTGCGTTCTACAAATAACAGTCTAAATTCTTCAATCTTGTTATAGCTAATTCACATTGAAGAAACATGCCTTATAGCTGAACTGATTGTACTGGACATTCAACCTTGATTAAAACACATTCACACACAGAACATAGAACATAGAACAATACAGCACAGAACAAGCCCTTCAGCCCACAATGTTGTGCTGAACATTTGTCCTAGCTTAAGCACCTATCCATGTACCTATCCAATTGCCGCTTAGAGGTCGCCAATGATTGTGACTCTGCCACTCCCACAGGCAACGCATTCCATGCCCCCACCACTCTTTGGGTAAAGAACCTACCCCTGACATCCCCCCTATACCTTCCACCCTTCACCTTAAATTTATGTCCCCTTGTAACATTCTGTTGTACCCGGGGAAAAAGTCTCTGACTGTCCAAACCACCTATTCTCCATTCCAGGCAACATCCTGGTAACTCTCCTCTGCACCCTCTCCAAAGCTTCCATATCTTTCCTAAAGTGAGGCGACCAGAACTGCACACAGTATTCCAAATGTGGCCTTACCAAAGTCCTGTACAGCTGCAACATCACCTCACGACTCTTGAATTCAATCCCTCTGCTAATGAACGCTAATACACCATAGGCCTTCTTACAAGCTCTATCCACCTGAGTGGCAACTTTCAAAGAGCTATGAACATAGACCCCCAAATCCCTCTGCTCCTCCACCTTACTAAGATCCCTACCGTTAACCCTGTATTCCGCATTCTTATTTGTCCTTCCAAAATGGACAACCTCACACTTGACAGGGTTGAACTCCATCTGCCACTCCTCAGCCCAGCGGAAAGCCAATGAACTTCAGAGAAGAACATCAGGAGCTCAATGAAGAATACAGATTTCAGGGGAGATAACAGGGCCCACAGTCCATATAACTGCCAGCCTGGCCTCACTTGAGGAGAGCCTTTTTCAACAACAAGCTCCTGCATGATCTGCTTCTCCACAGGCTTCCACCCCCAACAAGCAGCTTTCAAAGAGAAGCCAAATCGAGAGGCTGAGCCGAGGAACTGATTCATGAAGCCAAACCATTGTCAGAACAATGGAGATCCAGGAAGCGGGTAGCCAACCCTATCTGAACAGCTGCTTCCAGCTCTGGGCTTGTTCCAAACCAAACGAATCAAAAGCAAGAACTGGGCATACTTCAAAACACACTTCAAAACATTAGTAAGCCCCTGAGACCCCAAAGTTCCGACTTAGCTAGCAGGGAGGAGAAGGCAGGTGGTGACAGTGCATTGGGACCCCAAGGATAGGAAATCTAACTTTTAAAAGTGTCTGAAATTAAACACTTGCTTTCTGTGGGTCAGTGGGATAGAGTTCTTAGAGTGGCTCTGGATTAGTAGTGATACTGCTCTTCGGATGCTGCCTGAACTGCTGTGCTCTTCCAGCACCACTAATCCAGAATCTGATTTCCAGCATCTGCAGTCATTGTTTTTACCTTCTTAGAGTGGTTACCTAGTTACTAGTGTATTGTTCACCTGTGTCTTGATTGTGTCAATTTTCCTATTTTATTGCATTATCTGTCTTCTTGTGTTATAATCATCTTTAATATTTTAAATAAATGTGGAGATTCTTTTGGCCTGGATCACCTGTGTGCTCCCTCTTCATTTCACATTCCCTAAATTAGGTCCAGTGTCCAGAACCTGGGAGTTGGGGGTGATTCAAACAGCTTAAAGATCAGAAAATAACTGATTGCAAGCCAAACCCTACAGGGGGCTACTGGTATTCCACACAAGATAAAAATATTGCAGATGCTGGAAATTTGCAATAATGATACACAATGCTGGAAACAGTCCGCATTGGAATCTGAGGACAGAGAAATTGAGTTATTGCACCAAATTTTCAAATGATGGTGAAGTTGGACCTGAGGGAGGCACAATTTGAAAATTACTCTGCCAGTGTTTCTTCCGGGTTCTCACAACACTCAGGATGTCTTTGGAATTTTCAAAGTGCTGGCAGAGGAACTGGGGAGAATTGAGGAATCCATTCACCCCCAATTAACGACTCATTCAGCTGCTTCACAAGCTAGCGAACTACAAGTCAAGAATGTAATTTTTAAACGGATGTGTATTGGTGTGTATCTGTTACTTTCACCAAAAGACCAAAGAAGCCACTGGCAGTAAGGTTTATCAGGCTCCCATTAAACCTGTGCAGGAGCTGTGCATTACCTTGATTCAGTCTGCTTGCCATCAAACATAAGAATTTATCGTTTGGGTCTTCTGATGAGATGCTCGCTTTCTTCAGAAAAACAGAAGCAGGTCCCAAAATAGCTGTTGCCTACCTTTGCAGGCAGCACCAGGCTGATAGCTCCTGTTTCCCTGGACCTGGTCAATGCCACAAATTGACACTGAACTCACCCCCTGCTCAATGACAGTATTTATAGAACATAGAAGGATACATCGGCCCTCGATGTTGCGCCGACCGAGTCCTACCTAACCTATACTAGCCCAATAACTTCCAAATGCCTATCCAATGCCCGCTTAAATGAACATAAAGAAGGAGAGTTCACCACTGATACGGGCAGGGCATTCCATGAACTCACAACCCGCTGTGTGAAGAATCTACCCCTAACATCTGTCCTATACCTACCACCCCTTAATTTAAAGCTATGTCCCCTAGTAACACCTGACTCCGTTAGCGGTAAAAGGTTCTTAGTATCTACCCTATCTAAACCCCTAATCATCTTATACACTTCTATCAGATCTCCCCTAAACCTTCTCTTCTCCAATGAGAACAGCCCCAAGTGCCTCAGCCTTTCCTCATAAGATTTTCCTACCATTCCAGGCAACATCCTGGTAAACCTCCTCTGCACTCGTTCTAAAGCTTCCACATCCTTCCTATAGTATGGCGACCAAAACTGCACACAATACTCCAGATGAGGCCTCACCAGAGTCTTATACAACTGCAACATGACCTCAGGACTCCGGAACTCAATTCCTCTGCCAATAAAGCCCAGTACACCATATGCCTTCCTCACAGCACTATTTACCTGGGTGGCAACTTTCAGAGATCTGTGTACATAGACACCAAGATCCCTCTGCTCATCCACACTACCAACTAGCCTACCATTAGCCCAGTAATCCATCATCTTGTTATTCCTACCAAAGTGAACGACTTCGCACTTAGCTACATTGAATTCCATTTGCCACATTTCCGCCCAGCTCTGCAACTTATCTATATCCCGCTGTAACCTACCACTTCCTTCCTCACTATCCACAACTCCACCGACTTTCGTGTCATCCGCAAACTTGCTTACCCAGCTTTCAAGTCCTTCCTCTAGATCATTTATAAAGATAACAAAAAGCAATGGTCCCAAAACAGATCCTTGTGGTACACCGCTAGTAACTGCGCTCCAAGATGAACATAATCCATCAACTACTACCCTCTGTCTCCTTCCAGCCAGCCAATTCCTAATCCAAACCTCTAATGTATCCTCAATGCCATACCTCCGAAGTTTTAGCATTAGCCTACCATGGGGAACCTTATCGAACGCCTTACTAAAATCCATATACACAACACCTACTGCTTTACCCTCATCCACTACCTTAGTCACCTTCTCAAAGAACTCAATAAGGTTTGTGAGGCACGACCTGCCCTTCACAAAACCATGCTGGCTATCCCTGATCACGTTATTCCTACCCAGATGTTCATAAATCTTATCCCTTACCATTCTCTCTAAGACTTTGCCCACCACTGAAGTCAGACTCACTGGCCTATAGTTACTAGGGCTATCCCTACTCCCTTTCTTGAACAATGGGACCACATTCGCTATCCTCCAGTCCTCTGGTACTATTCCCGTTGACAATGACGACATAAAAATCCAGGCCAATGGCTCTGCTATCTCCTCCCTAGCTTCCCATAGGATCCTGGGGTAAATGCCATCAGGCCCAGGAGACTTATCTATATTCATCCTTTCCAATATTCCCAAAACCTCTTCCCTGCATATTTCCAGGGCATCCATTCTAATTATTTGTGATTCCATATTCACATCAGCATAGCTGATCATCAGCACATTATATTTCAGAATAGCCTTACATGAGCATTTGAGGCATCAGTTCAGAATCCAGAATTCATCCAACCATCAGTTTCCTGTCGGCACGTTAAACTCAATGGTTTAAATTTGTGATTGTTCTTCATCATCATCTCTGTTTCTCTCTCCACTGCACTGCTGTACACTTGCATATTCTGGTTTAATCCCTTCACTATACCAGTCTCACCCAGTTAAATTGCAGTCTGGTTTACCCAAACAAATTTAACAAGTCCCAATCAAAACCACAATAGAACCACAAATAAAAATAAATAAAAACAAATAAAACCATTGTGTGGAATCAATTTAAATTAGCCCACAAAGGAACGCCTGATCAGTGGAATATTTACTGAGCTGATTGTAAAAATATTGCATAATGCAGACTTGAACATCTGAGGGTTCATTTTCAGAATATCATTGATTATACGGCAACTGATTGGATTTAAGACGACTCCATGAGAAAAGTTCCAATCACAGGAAGGTTTCTTTATGGTTGTGATTGCAAAATTCTGGTTTCCTTGTCCCAGAAAGGCCAGAGGCGGTAACTACTGAATTCAGATGAATAAGGATTCTGGTGAAATTCTGGGATAATCATTGTTTAGTCTTGATGGCCATCCAACAGTTAAATTGCAGCACATCAAAGATCAAGCCACTGTACAATTACAATAAAATGACCGAAATTCTATTTTAGTGAACATGAATTGTTTCTCAAAATTTGAAGATCGAAATCAACACAGAAATATGCAAGAGTTCCAATTATAT
This sequence comes from Hemiscyllium ocellatum, assembly GCF_020745735.1. Lineage (NCBI taxonomy): Eukaryota > Metazoa > Chordata > Chondrichthyes > Orectolobiformes > Hemiscylliidae > Hemiscyllium > Hemiscyllium ocellatum. The sequence continues at coordinate 8,358,451 of NC_083437.1, forward strand.
TTATGTATTTGCACTGTCTTCCCTGATATACGCATTGAGTATCATTATGGCAATATAGATATCCTATAGATATCCTATAGGTCAGCAGCAAGTTTCAAAGTCATGTAAACCAGGATCTTTCCAAATTTTATTGACAGCAACTGGCTTAACTCATTGCAATTAGGAAAATTGGATTATTACGTATGGGCTGAAACTGTGTTGCTGGTTAAAGCGCAGCAGGTCAGGCAGCATCCAAGGAACAGGAGATTCGACGTTTTGGGCATAAGCCCTTCTTCAGGAGCCCATTACATGTGGGCTCCATACTCCGAAGGCTAAACTTAATGGCTGCAGTGTTGACCCCTCCAATAATTAACAACTAATCCCAAACTAGTGTGCTTACGTGAGGTATGACTTGTCTTCTTAGCATACAAAACAATACTTTCCACTGTATTTTGGTACATGACAAAAATAAATTAAGTCACATCAATCTAAAAATGTCACAAGTCCAGATATTCAGAAGAATACAGAAATTCTGGCAATTGTTTTTAATTAACCTCTTCAGACATGTTGTAGTACACTCTGGGGCAAGTGTGACATGAGCCCAAATGCAGATATATTACCTTTGCACCACAAGAGCTCTTGTCATAGCATCTTTAAAATAAATGAAGTGAAAATATTTGCTATGGACCCGCGGTGTCCAAGCAGGAGAATCTGTTCCATTGTAAAGCACAAGTTCCCAACAAGAACGTAAGAGGGCAATTTTACAATTTGTAAATATGGGCAATGCAATGCTTATTGAAACATTAAAAGAACAGAACTTTGCGTTTTGAATCAGGCCCTAACATTACATATGGGCTCCATATGTAATGGTTTTCCTGAGTCAGTGAGGAGTGCCATGATGGCTCAGTGGTTAGCACTGCTGTCTCACAGCGCCAGGGACCCAGGCTCAATTCCAGCCTCGGGCAACTGACTTTGTGGAGTTTGCACATTCGTCTGTGTCTGTGGGGGTTACCCTCCAGGTGCTCTTATTTCCTCCCACAATCCAAAGATGCGCATGCCAGGTGAATTGCTATGCTAAATTACTCATAGTGTTAGCTACATTAGTCAGGGGTAAATGTAGGGGAATTGGTCTGGGCTGGGTAACTCTCCGGAGGGTTGGCATGGACTTGTTGGGTCCAAGGACTGTTTCCATGCTATAGGGAATCTGATCTAGTTAGGGTCAGAATTTGATTTACAGACATAGTTAGAGCATCGTAGTCTGCTTTGGGTGTGAAACAATCACCTGTTGGATTTTGACTTGGATCAATCAATTAGTAGCCAAGGATGAGCTCAATGTCTGCTGTGAGAAAATGAGGATGGCAGATGCTGGTGATCATAGACAAAAAGTGTGGCATTAGAAAAGCTCAGCAGGTCAGGCAGCATCCAAGGAGCAGGAGAGTCGACGTTTCGGGCATAAGCTTTTCATCAAGAATGTGGGTGGGGGAGGGAGCTGAGAGAGAAACAGGAAGGCCATGGGATTGGGGGTAAGGTAGCTTGGAAGGCGAAAGGTAGATGCAGGTGGGAGGTGATGGTGATAGATCAGAGCAGAGCGGTTAGGTGGGAAGGAAGATGGACAGGTAAGACATTTCCAAAGGGCAGTGCCGAGTTGGAAGGTTGGATCTGGGATGAGATGGGGGGAGGGCAGATGCTTAAACTGTTGAAATCCATATTGATCCTGTGTGGTTGGAGGGTCCCAAGGCGAAAGATGAGGTGTTCTTCCTCCAGGATTTGGCAGCGGAGGAGGCCCAAGATTTGCATTTCTTTGGCGGACTGGGAGGGGAGTTAAAGTGGTCGGCCACAGGGCGGTGGGGTTGTTTGGTGCGTGTGTCCCAGAGGTGTTCTCTGAAACATTCTGCAAGTTGGCGTCCTGTCTCCCCAATGTAGAGGAGACCACATCAAGAGCAACAGACACAGTAGATGAGATATTTGGATGAGCAGGAAAAGCTCGGCCAAATGTGGAAGGATCCTTTGAGGCCCTGGATGGTGATGAGGGGCAGGGAGGTATGGGCGCTGGTTTTACACCTCTTGTAGTGGCAAAAGAAAGTGACGGGAGTGGAGGGTAGGTTGGTGGGGGTGTAGACCTAACGAGGGAGTTACAGGGAATGGTCTCTGCAGAATGCTGATGGTGATGGTGAGGGAAATATATCGTTGATGGTGGGGTCTGAGTGTAGATAGTGGAAATGGCAGAGGATGATGTGGTGAATCGGACATCGGTGAGGTGGAAGTTGAGGACCAGGGGTTCTGTCCTTGTTGCGATTGGAGGGGTAGTGTTCAAGGGCTGGAGGGCATTGTTGACCAAGTTGGAGGGGAAATTGGGGTTCTTGAAGTAGGAGGCCATCTGGGATGTTCTGGAGTGAAATTGCTCCTCCTGGGAGCAGGTACGGTGGAGGTGGAGGATTTGGGAGTAAGGGATAACGTTTTTACAGGAGGGGGAGTGGGAGGAGGTATAGTTCAGGTATAGCTGTGGGAGCTAGTGGGTTTGAAGTAGATATCCGTGTTGAGTGGGTCACCGGAAATGGAGATGGAGAGGTTCAAGAAGGGGAGGGAGGTGTCCGAGATGGTCCCAGTGAACTTGAGGTCAGGCTGGAAGGTGTACATGAAGTTGATGAACTGTTCAACACCCTCAACACGAGCTGATACAGTCATTGATGTAACGGAGGAACAGCTGGGGCATAGTGCCAGTGTGGAGAAAGTGAAGTCTGCAGACGCTGGGGATCAGAGCTGAAAATGTGTTGCTGGAAAAGTGCAGCAGGTCAGGCAGCATCCAAGGAACAGGAGATTCGACATTTCAGGCATAAGCCCTTCTTCAGGAACCTCCGATTCCTGAAGAAGGTTTGAATCTGCTGCTTCCGGTTGTCAGTTCCAGCTGTCCGTTGCAGTGGCCGGTATATTGGGTCCAGGTCGATGTGTTTATTGATTGAATCTGTGGACGAGTGCCATGTCTCTAGTAATTCCCTGTTCTCTGTTTGGCTTGTCCTATAATAGTAGTGTTGTCCCAGTCAAATTCATGTTGCTTGTCATCAGCGTGTGTGGCTACTAAGGATAGCTGGCCGTGTCATCTCGTGGCTAATTGGTGCTCATGGATGCGGATCGTTAGCTGTCTTCCCCCATACCCTGTTTGGCTCCCTATGCCAACTGGTTTGCCATGTCACACCCCTGCCAAGCCCCGTCATTGATCATTCACTCACGATACACTGTGTGGAAGTAATAGACTGTATAGCAACAACACGGTGTCTTTATAAAAATGCTTTCAGTACTTTCCACTGACTATAAGCCAATAAAAGTGCCAATAGTCCATACATTTGAAACATCAATAATAGAAACTGTAAGCACTTGAAGCCTTTTAACCTTGTGTAAATAAGCATTGTGTAACTCCAGGGTTCGTTGCTCCTCTACAATATATAATAGGCATTGGGAGCATGAGCTGCCATGTTGAGTGGGTGAAATGCCAAAGTGAAATGCATAGGGCAGAAAAGATCATGACATGGGGATGTGGGTGGGGGCCCAAAGCATAGCATTGATGGGCATAAGGAAGACGTTTTCAAATTATGTTTCAGATGGTTCCTTCATGGAGTTCATGGTGCACAAGATCACTGAGATGCTGATGACCACAACTCTATTAAAAGCTGGCTGAATTCTGCAACACTGTAGAGGACTGGCACTTCCCCATCAACACAATGGTTCCAGGCAGGATGTGAGTAGCAGATGTGGAATGCTGTGGTGAACATTGGAATCACTTGGAATAGGATTAGTAATCCTAGAATAGGGACCTGCCACCCATTTTCAAACGGCTGACAAATCATTGCAACGCAATAATAATACAGGCCTTTTTGTTTGTTGTTGCCCATGTGAAGAATTATTGACTGCACAACATCAGGGACCTGGGCTCAATTCCACCCTCAGGTAACTTATGTGTAGAGTTTGCTCATTCTCGACATGTCTGCATGGGTTTACTCCGGGTGTTCCAATTTCCTCCCACAGTCCAAAGGGTAGGTGGATTGAGTCACCCAGTCCGAGAGTCATCTGGCTGCACAGCATGGAAGCAAGCCCTATGGTCCAACTTGTCCATGCTGACCAGACATCTTAAATTAATCTAGCCCCATTTGCGAGCATTTTGTCCATATCCTTCTATTGACAATTCCTGTTCATATACCCATCCTGATGTGTTTCAAATGTTGTAATTGTACCAGTCTCCATGACTTCCTCTGGCTGTTCATTCCATACATATACCATCCTCTGCTTAGAAAAGCTGCCCCTTACGTCGCTTTCAAATCTTACCCCTCTCACCTTAAACTGATGCCCTCTAGTTTTGGATTCACACATCCCAGGAAAAGAGCTTGGCTATTCACCCTATCCATGCCCCTCATGATTTTATAAAACTCTATAAGATTACCTTCATCCTCCAACACTCCAGAGAAAACAGCGCCAGCCTATTTCTGCCTCTTCTTATAACTCAAACCCTCCAACCCTGGCAATGTTCCTGAAAATCTTTTCTGAACCCTTTCAAGTTTCATAATGTCCTTCCTACAGCAGGGACACCAGAAATTCACACAATATTCCAAAAGTGGCCTATCCAACGTCCTGTACAGCCACAATATGACCTCCCAACTCAATGCACTGACTAATAAAGACAAGCATATCAAACAACTTCTTCATTATCCTGTCTACCACTGACTCCACTTTCAAAGAATAATGAACCTCCTTGTCAAGGTCTCTTTATTCAGCAACGCTCCTTAGCACCTCACATTTATCTAAATTAAACTCCATCTGCCACTCCTCAACCCATTGGTCCATCTAATCAAGGTCCCATTGTACTCTGAGGTAACCTTCTTCACTGTTCATTACACCTCCAATTTTGGTGTCATTTGCAAACTTACTAACCATATGTTCACATCCAAATCATTTATATAAATGATGAAAATCATGAATTGGTCATGCTAAATTGCCCCATGGCATCCAGAGATGTGCAGGCTAGGTGGATTAGTCATGCCAAATGCAGGATTACAGGGATAGGAGATGGGGGATGGGTCTGGGTGGAATGCTCATTGGAGGGTCAGTGCAGACCCAATGGGCTGAATGACCTCTATCTGCACTTGAGGGATTTTATGATTCTATGTTTATAATTATCCCTTTAATGCAAGAGAGATACCAACAAAAGAATCCCAAGGTGGAATCTCCTCTATAATATTATAAATGTGCTCACAACAGACAAAGTTTGTGAATTCACTCAATGTGATGAAAAAAGTAACTTTTATCCTAATTGTTTTCCTGCACAATGCAAAGAGAAATCAAGAGGTAAAATTAACACAGGATTAGAGTGGTGCTGGAAAAGCACAGCTGGTCAGGCAGCATCTGAGAAGCAGGAAAATTGATGTTTCGGGCAGGAGCCCTTCATCAGAAAAAGCTTTTCTTCACTGTTCATCACACCCCCAATTTTGATGTCATTTGCAAACTTCCTGATCATATGTTCACATCCAAATCATTATATATAAATGATGAAAATCATGGATTGGCCATGTTAAATTGCCCCATAGCATCCAGAGAAGAGCTTGTTCAATGGTGCAATACCTTAGCAGGGATGACAGTGGAGGAACAATGACGGATATTTCTGTGTACAATGCAGAAGTTGCAAGATCAGTTCATTCCAAAAAAGAAGAAAGATCCTAGGAGGAGGCATGGGTGGCCGTGGCTGACGAGGGAAGTTAAGAAATATATAAAGTTAAAAGAGAAAAAGTATAACATAGCAAAGATAAGTGGGAAACGGAGGACTGGGAAGCTTTTAAAGAACAACAGAGGATTACTAAGAAAGAAATACTCAGAGAAAAAATGAGGTACGAAGGTAAACTGGTCAAAAATATAAAGGAGGATAGTAAAAGTTTCTTTAGGTAAGTGAAAGGCAAAAAAATGGTTAAGACTAAAATTGGGCCCTTGAAGACAGCAACAGGGGAATATATTACAGGGAACAAAGAAATGGCAGAAGAATTGAATTGGTACTTCAGATCTGTGTTCACTGGGGAAGACACAAGCAATCTCCCTGAGGTAACAGTGGCTGAAGGACCTGAACTTAAGGGAATTTATATTTGCCAGGAATTGGTGTTGGAGAGACTGTTAGGTCTGAAGGTTGATAAGTCCCCGGGGCCTGATGGTCTACATCCCAGGGTACCGAAGGAGGTGGCTCGAGAAATCGTGGATGCGTTGGTGATTATTTTCCAGAGTTCAATGGATTCAGGATCAGTTCCTGCGGATTGGAGGGTGGCTAATGTTGAACCACTTTTTAAGAAAGGTGGGAGAGAGAAAGCAGGAAATTATAAACCAATTAGTCTGACCTCAGTGGTGGGAAAGATGCTGTAGTCTATTATAAAGGATTAAATTACGACACATCTGGATAGTAGTAAAGGAAATGTCGGAGTCAGCATGGATTTATGAAGGGGAAATCATGCTTGACTAATATTCTGGAATTTTTTGAGGATGTAACTCTGATGATGGACAAGGGAGATCCAGTAAATGTAGTGTACCTGGACTTTCAGAAAGCTTTTGATAAAGTCCCACATAGGAGGATAGTGAGTAAAATTAGGGCGCATGGTATTGGGGGCAAAGTACTAACTTGGATTGAAAGTTGGTTGGCTGATAAGAAACAAAGAGTAGTGATAAACGGCTCCATTTCGGAACGGCAGGCAGTGACCAGTGGGGTACCGCAGGGATCAGTACTGGGACCGCAGCTTTTTACAATATATGTTAATGATATAGAAGATGGTATTAGCAATAACATTAGCAAATTTGCTGATGATACTAAGCTGGGTAGCAGGGTGAAATGTGATGAGGATATTAGGAGATTACAGGGTGACCTGGACAAGTTAGGTGAGTGGTCAGACGCATGGCAGATGCAGTTTAATGTGGATAAGTGTATGGTTATCCACTTTGGTGGCAAGAGCAGGAAGACAGATTATGACCTAAATGGAATCAATTTAGGTAAAGGGGCAGTACAGAGAGATCTGGGTGTTCTTGTACAATGAAGGTAAGCATGCAGGTACAGCAGGTAGTGAAGAAGGCTAATAGCATGCTGGCCTTCATAACAAGAGGGATTGAGTAGAGAAGCAAAGAGGGTCTTCTGCAGCTGTACAGGGCCCTGGTGAGACCACACCTGGAGTACTGTGTGCAGTTCTGGTCTCCAAATTTGAGGAAAGACATTCTGGCTATTGAGGGAGTGCAGCGTAGGTTCACGAGGTCAATTCCTGGAATGGCGGGATTACCTTACACTGAAAGACTGGAGCGACTGGGCTTGTATACCCTTGAGTTTAGAAGACTGAGAGGGGATCTGATTGAGACATATAAGATTATTAAAGGATTGGACACTCTGGGGGCAAGAAACATGTTTCCGCTGATGGGTGAGTGCCGAACCAGAGGACACAGCTTAAAAATACGGGGTAGACCATTTAGGACAGAGATGAGGAGAAATTTCTTCACCCAGAGAGTGGTGGCTGTGTGGAATGCTCTGCCCCAGAGGGCAGTGGAAGCCCAGTCTCTGGATTCATTTAAGAAAGTGTTGGATAGAACTCTCAAGGATTGTGGAATCAAGGGTTATGGAGATAAGGCAGGAACAGGATACTGATTAAGGATGATCAGCCATGATCATATTGAATGGTGGTGCAGGCTCGAAGGACAGAATGGCCTACTCCTGCACCTATTGTCTATTGTCTATTTTCCTGATGAAGAGTTTATGCCTGAAAAGTCAATTTTCCTGCTCCTCGGATGCTGCCTGACCTGCTGTGCTTTTCCTGCACTACTCTAAACTTGATTGTAATCTCAGGCAACTGCAGTCCTCACTTTCACCAAAATCAACTCAGGGCTTATCTGGGTGCCTCTAACTTTGCTGAAGAGGTTTGATAACAGCTTAGCAAACATCATCTAACATACAAAAGTAAAACAAAGCGCTGCAAATGCAGGGTGTCTGAAACAAAACTAGAAAATGCTGGAGAAACACAGCATCTGTGGAGAGAAAATCTGAGTTAATGCGTTGAGTCTGGTCAACCTTCTGCAGAACTGACTGACAAACTCTTGTTTTTCTCTGTATAGATGTTGCCAGACCTGCTGCGTCTCTCCATCTATTATCTATTATACAGATAGTTTCTGGCAATGGGAGGAAAGGAAGAATGAAATTTGTACAATGGTGAACTGATGGAGTCATAAACCCTTCACATTCTATTTGGAGAAAGTGAGGACTGCAGTTGCTGGAGAGTGAGAGTCGAAATGTGTGTTGCTGGAAAAGCACAGCAGGTCAGGCAGCATCCGAGGAGCAGGAGAGTCAATGTTTTGTCCATATTGTCCTGATGAAGGGCTTATGCCCAAAATGTTGATTCTCCTGCTCCTTGGATGCTGTTTAACCTGCTGTGCTTTTCCAGTACCACACTTTTCAACTCCTAACATTCCCCTGGTGAGAATGTAAACAGAAACCTAGTCATCAGTCTGGATGCCACTATGTGTTAGTCAATACAGAACATAAAAGAGCAACCCTGTTAACTTAGATTTTCGTTGAATGTTGAATGTTTTTAAGGCAAAGATTTTTGAACAGTAAAGGAATTAAGGGTTTTGGTGAGCAGAAAGGTGAGTGGAGCTGAGTTCATGAAAATATCAGGCATGATCATCTTTTCTTATTAGATTAGATTCCCTGCAGTGTGGAAGCAGGCCTTTCAGCCCAAGTCCTCACTGACCCATTTCCCTCTGACTAGCATAGAACTCGTGCATTGGAGTGCGTCTGGGAAAATTAACAAACGATGAAATTCATAACTAATCTTGGAGGAACTGTTGGGCGAAGTTCACAGCACAGAATCAGATAAGTTAATTGTTCTTTTAAGCCTGTCCAAGGGAAAGGCTGCAGTAGTCAGTATAGTAGATTTTTCTTGATTATGTGCTTTTGGAGATAAATCTCTTGATTAAACTTAACATATAAGCTATAGCTATTAATTTAACCTGGGAGGAATAAGACGGTGTTATTTTCTGGGTCTGTAGATCGTGAAGGAGCAAAAATGGCCTTTGCAGTGATATGTACTTCTTGTCAGATGTGGGAGTTTAAAGAGAGTTTAAGGGTTACTGCGGATTATATCTGCCATAAATGCTGTTGGATGCGAATCTTATCAGATCGAGTGGATCAGTTGGAGAGACAGATATAAGCAATGAGGAATTTGCAACAGCAACAGTATGTGATGGATGGCAGCTATAAGAAGGGGGGGATGTCTCAGATACAGTCACATAGACGGGTTTACTCCAGGAAGGGTGAGAGAGGTCAGCACCTAGGGCAGGAGTCTTTTGCACATATCCATTTCAAACGGGTATGCTGTTTTGGAAAATGTAGGGGGTGATGGATTATCAGGGGAACATAGCACAAATAGCCAAGTTTTGAGACTGGCTATAATGCAACGAGGGGTACGTTGGCTTCCAAGAGATCAATTGTGTTAGGGGATTCTGGAGTCAGAGGTACAGACAGACATTTCTGTGGCCAGCAGAGAAAAAGCAGAATGGTGTGTTGTTTCCCTGGTGCCAGGATCAAGGATGTCTCAGAGAGAGTGCAGAATGTTCTCACAGGGGGGAGGGGCCAGCAGGAGGTCATTGTCCACATTGGAACCAACGACATTGGAAGGGAAAAGGTTGAGACTCTGAAGGGAGATTACAGAGAGTTAGGCAGAAATTTAAAAAGGAGGTCCTCAAGGGTAGTAATATCTGGATTACTCGCAGTGCTACGAGCTATTGAGGGCAGGAATAGAAGGGTAGAGCAGATGAATGCATGGTGTACGGGAGAAGGATTCACATTTTTGGATCATTGGAATCTCTTTTGGGGTACAAGTGACCTGTACAAGAAGGACGGCTTGTACCTAAATTGGAAGGAGACTAATATTCTGGCAGGGAAATTTGCTAGAACTGCTTGGGAGGATTTAAAGTAGTAAGGTGGTTTGGGGAAGGGGTGGGGGGGAGGTGGTGGTGGGACGCAGAGAGATAGTGAGGCAGGTACAGCTGAGAACAGAAGTGAATCAAACAGTCAGGGCAGGCAGGGACAAGGTAGGACTAATAAATTAAACTGCATTTATTTCAGTGCAAGAGGCCAACAGAAAAGGCAGATGAACTCAGGGCATGGTTAGGAACTTGGGACTGGGATATCATAGTAATTACGGAAACATGGCTCAGGGATGGGCAGGATTGGCAGCTTAATGTTCCAGGATACAAATGCTACAGGAAGAATAGAACGTGAGGCAAGAGAGGAGGGGGAGTGGCATTTTTGATAAGGGATAGCATGACAGCTGTGCTGAGAGGATATTCCCAAAAATACATCCAGGGAAGTTTTTTGGGTGGAACTGAGAAATAAGAAAGGGATGATCACCTGATTGTAGTGGTTATGAAGGGCTTATGCTTGAAACGTCGAATTCCCTATTCCTGAGATGCTGCCTAACCTGCTGTGCTTTAACCAGCAACACATTTTCAGCTGATCACCTGATTGGAATTGTATTATAGACCCCCCCAATAGTCAGAGGGAAATTGAGAAACAAACTTGTAAAGAGATCTCAGCTATCTGTAAGAATAATAGGGTAGTTATGGTAGGGGATTTTAACTTTCCAAACATCGACTGGGACTGCTATAATGTTAAAGGTTTAGATGGAGAGGAATTTCTTAAGTGTGTACAAGACAATTTTCTGATTCAGTATGTGGATGTACCTCCTAGAGAAGGTGCAAAACTTGACCTACTCTTGGGAAATAAGGCAGGGCAGGTGACTGAGGTATCAGTAGGGGAGCACTTTGGGGCCAGCGACGATAAAGTTAGTAAGTTTGCAGATGACACCAAAATTGGAGGTGTAGTGGACAGCGAAGAGGGTTTCCTCAGATTACAACAGGATCTGGACCAGGTGGGCCAATGGGCTGAGAAGTGGCAGATGGAGTTTAATTCGGATAAATGCGAAGTGTTGCATTTTGAGAAAGCAAATCTTAGCAGGATTTATACATTTAATGTTAAGGTCCTAGGGAGTGTTGCTGAACAAAGAGACCTTGGAGTGCAGGTGCATAGCTCCTTGAAAGTGGAGTCGCAAATAGATAGGATAGTGAAGGAGGCATTTGGTATGCTTTCCTTTATTGGTCAGAGTATTGAGTACAGGAGTTGGAAGGTCATGTTGCGGCTGTACAGGACATTGGTTAGGCCACTGTTGGAATAGTGCGTGCAATTCTGGTCTCCTTCCTATTGGAAAGATGTTGTGAAACTTGAAAGGGTTCAGAAAAGATTTACAAGGATGTTGTCAGGGGTGGAGGATCTGAGCTACAGGCAGAGGCTGAACAGGCTTGGGCTGTTTTCCCTGGACTGTCGGAGGCTGAGTGGTGACCTTATAGAGGTTTACAAAATTATGAGGAGCATGGATAGGATATATAGACAAAGTCTTTTCCCTGGGGTCTGGGAGTCCAAAACTAGAGAGCATAGGTTTAGGGTGAGAGGGGAAAGATATCAAAGAGACCTAAGGGGCAACATTTTCACACAGAGGGTGGTACGTGTATGGAATGAGCTGCCAGAGGATGTGGTGGAAGCTGGTACAATTGCAACATTTAAGAGGCATTTGGATGGGTATATGAATAGGAAGGATTTGGAGGGATATGGGCCAGGTGCCGGCAGTTATGACTAGATTGGGTTGGGATATCTGGTCGGCATGGACCAAAGGATCTGCTTCCGTGCTGTACATCTCTATGACTCTAATGCACCAAACATTATGGGCAATTTAGCATGGCCAATTCACCTGACCTGTGGGAGGTAACCAGAGCAAACCCATGCAGAATGGGCAAATCTGACACAGACATCACCCAAGATTGGAATTGAACCTTGGTCCCTGGCACTGTGAGACAGTAGTGCTAACCACTAAGCATGCTGTGCTTTGACCAGCAACACATTTGCAGTTTTAACTTTGTACACCCCAGTCCAAAACTGGTGCCTCCAAATCATTTCTGGGGAAAGGCTGTCACAAGTATTTATTATAAACCCACCGACTCCCATTGTTACCTCGACTACACTTTGTTACACCCTGCTTCCTGTAAGGACTACATTCTATTCTCTCAGTTTCTCCATTTCAGTTGAATCAGCTCCGATGGAGCCACCTTCCACATGGGTGTTACCAATACTTCTTCCTTTTTCCTCAACTAAGGATTTCCTCTACTGTGGTTGATGTGAACCCTCAGCTGGATCTGAATGATTTCTTGCACTTCTACTTTCATTCCTTCCCCTCCCTCCTCGAAAAATAATCAGGTTCCTCCTGTCCTCACTTTCTGCATTCAGAGGACCATTCTCCCCATTTCTGCACATCAGGCAGAATGCCAACACTATATGCATCTTCCCATCTCCCCTTCCACATGGCCTATGCCAACCTTGACACCCTCATCCACTTCTCACTCACTTTCAACAACTTTCCACTTTCCCATGACATCTTCACATACAACTGGAGAAGGTGCAACACTTGACCCTTTACCTGCTCCCTCCTCACTGTCCACGGGCCTGAAAACACCATCCAGGTGAAGCAGCAATATATTTGGGACTTAATTCAATCCAGTCTGCTGCTCACAAAACTGCATGACCACCTTGCAAAATACCTCTAATCTGACTACGAGAATGACGCTGGCCTTCTGGCTGATTGTTATTTCAATGCACTGTCTTGCTCTCTACTAACATTTCTGTCCTAGGCCTGCCACAGTGTTCTAGCAAAGCCTAATGAAAGCTGGAGGAGCAGCACCTCATTTTGTGTCTGGCACTTTACCCAGTTTCATAATGTATAAAACCCCATCACTGACTATGGCCATGCTAGTTTGAAAAGGTCTGATCCCAGAAATTAAGCAGACTCAGGCCTGGTTAGTACTTGAAAGGGCCATTGTGGTACAATGTGAGTGTCTCTACCTTTGCATTAGAAAGCATGAATTCAAGTCCTACTGCTCCAGAGGTGTATTGACACATGTCTGAACAGGTTGATTAAAAATATCAAAAACCCATCACTTTTCTATCCCCCTTCAGTCCAGTGGAAATCATGTTGGAATCATCTTGTTAGGTCTGTTTCTCTCTCACAGATGCTGCTGAGTTTCTCAGCACACTCTGTTTTAAATCATAATTTCACTTTTACTGTAACAAATGACTAAAAGCATTGTTGACTAATAACTATTTTCTTTTTGCAGATAATTGCAGTCTACAGAGAGGAACATTCCCCTGAATTATCACATGAATCATCAATTAGAATAACAGTCTGTTCCTTTAGCAACCAGTTCACAGTTGCTTCCAGTTGCTTCACAGTCAACCACCGAATAAAGGAGCAGCACTCTGAAAGCTAGTGCTTCCAAATAAACTTGTCAGGCTATAACCTGGTGTTGTGTGATTTTTAACTTTGTCCACCCCAGTCCAACACCAGCACCTCCAAATCGTGGCTTCCAGCTTAAATGGGTTCCCACAACCTTGGTTTCATTGACTAGTGATTTCAGTGACCTTCTGCTGATACTTTTCTCAATTTTTAGATAGTTCTTTAAATCCACCACCAATTGTAAGGTAATGATTCAATGTTCTTCTTCTTTGACCAAGCCAAGATTATTCTCCTGAAATCCTTAGATGTAGAATGTGTCTCTTCAACCAGAAACTGTCTCCGTCCCATATCTGGCTGACATCACTCACAAAGTCAAGCAGACTTATCTCTATGTCGATCACTTCGTTGTCTGTCTGTGATTTTTTATTGAATTGTAGAGATACCTGTAACCAGACCTTAATAATTGTATCCCCATGACAACAGGAAAGTCATTCAGCTTTCAAATAGAAATGCTAAGTAGCTATTCTTAACCTAACTCCCTATCATCTGAGGAGAAATGGACAGATTTCAACACAACTGTTTATAAACAGAGTTAAAAATCACACAACACCAGATTATAGTCCAACAGGTTTAATTGGACACACTAGCTTTCGGAGTGCTGCTCCTTCATCAGGTGGTTAAGGAGTGACGCTCCGAAAGCTAGTGCTTACCTGTTGGACTATAAACTGGTGTTGTGTGATTTTTAACTTTGTACACCCCAGTCCAACACTGGCATCTCCAAATCACGTTTATAAACAGATACATCTTGAATTGTTTGAGACTGAGAACCTACTCCTTGTAAACTCAGAGACTGCTGCCATTGTCTCCAAGTGTAACATTTTGCACCTTGTTTTTAATAAATAATTTCAGTAAACAAAATAAGCTTACCTTTGAAACCTGGTAATCAAACCAATCAGAATTACTGCAGCACAGGACATATGACCTCTTCATTTATCCTAAATTTAAAGATACAGTCCCAAAACATAACAATCTTACCAGCCTCACAATTGTCACTGCAATATCACTGAAAAAACACATCAGATTCCTTCTGTTGCCAATGCTTAGTTTTACCTCACCATTGCCATCTCTCTGTAGCTTACCCCTTGCCTTTAATTTGCCATACTACTTATGTCATGTCCATTTTAATACAGAGTCATAGAGTCAAACCGTGCAGAAACAGACTCTTTGGTACAATTCGTCCATGCTGATCATTTTTCCAAACTAGACTAGCCCGATTTGCCTGCATTTGGCCCTTATCCCTCTCAACCTTTCTTATCATGCATTTGTCCAAATGTTGTAATTGTACCTGCCTCTACCAATTACTCTGGCACTCATTCCATATATCGTCTATGTGGTAAAGACCCTTTTAAATCTTTCCCCTCTCTCTTTAAATGTATGCCCTCCAGTTTTGGACTCCCCTACCCTGGAGTTTCCAAACTTGTTTCCAATTCCCTCAGTACTTCCATTTATTTTCATCCCTGTCATCTCCTTCAGCTCTATAGCCCTCGAGCTCCTTCAATTCTGGCTTTTTCCAACTCCCCTGATTTTAATCTTTGGCAGCTGGAGATTCATTTGCCCGGGCTCCTATACTCTGAAATTCCCACCCTAATTCTTTTCAACTCTTTACGTTCCTATCAACTTTGTTGATTCTTGACCAAATTTTCACATTCACCTGCTCTAATAACTCCCCATATGGCTAGGTGTCTAACTTCCTTTAATAATTACTCCTGTGGAGAGATACTTCATGACTCTAGGGCACTATAGGGGCTGAATTTAATCAGCTTTGTCAGTCATTTGTGGCACTTTGACTGCACTTTTTGCTCAGCTGGCAACTGGTTAGTTGCTATCAGGGCTCAGGTCCCTTTTAAGCGGAGACCGTGGAAATGTCATTGGATTTATATTCCAGAGGTCTAGCTTAATATTTTGGCAATATGAGTTCAAATTCCACAATGGCAACTGCCAGAATTTAAATGCAACGCATAAAACTAAAGAATTAAAAGCTTGTCTCTGTAATGAAGAATTTTTTACATGTTAAGCACTTGAAATAACATTTATTAGAGTTTATGGAAAGGAAGATGAACATTTTATGTGAAAAAACGATGCTTCAAACAAAGACAGAAAAAAAACCCATCACAAATAATTTCATGCATAACATTACTCCATTACTGTAGGTGTTGAAAGGAAATACTACAAATGAAAACCCTCAGCAATGCAAGAATATATCATCTTATTGATTGTTGTATAAATACACCTGATTCACTCATGTAAGATCATGTATATCTTTTAACTGTATTTCTTTATTTTCCTAACTTATACTATGAAGATCTGTAATGTAGAACTTGTGGCTTTTTTCTCTATCTGTCTAATTTTGTACTGAATACCTAAGATTTGCAGCTAGGTACTTGTACCTAAGATGGTACTGTATGTGGCGACATTATACACTTTTCACTGTGTTCCTGTACATTTGTACTGGAGTATGTCTGACAATAAATCTAATCCTAAATACAAAAGTCTAGTGTCCTTTATGGCAGGAAAACTACCATCATTACCCAGTTGACCCCATGTCACTCCAAACCCACAGTGAAGAGGTTGACTTTTAATTGTCCCCTAAAATAACTAAATAACTTGGCAATCCATTCAGTTCAAAGGCAATTATGGATGGGGAAAAAAGTACTGGCCTCACCAACAACACCCAGATCCCATTAAAGAATAAAGGAAATGGCAAAAACCCACCTTGAAGAGCTGCTGGCCAATCAGAGGGCAGGCTCAGCAGTCCAGATAGTGCTAATGTGAGCACAGAGCCATAGAATCTTACAGCACAGAAGGAGGCCATTCAGCCTATCGTACTTGTGTCAGCTCATTGAACTAGCTGGCCATTCATTCATGCAGTAACTCCCTCCCTGCTGATCCCTCACGTCCCTGTCGGATTTTCCATTTCAAGTGTATATCCAATTAGATTAGACTACTTACAGGGTGGAAACAGGCCCTTCAGCTGAACAAGTCCACACCAACCCATTCCCCTACATTTACCCTTGCACCTAACACTACGGGCAATTTAGCATGGCCAATTCACCTAACCTGCACATTTTTGGACTGTGGGAGGAAACCGCAGCACCTGGAAGAAACCCACGCAAACACTGGGAGAACGTACAAACTCCACACAGTCAGTCATCTGAGGCAGGAATTGAACCCAGGTCTCTGGCGCTGTGAGGCAGCAGCGCTAATCACTGTGCCACTGTCATCTGCTTCTGAAACTTACTATTTAATATGCTTTCACCTTTCAGGCAATGCATTCCTGATCACAACAATTTGCAATCTCTAAACAAATATGAACAAAGAACAAAGAAAATTTACAACCCAGGAACAGGACCTTCCACCCTGAATATTGACTAAGCAAGCAGGACAGGTCCCTTGCTTCTGTTCTTAAATAGTGCCATAATTCACCTTGTGCAGACAGTCAGGATCTTGACATTATATCACATCTGAAAGACAGCAGCCCTGACAGTACAGCACTCCATCAGTACTGTGTTGAATTGTAAGTCAATATTGCAGTCTTCACAGTGGGATTTGAACATGCACCCTTTGATTCTGTGGCTGGTGTTAACCCACAAATGCCGAAACCTATAAGTTACAAAAGTCATTAATAATCAAACTTATTTGTATGAGATTGCAACTCTTATTATTTGATCTATGAAGTGAATGAGGTAAAAGACTTTCTATTGTCATTATATAATTCTGTGATAACTTTGTTAGATTATTATTTCATTCACTATTTAATAAATTCACTTGATGTCTTAAAAAAGCAGCTCAGTTCAGATACCTTACTGCTTTCATAAATTGAAGTTACTTGTTATCTAATTGTAAGACAGCATGAAGCAGCAACTTATCTGTTTCTAAATCTTTAGTTGTTTCTCAAAGCAAGGGTCAGCACTTCCAAAAGCATAGAAAATCAGGATTGATCATTGAGTTGCCAACAGGATTGATCAATGGGTGGGAGCAGAGCCTTTGAAGGTCTTTGAGGCAGAGTTTGATTGATTCTTGGTGATCAAGGGAGTGTAAGGTTATCAGGGTTAGGTGGAAATGTGAATTAATTGAATCAGTTGTTATTGAATAGCAGAGCATTCTCAAGTGGCTGAGTAGCCTGCTCTTGCTCCTAATTTGTATGTTCACATGCTTGTACAGCAGTGATTTCAAGTAGGAAGGTCAGAATAATCTGGAATAATAAACTTTAAAAGCAACAATAAAGAAACTGTTGATAGCAGTAGTTTTTTTGTAAATACAATGTAATGATAGCCATTTAACAGATCAGGATGCAACGCGAAAGTCAAGTATTTACCAGCAAGGAAACATGGGATGGCATGGTGGCTTAGTGGTTAGCTGCAAATGTGTTGCTGGTCAAAGCACAGCAGGTTAGGCAGCATCTCAGGAATAGAGAATTCGACGTTTCGAGCACAAGCCCTTCATCAGGAATAAGAGAGAGAGAGCCAAGCAGGCTGAGATAAAAGGTAGGGAGGAGGGACTAGGGGGAGGGGCGATGGAGGTGGGATAGGTGGAAGGAGGTCAAGGTGAGGGTGATAGGCCGGAGTGGGGTGGGGGCGGAGAGGTCAGGAAGAGGATTGCAGGTTAGGAGGGCGGTGCTGAGTTGAGGGAACCGACTGAGACAAGGTGGGGGGAGGGGAAATGAGGAAGCTGGAGAAATCTGAATTCATACCTTGTGGTTGGAGGGTTCCCAGGCGGAAGATGAGGCGCTCCTCCTCCAGCCATCGTGTAGTTGTGTTCTGCCGGTGGAGGAGTCCAAGGACCTGCATGTCCTCGGTGGAGTGGGAGGGGGAGTTAAAGTGTTGAGCCACGGGGTGATTGGGTTGGTTGGTTCGGGCGGCCCAGAGGTGTTCTCTGAAGCGTTCCGCAAGTAAGCGGCCTGTCTCACCAATATAGAGGAGGCCACATCGGGTGCAGCGGATGCAATAGATGATGTGTGTGGAGGTACAGGTGAACTTGTGGCGGATATGGAAGGATCCCTTGGGGCCTTGGAGGGAAGTGAGTGTGGAGGTGTGGGCGCAAGTTTTACATTTCCTGCGGTTGCAGGGGAAGGTGCCGGGGGTGGAGGTTGGGTTGGTGGGGGGTGTGGATCTGACAAGGGAGTCACGAAGGGAGTGGTCCTTGCGGAACGCTGATAGGGGAGGGGAGGGAAATATATCCTTGGTGGTGGGGTCCGTTTGGAGGTGGCGGAAATGGCGGCGGATAATACGTTGTATGCGCAGGTTGGTGGGGTGGTAGGTGAGAACCAGTGGGGTTCTGTCTTGGTGGCGGTTGGAGGAGCGGGGCTCAAGGGCGGAGGAGCGGGAAGTGGAGGAGATGCGGTGGAGGGCATCGTCGATCACGTCTGGGGGGAATCTGCGGTCCTTGAAGAAGGAGGCCATCTGGGTTGTGCGGTGTTGGAATTGGTCCTCCTGGGAGCAGATGCGGCGGAGACGAAGGAATTGGGAATATGGGATGGCGTTTTTACAGGGGGCAGGGTGGGAGGAGGTGTAGTCCAGGTAGCTGTGGGAGTCAGTCGGTTTATAATAGATGTCTGTTTTATGTTTCACTGTGTTAACCAGGCTGCACTGCAACGTCTATTCACAGGCGCGATCCGACTACTGATAGGCACGGGGGCTTTGACCTGCTCCGTTTCCGACCTGGGCCGATTCACCCCTCTTTACCCGACCTGGTGATCCCGGATTCCTCCGGGGACACCATATCGATGCCCAGCTTAGTGAGGACACCTGATCGGCATAGTCCGCAGCAGCCCAGAACTCCTGGTCTCAAGCAATCCGATAGCCTTAGCCTCCGAGTCGCCGGATTACAGGCGCGCGCCACCACGCCCGGCTTATGTTTCACTGTGTTAACCAGGCTGCACTGCAACGTCTATTCACAGGCGCGATCCGACTACTGATAGGCACGGGGGCTTTGACCTGCTCCGTTTCCGACCTGGGCCGATTCACCCCTCTTTACCCGACCTGGTGATCCCGGATTCCTCCGGGGACACCATATCGATGCCCAGCTTAGTGAGGACACCTGATCGGCATAGTCCGCAGCAGCCCAGAACTCCTGGTCTCAAGCAATCCGATAGCCTTAGCCTCCGAGTCGCCGGATTACAGGCGCGCGCCACCACGCCCGGCTTTATGTTTCACTGTGTTAACCAGGCTGCACTGCAACGTCTATTCACAGGCGCGATCCGACTACTGATAGGCACGGGGGCTTTGACCTGCTCCGTTTCCGACCTGGGCCGATTCACCCCTCTTTACCCGACCTGGTGATCCCGGATTCCTCCGGGGACACCATATCGATGCCCAGCTTAGTGAGGACACCTGATCGGCATAGTCCGCAGCAGCCCAGAACTCCTGGTCTCAAGCAATCCGATAGCCTTAGCCTCCGAGTCGCCGGATTACAGGCGCGCGCCACCACGCCCGGCTATGTTTCACTGTGTTAACCAGGCTGCACTGCAACGTCTATTCACAGGCGCGATCCGACTACTGATAGGCACGGGGGCTTTGACCTGCTCCGTTTCCGACCTGGGCCGATTCACCCCTCTTTACCCGACCTGGTGATCCCGGATTCCTCCGGGGACACCATATCGATGCCCAGCTTAGTGAGGACACCTGATCGGCATAGTCCGCAGCAGCCCAGAACTCCTGGTCTCAAGCAATCCGATAGCCTTAGCCTCCGAGTCGCCGGATTACAGGCGCGCGCCACCACGCCCGGCTTATGTTTCACTGTGTTAACCAGGCTGCACTGCAACGTCTATTCACAGGCGCGATCCGACTACTGATAGGCACGGGGGCTTTGACCTGCTCCGTTTCCGACCTGGGCCGATTCACCCCTCTTTACCCGACCTGGTGATCCCGGATTCCTCCGGGGACACCATATCGATGCCCAGCTTAGTGAGGACACCTGATCGGCATAGTCCGCAGCAGCCCAGAACTCCTGGTCTCAAGCAATCCGATAGCCTTAGCCTCCGAGTCGCCGGATTACAGGCGCGCGCCACCACGCCCGGCAATTACAAAGTTAAAAATCACACAACACCAGGTTATAGTCCAACAGGTTTATTTGGAAGTACTAGCTTTTGGAGTGCTGCTCCTTCATCAGGTGGTTGTGTCTTATAATCTTATTCTCCACAACCACCTGGTGAAGGAGAAGCTCTCAAAAAGCTAGTGCTTCCAAAATAAACCTGTTGGACTATAACCTGGTGTTGTGTGATTTTTAACTTTCCCCAGAAATGGAGACAGAGAAGTTGAGGAAGGGAAGTGTCAGAGATGGATCAGGTGAAGGTCCCATGGAGAAGGTTGGAAATTGAAAGCAAAACTGATGAATTTTTCTCATTCCAAAGAAGTGCTGGAAACACCATTGACATCATCAATCTATTGAAGAAAGAATTGTGGGTAAAGGCCCCATAGCTCACAAAGAGATAGGCATAACTCAGATCCATTCAGGAATACAAAGCCATACCTTTGGCTTGGAGAAAGTGAAATGGGTTAATGGAAAAATTGATTAAAGCGAGAATAAGTTCGGTCATTTCGGGGTTATTGGTGGTGATTGGGAAATGTTCAAGCCTCTTCACAAGAAAGAAACAGACAGCCCTCAGACCACCCTGATTAGCGACAGAGGTGTAGAGGGATTGTAAGTTGCACTGAAGAAGAGGTGGATGGGGCCAACAAACTGGAAATTGTATAACTGGCATAAAGCATTTGAAGAATCACAAATGTAGATGGGAGGACAAGGGGAAGAAAAAAAGTCATGATAGGGAAAAAAAAAGGTCAGGAGAAAGTGAGGACTGCAGATGCTGGAGATCAGAGCTGAAAATGTGTTGCTGGAAAAGCGCAGCAGGTCAGGCAGCATCCAAGGAGCAGGAGAATCGACGTTTCGGGTATGAGCCCTTCTTCAGGAATGAGGAGAGTGTGCCAAGCAGGCTAAGATAAAAGGTAGGGAGGAGGGACTTGGGGGAGGGGCATTGGAAAAAAAAGTTCAATAAAACAGAACAAGCTGAAATAAAGAGTCTGCCAGAGAAGACCCATTTGTGGATTTTTGGAGCAAACTCCTGTGTTACCGAGTGGAAATTCAAATCGCCTTTTAAAAGTTACAGGTCTCTGAATTTGAAACAGTTGCTGTGTCCATTCCATTTCCCTCACTTCTGTTCTCACCCATTCTCCTCCCAAAAGGTTCCCCTTGTTCCAACCATCCACCACCTCTTCTTCGCAGTATTCTGATGAAATATCCCACACCTGAAACATTAACTCAGTTTCTATGTACATGGACAGTGCCAGACCTACTGAGCATTTTTGGTGATTTTAGTTTTCATTTTGTTTATCCGACATTTGCAGAATTTTGTTTTTATGCTATATTTTGACCATGGTAAAGAGGTTTCTCTTGAATTCCTTTATGGACTTATTAGTGATTACCTTATATTTATGGGTCCTAAGGTTGGTTTCCCATAAGTGGAATATTTTCTTAGAGTCTACTCTTCAGAATTTTAAAGATCTATTTGTCTCCTCTTATTTTCCAGAGGAAGATGTCCAGCGCTGTTCAATTCTGGAGTAACCTTGTAGTTTTTTATTTGCATTTTTTCCAGTCCATGGAGACCAGATCTGTGTGCTGAACTTCAAGTGTTGTTTAACAATGGTTCAATACAAGTTTAACATAACTTTTCAGTTTTATTCCTTCAGAAATAAACAACAGTGCTTTGTTTTTTATCTGTTGAACGTTGTTAACATCATTGATGGCCCAGAGGGATATCAGACTCCTTTCAATTTGATTGATTCTTGACTACTTGTAAAGGAGCTTTTATTCCCCACCAATATTTTTACATTTTATGAAATAAATTCATGTAAAATTAAAATACATTTTGTTTCATATGCCTGCGATCTTTATCTAAAGTTTCTTGCCCTGCCTAATCTTCAATTCCTTAATGCTGTACAGGAAAATTTCTGAGTGACAGAGTCCCACTATCCCTTCCAAGCAACACATAACGTTAAAGAAAAGAAAGACTTGCATCTCTGTAGAGTTTTTTTTGTAACCATCAAGTGCCTCAAAAGCATTTACGACTAATGAAGTGCTTTTTGAGGTTTAGGTCACTGCTGTAACATAGGAAATATAGTCAGCCACTCATGTATGTCATTCTTCCATAAGCAACAATGTGAACATTACCAGGTAGTCTGTTTTGGTGATATTGATTGAGCAATAGATATTCACCAGGTCACCTGGGATAACTCCCTGCTCTTCTTTGGAATATTGACATGTGATGTACACAGGAACGGAGTTTAAGACCACATCTCTGAAAGTGCAGTGCTTCATCAACACTCCAATGAAATGCCAGCTTTGCTTTGGCTGCTCAGGCTCTGAAGGGCAACTTGACTCAGAGGTGAGAATGCTACTAACTGAACTACAGGTGATAATTGTTCACATTAATGAGGAACATTGGTTTAAAGGTTCATTTACCTCTCCAGGAGGAGTTGAGCACTTGCAGATGATCATGCATGTGATGTTTTGGATGAAAATAACTCACGAGGATGCCAGAATTTGAGCCTTTTTCCAAAGCAGGCTCAGAGGAGTGAAGGTATTTAATTGGTCAGGAGGATGGCAGATGGGAATGCTGCCACCTCTGCCTTGAATAAATCCATACCAGTAATGCTATGGATGACATTTCTGCCCGACTGCCAATTTAAGCCCTTAAGCGGGCAATTAGACTCATAGGGTCATAGAGATTTACAGCACAGAAACAGACTCTTTCACCTCATCCACGCCGACCAGATATACGACCCCAATCTAGTCCTACCTGACAGCACCCAGCCCATATCGCTCCATACACTTCCTATTCATATACCCATCCAGATGCCTTTTAAATGTTGCAATTGTACCAACCTCCACCATTTCCTATGGTGGCCCATTCCACACAATTACCACCCTCTGCATGAAAAAGCTGCCCCTTCGGTCTCTTTTATATCTTTCACATATCAACCTAAACCTATGCCCTCCCAGAGGTTCTGGTCTATTTACCCTATCCATGTCCCTCATGATTTTATAAACTTCTAAAAGGTCACCCCTCAGCCACTGACGCTCCAGGGAAAATAGCCCCAGCCTATTCAACCTCGCTCTATAGCTCAAATCCTCCAACTTTGGAAAAATCCTTGTAAATCTTTTCTGAACCCTTTCATGTTTCACATCATCCTTCCGATGGGAAGGAGACCAGAATCACACGCAATATTCCAACAGTGGCCTAACCAATGTCCTGTACAGCCACAACATGGCCTTCCAACTCCTGTACTCAATCCTCTGACCAATGAAGGAAAGCATACCAAATGCCTTCTTCACTATTCTATCTAATTGCGACTCTACTTTCAAGGAGCTATGAACCTGCACTCCAAGATCTCTTTGTTCAGCAACATTCCCTAGGATCTTACCATTAAGTGTATAAATCCTGCTAAGATTTGCTTTTCCAAAATGCAGCACCTCGCATTTATCTAAATTAAACTCCATTTGCCACTCCTCATCCCACTGGCCCATCTGATCAAGATCTTATTGTATTCTGAGGTAACCTTCTTCGCTGTCCACTACACCTCCAATTTTGGTATCATCTGCAAACTTATTGACTGTACCTCTTATGCTCACATCCAAATCAGTTATATGAATGATGAAAAGTAGTGGACCCAGCACCCATCCTTGTGGCACTCCACTGGTCACAGGCCTCCAATCTGAAAAACAACCCTCCACTATCACCCTCTGTCTTTTAACTTTGAGCCAGTTCTGTATCCAAATGGCTAGTTCTCTATGTATTCCATGAGATCTAATCTTGCTCACAGTATCCCATGGGGAATCTTGTCGAACGCCTTACTGAAGTCCATATAGATCATGTCTATCGCTCTTGCTCTCATCAATCCTCTTTATTACTTCTTCAAAAACCTCAGTCAAGTTTGTGAGACTTGATTTCCCATGCACAAAGCCATGTTGACTGTTCCTAATCAGTCCTTGCCTTTCCAAATACATGTACATCCTGTCCCTCAGGATTCCCTCCAACAACTTGCCCACCACCAACATCAGGTTCACCAGTTTATAGATCCCTGGCTTGTCCTTACCACCTTTCTTAAATAATGGCGCCACGTTAGCCAGCCTCCAGTCTTCCGGCACCTCACCTGTGACTATCGATGATACAAATATCTCAGCAAGAGGCCCAGCAATCACTTCCCACAGAGTCCTAAGGGACACCTGATCAGGTCTTGGGGATTTATCCGCTTTTATGCGTTTCAAGACAGCCAGCACTTCCTCCTCCGTAATATGGACTTTTTTTAAGCTGTCACCATCTCTTTTCCTACATTCTGTATCTTCCATGTCCTTTTCTACAGTAAACATTGATGCAAAATACTCGTTTAGTATCTCCCCCATCTCCTACAATCCACACAAAGGCCGCTTTGCTGATCTTTGAAGGGACCTATTCTCTCCCTTGTTACTCTTTTCTGCTTAATGTTTTTGTAAAACCCCTTTGGATTCTCCTTAACTCTATTTTCCAAAGCTATCTTATGTCCCCTTTTTGCCCTCCTGATTTCTCTCTTAAGTATACTCCTACTGCCTTTACATTCTTCTAAGGATTCACTCGATCTTCATGTAATCTTAATTTTCATTTAATGGTCCCATGATTCTGCTCCTGTTTCTAACCCCATGATCAGTGGGAGGGATGAGCATGCAGAGCCCATCTCTTGTTGTGAGGCATTCAAAATCGAGTAACATAATTTTGGGAATGGGCAATTCAATGAAATCTACCTTCCCTGTACTTCTCATGTTCACAAGGACAACTAGGGATGTGTGATTACTGCTGGCCCAGCCAACCATGCCCACAAATGATAAATACATTTTTAAAAATTACAGTATATCCGGAATTTATATTGAAATGTTCCTTCCTGCCCAACCCTCAATGGTTTAACTTTTAAGCAGTTAGTATTACAAACAGGGAGATCCAAGATGGCGGCGACTCAGCAAGTCTGAGTTTACAGTGCTCTTCCCAAAACCTGGGTAAAGTGAGTTACTCACCCCCACCACACTTACCAAACCACCCAAAAAAAATTTCTAACCTTAATTAGCTGCTTACTATTATATTTAAGCAGTTTAATATTAAGTGGATAATGAGTAAACCAAAGGGATCCCGCAGCTCTCAGAAAACAAAGACCCCTCCCCCACCCTCCTCTCCTCCTCCGGCTGCAGCTGATGTAAAAACAGGCCTTGAAGAGATGATTGCCAGGCTGGAAACGACACTCGTCAATTTCATCGCAGAATCCAGACAGAGATGGAATGCATTCGAAGAAAAGCTACAAAAGTACAGCCAGGCTCTCGAGGAATTGCAGGGCCGAGTGGAGGGGGCGGAGCTAAAGGCCACGACCTCCGAGGCTGCAGCACAAACAGCTGCAGAACAGGTGCGAGCTCTGGAGCAGAGAGTCCGGGCCTTTGAAATCTACATGGATGACCTGGATAATAGAAATCGGAGAAAGAATATCCGTCTTCTGGGCCTCCCTGAACAAGAAGAGAAGGGACAGTTAGTAGTATTTCTGGAGCGATGGTTGCCCCAGCTTTTAAACCTGGGGGCTGAAACTGACCGGGTAAGGGTGGAGTGGGCCTACCGGGTCGCAGCACGCGGATCTGGCCCAAACCAGCGCCCACGCCCGGTCCTGTTCCGGCTGCAGAGTTATAGGGAGAGGCAGATACTCCTGGATGCCTCCAGAAAGCTTGGAAAGGATCCTAAAGCTATGATTCATGAAGGATCCAAGATTATGTTATTTCAGGACTTCTCCCCGGCTTTGGCACGAAGGAGGAAGGCGTTTGATGAGGTGAAGAAATGTCTAAGGAACTTAAATATTCGATACACCTTACGCTACCCAGCGACGTTATGCTTTAACCACGAAGGATCCGAGTATAATTTTAGATCACCAGAAGAGGCTAAGGAACTTTTAGACTCGTTTAAATAAATCGTAAGAGACAATTTATGTTGGCTTGCCTCTTCCACACTCCGTGGGGAGAAATGGATACTTTACTCTACTTTACTTTTGCTTCTGGGAACAGGGTTGTCTTCCCTTGCTATTTTATGTTATTATACTTAACTGTAATTTGTTGGAGTTGTAATTTTATAGTTATGTGTGTTTGTACGTGGCATTGATGCTATCAGATATACTCAGGTATGGGTGGGGAGGGGTGGGGGTGGGGCGCTCACTGTTAACTCTAGCTCGGTATTATATCTAAATCCTATTAAGGAGCGCCCGGGTCAAGGGTGGGACACTGTTTGGGAGAGGATATGGTGGATCTTTAGAAAGGAAGTAAGGCCCCCTGAGAATAAGGGGGAGGATCTCCATTCAAACATGTTTTATTTTTTTTTGTTCTTATTGTTTGGAAATAGTTTCCTTTTTATTATACTGTTATGAGTGTATTAGAGAACATTTTTTCTTGTTTGAAGGATGTAAGTGACTCAACTATACACTCTGGATAATTGTGGATTAGATTAGTAGTTAACTGAGTTTCATTGTTTTTCTTTCTTCTTTAGTATCATTCCTTTGAATTTTGATGATTATATATTTAAGATCTATTTTTATATTAATGTTTGTGCTTGAAAGTTCTGTTTATTTTTGTAAATCTGTCAAAATATTAAATTTCTAATAAAAATATCTTTTAAAAAAAAAGTATTACAAACAGAACAGAAGGACCTCAACAATATCAAATAAATAATACGAAACTTACTGAGTATTTGCATTGTTTTAGCCTATACTTGGTACTTACCCTGACAGGGCATTTTGGTTATTCTTTCATGTAAGGTGGGCATTGTTGGCTATGTCAGCATTTATTAACCATCCCTAATTGCCCAGAGGAGACTTAAGTGTCAACCACATTTCTGTAGGTTTGGAATCAGAAATTAACTACACTAGGTAAGTACATTAAGTAAATTAACTACACTAGGTAAGTACATTAAGTAAGTTAACTACACTAGGTAAGTACAGCAGACTTCATTCCCTTGAAGGACATTAGTGAACAAAATATTTTTTTTAATGACAATTGACAGTGGTTATACGGTTACCTTTAGACCAGCTTTTCAAAGTTCCAGACTTTTGCTAAACTCAAATTTCACCAACTGCCATGGTAGGATTCAAACCCATGGCAATAAATGGAAAAAGTAAAATAAGTACTCTAGGTAGCAGAGAAGCATAATATAAATGAAAAGTAAAAAGAGGCATCAATTGCCAGCTTTAATAGCAGAAATGGGTCAGTGTTGTTCAGGGCAAACCCAAGCAAACGAAACACAGTTATAGGTATGAGGCAGCAAAAAAGGCAAAATAATGTTCATGATCTGTACTTGTTCAACTGAATGTTGAGCCCTGAAATACTGCAAAATATTTAAGTGGAAAATGAGGTGCCACTCCTCCAGTTTATGTACAGCTTCACCGAGCACTGCAACAGGCCTCAGACAGAATGTGAGCATGAGACCAAGATGGCGTATTGAAATATCAGGCAAAATTTACTATATTTTATTTTTCCCTCGGCTTAATTTTTTCCAGAAATTCCCCAAAGCATTTAAATTCAATATATTTTTGTTAAAGTGAACACAATTTTGTTTTATTAAGATAATCAAAATTCTTTTCATTTCAATGAATTTGCATTGGCCTTGGATATGTCAAATGTTAGTCAGTGGCAGTGAATATTTTGATTTGAAAATACAGCCATACCATGATCAATGTCACTTCGAATTATGTCCCACACTTGAACAGAAATCCCAAGTCTCACTATCCAGTACAATATAGAGTAAGTATTGCACGGCTGGAGATGCCATATTTTGGATTGTACTGAAGTCCCATTTGCTTCTCAGCTGGATGTTAACCATTCCATTTCACTATTTTGATGAAGAAAAAGAAACCTGATCAATATCACAAAAGACAGATGATCACATTGGTGTTTGTATCGGTTTTGCTATTTGCATATTGGCTACATGTTTCCTTATTTCAGCATCTGAGGAGAAAACAGTTATGTATCAAGTCCAATATGACCTTCATCAGATCAGCCAATGGGCTGAGGAGTGGCAGATGGAGTTTATTTGAAATAAATGTGAGGTGTTG
Organism: Hemiscyllium ocellatum; assembly: GCF_020745735.1. Classification (NCBI taxonomy): domain Eukaryota; kingdom Metazoa; phylum Chordata; class Chondrichthyes; order Orectolobiformes; family Hemiscylliidae; genus Hemiscyllium; species Hemiscyllium ocellatum. Next base: position 8,386,922 of record NC_083437.1, read on the forward strand.
CGTTTTGTTAAGGCAAATCAGAACAGGACTTACACAGTTAGTGGTAGGGCTCTGGGCAGTGTTGCTGAACAAAGAGATCATGGGGTGCAGGTGCATAGGTCCTTGAAACACAGGGTGATGAAGAAGGCATTTGGCACACTTGCCTTCTTTGGTCAGAACATTGAATATAAGATATGGGATGGCATGTTGAGACTGTACAGGACATTTGTGGGGCCACTCTTTGAATACTGCATGCAATTCTGGTCGCTTTTCTATAGGAAAGACATTGTTAAACTTCAAAGGATGTAGAAAGGGTTTGAGTTATAGGGAGAGGCTGAATAGGCTGGGGTTATTTTCCTTGAGTGTTGAAGGCTGAAGAGTGACCTTTTAGAGGTTTATAAAATCATGAGGGGCATGGATAGGGAGAATAGCCAAGGTCTTTTTCTTAGGGTGGGGGAGTCTCAAACCAGAGGGCATAGATTTAAGGTGAGTAGGGAAAGATTTAATAAGGACCTGAGGCGTAATTTTTTCTCACAGCTGGTGGTATGTGTATGGAACGTGCTGCCAGAGGAAGTTCTGGAGGTAGGTACAATTACAACATTTAAAAGGCATTTGGATGTGCATGTATAAGAAAGGTCTCAAGGGATATGGACCAAAAGCAGGAAAGTGGGACTAGGTCAGATTGGGATCTCTGGTTGGTGCAGACAGTTTGGACCGAAGCGTTTGTTCCAATACTGTATGAATCAATGACTCTATGACTCTTCATTTAGAGTATCATTGGATTTGCAACTTTGATTCTTGCTCTCTCCTCAGATGCTGGTGGACTTATTGCATTTTCAAGTGGCTTCTGTTTCATTAATTTCTAATCTCCAGCATTTGTTGTACTTTGTTTTTATTTCCTCCATTTCAACTATGGCTTTACAGCAGAAAGTACTTCATTGGCTGTAAGTTGCTTTGAGATGTCTGGCAGTTGTGAAATGCACTATGTCAATGCTAAGTTAAAAATCACACAACACCAGGTTATAGTCCAACAGGTTTATTTGGAAGCACTAGCTTGCTGAGTACTGCTCCATCATCAGACAGCTGTCTAATGAAGGAGCAGCACTCCAAAAGCTAGTGCTTCCAAATAAACCTGTTGGACTATAACCTGGTGTTGTGTGATTTTTAACTTTGTCCACCCCAGTCCAACACTGGCTCCCCTACAACATGGCCTGAAGGCAAGGATGACAAAAGAATAAGCTAAACTTCCATTGAGATAGCAGTTCTCACAACCATTTAATAGTTCAACATCTTGGATTTGGCATAAATTTCAAGTTATTTTATCATTAATAATGAAAATTGGCTTGCAATTTTTTTATTCGCTTGTAGAATATGTGCGTTGCTATCTGTCCAGCATTTATTGCCCATCCCGAGTTGCCCTTGAGAAGGCAGTGGTGAGTTGCCTTTTTGAATGCCTGCAGTCCATGTGCTGTAGTTCGACTCACAATGGCTTGAGGAGGGCAATTCTAGAGTTTTGACCCAGCGACAGAGAAAGAATGGCAATATATTTTCAATTCAGGATGGTGAGTGCCATGGATGGGAACTTGAAGGCGGGTCATGTTCCCATGTACCTGCTATCCTTGTCCTACTAGAGGGAGGTGGTTGTGGGTTTGGAAGGTGCTGTCTGAGGATCTTTGGAGAATTTCTGTAGTGCACCTTGTAGATAGTACACTTGCCACTGAGCATCAATGGTGAAATGAGTGGATGTTTATGGATGTGGTGCCAATCAAGTGGGCTGCATTGTCCTGAATAGTTTCAAGCTTCTTGAGTGTTGTTGGAGCTGCATTCATCCATGCAATTGGGCAGTATTCCATCACACTCCTGACATATGCCTTGTAGATAGTGGACAAGCTTTGGGGAATCTGGAGGTGAGTTATTCTCTGCAGGATTCATAGTTTCTGACTAGCTCTTGTAGCCACTTTATTTATATGGCAAGTCCAGTTAGACTTCTGCTCAGTGATAACCCTAAGGATGTTGATAGCAGGGTAATTCAGTGATGGCAATGCCACTGGGTGTCAGTGGTGGCTAGATTGTCTCTTACTTGTCATTTTTCATCCTAAGAGTGGGTATTATTCAGTTGCATTTGAACATGGACTGCTTTAGCATCTGAGGAGTTGTAAATGGTACTGAGGATTATTCAATCATCAGAGAACCCCACTTCTGACCTTATGATGGAGGGAAGGTCATTGATGAAGCAGCTGAAGATGGTTCAGCCTAGGACACTAACCTAAGGAACTCCTACAGGGGTATCCTGGAGCTAGGATGAGTGACCTTCAACAACTACAAACATCTTCCTATGTGCCAGGTATGACTCCAAATAGCAGAGAATTTTTCCTCTGACATTCATTGGTTCCAGTTTTGCTAAGGCTCCTTAATGCACTTGATATCAAGGGCTGTAACTCTCACCTCACCTCTGTAATTCAGCCCTTTTGTCTATGCTTGAACCAAGGCTACAATGAGGTCAGGAGCTATTGGTGAGCACGTGCTGCTTGATAGCATCACTTTACTGATGATTGTGAGTTTACGTATGGGACAGTAATTGGTCATTTTAGATTTATCCTGCTTTTTGTGGACAATTTTCCACTCTGTCGGGTAGATGCCAGGGTTGTAGCTGTATTAGCATAGTTTGGATAGGGGTACAGCAAGTTCTTGAGCACAAGTCTTCAGTGCATTGCCAGAATATTTCAAGGCCCAGAGCCTTAGCAGTATCCAGTGCATTTATCTGTTTCTTGATGTCATGTGGAGTGAATCAAATTGGCTGAAGACTGGCATCTATGCTGCTAGGGACCACAGGAGGAGTCCAAGATAGAGCATTGACATTGACAGCTGAAGATTGTTGCGAATGCTTCAGCCTTATCTTTTGCACAGATGTGCTGGGATTTCCCATCATTAAGGATGGGGATATTTGTGTAGCATCCTCCTTCAGTGAGTTCTTTAATTATCCACCACCATTCACAAATGAATGTGGCAGGATTGCAGAGCTGTTGTTTGCTGCCTGTTGCTGTTGTTTAAAATGATAACTGGACATGTTAACAAAAATCTGAGGGTGCACGTCCAGGGAGCTTTGCCGGCCCCAAAGGCAAAAATCACAGGACACTGGGTTACAGTCCAACAGGTTTATTTGAAATTGCAAACTTTGGAGTCTCCACTCCTTCCTCAGGCAGTTAGTAACAGAGAATACATTGGACACAGAATTTATAAGTAGAAGATCAAAGGGTCATACGACTTATGTGAATGTATAGAACAAACCTAGATGACTATTAAGTCTTTAATCAGTTGGAATTGAGATGCAGGTTTTGATTGATTAATATGTAAATCCCAGAATTTCTTTCAAGTTACTGCCCCAAGATTACTTCAGAATAAAGTGACACTTCTGGTCAGACAATGTATTTTAGGTCAAGATTAGAGTGGTGCTGGAAAAGCACAGCAGGTCAGGCAGCATCCGGGGATCTAGTCCTCACTTTTGCCTAATGTATTTTAGGTGTGAGGCTATGTTTCAAGTCTGGAAGGAGAAAGTGAGGACTGCAGATGCTGGAGATTAGAGCATAAAAATGTGTTGCTGGAAAAGAACAGCAGGTCAGGCAGCATCAAAGGAACAGGAGAATCGATGTTTCGGGCATAAGCCCTTCTTCAGGAATGAGGAGAGTGTGCCAAGCAGGCTAAGATAAAAGGTAGGGAGAAGGGACTTGGGGGAGGGACGTTGGGAATACGATAGGTGGAAGGAGGTTAAGGTGAGGGTGATAGGAATCTATGTTTCAAGTCTGTATGTATCTGTCAGACTGGTTTTATTTCCAAAGTAGGAATTTATAAATCAGTTTACAAATTGAAATCTGCACCTCCATTCTAACTGATTAAAGACATAATAGCTCGTTCAATACATTCACATAAGTTGTATGACCCTTTGATCTTTGACTTTTAAATTCTGCATCCAATGTATTATCTCTCACCAGCTGCCTGAGGAAGGATCAAAGGCTCCAAAAGCTTGCGGTTTCAAATAAACCTGTTGGACTATAACCTGGTGTCGAGTAACCTTTCACCTTGTCCACCCCACTCCAATACTAGCACCTCCACATCATTGCCACAAAGGCGTTGCTCCTGGTGATTCTGCTCTTGCAGTGGATTTTCCGGAAACAGCCGAAGAGTGGAGGGTGGGAGGCCGCCGAAGCCGTCCGGAAGTTGCCGAGCAGCCGGCGTCGAAGTTCTCCGGAAGCTGCCGAGGGCCGCCGGGCGTCCGTCTTCTCGGACTGAGAGCGGCTTGGTTCGCCATGTTGGTTTGTGTGTAAAATAATCGTTTGCATCCGTCCTAAAGCTTGACTCTTTTACTCTAAGGACGAGCCCTGCTGCTAGTTCACACTCTGGGCCATCTACCAATGCTATTATTTTTGTGATTTGCAGGTAAACTCACGTGAGAAACGTCCTTCTGAGGGAGGACACCCTGAGGTACATCTCTCTATCTCTCTATACAACAAAAAATCCGCCTGGTTTTTCCTTTATTTTGTCTTCCTCAGCCTGAAATGAGCTTACCACAGAAAGCCAAACCACAGCCTGTAATAAGAGGACTACAACAGCCTGCTTCGTATCCTTCACTTTTTGGGAAACATTCAATTGATCGATATATGTATATAAAATCCAAAAAAAAAGTAACAACTGAGGAGATTTTTTTAACCTTTTTTGACTAGTGTTGGTTCATTTTTTTAGGGTCTGAGTGAGTAACATTGTCACTGTAGGTTACTCAGGGTTAGAAGTAAAATCTTTAAGATCTGTTTGGTTTATGGGCACTTGTTGCAAGTGTGGATGGGTTCAAGGTTTTTTTATAAAGCTTTTTTTTAATGAAAAGAAATACGATTTATTGTTACGTTTCTGAAAGAAATTGCTTTGTGTTTGGTCTGATTTGAAAAGGATGTTGGTTGAAGTGTGGGTAGAGAGAGAAAGTGGGGGGAAAATGAGCTTTTAACGACGATTAATAAATGATCTTGTTTCGATTTTTCTTTTTGAAACCCCCTCCCCATTTAAAAAAAACCTAGCAACACATTTAGAAACACCGCTCTTTATTTCAGCATTTGAGACAAAAGTCACAAGCTCTCACTTTCTGTATTTGGAAAAAAAAAGACAAAACCCCGTAGGGGAGCCGGCCAAGGGAAGGGAATCTGGTGTGATTGAAGATTTGAAATTTTTGGGTGGGTTTGTGAGAATTTCTCTTTCGTTTGGTGTGCAGAACGTTTGTGTTTGACTCTTTGAAAAATAAAGAAGCGATTTCCTGTGGAAATATTATTTTCTTTGGATTTTTTTAAAAAAATACAAGCTTTGTGGGTAGTTGAGGGGACTGTGTGCATGTGTGTGTGACACGTCTTCAGAAAATGCCGGTTACAATCCGGCACCAACTCCACTGCAGTCAGTCTGCAGCTCTCTATTAATATCTGCAGGCCTGTATTTCTTAGAGCTATTTTAAATTAAGTGTTTTATATAGATTGATTTTTCTTTTTTTTTAAAAGAAAAAGCTGACAAATGGAGAATTATGGACACAATTACGTGTTTTTTGCAGCGACCCACAACGAGTTTACAGTATGGGGCATATTTCATATTCCAACTCAGAAATTGTACTCTGGCCTCTTCCTGAATTTGGGATAGGGTGTCTGATCATTTTCATCGTTTATTTTTATTTGGGATTTTTCCCCCGTGTAAACGTGCGCATTTCTTAAGACTTCCGGGCTTAAAACAAAAGCCCTGTTACAAAATGGAGAGATTATTAGACAACTGGGTGAATAATTGTGCACTGATCTTTTTGAGTTCATGTTTAATTTGTAATATGGTGCAATTTGTTTTCATGGTTCTTATTGGCACAATATGTTCGTAAAACAAAGTACTTGTTTTATTGACAATGAATTGCCTTGGAATGCTTGGGGGTGGGGGCGTGTGATGTTGCTTTGTAAATTGCAATGTGTCTTGAAATAAAATGGTGTGTATTAGTCCGGTTGCATTTTAAACTGTAAGGTTTGGTTGTGAAGGGCTTGATATTCAGCCAAGTACAAGGCTATTAGGAAATGATTCAGTGATTTGCTGTGATATTGAATAGATCATTGTGCTAATGGGGATAATGAATGAAGGTCTTCCTGTGGTTTGGATTTAAATGCCCGATTTTTGTCAGGATACACAGATACAGTATGCTTCTGCTATTATCTTGGTTTGTATTAACTTCAGTGTGAAGTTGCTCTTAACCATGTTGTAAATAATGGTGTACATTTTAAAATGCTGAATAAGACTACTAAAGGCCCATTTTAAATAAGACTACTAAAGCAGAACAATCCTTGTTTCATTTCGAATGAATAAGATTTGTGCAGTTGTTATATGTTTTCACAACTTACATCTTAACTGAGAACAAGTTTCAAAGTTCACAAGGACAAGTCTATTTTATTAAGTTGGTAATTTATGAGAAGCTTAGATTTTGTTGCACCAAGTTCAGAGCTGTGTTTATAGGCCTTGGTTTGGGATGTGGGTCTCTGCCGGATAACTGCTCTCCCAATCCCACAGCTGATGCTGGGCATGCTCAGATACCCAGTGCTGGTTTCCTGCTAAATAATGACTCTATGGAAACTTGAGGCACTGTAACATTGCTAGATAGTGTGCTACGTTTTAACAGTCGTAAGGCATGCAGGTGCATATCTGATGCGGACTTCCTGGTAAATAATGTACTTGGTGCTGACTGATGTGCCACACAGGTACCATTTTTATCTGGTTTATTAAAATCTGAGGAGCATAAAATGCTTGGCAAAGTATTTAGCTTTATTTGGTACATCTGATTGCGCTTGCACATGTTGAGGCTGTTGCGTGATTCTGCATCAATGTAATCGTGATTATTTTAAATATATGAACAATTTTGTAGTAACATTTGGTTAGTAATCAGTGTTACAAAATTTTCTTGATTGTTTGAAACAGTGAACGCACTTAGATCACAATGTGTATGCACACATGTAATGTTTTTTAGATAGGCTGTTCTATTTGCTTTGTCCACACCCTCATGTGAATGCATCCTGCAGTCACTGGCTTGAGTTTTCTGCTGCATGTTTCGAAGTAAAGTATCAATGCCACTTGTTTTTAAATGTTAGACTTTTTAAAAAAAACTGTGCAAAATCCCAAGCCATTTTTACCAGAACTGAGGTTAAATCCATTTTTTTTAATGTGGGGGTTGGTTGGGAACATGGTGCAGTGGGATGTTGCACTTTTCATTCTTGAAGGTTAAGACCTGTGTTGCAGCAAAGAAACCAAAGCTGTTAATGGAAATGTTCCATATGAATGTGTTTTTTCATCGTAAAGTCACAAAACATAGCTGTTCAAGTAAAATTTGGTGAAAATGTTGCAATAATGTGGAGTGGGACAGTCAGCAAATTGCAGAGGAGGGTAGTTACAAATATTGAACTTTATTGTTGGATTCAATTTGAGTTACTGGAGGGTCTTCATTTGTGAGTTCTTTGTCTTTGTAATAAAACCCATAAAACACACTCTTGTGGCTTTTGGCTTATATCAACGATAATGATATGTTCACTGCAGCTTTCAGTTGCATTGAAGTGCTTGTGGAGACTGATCTCAGGCATTAACATTTGTACTTGTAAATGTGTATGAATTCACGTTTATATATTGAGGTCACCAAGTGAATTCATTTTTTTTATATATCCGTTTCAACCCAAGAATGCATCCTCTGTTTTGAGTTTGCTTCTCTCAGATCTCCATAATCTTTTCTTCCACATAAACTCTCAATCCATGATCCTAACCTCCAACCATACTATTCTTCATGTCGCTACCTCGTGGTCAGTCACAACAAAGGTCACCTCAGTTGTGTAATTGTTTTGCTTTTTACATTTGTTTCTATTCCCAGTGTGAACCCTGCTTCCTTATGTGTTACTCTGGATAGAAAGTATTACAATGACACTTGAAAGAATCTCAGTGGTAGTCTTTGGTCTACGTTCAGTATGATACTTTTGCAGTTGCTGAACCTCATAACATCATTACTTTCTCAACTTGGCTATTCCCCTAGCAGCGAGATCGATTAGCTCGGTTATCTTGATGGCTGGTTTGTGATGCAGAGTAGTCAACAGAATGGGCTCAATTCCTGCGCCGGTTGAAGTTACCATAAAAGCTTCTCCATCTCTACCTGCACCTGAGGTGTGGTGATCATCAGGTTAAAGCACCACCAATTGTGTCACTTTTTCTAATGAGAGAGTAGCCCTCTCATCCAGCAGGACTATGGCAGCTTAACTTTACTTCCACCAGTATGGCCCATCACTGTTTGTTTGTTAGAGGAATTCAAATTTGAACAGATGTAACAGAAACTTGGTTGAACTTGTTCATCAGATCTCCCCGGACCCCATAAACCACCTCTGCCACTTCCCTCCTCTCTCTTGATCCATTGGTCCAATGTTCCCTTGCCCTGAACTTGTATCTTTCTATTGTTTCTCATATTTCACACACGCTTTCTCTCAACTCATCTTGTCCATGAGGCAACTCTTATCAAACTTATACGTGAAATCCTACATGACTGAAATGGTCCCTCTTCATCCTTAATTTGATTTATAATTATCACATGTATTGAGATGTAGTGAAAAGTATTGTTTTGCACGCTAACTAGACAAAATTATAGCTTACATAAGTACATCAGGGTAATAGAGCAGAATGCAGAATATAGTGTTATTGCTTAGAGAAGGTGCAGCGAAATATAACTCTCTAAAAGAGAGTTCCGTTCACGTGTCTGAGAATAGTGGGCAAGGAGCTGTTCTTAAATCTGTTGGTATATGTTTTCAAGCTTTTGAATCTCTTGCCTGATGGAAGAGGGTAGAAAAGAGTATAACTGTGTGGGAGAGGTATTTGATTATCCTAAGGCAGCGGGAAGTGTAGATGGAGTCAATGGAAGGAAGACTAGTTTTTGTGATGGATTGGGCTGCGTACATAACTCGAATTTCTTGCTGTCTTGGGCAAAGCAGCTCCCATATTAAGCTGTGATGCATCTGGATAGGATGCTTTCTATGGTGCGTGCGTAGAAATTAATAAGAGTTATGGTTGACATGACAAATTTCCTTTCGCCTTCTGAGGAAATAAAGGTGTTGCTGTGCTTTCTTGACTGTAGCGACAACAAAGATGGACTAGGATGTATTGTTGGTGATATTTACTCTTATGAACTCGAAGCTCTTGATATCTCTTCCATTGATACAGACAGACAGATGTCCTCCACTGCTTCCTGATGTCAGTGACTAGTTTCTTCATTTTTCTGATATTGAAGGAGACGTTGTCGTCTTTACACCGTGCTACTAAGCTGTTTCTTTCCTGTACCATTTCATCATTGTCTCAGATCCGACCCATGAAGGTGGTGCCATCAGGACACTGGCATTGATGATTTTTGGGGAGGAGGAGTTTTCATCTATCCTTAATAATTACAGTTTAAGGTTTAGGAATTGAGGATCCAGAGTTACAGAGTGTGGAGCAGAGTTCAAGATCTATGAGCTTGGTTGGAGTTATGTTGTTGAAGGCAGAGCTAAAGTCAATAAATAGGAACCTGACATTGGTATCCTTTTTTATCCAGATGTTCCAGGGATGAGGCCAGAGAGATGGCGTCAGCCATTGACCTATTTTGAATTAGATGAATTGTAGTGGATCAAGGCAATCTGGGAGGCTGGAGTTGATATGTGCCATTACGAAATTCTGAAAGTACTTCTTACTGATGGATGTCAGAGCCATCAGGTGGTAGTCATTAAAGCATGTTGCCTGAATTTCCTGCGGCACCAGGATGATAGTGGTCTTTTTGAAGCAGGTGAGGTAAGGAGAGGTTAAAGATGTCTACAAATACTCATGTCAATTGGTCCGTGCAGGATTTGAGTGCATTGTTGGGGATTCCATCCGGGCCAGTTGCTTTCTATGGGTTCGTTCTCAAGAAGGCCGATCTGACATCTGCTGTGGTATCTGTGGGTACAAGTGCACCCAAGGCTGTCAGGTCACTTCACTGACCACCTTTCCCTGTATGATTACACAGTCGTTCTCCAATGTTATCTGGCAAGATGGGACTGTACATGTTGGCGTCTTTTCTCTTCAGTATGGTGACATAGAGGTCAACAACACAGAAAATGTTCTTCAGCCTACCAAGCTTGCGCTGGTCAAAAACAGCCACCATCTGTTCTAATTCCATTTTCCTGAATTGGCCCACAGCTGTAAATGGCTTGGCATAGCACTTGCATGTCTAAATCCTATTAAAAGTTGAGGGTTTCTATCTTCACCACCCTTACAAGCAGTGAGTTCCAGATTCCTACCACTTGCTGTACAGAGGCGATTTACCAGAATATTGCCTGGGCTGGAGAGTTTTAATTGTGAAGAGTGATTGGGTAGATTGGAGTTGATTTTCTTTGAACAGAGAAATTTGAGACAGGGCGTAATTGAGATCTACAAAATAATGAAGGGCATAGATAGAAATTTTCCTTTGATGAATGGGAACAGTGAGCAGGGAGTATAGATTTAAGGTAAAGGTAAAACTTCCCAGATGTGAGGATACACTTTTTCAACCAGGAACGGTCAGAATCTGCAACTGTCTGCTTGTATGGGTGGTCAAAGCAAAAACTCTTACAACATTTAAGTAGTAAATGTACACTTGCGATACCAAGATGTACAAGGCCATGGGTCAAACTGCTGAAAAATGGGATCAGAATAGTTAGGTGGTTGACTGATGTGGATGTGATGTGCCAAATGGCCTTTTTTCTGTGTTGTAGGTCTCTACCTCTATTTCTGTGACTGGGTGAAACTGATTTTCCTCACATACGTTCTAACCTCCTCCCTCTTATGTTAAACCTCTAGTAATTGAACCCTCCACCAAGGAGAAAAGTTTCTTCTGTTTACCTATTTAAGCCTTTCATAATTTTACGCATCTCAATCATGTCTCCCTTCAATATCCTTTGCTCCAACAAAAACAACCCCAATCCAATCTTCTTCATAACCAAAACTCTCCAACCCAGGTGACAGATCTCCATTGTGCCCTCTACAGTGTAATCACATCCCTCTCCTAATATGGATCCCAGAACTACACAATGTGCATTGAACTGTGGCCTAATCAATATTTTACACAATTCCAGGAGAACCTGTCTGCTCTTAAACTTTCTGCCTCGATTATTAAGGGCAAGTATCCCAAATGCTCCCTTAACCACTTTTTCTACCTGTCCTGTTACCCTAAAGGATTGGTGGACATGCGCACTAAGGTCTTGGGACCTGCCATTCATTAATTCCCTTGGCTTAGGGTCTCTACAGTGATTCTTGGAGAACCCAATTGGATATAGGCTTCCGGTCACTAAAACACAATTTGACCATTATTCTCTGCTCCCTGCCAGTCAACCAATTTTGTACCAATTTGTCAAATTTCCTGGTCCCATGAATTCTTAGTTTTGCTATTAGTCTCCATGCGGGATCTTATCAAAAGCCTTACTGGAATCGATGTGCATTACATTGAATGCATTGCCCTCATCTACATGCCTGGTTAACTCTGAAAACTTCAGGCAAGTTGGTCAGACATAACCATAACATAACTATTCTTGATTAATCCCTGCCTTTCCAAGTGCAGATTAATTTTGTTCTTCCGAATTGCTTCCAATGGTTTCCCACCACAGAGATTAGACTGACTGTCTTGTTATTTCCTGGTTTATCTCTTGCCCTCTTTTTGAATAATACTCCATTCCTGTCCTCCAGTGCCCTGACACCTTTCCTGTGGTCAGGAAAGAATTGAAAATTATTGCCTGCGCAGCAATTATTCCTCCCTTGCCTTACTCAGCAGTTTCATCCAGTCCAGGAGATGTATCTAATATTATGCATACTGGGCTACACAGAACCTCCTCTCTGTCTGTACTAACTTCAACTATATCACAGTCCTTCTCTCTGATCTCTGCACCCATATTTTCTTGCTTGTGGCTACGTCACTTACTCCATGTAAAGATTACCCTTCTGGTTCTTACTAGACCCTACTCTTGCCCTAGTTATTCTTTATCCTTAATATACTTGTAAAATAACTTGGGATTTTCATGTCCCTTTTTTTGCTGTCCTGGCTTTCTATTTAAATTTTCCCTTGTACATTCCATACCCCTCTCATGCTTTTACTGTTGTGACTCCTTGGGATCAGCCACAAGACTCCTTTTTTCTCTTTATCTGGTCATGTATATCTTTTGATATCCAGGATTCACAGGTTTGTTGATCCTACCCTTTGTCATTATTGAAGCATGTTGGCCTTGCAGTCTCCCTATTTCCCTATTACAATGGCTTTTCCTCTTGCTCCCCCTCTCAACCCAGGTGTCTCCTGACAATCTGACGCCTGGAGGAAGAATGCCTCATCTCCTTCCTCGGGGCCCCCCCCCAGCTCATCCCAGATCCAACCCTCCAACTTGCCACCGCCCTCTTGACCTGTCCTACCTGTCCATCTTCCTTTCTATCTGTCCAGTCCACCCTCTCCTCCGACCTATCGCCATCACCCTTACTTTTTCCATCTACCTATTGCCTTCCCAGCTATCTCCTCCTCCTCTCTCTCCCACCCTCTGCCACAACCTCCAGCCTCATCCCCACTATCCTATTTATCTCTCAGCACCCCCCCAATCCCCTATTCCTGATGAAGGGCTTCAGCCCGAAACGTTAATTCTCCTGCTCCTCGGATGCTGCCTGATTTGCTGTGCTTTTCTAGCACCACACTTTTCAACTCCTACCCTCTTTCTGCTGTCTGTTATCTAACTTGTTTAATTTAATTTGCCCATTAACTCAATTTTCACTGATTGCTATTGGCCCCTATTTACACATTGTCACAATTTTTTAAAACACAGTTTTGTTTCAAATTCCTCCATTGACCACAAGCCTCCTTATCTATTATTTTCTCCAGGTCTTCAACCCTCATTTTGTTCCAGTTCTGACTTTATGCACCTCACCGATTTTGATTGATTGCTCCAGCATTGGTGTGACCTAGGCAACTGAACGTACAGACAAGCTTTGGATTTCCTTGCTAAACATTTTTGCATTTCTACTTACAAAGTACGATTTTGCAGGTTCAACTAGCATTTAGGAAAGCAAATGCAATGTTAGTATTCATTTCAAGAGGGCTAGAATACGAGAACAGGGATGCACTGCTGAGTCTAGTCTGCATAATGCTCTAGACTGGTTGCATTTGAAATATTGAGAGCAGTTTTGGGCCCTGTATCTAAGGAAAGGTGCAGTGGTCTTAGAGGAGAATGATCCCAGAAACAAAGGGCTTGTCATTTTGATGAGCTGTTGACGACTCTAGTTTTTACTCATTGAAGTTTTGAAGAATGAGGAGGGATCTCATTGAAACTTAGAGAATACTGAGAGGCATTGGAGGGAATGGACTTAAGAGAACATGAGAGAGACTGTAGGAGAGACTAGGGCGTGACTACATAACCTCAAAGTAAAGGGAGAATACCATAGACCTGAGATGAGAACCTTCTTTAGTCAGAGGCTGGTGAATCTGTGGAACTGATTTGTCTCTACAGCCTTCTGCAGCAAAGACACTGTATTTAAGACAGATAGATAGGTTCTTAATAAGTAAGTGGATCAGAGGTTCCAGGGAGAGGGCAGGAGATTGGGATTGAGAAACATAAATAGTCACAGAGGTGCACACCATGGAAACAGACCCATCAGTCCAACTCGGCCATGCCAACCAGATACCCTAAACAAATCCAGTCCCGTTTGCCAGCGTTTGGCTCATGTCCCTCTCAACCCTTCCTGTTTATACACTCATCCAGATGCCTTTTAAGCGTTGTAATTGTACCAGCTTTCACCACGTGCTCCTGGCAACTTGTTTGTGTGAAAAAGTTGCCCCATAGGTCCCTTTTTAAATCTTTTGCCTCTCCCCTAAACCGTTACTCTCGAGAGGTAACTCTCTTTGCTGTCCAATACACCTCCAATCTTGGTGTGATCTACAAACTTACTAACCATACCTCCTGTGTTTATATCCAAATCATTTATGTAAATAATGAGAAACAGTGGACCCAGCACCAATCTTTGTGGCACACTGCTGGTCAGAGATTTCCAGTCTGAACAGCTGCTCTCCACCACCATTCTCTGTCTTCTACCTTTGAGCCAATTCTGAATCCAAATGGCTAGTTCTCCTCGTATTCTACGTGATCTAACCTTACTAACCAGTCAACCTGAGGAATTGTCAAATGCCTTGAGGTTCATCTGGATTACATCCACTGTTCTGCCGTCATCAATCCTCTTCATAATTTCCTCAAACAAAACGCAGTCAAGTTAGTGAGACCTGGTTTTTAACACACAAAGCTATGTTGACTATCCTAATCAGTCTTTGCCTTTCCAAATACACGCAAATTCTGGCCCTCAGTATTCCCCTCAACAATTTGCCCAAGTGCAGATTTCAGGCTCATTCATCTATAGTTCCCTAGCTTTTCCTTAAATGCCACTTTCCCACCTTTCTTAAATAGTGGTACCACGTTAGCCAATCTCCTGTCTTCCAGCACCTCACCTGTAGCTATCAGTGATACAAATATCTCAGCAAGGAGCCCAACATTCTCTTTCCTACCTTCCCACAGAGTTCGAGGGTACACCTGATCAGGTCCCGGGGATTTATTCACGTTTATACATTTTAAGTCGTTCAGCACCACTGCTTCTGTAATATGAACACGTTTCAACATATCACTATTTATTTCCCCACATTCTCTTTCTTCCATATTCTTCTTCACAGTAAACACTGTTGCAAAATATGATAATCGAATGGCAATGCAGACTCAATGGGCAGAGTGGCCTAATTCTGCACCTATATCTTATGGTTTTATAGTCATGAGCAATTTTTGCAGCAGGTCTCGCTTTTTTTTTAGTGGGCAAAGAATTCAGAAATAGAAATGTTTTAAAAAAAAATGTTGGCATATATTTCAATGTGAATGAAGGCCAAATTTATTGAGTGTTTGCTTACTACCTTTCTGAAAAAAATTGGTTGCCAAGAAAGTGCCTAAGTTTCTGTTACCTAATTCAGTATTGTGCAGATTGTGACATTTTGAGTAAGGAGAACATTTTAAAAACTTAAAGGCTAGGATTGAAATGAAGAATTTACTTTTCTTAATCTGTTTAAATCTTGATGTAAATTTGAATGCAAGTTCAACTTAAATACGACAGCTGCCTTGTTATTAACGATTAATGCGTGAATAGACTAATAATTTATACCATACTTTCTGGTGGGAAGACAATGTATCAAAGTGACCATCTCAGACTTGTAATAAATGATGCATTTTTCAACCCCATTCCCAATTCGCTGTATACTCAACAGTGCTTTGTAGAACATTTGCAACAAAATCCTTTACTGCTGTTCTCAAACCGTTATAGCAAAGAAGAGGACAGTATGCCATCTCTGTGCTTGCTATCTGAAGGAGCAGTTTGCCTAGTGCCACAAGCCTGGTTAGCTATGCTTTGCCCTGTACATTATTCCTTTTCAGATTGTGATCTAGTTTCTAGGAAGAGGAACTTGGAGGTTATGGTGTTTCCATTCACCACCTGCCCTTTGGTTCTCATGAAATAACCTAGATGAATTGCTGTGGAGAATTTTGATTATGAATAATTTCACATGAAGTTTTTATTTTTGTTTGTGGAAAATTTCCCGAGTTCTCTACCATCTGTGAAACACCACTGCCACCACCAGCACAATTTATATTCTGGAGACTGGTGTGCAGGGCTAGCCACAAGCAGTTCAACATTGAATAATACCCATGCCTGTTTCATGGCTTGCCTTGCTTACGAGTGCATTGGAGCAGTTTGAAAGATACTTCATTACACTTGACATTTTTGGAACTGATTGCCCTTCAAAGTTATTCAGTGGTGAGGTATGCTGCTTGTCAGAACACATCTCAGTTGTTGCTTTTGGTTCAGTGAGATGTTCTTACCTCATGGTTGAAGCTCCATCCTGGAGGTTTGTGTACACAATATAGACTTTCAGTTTAGTGCAGTATACTTGGATTATTGCCAGAGATGTTATCTTTTGAATCAGAAATAGTCTTAATACAAGTATAAGAAATCTTTATACACTGTTCAAAGAGTAGCAGATGAGTTTGCCTTGTGTTGTGACCTCAAATAGATTAATTGATGTCTGTGGGACCTTGCTATGTGCAAACTGGCTACTTCATTTGCCTACATTAAATCAGTGGCAGCACATCAGAAGTTATTTATTAATGGTTAGGACATCCTGAGAATGTGCTGTATAAATTAGTGCAAACATTGTTTCTTCCTTGCATTCCATAATGAGCACAAAGTGGAATGTCATTTTAAAAATTAGAGAGGAAGACCATCATCACTGACCATATTGACCAGTCAATATATTTGTTAGACATTTGTAAACTTAAAGAGAAAACTATATAATCTCTAACAAAACCATAGGCTCAAATAAATTAATATTTTTATGCCAGCCAAAACTAGAGGATCAGAACAGTGGATCTTAAGTTTTAAGTTTGCACTTTTTTGGTATCCCTTTGGTAAATTGATACTTTATCCCACTCTGAGCTAAATAATTGGATAATCATTGGTGAATAATTTTGAGAGATTATTTAATGCTGCAAAGATAAATTCTTATGTTAGGATATCCATTTTCTTTAGAAGCCAGAATACAAGATACAACATACAAAATGTGTATTTATCACAAAGGTGTCTGAAAGCTGCCCTCCAGTAAAACTTGACAGGATCTGCTTTAATTGGATATTACCAGTTTTAATACTGAAGATGCTGAAATGTAGAGGTATTGTTTAGATCACGTATGTATTTAGTTACCTTTCAGTGTCCTCTTTGTGTTTGGCAGCTTGGTGCTGTGGTTTGGATGGGGGAAGGGTGGAAAGCATGCTACTTTTGAGTTGATTTGCCTGCAGAATTGCAGTTTTAATAACAGATGAATTACTGCTAATAAAGCTAAGAAAATGTTCAAAATAGCACTCCATAACCATTGCTCAAATTGCTCATCTTGGTCTCCAGATTTTGTTCAAAACCTTGTTCCACTAGTCTTTTAAGTCCCATCAGGAGACAGTTCGTTGCTCAGCAATTTTTGTTAGCTTGTCTTTTAATTTGTTCACCACCATTAGACTTCCTGATCTCAAAGGCCTTTGCACTTGCTGACATACCTGGTCTGTATTATATTCCTTAACTTTGCTGAGCAATACCTTCTATCTAGTCTTGTATCTCTTTCTGGATTAATGCTGTCTGATCTCCCCCTCCTGTAATAGGATTCCTTTCAACAGTTTGTGATCTGCTTCTAGGAACATGTTCACGCCCAGAGCTGTTGTTCAAGCTTACACTTCATTTTTTATCTTTCATAGTTGCATTTAATCTTCTCAATCAACAGATCCTCTTTCAAGTCATTCTAAACATTCAATGAGTTATTCTGTTTTACAGTGGCATTCTCACCCTATTAATAGTAGTCACACTTCTCCATTAATTAACCCCTTCTGGGAAATATTTGACTTTAGTGCCCACTTTTGCTAGTTGTCTTTGGGTTGATAACCTTATTTTGATCATCAGAACGGGTCTGTCCATCCTTTGGCAAATTGTCAGAACAGTGTGATCATCATAGCTGGTTTCGAATGGCCTTTCATTATGTCTTAAGGTTCACAGAATTCTGAGACTGTGGCTTACCTGAAAGCCTTTCTGTCTGTGTACAGTGGATTCAAAGTCTATTAAAAGTAAATGTTCCTTCCCAAATTGGGACTGATCACATTATTGATTCAACTTCATTAGGTAGCTAATGGGGTAGGATACATAGGGCACAGCATTTATAAATAAAAGATCAATGTATCACACAACTGATGCAATGTATTAGACAAACCTGGATGGCTAGTTTCTTGGCCGCGTGCATCTCCATCAAGAACGGAACCTCAGTATCTCATTCTACTGCAAGCCCATGATGCTGCACTTCTTGGGTTTCTACCCTAAACATATTAAAGCAGCCATCCCCTATGGGCAAGCCCTATGCATACACAGGATCTGATCAGATGAGGAGGAATGCGACAGACACTAAAAGAGCTAAAGGAAGCCCTCATAAGAACGGGATACGATGCTCAACTCATCGATCACCAGTTTCAGTGTGCCACAGTGAAAAACCATAATGAGCCCACCTCAGGAGACAGACACAGGATATGACTGATAGGGTACCCTTTGTGTCCAGTACTTCCCAGGAGTGTGGAAACTATGCCATGTTCTTCTCAGCCTGTTGCACGTTATTGATGAGGATGAGCACCTTGCCAAGATTTTCCCTATGCCTTCACTTCTCTCCTTTTAAACAACTGCCAAACCTTAAACAGCTCATTATTCACAGCAAATTACCCAGCCTTCAGGACAACATTGACCACAACATCATACAACCCTGTCATGGCAACCATTACAAGACCTGTGAGTGTCGACATGGATATGACCATTACAGATGGGGATGCCACCCACCACGCGTGTGGCGGGTACTCATGTGAGTCAGCCAATTTTGTCTATCTCATATGCTGCAGGCAGGGATGGTCCAGGACATGGTATATTGGTGAAACCATGAAGATAGTACAACAACAGATAAACGGGCAAAGTGCAGCAACTGCCAGACAGGCATGCTCTCTCCCGGTGAGGGAGCACTCCAGTGGTCAAGGACATTTGATCTCTGATCTTCAGGTGAATGTCCTGCGTATGTGGCCCACTACCTATCTGACTAAGGAGCAGCATGAAGGTGGCACATTCTTTCTTTTACATAGGTATTTTTATTGAAAAGAAAATTTTAAAGAGTTTTTACAAAATTACAACAATAATGTAAACTAGTGTATTCCACTTTGCAATATGATAACACCATTATAAAATTAAATTTTAAAAAAAAGCAACAAGAATGAGAGAAATATCTGCCTCTCTCAATGAAGGCAGGAGGCAGCCCTGACTGTGAGTATTTGTACGTATTTATGAGTAGCTTGGCCAGTTCCCCAAATAAATTCTTTATAGAACTCAACCAGGAATTCGTCTGGCCCAGGCTTTGCCACTCTAAAGCTGTCTATCCATGTCCTGTACCTCCTGGGTTATCAAGGGGGCATTCAAGATCAATACCTGCTCTGAGGTTAGGCCCAGAAGGACCAGATTTTTAAAGGAAGACTCTATCTTCCCAGTTCTATCCTCACAGTCCTGTGACGTATATAATTCAAAATATAACTTTCTAAAGGCTGTATTGATCTTTTTACGATCACAAGTTAGGGTACCAGCACTTTCTGTAATGGACGTAATGGCTTGGTGGGCTTTTTCTTTCTGGCAAAGTATGCTAGGTTCCTGCCAGGCTTGTCACCATATTCAAATAATGTCTGCTTCGTGAATAATATTTCCCTCTTTGCTGTTTGAGTAAGTGTGGTATTCAAGGCTGCCCTAAGGGCCGAGATCTGCTGTAACTTAGTAATGGAGGACCTATCAATGTACGCAATTTCAGCTGCCTTGAGGCGAGCTTTTTGTCTTTTCTAGGTCGCAGAATATGCAATAATCAAGCCTTGTGCATATGCCTTGGTGGCCTCCCACATCATCGCAGGGTTACTAGTCATACCTGAGTTGATATCCCAGAAGGTTTTGAATTCCTGCAAAAAATACTTCATAAATTTGCTATCCTTCAATAAGAAAGGATCCATACACCAATGTCAGGGGCCTATCCCATCATCTCTAGTCTTGACTTCCATATATACTGCGGCATGATCAGACATTGTTATATTATCTATTTTACAAGACAGTGTCGAATTCAAAAGGATTGAAGGGGCAAAAAACATATCAATTCCGGTGTGACACTTGTGTGGGTTAGCATAGAAAGTAAAGTCTCTACCCTGGGGATGAAGACACCTCCACACATCTAGGCCTAGCTCCTTGTTCAGATCCGCCAGCTGCCTAGATCTCAGCTGTGCTCCTAGGTATCCTATCCGTCTCTGGGTCAATAATATAATTAAAATCTCCCCCTATAATTGTATGGTGGAACCCAAAAACCATTAACTTAGAGAACGCTTCCGTTACAAATGTAAAACGGTGTGCTGTGGGACAATAAAGATTCAAAATCCCATATTCCTCTCTGTATATGGCTTTGATCAATATATACCATCCAGACTCATCTTTTATCTGGCTTAACATTTGGAAAGGAAGATTCTTCCGAAATAAGAATGGCTACTCCTACTTTTTGAGCTGAAAGACAAAAAGAACACCTGGCTAAACCCACCCTGTTGTAGCTTTGAGTGCTCCTTATCCAGTAGATGTGTCTTCTGTAAAAGAGCTACATCAACCCTTTTTTTTTAAGATTTGGTAATATCTTTTTCCTTTAAATTGGCAAATGGCTCCTCTTGACATTCCAGGTGCACCACCTAAGTGAATGGCTAGCCATGATTGTGCAGGCAGTCTCGAGACACCCCTCCCCAGGAGGAAGAACCCCACCCAAAAGACATTGAAAAAAGACCATAGAAAATTCACATACAAAAAAACTCTTTAAAACAATTAAATCAACACAATTAAGAACTACTCGTAAGCAAAAAAAGCACAAAATATATTTGAAAGGAGACTCCCCCCTTGCTCCCTGGGGGCACTGCTACCTACCAATAACCCCACCATAACCTCTCCCAGCTAAGGCCCTGCCCTCGGCCCAGGCATTACAAAATGAAGTAAATAAATTCAAGTGTCTTATAAAACAGAAGTTAAAAGTGAGTGACCCACCCCTTCCCCCACACCATCACCTAGACACGTTTTAATAAAACAATACAAAATAGAAATATATAAAGTTACAAAATTACAATCCCAGCAAGTATTAGGCAACTAAATAAGAAACGAGAAAGAAAACCCCACTCAAAAAAACCCAAAAAAACTTCCCCCAAAAATCAGATGAGCAGCATGAGCTATAAAAAGGAGACCAAAGAAAGAATAAAGAACAAGCTCCCCCAACCCCAGGGAAAGATGGGTAAAAGAGAGATGGAGAAAGAAAGAAGGGTAAACGGTGGGGGTGGGGGGCAAAATAAAGTTGTTATCCATTCAGTTCAAGTCCCGTAGTTTATTTGACAGCATCTAGGAATTTTTACTTACTCCAGCGATACAAAGTTATATACGGATCCTCCTCGGCTGAAGTGCAGCATTGCCTGATATTGCATAGAGAATTGAATATTTAAGTCTCTCAAATGCTGCTTCGCCTCGTCAAATGCCCCCCTCTTGCGGGCCGCGACTGGAGACAAGTCCTGAAATAGCATTATCTTGGAACCCTTGTACATGCCATTGGGATCCTTCCCCAGGACTCTGTAGGCCTCTAGGAGCATTTGTTTTTTTGTTAGAACATTGAAGTCGGTCTAGAACCGGGTGGGGGAGCTGGCCTGACTGGGCCTGTGTGCAGCGGACCAGTGGGTCCGCTCTACCCACACCCGGCCCAGCTCCAACTCCAACTTCAATAATTGTCAGAGCCATTGCTCCAAAAAATCCACAAGCTGGCCTTCCTCCTCCCTTTTGGGAAGGCCCAGCAACCGAATATTTTTCCGACGACCTCAATGTGCTCCTCCAGGGTCCGGATTCGGCGCATCAGAGTCCGGACCTGACCCGTGGATGACTCGGCAGCAATCTGAGGCCGCAGCCCGTTGCTCCGCCCCTCCAACATGCTGCCCAAGTTTTTCGATCTCTTGGTCATGCTTCTGCAGCATGACCAAGATTGACTCCCACCTGGACCAGGCTTCCTCAATGGACATATCGATCTTTTCCTAGAGTTTGACGATCTATGAAATCAGGCTCACCTCCACAGGGAAGCCCCCCGAGGCGGCCGTGGACGTCCCTGCTGCTGAGAGACGGTTGAGGCAGGGCTTCCTGCCTGTTAAAAGTTGCGGGAGTATTTACCCTTAGTCATTTTTTTTAAAAAACCGCCAAACTGTTAAAGTTTGATGCAAAATGACTGAGTGCTGGGCAAAAGCTATCTTGAATGGTTTAAAAAGTGAGGTGAAGGTGGGTGTTCCACTTTGCCTGAGCACTGCAGACTCTGACCAACTGGGTCACTGCCATCTTGGATCTCCGCCAAAAGGTTGTACTTTCAAATAAACCTATTGAACTATAACTTGGTGTTTTTTTTTTAACCTTTTCTCGACCCCAGTGCCACACATCAAGGAGTTTAGAAGAATAAAAGGGTATCTAATTGAGGTATATCAGATGCTGAAAGGGATTGACAAAGGAGACGTAAGGTTTTTATTTTCATGTCAGGCAACTTAGAACTAGAGGTAATGGTTTTAGGATAAAGAGTTCGCTACCTTCTCCCCAGCTGCCCACCTCCCCCACCCATTTATATCTCCACCCTGGGGGCTTTCTGCCTCTATTCCTGATGAAGGGCTTTTGCCTGAAAAGTCGATTTTCCTGCTCCTCGGATACTGCCTAACCTGCTGTGCTTTTCCAGCACCACTCTGATCTAAACAATAATTTTGATTACACGTGCATTCAAAGTTTTGTTAAAGAGCTTTGCTTGGCGCCCAAAGCAGTTAATATGTAGCTGTGATCAATTCGGCTTTAAAAAAGGTTGTGGAATTGGAGAAGCTACGGCAGTGATGCTGAAAAAGGACTCATTTTGTTGTTCTTTTGCATTCATCAGTTTATTAGCAAGAATATCAATTAAAAGAGGAATAACATTTTCTCCGATATGAGAGAGTGCGTTGTTTGATTGACAAAACAGCTTTGATAGAATGTAGTTTTTCAGCAGGTTTGAAGTTCTGTCTGACCAAGTGACTAATGCTGAGTGTTAATTGAAAGAAATATAGCAGCAGCTGCAAATGTACGCCTCCTTTGTGAATTATGAGAGAGCTTCTGACTTTTTAAGAAAAAAAGTTTATGGGTTATTAATGTTGTTGACTAGGACAGCATTATTGCCTATTCCTAATTGCCCTGGAGAATGCGCTAGTGGGCTGCCTTCTTAATGTGGGGTGCAGGGGCATCCATAATGCTAAATGGAAGGGATTTCCAGGAGTTTGACCCAATGACCGTGAAGGAACAGTGATACAGTTCCAAGTCAGGATGGTGTGTGTTTTAGAGGGGAACTTGCAGATGATGATGTTCCCATGCCTGTGCTGTCCTTGTTCCTCTAGGTAATAGAGTTTGTGGATTTGAAAGATGTTGCAGCGGAAGCTTGATGAATTGCTCCAGTACGACTTGTAGATAGTACATGCTGCTACTGCTGTGTCAGTTGTGAAGGGAGTGAAGTAGAAGGAAGTGTTTGGGGTCTCAATTAAGCAGCTACTATATCCTGAATGGTGTCAATTTCATTGAGTGTTGTTGGTGCTGTGCTCATCCAGGCAAGAGCTGAGTATTCTGCCACATTCCTGGCATGCCACATTGACATTTGGGGAGGCAGTTTGTTCCACATAGAGTAAGAGAGATGTACAACACGAAAACAGGCCCTTCGGTCCAACTCGTCCCTGCTAATCAGATATCCTAATCTAATCTAGTCCCATTTGCCAGCACTTGGTCCATCTCCCTCTAAACACTTCCTATTCATATACCCATCCCAATGGCTTTTAAGTGGTACAATTGTACCAGCCTCTACCATTTCCTCTGGCAGCTCATTCAGGGCACGCACCACCTTTGCTTGAAAAAGTTGCCCCTTAGGTCCCTTTTATATCTTTCCCCTCACACCCTAAACTTATGCCATCATATTCTGGACTGCCCCACCACAGGAAAAATACCTTTTCTATTTATCCTATCCATACCCTTCATGATTTCATAAGCCTCTATAACATCACCCCTCAACCTCTGTCAATCCTGGGAAAATAGCCCCAGCCTATTCAATTCTATTTATAGCTCAAATCCTCATGTTCCACCACATTTTTTAATATTGATTTTTCAGGTAAAAATTGCCCACAGGGGCTGAGTGAAGCTCCAGTATTTTTCAGGAGCTCTATCCACAACCACTCAAATCATTCCATATATGTTTTATTCTTAAACTATTCAAAATGGTACTGGATTGTGCTGACTGTTCAAACTGTTTCACTGCATTTTGCTTTATTATTCACTGTAAAATGCAAGTGACAGTAAAAAAACATGAATCTTGACCTTGAAGCATTTATATTGGTCAGTCACCAGGAACATATGCTGTCAAGACTAAAGATTAGATTTGGGGGTTTTTGTTGCAAATGTTTTGTCCCCTTTCTAGGTGACATCTTCAGTGCTTGGAAGCCTCAAGCACTGAAGATGTCACCTAGAAAGGGGACGAAACGTTTGCAACAAAAACTCCCAGCTCGGCGAACAGAACCGCAACAACGAGCACCCGAGCTACAAATATTCTCACAAACTTTGATTAGATTTGGGGCCCAGATTTCTCCTCCTCTTCCAGACAGGGCGTGTAAGTGGTTAAATGAAGTAATTAAAGATGTAGTGTGATATATGCTTGTGTTTCTCAAACCTTTCCTAGTGTGAACCCATTTTAATGCCTCCGACTTTGTGATCTGAGTGCAATTTGAGGTATGAGCATTGGATAGGAGGCTCAGATGTTGAGTGGGGAAGAGAGTGGAACAAAGTTCAGCATGCATCATTCTTCACCCTCTGATCTTTTTATTTGTTTATTCACGGAATGTGACCATCACTGGCTAGACCAGCATGTAGTGCCCATCCCAAAATGTCCATAGGGCATTTGAAAGTCAACCATGTGGCTGTTGGTCTGGAGTCACATGTAGGCCAGACCAGGTAATGACATTAGTGAACCAGCTGGGGTTTCCTGATGGTCCACGATGGTTTCATGGTCATCATTAGACTCTTAATTCCAGATTTTGATTGAATTCACATTCCACCATCTGATATTGCAGATCCAAACCCAGGTCACCAGAACATTACCTGGATCTCAAGATAAATAGGAGTAAGTGAGGACAGGAGATGTTGGAGATCAGGGTTGAAAAATGTGGCACTGGGAAAACATAGCCGATCAGGCAGCAACCGAGGAGCAGGAGAGCCAACGTTTTGGGCATAAGCTTTTTCAGAAATTCCTGATGGGTTTATGCCTGAAAGGTCAGTTCTTCTCTTTGAATGCAGCCTGACTTGTACTTTTTGGGGGGTGGGGGGAGGGAGGAATGGTGGGGTTGAGGTGTGAGGAGTTTGACAATACAAAGGATCTGCCGCAATCATGTTGAATGGCAGAATGAGTTTCATGGATCCAATGGCCTTGTCCTAAATTTTTTGTTTTCTGTGTTTAAACAGAGTAGATGGGTAGAAACGTTCCATTCATAAAATAATCAAGAACAAGATTATATAGATTTAATGTGATTTTCAAAACCCGTTAAATGTGAGAAAAACCTTTTTCACAGAACAAATGGATTGTGTTGAAGTGCTTTGAAGGCAAGTTCAATTGAAATATCTAGGAGGACATCAAATCGTCATTTTAAATAAAAATAATGCAGAGGCAAGGGTGGGGAAATGACATAAAGTCATGATCATTCAAAGAATGGGGCAGACATGATGGGCAGAATGGTCTCTTTCACCTTGCGACCCCATTATAAGGTATCATTAACTAAAACCCCAATTTGTAGAGTGAAAAATTAAAGCTACTGTTTGTGAACTTTGCTTGCCTGTATTGGCTATAATGTGATTACAGCCTCTGTTTTAAATGGCGTGGCTATTGCATGATTTTCTTATAACTCGCGATGAGAATGGAATTATTGTTTAATATCAGAACTGAGAAGGAATATGCTGAGTATATGTAAAAACATGATTTTTGGGGCTGAAAGGTTGAGATTGTCCGTGTTCAGTTTCATGTCATGTCTATAATAACTCCTGGAAAAGGATCTGGGATTTCTTAAAAGTAACATTCAAATGAAAATCATACTCATTTGAACAGAGTTGTGCATATTATCAGCTGCATTGATTCTTTTGCAATTTTGTCACATCTGTCATGTTGATCGTTCAGTTTGATTATGCTTGCAAAGTGAATGTAGTGAGCTTAGAGCATGTACTTTTATAAAATTCTCATTTAGAAGATTCTGAAGATTTAAAAGATTTGTTTTCATTTGGAAAATGGTTGAAATGTCCAATCAAAAATGGTGTAGCAATCTCATCATTGGATTGCCTTTATCTTGTTTTATGGATAATATATTTGATGCAGTGGTTGTGAGGATGATGCTGTGACTTTAAGAGGTGTTTTGTTCTGGTTTCTTTGAGATTTGGGGGACAGATGCCAAGCAGTCTGAGAAGATGAACAACTTATGAAGCCTTGGGGTTTTTTTTTTAGAAGTAGTCTTGACTGGGTGTGGTCATGCTCAGATCCAGGATATTTAAAACTTTTGGCAATTGTTGCTTGGGTCTTAGCAGGGTTGGACGGCAGTGAATCCCTCCCGGCTTCTTTCCCTTTCCCTTTCCTTCTCCCTCTCCTGCACGTTCTCTCAGAATTGTCTTTTGCCATGGGTGTGTTTATGGGATGTTACTATATTGGGACAGTTACTGTTGATTAATAAAATAATCTGTTACTCTATTAAGTTTTTCAACAGAGTTGAGTTACTCCACGTTCCTCTTTCTTTTGTTGTATTTTACCTATATAATTTGAATAAATTCGTGCTTTGCTCAATGCTGAGTAATTTGACCAATTGAATTACATCTGGAACACAACACCTACATTTACTTTTGAAAAAAGAAAAAGCTAGGGTCTAGACAACCCTAATATATTTTTGAGGAGGTCTGGTCTATAACATTGTTTTAGCCTGAATAATGTAGTAAAAGACTTTTTTTTTCCCCCTGCTCATCATAAAGGGAGTGCATTATGGAAATTACACCATTTCCACTTTCTATTGCAGGGGCTCTGATGGGTTGTTTCCCCAATATACATTACAATGTTTTATTTTATAGGCTTATTTTTGAAAAGACTTTTGTGAATATCCAGAATTATAATGGATGTGTAATTGTACCCCTTTTATATTCTTGACATCTTGTCAGTTGGAATAACATTGAAACAATCAATTTAGTTGAAATTTATTCAGAAGAACATGAGCTCCGATGCTTCAGGTTTGCAGTATTTGGTATGCTTCTTGTGTCTCGTGAGACTGTCCTCCTTATTGTGTGCTGGTCAAATTAAGTGTCTCACATTCATACTACCAAAAGTTGCCACCTGTTTTCTCATAAGTTATACCACTGCAGTTTATTACCACATCTGCGCTGTTCACATTTCTAGCAGCTGAATGGCCTATTTGTGATGGTGAATTTAGTGCAGTATTCAGGTGGGCATGTGTCTGGCCTTTAGTTTGTGGTCGCAACTACTTTTAGAAATAGGTCTGTATTTTTATTTGTGAGAACTAGGAACTGGGTAAAATCAATTTTTTTCTTGGCGATAGTATGTAAACTATCAACTGTTATCCAAAGGGGATCTCAGAACAAATTTTTAGCATTTTATGGCTGCAATTGGAGATGTAGCCAGAATTCTTTAAGTTGTTTTAATGTTTTTTTGAAAAGAATTATCAGGATTTAAAATAATTATTGTTATAGGGGGCCCTCCTGTCAGGGGTACAGACAGTAGATTCTGCCGCAGTAAGCATGAATCTAGGGTCGTGTGTTGTTTCCCTGGATGTCTCGAAATGTTTGTAGTATATTGACAAGGGGAACAGTGAGAAACTGGAAGTTGTTGTACACATTGGTAAGAACGACATAATTAAAGAAAGGGTTATGGCTTTGCGGAGTGAATGAGAGATTAAGTAGAAGGTTTTAAAAAAAAACAAAAGTAATCTCTGGTTTACTTCCGGTGGCAAGTTCTAATGAGGGGAGATAAATCAATGGCTGAAGAGATGGTGCAAAGATTTAGTTTCTTGGATCATTGGGATCTCTTCTGAGACAGAAAATATCTGTACAGAAAGAATAGGTTTCACCTGAACTGGATGAGGACAGATATCCTGGCAGGGATATTTGCTAGTTCTATTTTGGGAACCTGTAAACCTTTAGAGTGGGGATGGTGGGGGTTTCCTAAGTAACAGTGAAAATAGAAAGAAAGATGAGAATGGTTCTGAATCACAAAAGAGCAAGTTAACTAGAAAAGAGAGACAAGAGCAAGTCAAAGAGTGAAGTAACTCTGAAGGATTAAACTGCATTTATTTCAGTGCAAGAAGCCTTGAAGAATTGGACCCCCGGGGGTGGGTAAGGAGGGGGGTGGTGGTCTCTCTGTTCAGTGATTGTTCAGTAAGAACTCATAATCGGTCTGCTTCTTTAAGACTTCATTCTTTATTTTCTTCATACGGCTGGGCACAGATCATCCAGCTTATGCACTTGCGTGTTCCTCAGAGGAGCTGCGCACATGGCTTAAAATAAAAACATTTTCATACTTAGTGAGGTATAGTACATTCAGACAATTACCAATCAATTAACAAAATAGGTTTATTAACAGCAACTCATCAGTGATACTTCCTAGGAACCAACTTTTGTTTTCCAACGCTTAAGCCACCCTTATCTCACCAGCCGAGTCTTTGCACCTACACTTGAAGGTCACTTAGGATGGCCAGTAATGTCTTATCCAGTCTAGCTACTTCTATGCTGTAAAGGAAGCATTGTCTGCTAATCTTTGTTGAGGCAAACTGTGGTTAGTTAGTTATGCAGCTATACCACGGTTAAAAGCCATTTTATACAGCTTTTAGCAGAATTGTCAATTTGCAGCCTGGAAAGCTATTTCGTCATACTATTTGCATTGAGAAACCATTTTATTGCCACCTAAGTTAGTAAGACCATGTGGTTGTTCCTGACAACAGTTGGTTACCTCAGCCTGTATTCAAGTTTCAGATCCTCAGCCTTACAAGTAAGGCTGATGAAATCAGGGCATGTGTGGGAATATGGGACTGGGACATCTTAGAAATTACAGAAACTTGACTAAAGAAAGGTCAGGACTGTAGCTCAATGTTCCAGGTTTTAAATTTTATAAGAAGGATAGAAAGACTGGCAAGAGAGGAGGGGAATGGTATTTTTGATTAAGGAAATCTTTACCATTGTATCTGAGGAATTATTTAGAGAAAATATGTGTTGAAATTAGAAATAAGAATGGGATGATTGGGTTGATAGATTGTACTATAGGAGCCCCCCCAAATAGTCAGGGAAATTTGAGAAGCAAATATGTAGTGAGATCTCAAATATATGTAAGAATAATGTCATAATAGTAGAGGATTTAATTTTCCAAACATTTGATGGGGACACTCATGCTGTTAAAGGTTTAGATGATGAAAAATTTGTTAAAGATGTTCAAGAAAAGTTTCTTTATTGCTATGTATCCCCAGAAGTAACCGTAGGTTACTACGGTAAGTGAGAGAAGAGATTGCTGCCCCATTGGCGATGATCTTTGCATCCTCATTCTCCACTGGAGCAGTATCACATGATTGGAGGGTGGCAAATGTTATTCCCCTGTTCAAGAAAGGGAGTAGGGATAGCCCTGAGAATTAGAGACTGGTCACTCTGTGTTGGGCAAATTATTGGAGAGGATTCTGAGAGACAAGATTTATGATTTTGAAAAAGCCTAGCTTGATTAGAGATAGTTGGCGTGGCTTTGTAAAGGGCATGTCATGCCTCAGAAGCCTTATTGAATTTTTTGAGAATGTGACAAAACGCATTGATGAAGGTAGAGCAATGGATATGGTGCATATGGATTTTAGCAAGGCATTTGATAAGGTTCCCCATGGTAGGCTCATTCAAAAAGTAAGGAGGCATGGGATACAGGAATATTTGGCTGTCTGGATACAGAATTTGCTAGCCCACAAAAGTCAGAGGGTGGTAGTAGATGAAAAGTATTCAGCCTGGAGCTTGGTGACCAGTCGTGTTCTGCAGGGATCTCTGGGAGCTCTGCTCTTTGTGATTTTTATGAAGGACTTGGATGAGTGAGTGAGTTAGTAAGTTTGCTGATATACAAAGGTTGGTGGAGTTGTGGATAGTGTGGAGAGCTGTTGTAGGTTGTAACGGGACATTGACAGGATGCAGAGCTGGGCTGAGAAGTGGCAGATGGAGTTCAACCTGGAAAAGTGTGAAGTAATTCCATAGAAGGTTGAATTTGAATGCAGAATATAGGGTTAAAGGCAGGATTCTTGGCATTGTGGAGGAACAGAAGGATCTTGGGGGTCCATTTCCATAGATCCATCAAAGTTGTCACCCATGTTGATAGGGTTGTTAAGAAGTCGTTTGGTGTATTTGCTTTCAGTAGCAAACAATTGAGTTTAAGACCTGTGAGGTTATGCTGCAGCTCTATAAAAGCCTGGTTAGACCAGACTTGGAATATTATGTTTGCTTCAGGTTGCGTCATCTGAAAGATGTGGAAGTATTAGAGAGGTTGCAGAGGAGATTTCTAGGATGCTGCAAGGATTGGAGGGTGTGTCATATGAAGCAAGGTTAGGGAGATAGGGCTTTTCTCATTGGAGCGAAGAAGGATGAGAGATGACTTGATAGAGAGGTGCAAGATGATGAGAGGCATTGCGTGAAAAGCGAAAGACTTTTTCCTAGGGTGGAAATGGCTATCATGAGGATGATTGGAGGAAGGTTTGATGACTCAAAGTTCTGGACCCCACCGAGGTTTCAATTTCAACACACTCTTTACTTCTGCACATCTTGAGAGATCTTGAGCCAAACACCAAAGTAGCACTCAAGCTTGCTTGTAGTTGACTCTTCACAGATCTCTGAACATAACATAAAGCAGTATACTTTATACCCCTCAGGGGTGCAACTAATACACACATTTCTTAACCTCACATGGCTAATTGTTAGTACATCAGTAATAATGTTCACATAAGCCATTAGTAGATAAGCAGTGCAATTAACAATGGTCCATTTTTTAAAAGAATCTGTCTGATCAAGGACAGGGAGGTTTAAACATGGATAGTTCCAACGTTAGGCAAGATCACCTACAATCCTTGTCACATGTACAGCCACTGAGACCTTCAGCCCCAGCCTGCCACGAGTGCAGGAACACAATTCATGTTTTTAAAGTAGATTAACTTTTAACCATTGATTTTCCCAATACATTATCATTCCCTCCTTTTGATTATTTCGTGATCAGGCAGACCATTCATAAAGCCTACAATGATAGCAATCAGATATCAGTGGTCCTAAACATCTGAATGTGAGAATGCAGGTGATTACAGTAAGCATGATCCCGAAATGTAACAACATCCCCCCCAAAGTAAAATCCCCAAAGTCACAATTATCAATGGATTCAGCAGGGTTATCCTTGCACCTTCACAGCCGTGGGGGTGGTCAGCAAAACCTGAAACAGTCCTTCCCACCTTGGTTCCAAATCTTTCTGTTTCCAGCTCTTAATCAGGACAAAACCTCCAGGTTCTATAACAGGGTAGTCCCCATGAAAGGTCTTGATGTACCTATGAGTGTAAACTTTGGAGAGTTTTGGTTAACTTATGCAGGTATTTTCCCACTTCCTCCCCCAGAGTGTGCATATCCAATCTTTCAGGAATGGGAGGTCTGGTTCCCATGGGGTCTGCATGGGTTTCCCAGAGACAATCTCATTGGGGGATAACCCTGTTCTACTTGAGAAGCTAACTCTCATATGGAACAGTGCCAGAGGTATGACTTTCAACCAGTTCAGTTCTGACGCTTGTGTTAACTTAGCCACTTGTTTTTAAGAGTGCTGTTTTGCTCGTTCCACTACCTCAGCTGCTTTTGGATGGTCAGTACAGTGACACTGCTGTCTTATACCCAGCTCTTTGCAGATCTCCTTGTTTATTCTGGCTATAAAGTGGGGTCCATTGTCTGAGTTTATAATTTCTGGAAGCCCGTAATGGGGAATCATTTCCCTCAATAATATCTTTACACTGTTGTAACAGTATTATTAGTCGTTGGGATTGCTTCAACCCATCTACTAAATACATTTTAATTACTGAACAGTACTTAGTACAGTGTATTCTAGGTAATTCTATGAAATCAAGCTGAAGAGAAGCAAAAGGCCCAACAGACGAGGGATAGTTCCAGAACCACAGGGCATCCCTTTTCCAGCATTTGTCTTTTTACAAATTAGGCACGCTTTAGCTTGTTTCTCAGCTGCTTTCTGGAAGTCTAGGTGCCACCAGGTTTGTAATAAGTATGAACTATTCCCTCCTTGCCCAATTATGTACATAATCAACTAAAATTGGTAGGAGCAACGAAGGAACACATTTGTCCCGCAGGCATAACCCATAGCTTGGTTTGAGTGTTGAAGGAGCGTCCCATTTGAGTCGATAGTTTGTGCTCCTTAGCAGGTATGTTCCCCTGTAATTTCTGTATCTCACCGAGGTCAGGCATACCTGCCCATATACTGTTTCAAACCAGGTTTTGTGGGGAATCCAATGGAGCCAGAAGTACGGGGTGTACAGCCGCCTTCTTGGCAGCAGCGTCTACCTGCTCATTGCCTTTGGAGACTGGTATCTTTGCATCAGTGTGAGCCAAACATTGGATTACCGCAAGACTAGTTGGCAGTTGCAAAGCTTGCAAGAGGTTATGCACAAAAACAGCATTACTAATAGTGTGTCCTGTGGAAGTTAAAAAATCCTCTGTGTCCCCACAAGGCTCTGTAATCGTGAGCCATGCCAAAAGCATGGTGAGAGTCAGTATATGTATTTGCTGATTTTCTCTTTGCTAATATGCAAATACAAGTGAGGGCAAACAAACTCGGCTGTCTGTGCCAACAATGGAATTTCAAAAGCTGCTTGCTCAACAGTCTCGGAATTGGTGGCAACCGCATATCCTGAACAACATTGTCCTATCCTAGGGAGAGCAAGAAATTAAGTAATACTGCAGTATTAATTTCGCAGCTAGACACTCTGTTGCTGACGACCAGCAAATCATCCACATTCTGTACTACTATCGATCCCTGCGGTAGTTCCAAGGTCACGATAAGGACATTTCACTCTCCAGTGGCCATATCTCCCATAGTTAAAACAAGGGCCTGCCATTCGTCCCTGGGGGATTTCGCTGTCTTGTTCCCAGTCCCTAAGGTGTTGTACTGGGGCCTGCCTGTCTTCCTTTCCAGGGTCCCCTCGGGAAGGGGTTACTCAGTGATGGCCGTTGGGCGGGCATCTGAGGTAGGTTCCGCCCCAGAGGGTATCCTGCTCCCAGTCAACTTTGTCGGGGTTGACACACTGGGTAAAGGGATCACGGGGTCGCTGGACATATTTGATTTTTACCTGTAACTTGAATCGTGGTTTGGGCTCATTCTGGCTATCCCAGTAGAAGACCACCGCTTTTGCGACCGGGAATTCTCGGAGCAGTTCATATTGTTTGTCTGGATCATGCCAGCAACACCAGAAAGAATACATTGCAAAAGCATAGCATTAGACAAAGGTGAGTCGTCATCTTGCTTAAAGGCTTGATAACCTGCAAATGTTCCATAACAGGCAACAAACCGCTCCCAGTGATCACCCCCTGACTTCCCAGGTTTGGTTTGCATTCTAGTACTTTACTAATATTTATAGGTTGTTGTAAGGCTCATTCTGTCTTCCAGCTTTGGGAGTTCCATCTGCCGTGTATACCCCTATTTCTGTCAGATACATTATTCTTCCAACTTGCCAATAAGTTATCTTTCCATTTACTGTCTGCTTTATCCTTCCATGCTTTAATTAATAATTTCCACTTTTTCTCTCAATTTTTTTTCTTTCAAATTAGGTTTACTGCCTGTCCACAAGGGGCCACATCCTAGTTCCCTAGTTTCCTGACCTCTCCAGAGGGTACAGAATCAAGGCTTAAATGTCATATACATAGTATAATAAAGGGTATTCGACCTGTTGTTTCAATGCCAGTTTTTCGCATGAGGAACACAGCAAGCCTCAATCTCCCTTTAACGTTTCTTCTCTCCCTCTGCTTCCTACACTTTCCGTCATATTGCCAATTGCAATGCTCAATTTGTTTTAAGGGACGGTTCAGGTGAACGTTAGTCATTACAGCCATGCTTCAAATAAACCATGAGGCAATGGCACAGATCACTGGCAAGGTATAAAGTTATAAAAAACAATCGAACTTGCCAAATAATTCTGATTTTGTAATTCAGGACTAACACAAATGGTGTAAAATATATTGACTAAAAGAACCGTATTCTTTAATTGACAGATGAAAACTGAACAAGTGGCTGAGACATTTCACTTAATTAATAACAAACAGACTTTAATGTCACAAAATGATTCAAATCTACTTAGGGTTGTCGACTGAAAATTGTATCAAGATTGTCCTATTATGTGCACACTAACCAGCATTTATTCTGCATTAAAATAAGTCAAATTCCACTCATCTATTAAATTAAAATTTCCTACAAAATATGTTACAGAATTCAGAATTAATCTGAAACACTTGTGCAATACTTCCTGTAGATCACTAATAGAAGTCTAGTTAGTTAATTAGACTGCCGAAGATATCTCTGATGAAACTGGGCTGTGCCAACTGCACAAAGGATGGTTGCAACAAATTAGCAATCCATTTTATACCACATCCACTATTTTCATTTCCACTGCCTTCTAAGAAAGCTAAAAACAATTTAAAGTATTCTGAACTGCTGTAAGTCTGATTTACACTACGAGCACTCCAAATTAACCCTCGTCCATTCCACAGATTTTAAAAGGCACCAAACCCAGAAATGTAAATTAATATGATCAAGCCCATGTAAAAAGTGAATATTTCCATGTCTGTGAGCACAGACATACCAATTTATAACCTTATTTATCATGTCTGTTTTTGCATTCACAGAAATAGGGCAAACTCAAAACTGAGTAAAATGTCATTTACAGCATAAGATTTATTTCCAATTAACTAAGTGACTAAACAGAATATGATTAGGTTTATCATGTCAATCTGTCCATTCCAGTAATTCTATAGTGTAGTAACACCAATAAAATGTAAATTACTGCTTCTTTGGCTGCCATAATTGTCCTCATTAAATATTCTGAGTAAATGCTTTATTTGCACATGAACCAATCTGAAAAGGGTCAAGAAGTCATCACTCTCCATAACGACGTATACTGGCTAAAGTGCCTAAATATTAATTCCACGATAGCAGACTACCTTTTCTTTCCAGAGAAAGGAGAATTTTTTTAAAGAATAGCCTAAAGAGATTTTTATTATGCTGGCATCGCCGATTATAGATCGATCATACTACCTACTTAGGGCAGGTGACCCCACTTCTCCTTCAATACCTGAATATCGTTCAACGTCACCCTCACACCTTCATCAGTTTTCTTAGATTTTAGAACATTTTCCCAAAATTTAGTTCAAACAGGATTGCATTTCCAAAATTCCAATTTTCACTAAGTACATTAAAAATTAGCTTACCTGTTAAAACAATATTTGGAAATTAATCTGGCCAGAAAATGAAATTCCAAAAGTGATAAATTCCAATTTTGAGAGAAATTTTACCAATCTTTACGACCCAATTTTTTAAAAATGAGCATTTCTTGGCAGATTTTGCTTTACACTAGTACTAATACTTCCTCAAAAGGACATTCCATTAACCCTACATGATCCATACTAATACAGGCACAGACTACATTTTCAAATCACCATGGATTTCCAAAGTATAGACTTAATTTAAAACATTCCTGGATCTCGTTCCAGGGGATTACAAGAAAAACACATATCTAACAAGACTACATGTAACCACCAATGAACAAAAGTACATTCAAGACAGACCACCAAGAGTTAATGTTTATTTCAGTGAAAGCAACGCCAAAAGCTGGTCTCGCTCTCTCGCCTTTGCCTTTTCGATTTTCTCAATTTCTGCCCGTTGTTTTATGCAATCGCAATTAAATGTGCCATCAGGTGGAGCCCATTTGTTGACAGTTTTTGTTTTGAAATCAGGCTCCTAATAGACATACACGTAGCTTAAAGGTGTTCCCTTCTGAGAGTATGCCTCATGAGAGATGTTGTTCCCATTCTTTTCAAAGTTTTCTCTTTCTCTCTCTCTCTCTTTCTCTCCCTCTCTCTCTCTTTCTCTCTCTCTCTCTTTCTCTCTCTCATACACATTCACAATCATTCAAAGTGAATGTCCTTTAATTCGTAAATTACAATTTACCAAGTTTTCCAATTTAACACAAAAACATTTACCAAAATGTCCAATTTCTCTGAGGGACCTCTAAGCCCTATAAATAATTTTCCTGATCAGGTATTCTCTCTCACACATATAGTCTGAAAGGGAGTCCCTTTTCCAACTACGGAGGGATTGTCCCATTATGCCTTACGACTCCTTGCTCTACTATAAACAAATTTCAAACGACCATATCAATATTACGGAGTTAGAGATTTACCGAGCCTACCCTCCTTTTTCTATAATCTCATAATTTAAACCAGCCATATCTAAAGAAGGCAGCTGTCTAAGCCAAATCTGTCAGATATTGGTGACTACTTCCCTGACCAGGGTCCCCAGTCTCAACTCTTTATTTCAGGAACGATATAGAATAGCCCATGTCACCCCGCATCAACCTAGAGCAACCTCGTTTTTAAAAAAAAAAACTTCTCACCTTATTATCCTGGTCCAGGTGGTTCATGTGATCCCTTCAAGATACCAGTCTCACTGGGTGAGCGGCAGATTGTCCGGACGCAAGGAGTGGCCTGAGGTAAAACATCTCAGGGCACCCTGCCACTCTGTTATGCTTGATTCAAACTCTTGGTCACTTATTCAGCCAGAGAAACATTCCCTACGTTGGGATTCAAGTCGTGCACCAAAATGTTGACTCAAAAAGTTCCGGGCCACACAAAAGTTTCAGTTTCAATACACTCTTTACTTCTGCTCAGCCAGCGAGCGATCTTGAGTCAAATACCAAAGTAGCACTAGAGCTTTCTTGTGGCAGACTCTTCACAGATCTCTGAACATAACACAAGGCAGTATACTTTATACCCCTCATGTGCTTGACTAATGAACATATTTCTCAAGCTCACATGGCTAATTGTTACTACATCACTAATACTGTTCACCTAAGCCATTAGTAGATAACCATTATTTAAAAGAAAACAGTCTGATCCAAGGACAAGAAGGAAAGTAAAAGCTCCAAGGTTAGGCAAGAGCACCTGAAATCCTTGTCATGCATATAGCCACAGAGACCTTAAGCCCCCGCCCCTCACGCAAGGAGGCACACAATTCATGTTTTTAAAATAAATTGTTTTTAAAGTAGATTAGCTTTTAATCGTTGATTCCTCAATACTTTTATCAGGTTTAGGGGAGATGTTGGAGATCGATTCTCTACACACGGTGGGTGCGTAGAATGCACTGCCAGCAATGGTGGAAGAGTCAAGTACATTAGGGACATTTAAACGACTCTTGGATCGGCACATGGATGATACTCTTCATTTTACTATATAGGTTAGTTTGATCTTAGAGTAGGATAAAAGGTCAGCACAACATAGAGGGTTGAAGGACCTATACTTTTCGATGTTCTATGTAAACATTTCTACTAAAGAAGGAGTAAACCTTGACCTTCTCTTGGGAGATCTGGCAGAGCAAGTGACTGAAGTGTTAGGGGAATTTTTGGACTAGTGATCATAAAACTATTGGGTTTAGTATTGTTATGGAAAAGGATAAGTCTTCAATAAAAGTTAAAGTTCTTTGTTAGAGTTACACAAATTTTAAGGGTATGAAACCAAACTTTCAAAGTAGACTATTGGTAAATAAAGGGATGACTGATGAGAGGTCTTCAGAAGTATGATAATGAAAGTTCAGATGCACAATGGTCCTGTTAGAGTGAAAGTTAAGGCTGGTTAGAATAGGGAGCAATGGATAAATAAAGAGATTGTTCTTTATTCTTGACGAGAACCTCAATCATACATTAGATGTGGACACATGGGATTGACTGAACCTTGAAGTGTACAAAGAGTGTAGTGTCTTCTTCAGGAAATCAGGAAGGCAAAAGGGGGATATGAGAGAACCTTGGCAGGTAAGGTTAAAGATAATGCAAAAAGATTCTACAAATACATTGAGCACAAGAGCAGCTAGAAAAAGGACAGTACACCTTAAAGATAAAAGAAGTTGTTTTTGTGTTGAGCCTCAGGAGATGGGTAAGATGTTAAATGAATATTTCACACCGGTTTTTACTGTTGAGAAAAGAATGGAAACCAGAGAACTCTGGGAAATGAATATTGATGTTTTGAAAACGGTTCATATTAGAGAAGAGGAAGTGCTGGGGATCTTAGAAAATATAAAGGTAGGTACATCTTCAGGACCTGATCTCATACATAGGACATTGTGGGAAGTTAGCGAGGAAATTTGTATCATCTATAAACTTGGGTGACATACCCGAGGGTGGCTAATGTCAAGCAATTATTTAAGAATGGCTGTAAGGATTAGCCGGAAAACATTGCACCTATGAGTCTGACATTGGTGGTGGGTAGGTTGTTGAAAGTGATTCTGAAAGATAGGATTTGGAGAGGTAAGGATTAGTTAGGTATAGTCAGCATGGTTTTGTGTGAGGAAGTCAGGTCTCTGAAACTTGGTTGAGTTTTTAAATGAAGTAACCAAATGCTTGAGGGCGAAGTGGTAGATGTGTTTACTTGGACTTTGGTAAATCTTTTGACAAAGGTTTGCATGGTAGACTAATTAGTGAAGTTAGATCATGTGGAATTCAGAGTGAGCTTGCCAATTGGATACAAAGTTGGCTTTAAGGTAGGAGACAGAAAATGGTGGTGGAGGATTGTTTTTCAGACAGGAGTCTTCCTCTGACCAGGAGGGTTTTATATGGATCAGTACCAGGTCCACTTTTGTTATCATTTATGTAAGTAATTTGGATGAAATTATAGGAGGCAAGGTTAGTACGTTTGCAGATGTGTCCAAAGTTGGTGGTATAATGGCCAGTGAAGAGCACTATCTAAGATGACAAAGAGATCTTGATCAATTAGGCCTATTACATGGCAGATGGGAGTTTAATTTGGATAAATGTGAGCTAGATCAGATTCCCTACGGTGTGGAAACAGGTCCTTCGACCCAACAAATCCATACTGACCACCTGAAGAATAACCACCTAGACGCGTTTCCCTACATTTATCCCTGACTAATGCACCGAACACTCTTGACAATTTAGCATGGCCAATTCACCTGACCTGCACATCTTTTGGAATGGAGGAAACCCACGCAGCAGCAGGGAGAATGTGCAAACTCCACACAAACGGTCACCCTAGGTTGGAATCGAACCCAGGTCCCTGGAGCTGTGAGGCAGCAGTGCTAACGGCTGAGCCACTGTGCTGAATGCCATCAGGGATAGAACTTGTACAATTAATGGCAAGGCCCTGGGTGGTGTTGTAGAACAGAGAGACCTAGGATAAAGGTACGTAATTCTTTTAAATTTGCATCGCAGGTAGACCGAGTAGTTAAGAAGATGTTTTGAACACTTGTCTTCATTCCTCAGACCGTTTGAATATAGGAGTTGGGATATCATATTAATGTAATACAGGATGTTGGTGAGGCGTTTTCTGGAGTACTGTGTCCAGTTCTGGTTGCCCTGTAATAGGAAGGATATTAAACTGGACAGGATTCAGAAAAGACTTAGAGTCATAGAGGTGTACAGCATGGAAACAGACCCTTCGGTTCAACCCGTCCATGCCGACCAGATGTCCCAACCCAATCTAGTCCCACCTGCCAGCACCTGGCCCATATCCCTCCAAACCCTTCCTATTCATATACCCATCCAAATGCCTCTTAAATGTTGCAATTGTACCAGCTTCCACTACATCCTCTGGCAGCTCATTCCATACACGTACCACCCTCTGCGTGAAAAGGTTGTCCCTTAGGTCTCTTTTATATCTTTCCCCTCTCACCCTAAACCTATGCCCTCTAGTTCTGGACTCCCCAACCCCAGGGAAAAGACTTTACCTATTTATCCTATCTATGCCCCTCATAATTTTGTAAACCTCAATAAAGTCGCCCCCTCAGCCTCCGACGCTCCAGCCTGTTCAGCCTCTCTCTGTAGATCAGATCCTCCAACCCTGGCAACATCCTTGTAAATCTTTTCTGAACCCTTTCAATTTCACAATATCTTTCCGATAGGAAGGAGACCAGAATTGCACGCAATATTCCAACAGTGGTCTAACCAATGTCCTGTACAGCAGCAACATGACCTCCCAACTCCTGTATTCAATACTCTGACCAATAACGGAAAGCATACCCAATGCCTTGTTCAGTATCCTATCTACCTGCAACTCCACTTTCAAGGACCTATGAACCTGCACTCCAAGGTCTCTTTGTTCAGCAACACTCCCTAGGACCTTGCCATTAAGTGTATAAGTCCTGCTAAGATTTGCTTTCCCAAAATGCAGCACCTCGCATTTATCTGAATTAAACTCCAGCTACCACTTCTCAGCCCATTGGCCCATCTGGTCCAGATCCTGTTGTAATCTGAGGTAACCCTCTTCGCTGTCCACTACACCTCCAATTTTGGTGTCATTTGCAAACTTGCTAACTGTACCTCTTATGCTCGCATCCAAATCATTTATGTAAATGACAAAAAGTAGAGGACCCAGCACTGATCCTTGTGGCACTCCACTGGTCACAGGCCTCCAGTCTGAAAAACAACCCTCCACCACCACCCTCTGTCTTCTACCTTTTGAGCCAGTTCTGTATCCAAATGGCTAGTTCTCCCTGTATTCCATGAGATCTAACCTTGCTAATTAGTTTCCCATGGGGAACCTTGTCGAACGCCTTACTGAAGTCCAAATAGATCACATCTACTGCTCTGCCCTCATCAATCTTCTTTGTTACTTCTTCAAAAAACTCAATCAAGTTTGTGAGACATGATTTTGCACGCACAAAGTCATGTTGACTATCCCTAATCAGTCCTTGCCTTTCCAAATACATGTACATCCTGTCCCTCAGGATTCTGTCCAACAACCTGCCCACCACCGAGGTCAGGCTCACCGGTTCATAATTCCCTGGCTTGTCTTTACCGCCCTTCTTAAACAGTGGCACCATGTTAGTCAACCTGCAGTCTTCCGGCACCTCACCTGTGACTATCGATGATACAAATATCTCAGCAAGCAGCCCAGCAATCACTTCTCTAGCTTCCCACAGAGTTCTCGGGTACACCTGATCAGGTCCTGGGGATTTATCCACTTTTAACCGTTTCAAGACATCCAGCACTTCCTCCTCTGTAATCTGGACATTTTGCAAGATGTCACGATCTATTTCCCTACAGTCTATATCTTCCATATCCTTTTTCACAGTAAATACTGATGCAAAATATTCATTTTGTATCTCCCCCATTTTCTGTGGCTCCACACACAGCTTAGCAGGAGTTGCTGGGAATAGAGGATTTGATGTATAAAAATCGACTGGAAGGCTAGGATTGATTTCACTGCAGCATAGGAGGTTGAGGAGCATAGGACCTTTTATTGAGGTTTATAAAGTCATGAGGGGCAGAGATAAGGTGAATGGAAAAGGGTCTTTTCACTGGGATGGGGGGAGTTCAAAACTAGGGGGCACATTTTTAAGGTGAGAGGAGAAAGATTTTAAAAAGGCATGAGGGGTAGTGATTTTTCACAGTGGTTTATGTGTGAAGTGAACTGCCAGAGAGAGTGTTGGATGCAGGTCAAGTTACTAATGTTTAAAAACATTTGGATAAGTTCATGATAGGAAAGGTTTGGTGAGATATGGGTCCAGTGCAGGCAAATGGGACTTAGTTTAGTTTGGGAACATGGTTGGTGTGTGTTGGTTAAACCAAAGGATCTGTTTCTATGCTGTATGACTCTCTTTCGTTTTTTTTTCTCCATTCAATTAATTGTTTTACAGTTTTATTGCTTCAACTTTGATTTGTAGCAAAAATATAGAGTGATATAAAGTACAGGTCATTCTGTTGTAACATGCACTTCGTCAGTGCGAATTGGCTAGAATGGGATTGATAAATTCTGGACATTGTTTGAATAACACAAACTTTCTACTGAATGGGTATAGCATTTTCTATTAGTGAGCTTCTACAGCGTGCTTTTCTGTAGTGGTTTTCCATAGTGCGATTTTCTTTAGCGTGAGATTGGAGAGGAACACAACTGTTGTGTTATAGTAGAACAACCTGTACTCAAAACTGTCCATTATATATTGGGATTGAATTTTGAGTGATATAACGAATTTAAGCTAGAAATTTCTAATCCTAAATTACTTACGTGCTGTTGAAGCCTGTTGTATAGTGTCCAGGTTCTGTAATGCTTCGAAGATGGGGTTGTAGCTGTCAAAAGTTTAATGTGCTACTGTATAGTAATGGCTCGATATGTTTCTGTGGAAGCTTCAAACTGTTATTTAGGTTTTCAAGGTGCAGTACAGGTAGCCCTTCTATAATGTAGTTGTGTTCTTGTACAAACCCGCATTATAGAAAATTGCATGTTAGCAACAGTGCTTAAGGTGTTGGCAATGTAATCACATTACAGCCAACACTTGTTTTAAAAGTTTGCGTTTTAGAAGCAGTGTCCCCAATTCATCAGTTGCGTAACAGCAAACTTGGGTTAATAAAATGCGCTTTATAGTAGGACAACCTGTATATGGGTCCCCAGTAGACTCTTAGGGGTCTTTCATCATTTGCACACTGACCATATTAAATTTTATTCTTGATTTCAGCAAGTCTGGTTTCTAACTGAGTCTCCAACTGATTTTTTAATATGGGCTATAACAAAACCAGCAATTGTTTCAAACTCTAATTATTCTAATAGAACCACTTTAAGCTCTGCAGTCCATATGTTGTGGGTGTGCCCACAGTGCTGTTAAGAGGGAATTCCAGGAGATAGGCCCTTCGACTGTGAAAGAGTTGTGGTCATAGTTCCAAATTAATAAGCTGTGTGTCTTGGAGAACTTGCTGATGATGGCTTCCCGTGTTCCTGCTGCTGTCATGTTCTTTTAGAGAATGGTGGTCAAGGGTTACAAAGTGTTCCTGAAGAGGCCTTGATGAGATACGACAATACATTTGGGAGGTGGTACACACTAGAGGTGTGGTCTGCTGGTAACAGAGACATGAATGTTTCAGTTATGGATGGGGTGTTAGTGAACTGAGCTCTTTTTGACCTGACCTAAGTTAGAAATACGTACTGTGTAACAAAGTAATTCAAAAACGCAAAATGGAAATACTAAAAAGTACACTGAGGTGTTGTTTCTACAAGTTCTGCTAATCTCAGTTATTGGATGATTGGGGAAACACCTTGGGGAATGACAATTCAATCATTTTGGTCAAGCTTGAAAAGAATATGTAAACAGTGTGATTTACAAGGAAAGGGCAGCAGATTCCAGAGTAAATGGTTGAGAGTCTAACCATGAGAATCCACATGAGCGGCAGTGGAGGAGATGGGATGGCTTTCTACAGGCTGGAGATGAACTATATGGGTAGTTTAGAATAGGAGGACACAGTGCATCTTATCTCTGAGAGATTAGAAGCTTCAGGGTCCTTAAGGAAAATGAGGATACTGGCATCTTAAGACCAAGATATTGGAGCAGACTTAGGTCATTTGGTCCATCAAGTCTGCTGCACCATTTGATCATGGCTGATATGTTTCTTAAGACGTTCTCCTGCCTTCTTCCCATAACCCTTGATCCTGTTACCAATTCTCAGTCAAGAGATGGCTGACTCAATCCCATTCCGGTGTCACAAGCACTTGATTTCAGGGTAACGTTGTAGTTCTGAGGGACAGCTGCTGGAGGGAGTGTCAGCCTCCATTTCTGTTCTTGAGCCCTGAAATTTGTTTTGACCAGAAACCTGAGATTCAGGCAGTTCTCCTACCTGAGCCAGAGCTGATGCTTTGGAGTGAGTATGGTTAGAATTGTTCCTGTAGCAGATGGTCATTGACTGGTACTTGTGTAGCATGAATGTTGCCCTCCACAGAGCACCCCAAGTCTGAATGTTTGCAGGGCTTCTTGCAGCTGAACACCCATTGTTTCATTGTCTGACAATTGACATAGAACTTAGCACTGAATTCTGGATTAGTGGTGCTGGGAGAGCACAGCAGTTCAGGCAGCATCCAAGGAGCAGCAAAATCAGCACAGCTTAGCACAGCAATTGTCAGTAAGCTCCCTACTTATGATCTGATGATAGACCGAAGGTCTCAATTGAGCAGTTAAAAATGCTTGGACCTGAAACACTGCCCTGAAGAACTCCGTTTTGATAATGTGCAAGTTCAGAATTCTTCAGGAAGTAGTGTAGTGCAGGCTGGTAAGGCATTGTAGGACTATGGTTTGAATTGTTGATGGTTTTGATTTGTTTTTACCAGCTTGTAGTTACAGTAAAAAGATCAGATGAGTGAAAATAATTTGCTTCTTTGCCTATCTTTGGCCATAATTGACCTCCAAAACCAAGATGAGAAACCAAAAATAATATTAAAATGTGAGAGCATGAAAAGTATTTAAGAAAAATGTCTGTTTGAGGTGAAGATATTAACTCCGAATTAAAATATCCCCAAGTAGCTAGTGTTAGCTTTTCCATTTTGTGGGATTAACTGGCACAAATGGTCCTTCTGGAGGAAAGGGAAATGGGAAAATTTGGTTGTTTCTATCTGCTCAACTGTATTTCTTGCTGCATGGCAGCGAGAATGGCTGGACTATCTTATCCTTGCAGCTGATATGTTGGGTTTATGGAGTAGTAGTGAGGAATGTTGCTCCTAGGAGAAAATTATTCAAATTGCAGAATACATTTTGTTTAGGTTCCTAGTTGAGTTTTGGTGCAATGAATGTGAAGTGTACTGAACATCACATCACTGTTGTAAGAGTTTTGCTTCTGTACAGTACTTCTACATAGTAGTTCTGTGATTCAAACTTATTGTGATTTGTACTTTTGCAAAGCTGTTTCCATG
Organism: Hemiscyllium ocellatum; assembly: GCF_020745735.1. Taxonomy (NCBI): domain Eukaryota; kingdom Metazoa; phylum Chordata; class Chondrichthyes; order Orectolobiformes; family Hemiscylliidae; genus Hemiscyllium; species Hemiscyllium ocellatum. The sequence continues at coordinate 8,431,628 of NC_083437.1, forward strand.
TTTGTTAATACTTGTGTTCTAATTTGAAGTTGTACTTAACCTCTATACAGTATTAAGAAAGGTAAGAGTCAGAAGTGATTGATGATTTTTTTTTCCATTTGAATGCAATGAAATGAAAGGGCAGAATTTTAAAACAGCATGTGCAGTTGTAGTATGCCTCCAGGAGTAGTTTTTGTGACGTAATTATGTGAAAGTATGCTGCAGTTCTATTAAACAATGCTGAGGTTCTTGTTATGTGTTTATTTGAATCTCATTTTGTCTTTTAACAAGGGTCATTTAGTCAGAAAACTTCTGTCTGATGGTGATAGTACAGATCTTTACCTTTGTCACCATTCCTTTTGCTTAAAAACATCAGATTGATCACCAGCTAGATATAACTTGTGTCAATAACATAAAGTGTCAAGGCCATTTTAAAAGAAGTGGTATATCTTAAGGTTGATTACTGAAGATTTAACATTTTTCCCCTCAAAAGGGGTCTCTTTCCATTGTAGTTTAGTCTGTTTAATTTTGAAACTTATTGATTTGAACAGTAGTTAATTGTTAAAGATAACTGATTCATTGTCTGGATTTTTGCAGGTGACTGAAACACTTTGTTCTTCTACTTGCTCACGGTATTCTTCCCAATCACCAAATGACTTTTAATTTGGTGTACTCCTTTTACATCACACTGCAACTAGTATCATTTGCTGAGTAGGCGGCAAGCAAAACCAGCAAAAATAGGTAAAGGACCATGGCTTGTACAGCAGAACATTAAAGGCAGGGACAAGAAAATGCCATTTCTACTGAAACTCCTCTCTTTACTATTCTTGCTTTCCATTGCAACATGCAGTGATTGTACATTTGTTCTTCTAGACTATGTGATTAAAGATGGCCCTAGTCAGGGTTAAGATGCTATTTTTAAGATTATTGATGGGTGTTTCTTTCTAATGCACCAAAAGTGCATGTCCTAAAGGTGATGAGCAGTACATTAGATAAGCTGTCATTTGGATCCAAAGTATACGTAGGAATCAAAACCAAAGAACTGGAGATGCTGTAAATCAGAAACGAAAACAGAAATTGCTGGAGAAACTTAGCAGGTCTGACATGATATGTGCTTAGTACTGTTAGTTTGATAGTTGCTTTGACACATTCTCAGGGCATTGGAAAAAACCTGCTTATGCCACCAAGCTAGAGAAGAATAGATAAGCCATGAACTAACAATTACAGGGGAACCTCGATTATCCGAACGAGATGGGTGGGCACTATTTTGTTTGGATAATCAATGAAATGCCTTTCCTCTGGGGCTCAGAGTTTTTAAAGTCTGCTATCCATTCAGGAGACTAGCAGCAGCACATAGCTCACGAGACCCCACCCCCATCACTGCTCCCTGCCCCTGTCCAACCCCGCCCAGCCAAACCGCTTCCAACACCCCCAGCAGAAAGTGCATGAGCCCAAGACTGCTGCTGCTGCAGTTGCCTTTGTAGGGTAAGTCTCCAAATAGCACGCGTGCACACAGCCCCACAGACAACTGTTTACTCCAACTTTTTGACAGGTTCCACGTTTGCCCTGTACAGGACAATGTTGGAGAGATTATCTGGGGAAGTGGGAGGGGATGGGGGCAGGGTTAGGGTACACCCATCTGCAGAACTCCAGGGAAAGTGTGAGGAGAGTGAGAGAGGGTGGGATGTTAGTCATTTGGACATGGTGCCTGTTTAATCACTGTAAACAAAAGACACGATCACTGTTGGAAGCACGTCTTTGATGTTGTGTTTCTATTGGGACCTCGATCTCCTTCGGATAATCCGATTTTCGGATCATCAGTATTCGGATAATCGAAGTTCCTCTGTATATGATACAAATTACAATGTCATTGATGTTGGACAATTAAAAGTTAAGCTTTGCAGGGTCTAGGTCAGATGCAGTCCTGAGATCATGGATCCTGTAATGTAGTGTCAGAGGTGATTGGGGCTATAAATTCTGTGTCTTACAATCATATTCTCCGCAACCACCTGATGAAGGAGCAACGCTCTGAAAGTTAGTGCTTCCAAATAAACCTGTTAGACTATAGCCTGGTGTTGTGTGATTTTGAACTTTGTACAGCTCAGTCCAACACCGGCATCTCCAAATCATGGCTAATTTTTAGTTCACTTGGATTTATCATGTTTCCAGATAAGTGCTGAAACAATCTCCATTAGTGTTCCTGGGCCAACTTGAATTGAAAATTCTTAAACAGCTTGTTTAAAAGCCTAAGAATCTCCATGATTGCTGTGCTGAACTCCAGAAATAATTTACTTCACCAATCAAAGTTAAGTGCCCCATTTGTAATGTTAGCCAGTTTACTCAGTATATTTATCATGATAAATATTTGGTAATTTGGCTTGAAAAAAACATCTATTGGCATGTATCCTTTCAATAATAAGGATGCTGTATAGTAGTTGAGAATGTAGTGCTGGAAAAGCACAGAAGGTCAGGTAGCATCCTAGAAGCAGAGAATAGACGTTTCAGGCATATGCCCTAGTAGTAAAGGTAGCTAGATTTGTTGCTTAATAACCCCTGCATTCCACTTGGCCCTTTTGCTCTTCAGCGTATCTGAATGCGACAGGAAAGCCCTTGGAGGAGTGCAGAATTATTCACCATAATGTCCAGATTTATGTGTCACAGTGAGCAAAGTTGCACAGACTGTTGCTGGTGCATTTGAGACAAGTGCTGACAGCTTTGTTATTATCATGACAACATGAGAGCAATGCATCTGTAATGTTCTTCATTTAAATAATGGCTTCAAAGTCGATTTGAGATTGAAAGAAAGCAAGTGATAGAGTGAGAGAAGGTTTATCAGGTTAGTTCATTCAGATATCTGAGGAGCCACCTTGGTTATGAGCATTATTCTAAATTTGAGAGAACTTTAGTATGTTGTTAAGACACTGGCACGGACAGCCAAAAATCAACCTCCCTATCCTGTTATTCATAAGAAAGTAAAATATACTCGATGACTCTCAAAAAAAAATTCCCAGGCTATCCAGCCCTCTCCTTGTAATTCAAGCCCTCTATCCTGGTAAATCTTTTCTGAACCCTCTCCAGCTTAAAAATATTCTTTCTATAACAGGTGACAGAGAACTTCACACAGTACTCCAGAAAAGCTTAATTAATGTCCTGTAGAACCTCAACACAGTGTCCCAGCTCCTGTACTCCTAAGGACTGAGCAATGATGGCAACTGTGCTAAATGCTTTTTTAACCACCCTACCTTTTCGTGATGCAAACTTCAAAGAATTATGTACCTGAACCCATAAGTCTCCCTTGTCTACAACACTACCTAAGCCCCTACTTTTTAATTGTATATGTCCTGCCCTTGTTTGATCAACTAAAATGCAATGCCTTGCATTCATCCAAATTAAACTCCATCTACCACTCCTCAGGCCATTGACCCAATTGATCAAAATCTATTTGTAATCTTAGATAACATTCTTTACTGTCCACTATCTCACCAATCTTTGTGTCATCGGCAAACTTACTCAGTTGCCCTTGAGAAGGTGGTGGTAGGCTGCCTTCCTGAACTGCTGCAATGCATGCATTGTAGGTAGATCCACAATGCCATTAGGGAGGAAATTCTAGGATGTTGACCCCGCAACAGTGAAGGAGCAGTGATATATTTCTAACTCCGGATGGAGAGTGGCTTGGAGGGGAACTTGCACATGTGGTGTTCCTATGTTTCTGCCGCCTTGTCCTTCAGCTGGAAATAGCCATGGGTTTTGAAGGAACTGTCTAAGGATCTTTGGTGAATAAATCAAAAGAAAACATAACTGGCCATTTAATTACAGAATCCCTACAGCGTGCCCAACAAGTCCACACTGATTGTTGGGGTATCCCACTCAGACTCATTCCCCTATCCTATTACTCTACATTTAACCCTGACTAATGCGTGTAACTTGCACATCCCTGAACACTGATCTGTGGGCAATTTAGCATAGCTGATTCACCTAACATGAACATCTTTGGACTGTGGGAGGAAACTGGAGCACCCCTGGAGGAAACCCACACAGATACCAGGAGAATACTTAAACAGAATCCATGATCTGAAACATCACAGGCACACGAGATTGTATCTTGCTTGGTTTCTGAAGACAATGTGAGATGCTCTGAGGAATATTCACTTAATGCCCATACCCGAAATTTTATTCTCTGAACTTAAAATAAATTGATTATGAGAGGACAACCAGAAATTAAATCTCCATCCGGTAGCTTTTGCAGCCAGAATCCTTTTGATTCAAACAGGCTGTAGTTCGAAACCAATTCAAACTTTGGTTTCTTTTTGTAAGGCATGCTGCCTCCTTGTGAGGCTCGAGGTAACATTCAACATCTGCCATCTGTTTCTGCATAATACTTCTCTGGAATAGAAATATCCAGAGCATTCTTTGAACAATAATCAACCTGTAATTATCTTGCAGGGCCTGGTCTCATAAGCAAATATCAGTTGTTTTTTCAAAAGCAATTTGCTCCTCCCAGTCCAAAGGTTTTCAGTTTTCAGTTTTCAGCTCACAATTCACAGCTGCTAATGCAAAAAAGTGATGAAAATAAAGAAAAATCAGCGAGCGTTCTAATAATAAGACTGATGAGGAAAACGTTTGAAAATTAAATGAGAGCCATTTGCATGTTATCATTGGGGGGATTCTGTTTAAATTTAGAGGAGGTACTCAGTCTTAACATGTCAAGCACAGATGAAGGAAAAAAGAGATGGTAGGAGACAAGATAAATCTGGTTATTTCACATGGAATGACACGTTTTCTAGAGACTTATTAAACCATTTAATTGTGTATAGCAACATAAGTTATATGCATTAAAGATGTGTGATCTGAAGGAAGTAGATGTATTTGGAGAATAGGTAACGGTCGAACCATAAATAAAGGCACTTTTTGATGTCCAGTGTCATCATGTGCAAATTTGGAAAGATATACTGGCTGCAAATACAAGGATGTTCCACAAACTATACTGGAGTGTTGTTTAACACCCACACACACGTGCAGCAAAATAGTGCACTCTCAGAATCTGTCCATGGTAAGAATGTTTAAGCTGTTTTGGCTTCTACTGTATGAATGTTGAAACATTATAGAAGGGATTTAGTGCCTTATTAGAAATTAATCTTTGAAAGATTTTGAAAAAGTGATACTGTTATCATTAGAACAGTGAGCAATGCGTGATGATTTGTTGAAGATGTTAAGAATTTTCAGAGGATGAACAATATAAATTGAAACCACTGACTAAAATGTGGGGGACACAGACTTCAGATTAAGTGAAAGATAGTTAGTGGAGTGTATAGAAACTGACGGTTATGAAGCTGTATCATGCATGAGAGCGTTAATAATTTAAAAAGTCTGTGTGTACTTTAAAAATGGGCTATATGGGGATTAAAGAAAATCCCCGTATGAGGGTTTGGGCTCAAGCGTATATAGGGGCTAGTACTCATTACATTTTTATTGTCCTTCACAAAATTCAGAGAGTACAATTGCTATGTCTTACCAGAATACAAAGTAAAATAAAAATACTATAACAAGACCAATGTCAGCATTACAGCAAAATAAAGTAGTGATAATGAAATCGAGTCTACGGTCTTCATGCTCTTTCTGTAGCATTGATGCCATCAAAAGTTGTATAATATGGCTCAGTTTGTATCAAATATTGAAGAGTAAGAGATGAGGCAAAATGTAGAGTTCTCTGCTCCCTAGTGGACATTGGGCGGCACGGTGGCACAGTGGTTAGCACTGCTGCCTCACAGTGCCAGAGACCAGGGTTCAATTGCCGACTCAGGCGACTGACTGTGTGGAGTTTGCACATTCTCCCAGTGTCTGCGTGGGTTTCCTCCCACAGTCCAAAAATGTGCAGGTCAGGTGAATTGGCCATGCTAAATTGCCCGTAAAAGGGTAAAAGGGGTAAATGTAGGGGTATGGGTGGGTTGCGCTTCGGCGGGTTGGTGTGGACTTGTTGGGCCGAAGGGCCTGTTTCCACACTGTAAGTAATCTAATCTAATTGTCTGTTGGCAGACACTTGGCCATCCTTAAAATCATATTAGTTCCTCAGGAAACTCTAAGCCAAGTCTTGGCCCAGCCCAGTCTTGTATAGGGAATTCTGGCCCAAACCCCTTGCTGCTCAGTCATAGTTCCAACATCTCATTTCACTGCTCAGGTCTGGTGCAGTCAAAGGTCTGCAGTGCCTTGTGGGGCTGACAAAAGAGGGTGGGCTAGGAATAGATGACTGACGGGAGGGTAGATGCAGGTGATCAGCTAGCGAGTGGTCATAGTAGAAAATGGGGAGAAACATTTTCTTTGAAGTATATTTTGATAGAGTATGAACTTTTTTGTATGCAGAAAGTGCACTGCCAGTCTTTATCGAAGCACAACGTTTGAGCACGCAATGTACTTTTGAAGCTTCCAAAGTAGTTAATGCTTGTTTTTCTATTATGCAACCAGGTGACTGTTTACCTGACCTGTACTTACAGTTGAAAATTGAAAATATTAAAAACCAAAGGAGGCTGCTGCATTTAAGATAAGAGTAGCTTCCCTGGATTCTTTCTTGAGTTAATGCTGCTTTCAAATCAGTTTAGTCACTTGGTTTCTGATGCTGATGTCAATTATCATAAGTTAGAGCTGGGAAAATGGGTGCCAATTATTAACACATTACCTCATAGTAACAATACTGTGGTCAGGGAAGGGTCACTGTCATACTAAAGAGTTTCCGGAATATTTGCATATTTTGTCAGCCTGCCATTGTGCGTTAGCTGTAGAGTCCTGTGTTTGGCGCAGCCTCAAAAAGCTAAAGTTTCTCTTGAATTTTCTGGGAGTTTGCTGAGAATGGGGGAGGGGGAACAAGTCTTTTGAACCATTTTAATTGTAAATAATTTGGAAGATCCTACAGAGAATTTTGAGTGTTGTAACCATTTTAAACGATTCTTGTTTCACTTATTAAGGGTGGACAGTTTTCTTGCCTCAAATTATATGATGCTAAAATCAATTATCTTTGTATGTTCATGCTTCATAATTTTTGTTTCAGTATACAAAACCAAGTTCAAACATTGAATTTTAACGATTGGAAGTCCAGTACTGGAATGCATATAAGATTTGGTCAATCCTAGATCTGTTCTTCTTCCACTTTGAGGAAAGGCACTATGCTTGCATTTTAAGATATGTAAATTAAGTTCTAGTAGCTAACGTCAGTAAGTTCAGTGCTGCCATTTAACGTAATGATTTATGCTGTTTATTAGCCTTTCCTTCTGACTGCAGGGAATGACGTGGTTATAGGAAGCTTTAAGAACAGCAGAATAATAACACTTAAAGTACTTGGAATAGTGCAGGGATATTAATCTATTTCTCAAGTAAAGGGACTCCTGTAGGTCCTAGCTATGACCCTGTCGATAGTACAGTCCCTCATATCAGAATGATGTGGATTCAAGTCCCCATCCAAGGATGCAGAAAAGTCTAGGCTAGGGTTATTTGGCAGGCAGCTGAAGATTACTGTGCGGCCTGCCAGTGTGCTGTATGTGTGTTGTTGGTGGCACATTGTTTAGCACTGCTGCCTTACAGTGCTAGCGACCCAGGTTCGATTCCAAGCTTGGATTACTGTTCTCCCTGTGTCGCATGCATTTCTACTGGGTGCTCCAGTTTCCTCACATTCCAAGATGGGCAGGTTAAGTGGATTGGTAAATGCTAAATTATCCATAGTGTCCAGGATATATCAGCTAGGTTGATTAGCCATGGTAAATGAAGGGTCACTAGGATAGAGTGGGGTAGTGGGTGTGGGTGGGATGCTGTTCAGAAGGTCAGTGCAGTCTCGGTGGGCTGAATGGTCTCTTTCTGCAATATAGGGATTTTGAGATTGTATACGACCAGCTGTTAAGGTTCCAAATGCAGGAACTACAGCTGAAAGATTCTACAAGATGGTACTCCTCCAATCACAAACCATTTCTCTACTTGATTTTCTGCTGATAAACCCATTATTGAGAGAGATGAAGGGCTGGGAGCTGAGTGCGGAAGAGAGGCAGCAAGTACATACCAGACTGGGAAAGAGACAATGTGGACGAACTGTGAGACTAAGAGATGAACACACACCCAATTTTCTCCTCCCTCTGATTAACCTAACCCCCAAGAAATTCCAAGATGAAAGCGAATATGCTTCTGGTCCCCATTTTCATGTGATGTATCTTGGAGTGTACATTGCAAGCCTAATGTAAGGTTGATGTTTAAGATCTGCCTCTTCATTGGTGCATAGGACTTGGCTATAGTCTATCTCTCTCTCTCTCTCTCTAGCTTTGCTTCATAATTGAGAAGTAAACTACAATTATTTTTAAAGTTGGCTTTGATACTCAGCACCTTTTTTAATGGTTAATTTTATTGATTTCTCATTGAATCAATTATTGCTTTAAAATTGATTTTTGTCCCTGAAGTAATGTTATTGATCTGGCAAAACTTATCTGCCTGAAGTTTGCACACCAGTCCCCGCAGAAGTGAAAAATTGAAATGTGGCCCGTCGTCCAAAGAATTTGGGCAACCCTCATCTGGACTGAGACTCTAGTGCAGTATTGAGGGAGTGCTGAACTGCAAGAGGTCTGCCATTTTTCGGATGAGGGGTTAACAGAAAAATATGAATTTGGAGCAGGAATTTACCCCAATTGAGCTTTTTCTGTCACTCCACATGTTCATGGCCAGTCTGATTGTGGCCTCAACCCAACTTCCCAATATTTATTGATGTCCTTGTTAAACAATAATCTATTTGCCTTTGCCTTAAAAATACTCAGACTCTACACTCATTCTTTGGGGAAGGAAGGTTGCAGAGAGACAGCCTTCTGAGAGGAACAAATTCTCACCTTCATCTTAGATGGGTGACCCCTTATTTTTAAACTATGTCCTCCACGCGTACTGAGAGAGTTGGAGGAAATCATCCTCTCTGCATCATCCTGTCAAGTTCTGTCAGGATATTTATATGTTTAACTATGACCACCCCTCATCTAAACTTCATGGATGTAGATCCAAACTGTCCAACCTTTGCTGAGAAGATTACCCCATCCCAAAAGTCAATAAAATGAATCTTCTTTGAGGTATTTGTCATGCAGTTGTCTCTCTCAAATAAGGAAACTAAAAATGTACTGTACATTGGTCTCACCAATACTTTGTACAACTGTGGCCAAACTTTATAATCCATTTCCCTTCCTGATCACTTGCTAAACCTGGCTACAAACCCATTGGGGTTTACAATCCAGGGCATCCAATTTCCTCTGAATCTCAATTTCTCTCCATTTAAACAATGATCTGCCTTTCTATTCCTGCTGATTTTACATTTTCTCACATTATACCCTGTCTGCCAAATTTTTGCCACCTCACTTGATATACTTCTGCAGGTAAGCTAAATAGCTTTTAGGAATATCTGCAGAAGTCATCTGGGTGTTGATGAATGGCTTCTGCTTCTGATAGCTCTTCTGTGAATGGACCCTGAAGATCTCAGCAGCAAAACAAAATCGCAGCAAATGTTGTGCTTGTCATAACTATCTATGTATCTATCTATCACAAGCAAGTTTAGCAATAAATCCTAAACTATGCCCTTTAGATGGGCACAAAGAAATTCATGGGCATGATTTCAAAGAAGGATAGAGGAGCTCTAATTTGTTCAAGCCAAAATTTACTGCTCCAGTAGTAAAAAAACTGATCATTTTTACATTGCTATTTGTGCCATTTTCCTGTATACAGATTGGCTGCTATACCTTCCTCATTTCAACAGGCACTCTGCCTGAAAAGTGTCCATTTAGTTTAATGTGTTTTGGGAAGTTGTGGAAGTTGCTATACTCTGTAACTGTGGTTATATTCTTCTTCCAAACAAAGTGGAAAAGTGGGAGTTTGTCTGTTTCTTTTTCGTTTAATGCATTTTCATCTGTAAGTGCATAAAAAGATGGGAAAGGTGTCCATTCAAAACATTTAAAAGTCCTTATATATTTTTTAAAGGCAGTCATAAATGTGGTATTCAGAAAGATGTTGTTTATCAGATCCAATGTTTCTGAGGGACATTACATGTACTTTCGTCTGTAAGTTAAGTATTTTAAAACCTGAATTTTATATTTTCATGCACCAGTTTTCAGTGTTAAGAAATATCTACGATTTGGTGGACTTCTGTCTTTGTAATAACCTGTGCCTTGGCTTGGGATATCTGTCATAACTAGACAGGGGAACCGTCACACGTGTCTTTTGGAGGGCTTGCTCTGCTGCTGGCCACTTGATTAAGTTGGGGATTGGTTTTGTAGACCTGGGTAGGGGGAGGTGTGGTGCTGAATAGTATTAGAAACATTGCAGAGTATCCTTTTATTTTATAGGCAGTTTTCCCATAATGTGGTAGTTGCATTCCTGTGTGACACAGTATTATAGAAAATTGCACAATATACATACTGGGGCTGATGGGAAAAACCGTTCAGGATGAACCGCCAAAAATGTCAGTAAAAATCGAAACAAAAGCAGTAATTAGCCTAACACAAACAATAGTGCAGTCCAAGTAAATCTTATTTTAATGTTATAATATAGTGAACTTAACACTAAAATCACTGACTATAGCACTCTACCTTTCATAAAACAAGCAGCGAGTCGACTGACCACGTGATGCCGACAAAGAAGTCTAGTCCTCAAGATTCTCCCTGGGTTTAAATAAAATTCCTTCTAAATGTTTATACCAATACCCAGTTTCACGGCTTGCAGAACTGATTGCATTCCTGTTTTAGCTGAACACATTGAACTTGCATTTTGCAGATAGAGGATCCTAAGGCTGGCTTTTGCTGTTCAGTTAGTGCTGGGAATGGAATTACGTAACAGCAAACAGGAGTTTGCTTTTTATAAAAGAAAAGGTCTGCAATTGACAAATCACGTTACAATCAAATCGTGTTTAATACACGTTATAGGAGAACTACCTCTAGGTGTATATAAGCTGGCAATGCTTTGTTCTGTTGTTAGTGCATATGATACAGAATGAAGTCTATGCTAACTGCATTGCATGCTGAAATGTTGAGATCACCTGAGTAATTTGATGCAAATGCATTGATCCACAACCCTGTCTCTAATAGTAGAAAAACAAAGGGAAAATTAATCTTAAGTCAAATAATTCCTTCTGTTTTAAGTGGTTAGGAGCATTTGTATTCACAACAGATCAGACAAAGTCTAATTACAGTAAGTTCTCGTTTTAAGTTATATTTGTAATAGTAAAAAGTGAAACATTGAATGAAACACCTTGAAATGCCTATGGTTTTGGCATTAACCTGGTGTAAAAACTACAGTTGGATATCTGCAGGACTCTTCTCATCAGAAGAGAATTCAAACATTATGCTTTGGAAGTTGAAATACTCTACTATCTATACTGACAAATGAAACCAATTTCAAAATAAAGTAAATTTAAGACATAATATGTAAATTTACTACATGGCTCCCAGTCCTGACTTCTCCCGGCCTCCTGATAATTCTGCCCATTAAGCTTTTCGCTCACCACCCACTTAGCTCTCTGACAATCCCTTTCACTTGCTTTCCAGATTCCATCCTCTCCTGCACTCTATCTCTTTTAATCACTTCCTCAGGATGCTTCCTCATACTGGCAGCTTCTGCCATTCCTTGGCTGCTGCAAAATGGTATAGAACTATGCAACCTGTTCAATGTCAAAACCATCACAAAAAGACGGCAGCAGTGGCTCAGTGGCTAGCATTGCTGCCTCACAGCAGCAGGGACCTGGGTTTGATTCAAGGCTTGGGGCGACCACCTGTGTGGAATTTGCACATTCTCCCGTGTCTGCGTGGATTTTCTCCCATAGTCCAGAGATGTGCAAGTTAGGTCAGTTGGCCATGCTAAATTGCCCATAGTATTCAGGGATGTGTAGGCCAGGTGCATTAATCAGGGGAATTGTATGTGAATAGGTCTGAGTGGGATACTGTTCGGAGGGTTGGTGTGGACTTGTTGGACCAAATGGCCTGTTTTCACACTGTAGGGGTTCTTTGCTATAAAATAATACTCCATATCAGTCTTGATAAAAAGTGACATTAAAGCAGCCTGAAATCGTAAAAGTTAAAACAGGGATTTACTGTATATGATTTATTGTCCCAAAAATTGATTGGATTTCTTTATGTCCTGCTATTAATTCTAAGATGTTTGCCTTCTCCATTCATGTCCCTGAATTTCTTTGCCCCTTATTAGGTTTGTTCCTCGAGGTTTCACACGAGATGTAATTCATGCACACCAACTGCTGCAAACAGTTGAACTTTATTAAAGCCTGTGCAAGCTGGATGATCCCTTTGGCCCTCTTTGCAGGCGTGCAAAGTCGAGCCAGAGGCCCTGAAGAAAGAAAACATCCCCTTTATACAGGCCAGTTGGTCATTCTCACAAATACTTTGACCACTCCCTCACAGTCACATGCCACTCAAGATAACTCCCAGCCACTCCCTCACAGTCACATGTTACCTGAGGTGCAATGCTAAGATAAGATCATTTTGTGAGATAATCCAAATGTAAATGCCCTAATCCTGGGGAATTGTTAATGCAGACGATTTCCTGACTCAGTGATTCCCAACACAATGTGGGTGTGACATACCTAGCTTTAGGGGATGGCTTATGAAAGCATTTCTGAATGGAAGAGATTGAATAATAGTTTAATTTGTCGTCCCCACCCACTCCCAGAATGTTCAGTCAGTGCAGTTTAACTTCTGCATTCAGTTACCTATATTGGTGGTATCATAGATATTTTTAATCAACTTGTTCAGTTATGTACGACACATCTCTGGAGCAGCTGCGACTTTAAACTAGGCCTCCTGGCTCAGGTTGAGATGACACCATTGGCTAACACCATATTCTCTCCAAAATGCTCATGAAATCTGTCCTTGTTTGAGTATAATTGGTATAAATCAGTATGTGTGTTTTGGATCATTGCTTTACTTGTAAAAGCCATTCTGCTGGAACATAATTGGGTGTTTCTTGGTTATTGGTGGTTTAATGAATCATACAGCACAGAAAAGATCCTTCTGCCCTTTGAGTCTGCATTGACCTATCTAGACTAATCTCACTTTCCAGCACTTGGCCCATAGCCTTGAATGCTATGACATTTCAGGTGCTCATCTGTAGATTTTATTGCAGTCTTTACAATATCTCCAAGCGCTTTAAAACTTCTATCTATTTGCAAAGTTTTTTTTAACCCCTCCAGTACCACAACAGGCCAGAGTAGTTTTTTCCAGTTTGAATGTGGTTTTTGGAAGATTCACTCGATCAAATGATTAGTATTAGTTGTTTTCAAATTACCTTCTCTCTTTTGTATGCAGCTGTATAAAAATGGAACCCAGCTGTGATGCCATTGGCTTTCCAAATGAGCTGCATGACTTATTGCCATTCTCCCCACTTTCTCAATCCTGCTACACCATTCTGTTGAAATAATGGTCCAGTTCTATTTGAATACTCATTTGAACCTGTCTCCATCATACTTCCTAAACCACTTCCTGTATGAAAAAGTATTTTCTCACATCATGTTTACTATTTTTGTAAATAACTTCAGATCTTTGCCCTCTAGTTCTTGATCTCCTTACAAGAAGGAAAACAGTTCCACCTTAATTAAGAAAGTAAACGAACTGTGGATGTTGGAAAGTAAAACAAAAACAGAAATTGCTGGAAAAACTCAGGTCTGGCAACATCTGTGGAGAGAATCAAGGTTAACATTTTGGGCCTAGTGACTCCTCTTCGCTTTAGTCAAGCTATCTTCAGAATGAGAGCTTCTCATGACCAGAAACTATTCTTATAAATCTCTACCATGCCTTCTCAAACGTGTTCACATCCTTCCTAAAGTGTGAAGCCCGGAGCTCTGCACAGCATTCCAGCTGAGCTTGAACTAGTGATTTACATAAGTTCAGCATAACCTTGGTTTGTAATCTTAGTTGGCTGGGCAGCTAGTTTGTGATGGCAACAGCATGGATTCAATTCCCAAGTTGGCTGCTGTTACCATGAAGGACGCTCCTTATCAATCTCTCCCCTTAGCTGAGGCATGGTCACTTCAGGTTAAACCGCTAGACGTTGCCACTCTAACAAGAGAGCAGCTCTTGGAATTTGGCGACTTGATGTTCTATTCTAGGTCCTTATTAATAACGCCTATGGTACAGTAAGCATTGTTAACTCTGCTTGTCACCTGCTATGCTATCTTCAGTAACTTAATTACATATACACAAGAGGATCTCTGCACTTACAAACCCAGTAGAGTCATACCCTTGAGTTCATATTCTGTCCATATTCTTTCCACCAAAATGTATCACCTTGCACTTCAATTGAGCATCATCTGGCACCTATCTGCCTAGTCACTTGTCAATGCTTCTAGGTTTTGTTATGTCTGTAAATATGAAATTCTTCCCTGCACATAAGGATTGAGATCATTAATATAAATTATGAAAAATAAGGGTTCCAGTACTGACCATTGGAGAACTCCACAACAAACCTTCCTCTAACTTGAAAAGTATCCATTGACCGTAACTTTTTTTCCTATCGCTCAGTCAGTTTTATATCTTTGATACTGACCCCGTATATTCTGTGATCTATAACATCTCTCAAGTCTGTTGTGTGACACTGTATCACGTATTTTCTGGAAGTCAACGTACACCATATCAACAGCACCAACTTGGATTAACCCTCTCTGTTACCTCTTTAAAAAAAATTCCAAGTTAGTTAAACATGATTTTTTTCTTAAGAAATTCTTGCTGGCTGTCCCTAATTGACTATATTTGTATATATGACATTATTTATTGTTGTTAGGATTGTTTCCTGTACTTAAAGTATGGATGGATAGTTGAACTAAGAATTGTTTTGATTGACATGGAATATTGACACTACTGTATTGTGAAATACTGATGTATGTAAGAACTGAGCTTCGGTTTAAATGAGCTGTTCATGGGATTATTATAGTGAGATTTTATATTCTGCGAAAAGGACTACCAAACAACAACTGGTAGTCAGCATTGTTAATGAAATGTACCATTGCGCAACACAAAACAAAGAATGACCCAAAGCCACTTACAACATTTTAAGCCAGATGACCAAAAGCATTTTTGAAGAGAGGTTTTAAGGATTTTCTTAAAGAAGGGAAGCAAGGAAGTAAGTGGTGGCAGAGTTCTCCAGCACTTTGGGTCTAAGCAGTTGAAGGCACGGCTAGCAATACTAGATTGGTTAACACTGGCTACACATAATGCGTGCATTAGAGGAGTACAGTTATCCTGGAATATTGAAAGGTTGGAGGAGAGTATAGAAAAGGATTAGGCAACGAAGAGATTTAAAAATAAAGATGGGAATTTTATAAATCAAGATATTGCTTGACGAGGAGTCAATGTAACTTAGGGACTGGGATTCTGAGAGTTAAAATATGGATGGCTGAGTTTTTGATGACCCTGGTTTTTACTGAGTTGGGTTCCAGCTTGGATTACATGGGAAAGGTCGAATCTAGAGGTAATGAAGGCAAAGATGAGGGCTACAGCAGCAAAAGAGCTCAAACCGAAGAAGTCAAGTAATGTTATGGAGGTGGAAATAGGAGTTCTTAGAGATGGTATGCATGAGATTTGAAGTGCATCTTTGGATCAAATACAGCAAGGATGTAAACAGACAGACAGGATTAATTTCAGACTGTTGCCAGAGAGAGAGAGATGGAGTCAAATAGTTGGGGACATGAGTTTGGAGTGGAGATCTTCCCTATATTTAATTGGAGGAAGCTTTGCTCCTCTGCTATGGGAAGTTGGATAAGAAAATTTGTTATTCTTCCATGGGATGTGCGCTAACCCAACATTTGTTGTCCATCTTCAATAGCCCAGGAGAAGGTGGTGAGCTGCCATCTTGAACTGCTGCAGGAGAGTAGGAACATTCATAGTGCTGTTAAGAAGGGAATTCTAGTATTTTGACCTAAGAATGGTGTGATGATATTATGGCTTTAAGAGGTGTATTTTGTCCATTTTTCCTTTGGGAAGAAAGGTTGAGGCAGAGGTGCAGAGCAATCTGTTCCATAACCAATAAAGTAAACAGCTTGTGAGGCCTTTTTAAAAAAAGTTGAACAATGGAAGCAGCCTGAATGAATTCGGTCAAGTTCAACTTTCCCCTCGCCTCTGTCCAAGGGTCCAAAGGATCCTTCCACATCTGGCAGAGGTTTTCCTGCATGTCCAAACACCTCATCCATTCTGTCTGTTCCTCTTGATGTGGTCTCCTCTACATTGGAGAGATCGGCCACCCAACTCGTCGAATGTTTCAGAGAACATCTCTGAGACACACGCGCCAAACAACCCCACTGCCCTGTGGCTGACCACTTCAACTCCCTGTCCCACTCTGCCAAGAACATGCAAGTCCTGGGTCGCCTTCACCGCCAAACCCTAGTTGCTCAATGCCTGGAGGCAGAATGTCTCATCTTCCACCTTGGGACCCTCCAACCACATGACATCAATGTCGATTTCAGCAGTTTCCTCAATTCCCCTCCTCCCGTCTTATCCCAGATCCAACCCTCCAATTCTACATTGCCCTCTTGAACAGTCCTACCTGTTCACCTTCCTTCCTGCTCCACTTTCCTCTCTGACCTATCACCATCAGCCCCCATCTGCATCTGCCTATCACCTTCCCAGCTACCTTCTCCCCAGCCCCATCCTCCTGTATTTATCCCTGTGCCTCTACAGCCACCACATATATGCGCACGTGCACACACATACGAGCTCTCTCCCCCCCCCCCCCCAGATGAACGCCTTATGCCCGAAGCATCGATTCTCCTGTTTCTCGGATGCTGCCCAACATGCTGTGCTTTTCCACTGCCACACTTTTCGACTTTGATCTGCACTCCTTATTTTTCTCCTTTTGGAATATGTCGCCTTACACTTGCCTTTAAGTAAGAAAGAGTTATATTAAAAAAATTCAGAAGATAACCTTGACTCTGAGGCGATTTGGTGTCATCCATAATGGTAATTATATTTTGAAAATTGGAAAATACACCAACTTGGAGGTTAGCAGAGAACTGGTGGTGAGTTGAGTGTATGTATGAAAACACCACTGTGCTTGATTAGTGTAGTTGAGGTGCAATGTACGTAGGGTCATAGAGAGGTACAGCACAGAAACAGACCCTTCGGTCCAACTCGTCCATGCCAACCAGATATCCCAACCCAATCTAGCGCCACCTCCCAGCACCTGGCCAATATCCCTCCAAACCCTTCCTATTCATATACCCATCCAGATGCCTTTTAAATGTTGCAATTGTACGACCCTCCATCACTATTTCTGGCACCTCATTCCATACACGTACCACCCTCTGCGTGAAATCGTTGTCCCTTAGGTCTCTTTTGTATCTTTCCCCTCTCACCCTAAACCTATACCCTGTAGTACTCTTCTCTGTAGTTCTGGACTCCCCTACTCCAGGGAAAAGACTTTGCCTATTTATCCTATCCATGACCCTCATGATTTTGTAAACCGCTATAAGATCACCACTCCACCTCCGACGCTCCGACAGCCACAGCCTATTCAACCTCCCCTTATAGCTCAAATCCTAAACCTGGCAGCATCATTGTAAATCCGTTCTAAACCTTTCAAGTTTCACAACATCTTTCCGATAGGAAGGAGACCAGAATTGCACGCAATATTCTAACAGTGACCTACCCAATGTCCTGTACAGCTGCAACATGACCTCCCAACTCCTGTACTCAATACTCTGACCAGTAAAGGAAAGCACACCAAACGCCACCTCCACTATCCTATCTACCTGCGACTCCACTTTCAAGGAGCAATGAACCTGCACTCCAAGGTCTCTTTGTTCAGCAACACTCCCTAGGACCTTATTATTAAGTGTATAAGTCCTGCTAAGATTTGCTTTCCCAAAATGCAGCACCTCACATTTATCTGAATTAAACTCCATCTGCCACTTCCCAGCCCATCTGGTCAAGATCCCGTTGTAATCTGAGATAACCTTCTTCGCTGTCCACTACACCTCCAATTTTGGTGTCATCTGCAAACTTACTAACTATACCTCTTATGCTCATGAGAAAAATTATCTGTAGGATGGCTAATGATTGCTCTGGGGGATACTAGACATAATGTCCCAATACGAAATGAAGCCATTGCAATGGATTTTCTGCCCATGGTTAGAACAGTAAGAAGTGGATAGCAGTGGGAGGTGTTGGAACAGGAGGATGTATAACCCTGTCAAAGGGTGCAGACAGATAAATTAAAATAACCGTGGAATGTTTCTTTGTTATTTCCACCTTCATAACATTACTTGAACATATTACATAGGATATCATTGTGATTTTGAAAGCCTTTCAGTTACTGTGGTGTGGCAGAAACTTGGAGGGTTTCAGACATTAGTTCAGGATAAGATGAGAGGAGACCTAAAAGATGGCAGCACAGTCAAGACTTTAGAAAAGCAAAAGGAAGTTGCTGAGGGGCTGGAATGTCAATGGGCTCATAGAAATCTACAGTACAGAAAAAGGCCTTTCAGCCCTTCATGTCCATGCCAGTCAAAAGCAACTACTTAACTATTCTGATCCCATGGGTTATTTTGAAGGAGGGGTGATGACAACAGATTTAAAGGAGAGAAGGCACAACATTCAAAGACAGCTGCTAACAGTATCTGCAGATATATGGGCCAGGAGGAGAATTTGGCTGAGCTATCCGTTCCCAATTGAGGGAACAGGAAATGGATCTTCTGGAAAAAATGGACTCGGAGGATAGATGGATGGGAAACAAGAGAAAGATGCAAATTTGCGGCTAAGGCAAGTGCATTGGAGGAAGTGTGGTCAGGTGATTTTGGTTGAAGGGTGGAACGTGTCAGGCTCAGTTGATTGGATTGTCTCAATTTCTCTGACAGAAGTGCATGACCTCCTTATGCTTATTGTTAGAAGAGAAGGAAAGAAGTTTAAGGAAATTTCCTCTCCTGGAAATCATCAGTTATCTGAGCAACTTTATCCTATAGTATTTTAAGTGGATCTGCCAGATCTGGTGGTGGATGGCTAAACCAGTCTGCAATACATTTTCAAGTTTGCATTCCTTTGACTTAATGCCAAAGTGATGGCTAAATCAGGTATGTAGCCAGAGTGAGATGGAGTTTTGCTGGGGTTTAGGACATGAAAAGTGAAGGTAAAGGTGTGGGCATACAAATTCTGTAGCTACAGAAATGTTGTGAATGTAGGAACAGTGGTTTTTATTCGGGATGTGGGCATTGCTGGCTGGCTAGCATTTAATGCCCATCCCTGGTTGCCCTTGAGAAGGTGGTAGTGAACTTCAACCTTGAGGTGTTGCAGTCCTTGTGCTATTAGGTAGACCTACAATGGGGGTAGGGAATTCCTGGTCTTCGACCTAGAAACAGTGAAGGAACGGAGATATTAGATTAGATTAGATTACTTACAGTGTGGAAACAGGCCCTTCGGCCCAACGAGTCCACACCGACCCACCGAAGCGCAACCCACTCATACCCCTACATTTGCCCCTTACCTAACACTACGGGCAATTTAGCATGGCCAATCCACCTGACCCGCACATCTTTGGACTGTGGGAGGAAACCGGAGCACCCGGAGGAAACCCACGCAGATACGGGGAGAACGTGCAAACTCCACACAGTCAGTCGCCTGAGTCGGGTCGAATCACATTAGGGTTGTGTGTGGCTTGGATGGGAACTTGCAGGTGTTTTTTACTTTGTATCTGTTGCCCTTGTCCTTCTAGATGGAATGGTCATAGCTTTGGAACGTGTTGTTTAGGATCAGAGAATCCCAACAGCATGGGAGCAACCCATTCGGCCTATTGAGTCTACACTGCCAATCTGAAGGGCATCCCACCCAGACCCATCCCCCTATGCTAACCCTGCCTTTCCTAATCCACCTATTCAGCACATCTTTGGACTTTGGGAGGAAACGTGAGCACCCAGAAGAAACCCACACAGACATTGGGAGAATGTGAAAACTCCACACAAAATTAGTCACCCGAGGATGGAATCGAACCTGGGTCCCTGGTGCTGTAAGGCAGCAGTCTATCTACTGAGCCACTATGGTGCCCTCTTTGGTGATCTTGTAAGGATCTTTGGTGAATTTCTCTGATGTATCTTTGAGATAGTAAATACAGCTCCTGAATGCCAGTGGTCGAGGAAGTGACTGCTTATGCTTGTTGCCAAACAAACAGACTTCTTTTTACTGGATGATGCCAAGCTTCCTAAGGATTGTTGGAGGTGGCGAGTGGGTGTGTATTTCATCCCACTGCTGACTTCGTGCCATGTAGATGGTGGACAGGCTTTGCGGAATCAGGAAGGAGTTACTCACCATAGTATTCGTAGCTTCTGACTTTCTCTTGTAGACTCTATTTATGTGGTCAGACCAGGTGAGTTTCTGGTCAGTGGTAATCCTCAGGAAATTGATAGTGGGAGATAGTGATAATAAAGCATTGAATGTCCAGGGGTGGTGGTTCGATTCAGCAACTGAAGAGTCCTGAATATTGCTGAACATTGTGTACTCATCAGTGAGCATCCCCCCATCTGACCTTATGGAGGGAAGGTCTTTGTTGAAACAGCTGAAGACAGTTGGGTCTAGGACACTACTCTGAGAAATTCCTGCAGAGATGTTCTGGTGTTGAGATGATTGACCCTCCAACGCCACAACTGTCTTCCTATGTGCTAGGTCTGTCTCCAACCAGGAGAGAGTTTGCTTCTGATTCCCATCGATTCCAGTTTTGCTAAAACTCCTTGTTGCCAGACTCTTTGATGTGGCCTGGATGTCAAGGGCTGTCATTTTCACCTCACCTCAGGAACTTGTGGTTTTCACCATATTTCAACCAAGGCTCTCAAGTGGTCAGGAGCTGAGTGGCCCTAGCAGAACCAAAACTGGGCCATTAGTAAGCAGGTTATTGCTGAGCAGGTGCTGCTTGGTAACACTGTTAGATGACACCTCCCATTATTTAACTGATGATTTAAAGTAGACTGATGTGATGGTAATTGACTGGGTTGGAATTGTCCAGCCTTTTTGTTTACAGGACATACCTGAACCACTTTCCACAAAAAGTAAAAGTGGAAGTGATGGTTGTGGGCTGGAGCCATGGCTAAAGTGGGCACAAATTAATACGGGAAGAGCTCAGGTTATGGGGGATTTAGTTGTATAACAGTTTGGGTGTATAAAAATACAATAGCAAATAGAAAATAATTGTGATATTTGAAAGGAGTTTAGTGTTAATCTAGGTCCTGTGATGAGATAATGATTTAGGAAGGGTGAAGTCAGCACAAAATATGATTATGGTTGCCAAAACTCTAAAGCAATCTTGTTTGCATTGCTGTACGATAATTTGAAGTATCGGATAAGATTTTAGTTTTTAGTCATGAGATTTGAAATTTCAAAAAAAAGAGTTATGGATATGTTAGTGACAAAAGCATGGGTTTCTTTCTGTTTGTTCTGTGATAATTCTGAATCATATAAAGGATGATTTGAACAATTTCATCTTGATGCATTTTTTGTGCATTCGTCGGGGGTGTGAGTGGGTGGGTGGAGGTGGAGGTTCAGCTTTTCAAGCTTGCCTTTTTTCTAACTCAGAGCTGAAAATGTGTTGCTGGAAAAACACAGCAGGTCAGGCAGCATCCAAGGAGCAGGAGAGTCGATGTTTCGGGCATGAGCCTTTCTTCAGGAACGAATGAAGAAGGGCTCCTTCCTGAAGAAGGGCTCATGCCTGAAACATCGATTCTCCTGCTCCTTGGATGCTGCCTGACCTGCTGCGCTTTTCCAGCAGCACATTTTCAGCTCTGATCTCCAGCATCTGCAGTCCTCACGTTCTCCTAGAAGATTTTTTCTAATTCAGTTGGTTTAACTAGTCTGTGTCACAGGCTAATGGGAGTTATGAATAAATGTTTCAATGTAATTTACACTGTTTGCTTCTGTGAGCAGTTGAAATAAGCCAGAGTAACCACACTTGACTGCATGGACTAAGTCATGACAGAAGTGAGCACTTAGAAATTAGTGATCTTGGAGCAACAAGATCCCACATAGGGGTAATGGGCAGATATTTAACTGGCAGCATGTGACTGTTGATGCTCTGCATGGATCTGTCGGAGCTACAATAGTTTACCATATTTATTAACAGCTCAAATGATGTAAGCAAAAGGCAAATATCCAGACTTACTAATGACAATGATTATTGTGGCGTGTAGATTAATAATAATATTACAAAGAGGTTCAGTGGATGTACAAAACTGTGAAAGATAGATCTTCATATTTGCCAAATTGAATTCCATGTTGGGTGTAAAAAGGATAGGAAAGAGTTCTTTTCCAAATGATGAAAGGGTTGAAATAGTCAGGTACCAAAGAGGTACATAAGTGGTGTCTAGCAGAGTCACAGTTGCATCAACACAGATTATTTGGTCTCTTAAGTTCATTCTGTTTCTCTAATCTCTCAGAAGTCTGTCCAATCCCATCTTAACTAAAATATGAACTGGTAAAGAGAAAAATAGAAAAAAAAGATAAACAGAATTTTGGCATTTATAGTTAGTGATTGTTGAAGGTTGTTCCTCAGACTGTAGGCCTGTGACTTGTGGTGTGCCACAGTGGTCTGTGCTGGGACCTTTGTTACTTGTTATATACATAAATGATCTGGATGATTAAGTTTGCAGATGGTCCAAAATTAGGAGGTGGTATTGATAGCAAGGAAGGTTAGCAAAAATTAGAGGGATCTTGATCAGATGGACAAATGGGCTGAGGATTGGCGAATGCAGTTCAATACAGAAGTGTGAGGTGTTGCACTTCGGAAAGTCAAACCAAGCTAGGACTTATAACAGTAAGTGATAAGGTCCTGAGGAGTGTTGTGCAACAGTTGGACCTAGGAGTATAAATATGTAGTTCTATGAAAGCAGTGTCACAGGTAGGTAGGATGTTGAAGAAGACATTTAGCATGCTGCCCTTCATTGGTTGAGGCATTGAGCATGAGAGTTGAGACATTGTTAAAATTGTATAAGTTGTTGGTGAGGCCACATCTAGGAGTATAGTGTACAGTTTTAGTCACCCTGATATAGGAAAGACATAGTTAGTCTGGAAAGACTGCAAAGAAGATTTATGAGGATGTTGCCTGGACTAGTCGGCATGAGTTACAGGGAGAGGTTGGCCAGGATAGGACTTTATTCTTTGGAGAATGAGAAGTGACCATTATTGAGGTGTATAAAATCACGAGGACCAACAATAGGATGAATGCAGTCTTTTTCCTGGAGATGGAGAATTGAAAGCTACAGGGCATAGGTTTATGGTGAGAGGGAAAAGATTTAAGAAGGACCTGAGGGGCAACTTGTTCACACAGAGATTGGTGTGTACTGCATATGGAATGAGCTGCCAGAGAAAGTGTTTGAGGCAGGTACTATAGCAACATTTTAAAAAACATTTGGATAGGTGCATGGATGGGAAGGGTTTCGAGGACTATGGACCAATGCAGTCAGTTGGAACTAGCTGAGTGAGCAGCATGTACCAGTTTGGGCAGAAGGGCCTGTTTCCATGCTGCATCACTCAATGACTCTGAAGGGCCAAATGCAAGGGAATAGAACTTCAACTGTACAAGTTTTAGTAGTGGGAGTAGTCCTGGCATCATGTTGGGAAGGAAATGTTGGAAGGAGTTTTGGAATGATCCTGCAAACTTACACACTGTGGATTTTACAGGCCTTGGAGGTAATTTAACTATTTTATGATCTCAAAGAAAATGAGATAATGATACTCAGTTATTAAGCCAGTGCAGGCATGATGGGCCGACAGGCTGCCTCCTACACTGTACTGATTCTATGAATTCATGAAGTCAGGTACGAAGATTCCCTAACCAGTAAAACATTTGAGTGTAATTAGGAAATGCTTTCACAGAATGCGTAAAAACTTTAGAATAGTCGTCTTAATAGCAGTTGATACTAGATCGGTTGTTAATTTTATAACTGAGGTTGATAGATTTTTGTGAACCAGTGGTTTTAAGGAAATGTGGCAAAAAGCACAAAGCACTGGAACGGGTCCTTCAGTTAGCCAAGCCTGTGCCGACACATGACGCCTTCTTAAACCAAAACTATTTTGTCTATATGTGGTTGGTATCCCTCTATTCCTTGCCTAATCGTGTTTCTGTCAAGATGCCTATTAACCATTGCTATTCTATCTGCTTCTAACCACCTTGAGCAGTGCGTTTTACCTCTGTGTAAAAACAACACTTGCCTCTCATATCTCCTTTAAACTTTGCCCCTTTCAATTTAAGTCTTTGTCCTAGTAGTTAGTGGCAGTTGTATGGAGTTCAGCCACAGGTCAGCCATGATCTGAAATGAAAAGTTTGGGTCTGGTAGCATCTGTAGAGAGAGAAACAGATTTTGAGTCTCAAGATTTCTCTTCTTTGGAATGCATGATCTTGACGAATGGCAGAACACATTCAAGCATTAAATGACTGTTTCTATCCCTACGTTCCAACTTGTGGATAATTACATCCATTAAACAGTGGGTCTAAGAAATGGTATTATGAGGTTGATAGTGGAGTATTGGTGGAACTATGCAAAGTTGGGCCTTCTAAGGTATAATAGTGTTTGCACTTTCTTGCTCCTCTGTTAAAGTACCTATTCGAGATGACGCAGGGAATCCCTGATGGACTCAACCTGTAAGCTTCTCTTGGTTCATTCCAGCGATCATACTGTGTGGTATAAAACTCTGACAGACAGTTTAGTTTAAATTGTTACCTTTTTGTTTACCAATGACATCAATGTTATACCATAATATAGTTACCTACAAGCCAGGCTTGAGCTAAGGTTTTAAAACCATTAGCAGAATTGTACAGGTTGTTTTGCTATAATGCATGTTTTGTTAATCTGCTGTAACGTGATTGACGAATTGGGGATACCGTTTCTAAAGTGCTGACTTTTAAAACCTGTTGGCTGTAACGCGATTACGTTGCCAACTCTCTTAAGCGCTGTTTCTAAAGCATGATTTTTCTATAATCGTGGAGTTGCACAAGAAAGCAACCACCACATTACAGAAGAACTAGCTGTACACGCACTTTTATTACGTTGCTGTTCTGGTAATTACTAATTTGAGTCTCATGGCGGAAGAAATCATTCCATTGACAAATCCAAGTTTAATTTGCCTTGTCTTCTCTCGTGCAGCATGGTTCTAAATGTGAAATATCTGGACATATGAACATGTATTTAACTTGGGGCTTGACTTCCAATTTTCACATGAACATAATCTCACAAACATTACCAAGTGAATACTAATTGTTGAAATATATTAATTTTTGATTTTAGTATTTTAATATAGCATCCAATCTATCCCCTCTGACTGTCCTAAGTTAGCAAAAACCCATGAGCACGAAGCTGGTTGCAGATAATTCTGACAATTAGCAATTCAAATTGACATGTCAAATCTGTATGGCATTGTGTGCAGGATGATGTGGCTCTACTGTCTTCTAGAGAATGTTGGAAGGACATCCCAGATTGTTCATGAAGAACAGCATCTTCGACAGCTATATCATCTATTACACCAAGGCCTGATTGAAGAATGTGCACTTTCATATCTGCATTTTGCATTCATTTTGGGATCGCGCAATGATGTAATCAGCTATGGTTGCAGTCGGTAGCACTTGAACCTCAGTAATGAGCTTTGTGAAGCCCCCAGAACCTCAAATGCACCAGATCCACAAGAGTACTCTAGAAGATGGAATGCCAGCTGCCAGGGTAGTGGACATACATCTCCAGAAAGTGGCAACATAGATAATCTGTCCATTAATCAAATGGAACCCTTATGATGAATCCTACAGTGTAGTCCTATGGTCGTCGTAAAGCCACATTTGAAATGATCGATTAAGGCCTTGGATGGAGGTGAGGGGGGAGGTGTGGACACAGGTTTTATACCTTCTGCAGTGGCAAGGGAAGATGGAGAGTGGGTTGGTGGGGACATGGACCTAATGAGGGAACCATGGAATGAATGGTCTCTGTGGAATGCAGATAGGAGTGGGAAGGGAAATATATCTTTGGTGCAGTCTGACTGTAGGTGGCAGAAATGGTGGAGGAAAATGCGCATTATCCTCTACCATTTCTGCCACCTGCAGTCAGATACAGTGCATTATCTTCTGCCATTTCCGCCACTTACAGTGAGAGATGCGATCGTTCCTTCTGTGACTCCCTCGTCCTGTCCATGACCCCCACCAACCCACCCTCCACACTCAGTACCTTCCCGTGCCGCTGCACAAGGTGTAAAATCTGCGGACATACCACCTCTTTCCCCGCTCAAACCCCCCCCCCCCCACCACCACCACCACCTGTGTCTAAGGCTCTAAAGAATCATTTCAAATCTGGCTGAGATTTTCCTGCACATCCACCCACATCATCTATGTCTGTTGCTCTCGATGTGGGCTCCTCTACGCCGGGAGACAGGACATCAACTTGGGGAGCGGTTCAGGAACATCTGTGGGAAGCATGCACTGAACAACTCCGCTGCCCTGTTGACAACCACTTCAACTCACCATCCTACTCCCCTCCTTTGGACATTCAAGTCCTGGGCCGCCTCCGTCACCAAACCAAACTCAGCCACCAACTGGAGAAAGAACATTTCATCTTCCACCTCGGGACCCTCCAACTACATGCCATCAACATTGACTTCACCAGTTTCCAAATCTCTTCCCCGCCTCCACTTCATCCCAGATCCAACACTCCAACTCAGCACTGCCCTCTTGACCAGTCCTACTTGTCCATCTTTCTTCCCACCTATCCACTCCACCCTCCTCACCAACCTATTACAATTACCTCTCATCTATGTCGATATATTACCTGCCCACCTATTTTCCACTCAGCCCCACCCCCACACTCTTATTAATCTCTCAGCCCCCTTCCTTCTCCACATACCTGATGAGGGCTTATGCTCGAAACATCGACTCTCTAGCTCCTCAGATGCAGCCTGACCTGCTGTGCTTCCCACTGCTGTATCCATTAGGTTCTGCTCTCCCATCCAGCATATTTCCATCAGTTTCCCCAGCATCAACACTGCTCCTTGCTCATTTTAGGAAACACAGTTGAGGGTGAAAATATCTGGTCCTCCTGTGGAACTAATGTCATTTGATGAGGATTGCCACTGCGATGACTTACTAAACTTGTGGGCGGCACGGTGGCACAGTGGTTAGCACTGCTGCCTCACAGCGCCTGTAGACCCGGGTTCAATTCCCGACTCAGGCGACTGACTGTGTGGAGTTTGCACGTTCTCCCCGTGTCTGCGTGGGTTTCCTCCGGGTGCTCCGGTTTCCTCCCACAGTCACAAAGATGTGCGGGTCAGGTGAATTGGCCATGCTAAATTGCCCATAGTGTTAGGTAAGGGGTAAATGTAGGGGTATGGGTGGGTTGCGCTTCGGCGGGTCGGTGTGGACTTGTTGGGCCGAAGGGCCTGTTTCCACACTGTAAGTCTAATCTAAACTAGGTGCTGTTGGGCTTGCCTTCAGTCCTGGTCCTCCTGCATCCACTTTCACCCCAATGACCAACATTCCACCAATGGATGGACACATGAAAATTGCTGACTGAACTCTACTGGAATATAAGGTTTAAAAAAAAGGTTCTTGGGTCTGAGAACAATCAGTGGATGCCAGCATTCACTTTTTAAGTCATTGCTGTTGCTTTTGTATCATTGAGATGGTGAGATGCCAAACGTTCAGTTGCTAGCACAAGTGGCATGATGCACATCACGTTTGACCAACATTTGAACAATCAGACACACTTCTGTACACATTGAGATATGCAGTTATCTGATATCAAGGGCCATGTATCCATCCATGCAGTCAGTTTCAGCATGTGCAGCAACTTGGTGAAGGTGCTTCACTGACTATGTGAGTGACACATTATATCTAAAAGTGTGTCCATTATAAATCTAACATGACATAATGAAATGATTGTCTCTACTTTCAACAGCACCCTTGCAAGGATCACAAATTATGCATTTTTTTTTGCCAGCATTCACTTTTTAAGTCATTGCTGCTGCTTTTGTATCATTGAGATGGTGAGATGCCAAACGTTCAGTTGCTAGCACAAGTGGCATGATGCACATCACGTTTGACCAACATTTGAACCCTAAGCACGTTTACTCTGCATGTATTGTAAATGGATGGTGAAATTATGGTAAATTAAAGGTAGCTGACGTTTACAAAATATACTTCACCTATTTGCCCTTTCAATGTCCTAGCGTCCAATAGACTTGGATCCCATGTTATGCACATCAAACCAAGCTAACTCTACCCACCTTGAGGGTTGTTCAAGCCAATTTCTAGTTGTAGCTGACATTTACTCAGCAGCAAATAATGGCAGGGAATACAACTCTGTGGACACTGTCAACACTATTCTTTGTCTTGCCACGAGCAATTTTTCTGGGTCCAATACAGAATCGGAGGGGGCATGCATTTAAGATGAGGGGGAAAGTTCAAAGGAGATGCGAAGGGCAAGATTATATTTTTGCTGGTAGGAGTGTGGAATCCACTACTAGAGGTGGTAGTGGAGTCAGATACAATAAGGTCATTGAAAAGGTGTTTTGATAAGCACATGAATATACAAGGAATGGAGGGATATAGACCCAGGCAGAAGAGATTAGTTTAGTTTGACGCCATGTTTGGCATAACAGTGCGGACTGAAGGGCTTGTTCCTGTGCTGTACAGTTCTATGTAACCCACAGTAGTCAATCATATTGTTTTATTGAGAAGACGTTATACTGCAGCTTTTGTTTTGCAATTTTCTTCATTAATCATTGAAAGTATGCATTTATATTATTTTACACTTAAAGTATTTTACCTACTAAAATAAACAGTGTTTGCTCGGCTCAGAAGTCTGGGTACCTGTTTAGTCACCACTAAACAGGTACCCAGACTTCTGAGCTGAGCATGTACACCAATATACCATCTGACTAAAAGAGGATACTAATTACTTATTCAGTCTTGCGTTGGCAACTTTTTGAGCCTATTTTTATTTACTGCCCAGTGATTGGATACTTCTCTAGAAGAATTTGCAGAGAGATGCCAGTTCACAGAGAACACAGTTCACAGCTGTCTGTGCAACGCAATGTTACTACTTTGTGACCATTTTCAGGCAATATTTGCTTATAGGATCATTGCACTTAGTCATTTGCTCTTTGCAGTACTTGATCAAGACATTGTAGTTTTACAATACTGCACTCACTGCAAAGTGTCTTGACAGCCACCTCACTTTTTCGTTCAGAGGTTGAAATGCCAGTGTGTCTCATTTTTGACTTCAGAGAAATCTCCAGATTGTCCTTTCTTCACCGTTATTTTGCTGAACATGTATGCAGTGGTCTTAGAAACCTTTCAATGTATTAAATAAGTGACATCTGTGTCCAAATATCTATTCCCAGATTTTCCCTGTGACTAGAGTCATCCTGATTTCTTTTAGATGTACTACCATGAAAGTCCATTTATTCCCATATGGAGACCCACCACATTAAACTTCCTCAGCACCTGTACCCCTTGCTCTCTAAGCCCAACATTTCACCTTGCTTATGCCCCCTCTGCATC
Source organism: Hemiscyllium ocellatum (assembly GCF_020745735.1). Classification (NCBI taxonomy): domain Eukaryota; kingdom Metazoa; phylum Chordata; class Chondrichthyes; order Orectolobiformes; family Hemiscylliidae; genus Hemiscyllium; species Hemiscyllium ocellatum. The sequence continues at coordinate 8,461,109 of NC_083437.1, forward strand.
TCTATCCTCTCCCTCTATGAAGACCATGGTAGTTGTCACTGCTAATAATTTAGTTCCGTAGACCTACCATGCCCTCCAAGGCTGAAATCAGTGGGTGTCAGGGGACAAAGTCCTAGCTGATTGGAGCCATATCTGGCATATTGTGGTTGTGTTTATTGGAACTGAAAAATGTGTTGCTGGAAAAGTGCAGCAGGTCAAGCAGCATCCAAGGAGCAGGAGAATCGACGTTCCGGGCATAAGCCCTTCTGATGAAGAGAGCTTCTTCAAGGAAGGCATCCTTGCAAGACGATTCGCAGTAGGTTAAAATCAACTAGGAGAAAGTGAGGACTGCAGATGCTGGAGATCAGAGCTGAAAAATGTGTTGCGCAGCAGGTCAGGCAGCGTCCAAGGAGCAGGAGAATCGACGTTCCGGGCATAAGCCTCAGAAGGGCTTATGCTCGGAACGTCGATTCACCTGCTCCTTGGATGCTGTCTGACCTGCTGCACTTTTCCAGCAACACATTTTTCAGCTCTGATCTCCAGAATCTGCAGTCCCTATGTTTGTCGGTAGTCAATCGTTTTGGATCTAGGAGATCTCTAAGTGGGTTCCTCATCGTGATGTCCTGGGCCCTGTCATCTTCAAATGCTTCATCGGTGACTTTCCTTCCATAATGGGATTGGGGATGGGGATGTTTACCAATGTTCAGCAGCATTCATGACTGCTTGGATGCTGGGATAGTCTATGTTTGGATACAACAAAACCCTGGAGGCTGACAAATGACAAGTAACATTACCTCCATGTAAGTACCAGGCAGTGGCAAGGTGCTAGGGGGATGTTTAAAAGAGATGTTTGAGGCAAGTCTTTTACACTGTTATGGACTAGGCCAGACCACTCAAAACATTCTTAAGCAGGCAGCCCAGACCATAACTTTGCAATTTGTTTTGGTAAGTGTACAGTGAAAATTATCTGGAGTAAGTTAGCTAGGTTGACTGCCAGGTTTTAAAACAGACAAAAGTTTATTAACAAAATTACACAATGAAACACAAAGAACAGAATAAAGAGCCCCTACAGAACTCAGTCTATCCAGACTAGACTTGATTATGCTATTCCGAATATACACAACAGTCCCAATAAGCAAACCCCATGAAACACAGTAGAAATGAAACAAATGCTTACAGGTTGAAGTTAGAAGAGCAGAAAGAGAATGTGTCTAGCAGCCTGTTTCCACACAGCTGAACTCCTCACTAGTTCTGGACTGAACCTTTCAGCTAGAGAGCTGAACACTCCCTTTCATTATACAGGTCACTTCTAAAACATGACCACTTTGGCTTGAAGTCTCATCTGTTTACATGTAACTCTCAAAGGCCTTTTTTCATATCTGTACCAAATTAGCCATCTTGGAGCCGGAAGGGTTTTATGATCACTCTCTGAAAAATACCGAAAACCCACTATCCTTGAGAAGAGGAACAGCGTTTTAGAAAAAAAGGGACCAGCTTTGTAACAACACAAAGGGTGGTGAATGCCTGGAAAGTGTTACCAGAAGAGTTGGTGGAAGCAGGAGCATTGAAGAAGCAGCTGGATGAATGCAGGAATAAGAAGGCGATAGAGGGACATAGATCCTGTAAGTGATCCCTGGTATGGAAGGGCAAAATGTGTCAGTGCAGGTCTGGAGGACTGAAGGGTCTCACCTTATGCTGTATCCTCCTTTGCTCGAGAAGGACAAGGGCAACAGATATGTGGGAAGACCACCATGTGCAAATTCTCCTCCAAAACACTCACTGTCCTGACTTGGAAACATATTCCTGTTCATTCGCTGATGCTGGCTCAAAATCCTGGAATTCCCTCCCTCAGGGCATTGTAGATCAACATACGGCACGTGGACTGCAGTGGTTCAAGAACATAGCTCACCTCCACCTTCTCAAGGGCATCTAGGGATGGGCAATAAATGCTGACCAGCCAGCGACACCTACACCCCATGAGTGAATGTATAGTTTTTTTTAAAAAAAGGCTTATAAGGCAGCTGGAGCTTTGGATAAGTGCAAGGAGAGCATGGCAGTCTAGCCTTAGGACAATCGAAAGTGATTTTTGACAAAATTGGCTAAAGGATTCAATAACAGATGACTGAAAATGTGCACATTTCTACTTTATTTACTAGACCTGAGTTGTGAAAATACCTGGGTGCTGAAATGTTGTACGGTGATCTTTCCAAAGCACAGTTTTTGTTTGAATGTAACGGGAATTTCCGACAGTAACTTCCTCACTTTTGTCTGTTAAAAACTGCCTTACTTTAGACTTGGCCAACGACTGTGAAGTGTTGAAGTTGAATTGCTTACATGTAACTGCTGGAATTTGGAGCTGGAGTAATTCACCTGCATCTCTTCCTAGCCAGTTTATAAAGTGACCCAGTGTACAGATTATCTCATGATTGCATGTTGTTGCACTTAATTGTTTGTGGGGTTTTTTTGTACTTTAGGCAGATTTTCGGTGCTGACTAGTGATTGTGCATGTGCTTGAAACCTAAACATAGTTGCAATTAGTAATTACTTAACCAGATGGTCAGATATCTTATTTTTGGCAAAAATCCAGGCAGATGACGACATTCAGTTGCACTATGGTCAGGTTACCCACACTGCGATTGTGCTGCACAGTCTAAGTTGAATGTCCAACATTCATTAACATGGGTGTTTTTGAGAGTTGTTATACAATAGGATCAAATTTATTAGAATCATCTTAATGAAGCTGTAATGAATAGTGCTGGAAAAAGCAATCCTGAAGTAGAAAGTGATTCCTTTGAATATTTGTTTTTCCTTAACACCCCATTTTACTACAGAATTGCCAGAGGACCTGTACAACAGACACTTGAAGAGCGCCTCTACCCTCCCCAGGCAGCAGTACCACCAGTCCAGTATACAGTGAGTATGCTAATTTTTAATAAGGATTTTTAATTTATGGAAGTATTTTAATCAGCTGTCCTAAAAACTATGGTGATATGTTGATATTGGAACTAAAGTTTTGAGAAAATACTACCAAGCTAAATACCCCTTAATGCTGACTCCCTCACTGACTTTTATTTTAAATCTGAATTTCCTGTCATGTTGCCAAAGTTTGGCTTGGTGCATTTACTGACAACTATATACACTTAGACTTTTTAAAAATAAAACCAAAAGTAGCACAGTAATTTACATGCTGATCTTGTTTTGTGCCTGAATTTATTCCATGTTCATGAATTTAAATCCATTAAATTAATGTTTGGATAATTCAGAACTTAAATCTTTTTGCTTATTGAAATTCATATTTTGTCAGATTATTGCTGCAAGTACACACATTTTATCAGTGGTGACTAAGTTGCTGAATTTTCTTGGATTAAAGTTCAAAATTGAAATAATAGAATGAGTATATGATGTGGACTGTCACTGTTGTTATAAGTCACTGAACATAATGACTTGTTTTCTTTTGGATTTTTTTGTGACATGCTTTCCTTTTCGGTTACAGTATCAATTAGAAAAAGTTAGCACTTTTATGTAGTGTTCCCAACTCTTTCCCCCAAAGTTGATAATTAATTGAGAAACAAAAAGGGGATTGTGGCATATTTCATGACTCTTAGTGTAACAACTTGGAATGACTGCTGTTGTGTTCATTAATCCTAAATAGATTATTGAAATGTAAATTCCCTCCTCCAATTTGTCCTTTAATCTCTTTTGTTCATTTTTCCAAAAATTTGCAAGTTACAGGGTTGATTGCATTAAGGGATTTTTAAAAATTAATTCACGGGATGTCAGTGTTGCTGGCTAGGCCTTTTTTTGTTGCCTATCCACAATTTCCCAGAGGTCAGTTAAGTGTCTACTATATTGTTGTTGGTCAGGAGTCACCTGTAGGTCAGATCAGGTAAGGATAGTACAGGAAAAAAGACATTTAACACAATGTGCTGCTAGAGTTGTTAAACTAATCTTAATTTCATTCTCTCCCTGTAGCCCTGTAACTTCTGTTTTGAAGGTCATGAAAAAATGTTTTCTCCTATCATCTGTGGCTTTTTTTGCTGGTTATTGTGTATTTGTGACCTCTTATGCAATCCTTCTGTCACTAGAGTTTCTCGTTTGCTTTATCAAAATCGTTAATGATTTCAGGTGTCCAAATAAATCACCTGCTAACTATCTGTGCTGTAGAATGCCCAATCCCAGCTTCTCCATGTGCTCTACATGACTGAAGCACCTCATCCTCGTATGTCGTCTTTGAGAAACTTAGCAGGTGTGGAAAGAGAAAGAGTTATCAATTCAAGTCCATTATAACTACTTCAGAACTATTGAGCTTTTCTAGAATTCTGTTTGTGTGTTTCAGATTTTCAACATTGCAATGTTTGCTATTCTAACTGTAAAACTTTTTACGGTTCTTGTATTCTGTTCCTTGATTAATGAAGTAAAGGATCCTCAGCAATTTTTAGAAACCTTCTAATTTGCTCTGCTATTTTAAATGATTTGTATACGTGAAACTCCATGTCTCCCTGGAATTGGGTGTGCCAACATTTGAACCTATCCTTAATTGCCCTTGAAAAGGTCATGTTGCGTTGCCTTATTGAATTACTGCAGTCCATGTGGTACAAGATCTTGCCCAGGACTTAGTTCTTTCTTCACTGCAGTGAAATCAATTTAGTTACAGGTCAGGATGGTATACATCTCCCCCTTTGACCTAATGATGTGGTGAAGATCATTGATGAAGTATCTGAAAATAATTGCGACTCTCGCAGTAACCTGTGGAACTCTGAGCAGGGAGGCTTGAGTTCCTACCTGCTCCAGAGATGTGTAATAACATTGCTTAACAGATTGATTAAAAATACGTAACCTGTGGAGCTCAAGGGCTCTTGTGAAACAGCCGTAGTGTCCCTACCTCTACGCCAGGGCGCCTGGGTTTCAAGATCCATGTGCTGCAGAAGTATATAATATCTCTGAACAGGTTGATTAGAAAATATCTATACCTGAACCATACCCAGTAGTGGTGGCTGGAGAGCTCAAATAGTTAAAAGTGTGGTGCTAATTAATGCCAAGGTCGTGGGTTCATTTCCCATACTTGGAGAGAGTGAAGACTGCAGGTGCTGGAGTTCAGAGTTGCAGAGTGGGTGCTGGCAAAAACAGCCGGTCAGGCAGCATCCGAGGAGCAGGAGTGTCAATGTTTCAAGCACAGGCCCTTCATCAGGAATGAGGCTTGTGGGCCAAGGGGGCTGAGAGATAAATGGGAGGGGGATGGTGTGAAGATAGCTGGGAGTGCGATAGGTAAATGAAGGTTGGGGTGAAATTGAAAGGTTGGAGACGTGGGTGGAGCAGATTGGTGGGAAGGAAGATGGACAGATTGGACTGTTTAAGGGGGCAGTGCTGACTTGAAAGGTGGGACTGGGATAAGGTAGAGGGGAGGGGAAATGGGGAACACACATCATCTACTGCATCAGTTGCACCTGATGTGGTCTCCTCTACACTGGGGAGACAGGACACCAACTTGCAGATCATTTCAGAGAACATCTGAGAGACCCACACTAACCAACCCCACTGCCCTGTGGCTGAACACTTTAACTCCCCATCCCACTGCTGTAAGGATGTACAGGTCCTAGGCTGCCTCAATCACCAAACTCTAACCACTCGAGGCCTGGAGGAAGAACGTCTCATCTTCTACCTTGGGACCCTTGAACCACACGGGGTCAAATGTGGATTTCACCAGGTTCCCTATTTTCCCTAACCTTAACCCAGTCCCAAACTTCTAACGTGGCACCACCCTCTTGAACAGTCCTACCATCTATTCTACCCCCTCCCCCATCCCCCCCTTACCCTCACCCTCGCCCTCACCCAGGCCCAACCCCATGCCCATTTATTTCTCCGCCCCCTTGGCCCACAAGCCTCCTCCCTGATGAAAGGCTTATGTCCAAAATGTTGACTCTCCTGCTTCTTGGATGCTGCCTGACCGGCTGTGCTTTTCCAGCACTGCACTATTCGACCCCAATTCCCATGCTTGCCATTACTGCCGTCTTCTGCCTCGGGCTTTAATTCTTGGCTCTTTGACAGAGCCTTGTTCCTACATCCTTCTGTAATTGGCTGAAAGCATGCTGTTCCTTGCCTCTATTTGGTGACGTAGGGTATGCAACTAATAGCACAGTAGCTTCACTTCCCTAATTCTAATACTTTTTTTGTCTTTAATTCCTCTTCACCCCACCATTTTTGTTCCTTATCTGTCCTGAATAAGGTGCCCAATCTCATTTTTTAAAAAACTTGCTCCCCATTATCGCCAGAGCAATTTCACCTTCCATATTATTAGTTCACTTCCCCACCAAGACCTTAATTCCAGCTGTTTTGAGATAGTATCATAGAATCCCTATAGTATGGAACAATCCACACCAACTCTTCGAAGAGCAGCCCACCTAGGCCCTCTCATCTCTGTAATCTTACATTTCCCCTGATTAATCCACCTAATATACATACCCTGGACACTGTAGGCAATTTAGTATGGCTTATCCACCTAACCTGCATGTCTTTGGACTGTGGGAGGAAATCTGAACACCCGGGGGACACCCATGCAGATGAGCAGGGAATATGCAAACTCTACACAGACAGTTGCCCAATGGTGGAATTGAACCTGGGTCTCTGGCACTGTGAGGCAGCAATGCAAATCACTGGGCCACTGGGCCCTCCCAACAATCTTGCATTAGGCTCTCCAGCTTCAGAGTTGATTCCAATGCCTAGGATCCATTTAGCGTCTTCCTGAACCCTCTGTGGATTGAGCACCACCTCAGACATGTTATGCATGGCCCACTTCAGAACAGTTTGAGAATCTTGACTTACATCTACAGACGATTTTTTCTTTGTTTTATTTTTCATGAGCGTGCGCATCCCTGGCTTGCCTATTGTGTGTTGCTAATTTATTATTGCCCTTTTATAAGGTATCGGTGAGCCACCTTATTGAACTACTGTAGTCCAGGTTGTCTATAAATGCCACAGTGCTGGAATAGTAAGGAGGTCCCAGAGTTTTGTTCCAATGCCAGTAAAGGACTGGTGATATAGTTCCAAGTCAAGATGATGTTTAGCTTGGAGGGGAACTTGCAGTTGGTTAGTATTCTACGTATCTGTAGTCTTTGTCCTTTTAGGTGGTAAGTTGCCAATCCAGCTGAGTACTTTGTCCTCCTTTTATTTATTCATGGGATGAGGGCAGTGCTGGCTAGATCAGCCTTTATTACCCATCCCTAATTGCCCAGAGGGCAGTTAAGTGTCAGTCACATTGTTGTCTTGAGTTACATGTACACTGGACCAGGTAAGGATAGCAGTTTTTGTTCCTAAAGGACACTAGTAAACCCGATGTGTTTCTCCTGACAATGAGCAATTAGATTCAAACTTGTGTCCTTAGAATATTACCTGGGTCTGTGGATTAACAGTCCAGTGGTTAGGCCTGGACACTAGCTACAACACAGCCCGTATTTGAGACGATTATCTCAGATACATGAGGCTTCCTGGACTTTGCACATTGGTACTTGTTTACCTACGCAAAGATCAATTATGCTATCACAACAGTGAAACTGTAATGCTGCAACTCTTTTTGGAAATTTTGGATTTGTTTATGATGCTGAAGAACTCCTTATTCTGGGTGCGTTCATCTGTTGTCAGCAGTAGTGTTGTAATGCTTCATGTAAAGCATAAGTGGCTGTTTATGCAGTGTTTACATGATGAACTTTGCCTGTTTAGTTTCATTCGTGATTTTCAAATGTGCTGTCAGATTTTTGGCAAATTTTGTCATTGATTCCAAAGGCGAGGTGAGAATGACAACCCTTGACATTAAGGTTGCATTCGTCTGAGTATGGCATTAGTGGGCCCTAGCAAAACAGGAATCAACAGGCATCAGAAGAAAACTCTGCTCATTGGAATTATACCTGGCACATAGGAGAATCATAGAATCCCTACAGTGCAGAAGCATGCCATTCAGCCTATCGAGTCCATACCAACCGTCTGAAGAGCATCCTACCCAGACTCTCACCACCTACCCCTATAACTCTGCATTTCCCATGGCCAGTCTATCTAGCCTGCACGTACGTGGACACTATGGGCAACTTAGCATGGCCAATTCAACTAAGCTGCACATCCTTGGACTTTGGGAGGAAACCCCCACAGACACAGGGAGAATGTGCAAACTCCACATAGGATGGGGTGTGGGATTGAATTAAGGTCCATAGTGCTGAATTCTTTAAAATTCTTTGCTTGGGTTTCTTCTTCTCTAAATGATGTAGAGAATCTTACATCAACTGTAATATTGAGGAAGCATTGTATTGTTGAAAGGACCATCTTTTTATATCATCTTGAGTCTATATTTGTATTGTATGCTGATTAGAATATTTATGTCGCAGCTTGAAGAAGAAAAATTCTTCTTAGTAAAGTAATTAATATTCCACCAACCAGGGAGAAAAATTAAGGCTAATAGATGACCAACTTTGCTTTAGGACTTCATTTACTTTGAGAGAATTCTTAAAACACTCAAACAATGCATTTAAGTGTGCTTGAACTTCAAGCTGATAAAGTCACAGCGCATCCACAGACATTAGATGCAGGCTTCTGATTGACATATTGAGATTTCAATGAAAATGATTTTCACACTTAAAGTAGCAAGAGTTAATAAATGCAGAAGGCAACCTCTACTTAGAAAAAAGACCAGGCATGTTTGGGAAATTCATTGTGGTAACCTTCTTCTAAATCTACTATAACTTAAATAATTTAACTTTATTAAATTTTATAAAGGGGAGCTTAAAATAGCTAGATCAAAAGTATCTATCAAATTTTTAAGAGACTGAGAACAAAATCCAATAGAGAGGAAATTCCAGATCTGTCTCATGTAGATTCTTAGTTCTTTGACTACGTGCAATCTCTTTTTCCTAGATTATTTCATGATCGTCACCCACCTTGTTGTGCGCAAATACTGCCATTCTCATTTGTAGGTTTTGATGTTCGTGGGTAACAGCTTTTTTATTTAGTACCATTGATTAAAGCAAACTATCTGAAACCATTACAGTTTAGTTATTTAAGTAGCAATCCTTGGGATATCAATTTGGTTTAGTTTTTTTATCCCTGAAAAGATTGTGCTATTAAGGGCGATAGTTCACTGCAGTACTGAAGGAATGCTGGAAATCGTGTTTGGATGACACACCTATTTTCCAAAGCAACGTAGGAAATAAGAACGGGTGAATGTTTCCTCTGGGTGCTCTGATTTCCTTCCGCAGTTCAAAAATATGTAGGTTAGCTGAATTGGTCATGCGAAATTGCCCTGTAGTTTCTAGGGAGGTGCAGGCTAGGTGGATTATCCATGGTAAATATGGGGTTACGGGTACAGGACGGGTGTCTGGTTGGGATGTTCTTCAGAGGGCTGGTGTAGACTTGATGGGACAAATGCCCTCTTTCTGTAGGGATTCTCTGATTCTCTTCAATTATTTTGTGACTGTGTCCTGGTTCTAGACAAACTTGCCAGGGAAAACATTCTATCAGAATGCAGCCTGTAATAATGTTATAAGTTTCAATTGCATCACACTTTGTTCTTCAAACTTCGAGAGGATGCAAACCCAATTTCCTTGGTCTCTTGTAAACCAATCCCACCATTCCTGTTTTGGTGGTTCATTTGTGTACAACTGGCCCGGTAGCACTATTGGGCATGAACTTGGAGTTCTGGCATTTTCGTTCCTATTTATTTTTTTAAAAATTAAAAATTAACTTTGTGGAATATTGCATTGCATAAATTGTTTCTGCACTGCTAAAATATCAGTGATAGCACTTAGTCAGCTTCAGTTACTGTGTAATTAGAAGGTCTCTCTGATGCATTTCACGATATGAAGAAATCACGATTAACCAAGAGGCTATTCCTGCTTTAAATAGGAGGTGCCTGGATGATTATCTTTACTGGATACACTCTGTAATTTTCCCAACAGCTTTTTGTTATGGTGAGACATTTCCATCTTCAAATTGTGTGGTCCTCAGTTTTGTATGAATTAAACCACATCTTAACATATGAACAAACTGTAATGTTTGTCAGTAAATTTGCTGTGCAGCAAATTGGATCTGTTGGTAATTCATAAGAGTCAGGATTAACAATATCGCTGACATGTAGTTTAACAAAGTGCATCCATCATTTTGTTTTTCAAGGATGATGCAGATTTGACTCTGGTGTTACCAGAATTCTAGAGAGATTCCACCTTGCAATTCATGTGTGCAGGGAATATTGTGATATGTGCAGTTCTGGAATCCACATTACAGCAGGGACATGATTGCACTAGAAAAGGTGCAAGGGAATTTACTAGCACATTGCCTGGGTTGAAAAGTTTGTTCTGAAGAGAGATTGGCCAGACTGGGTGTTCTCATTAGAGCAGAGGAGATTAAAAATGGACATGATTCAGATGTATAAAATTGAGAAGAACTTGGACAATGCAGACACAAAAACATTTTTTGCTTGATGGGGAGATGAATGACTAGGGGGCATAGATTTAATTTAAGGGGCAGAAGGATTAGAGATGACGTAAGGTAGTGAGAACCTGGAGCTAACTGCCTGTAAGGCTGGAAGAGGCAGAAATTCTTATAACATTTAAGAATTACTTAGAAGTGCATTTAATATGCCAAGGCACACAAGGCCATAGGCCAAATCTTGGGAAAATGGGATTAGGATAGTTGTTTTTGACCAGCACGGGCAGGATATGCTAAAGGGTATTTTTTTAATGCAGTAACCCTTCAGTTATGACATTAATTGAGGTGTAGCTATTCATGATGAAGGGCTTATGCCCGAAATGTCGATTCTTGGCTGCTACCTGACCTGCTGTGCTTTTCCAGCACCACACTCAAGATGAATGTAACTATTTTATCCAGGAAAATCGATCCTTTACATATAGTGAACTAATTTTTTTGGCAGGAAAGCTCATTCAGTAATTCATGCTTTTCAGTGACCAATACAAGAAAACGAATTACTTTTGGCAATCTAGATTTTTCAATCGATGAGGCAGAATTGCGGGTTAAGGATGATTAATAGAAGCATTGCAGGAGTTGCCCTCTGTATCTGCTCCCAGAATGAGAGATTCCACTCCAGGATATTTCAGATCTCTTCCTACTTCAAAGACTGTAAGTTCCCCTCCCTCATGATCAACAATGCCCTTAACTGCATCTCCTCCATTTCTCACACCTCTGCCCTCAACTCATCCCTCTCCCCACCCTTACAACCTATTATCCTTTGCCATTTCTGCCACCTGCTGTCTGACCCCATCATCAAAAAAGATATTTCCTTCCTCACCCCTATCTGCTGTCTGCAGGGACTCTTTCCTCTGTGACTCCCGTGTCGGTCCACACTTCCCACTGACCTCTCCTCCACACCTAGCACCTATCCCTGTGGCTGCAACACCTACCCCACACCTCCCCTCTTACCTCCATCCAAGGCCCCAAAGAATCATTCCAAGTCCGGCATAGATTCATTTCTTTGAACCTTGTTTATTGCATCCGCTGCTCCTGATGTGGTCTCCTCTACATTGGTGAGACCAAGCGCAAATGTAGGGACCAGTTCAGGGAACATCTATTGTCCATATGCTCCAATCAACTTCACCTTCTAATTGCCAGCTATTTCAATGCCCCCGTCCCGCCTGCCTGCTGATGACATGACCATCCTGGGCTGCCTCCACTGTCAATATAAGGCAACACACAAACTGGGGGAAGAACACCTCATCTTCCATCTCTGGAGCTTATAACCATGCGGCCTTAACAGAATCCACCAACTTCCAACTCTCCCTACCCCTTCCACCTCTTCCCAGGTCCAGCACTTCATCTCCGCCCCATCCCTTAACATGACCTAATCTGTCCATCTTCCTTCGCACCTATATGTTCCACCTTTGCCATTGACCAGTCACAATCACCACCTGCCTGCATCCACTTATTGCCATGCCAGCTATCTTTTCCCCCAATCCCACACCCCTCCGTCTATTTATTTCTCAGCCACCATCCTCCTCCCCACTCCTGATGAAAGGTCCCAACCTGAAATGTTGACTCTCCTGCTCCTCTGAAGCTGCTTGACCTGTTGTGCTTTTCCAAGCTGCACACTTTCAACTTTGTCTTGCTTTGAGCCAATCTTTCTTCCTTGGAATTAAAACCCATCACCACAAGTCACTTCTGGCAGAAATGGGTCTGCCCAACTGCATAATCAGAGGCACTGGCTTCTCTACTGAGAAAGAAAATTTGTGTTAGACCAATTTAAATATATAAAATTGTTGTTTGAGTTAATTTTCTAAACTTTATGATGGTGCAAATCTTTGTTTTACAATTGTTCAATTCGATGCAGGAACCAAACTGGCTTAAAATTATTTTCAAAACGTTCATTTTTGTTTTTGTCTTTGTTGCTGTATGTCTGATAAGTTGAATTTATGGAATTCTTCGGTTGGTATACTCTAATTCTCTTGCTATTTTGATATTATTTACCCGTTCTACTGTGACTTTTGTTTTTGACTTAAATTTGAGACAAATATGTATGAGTGTAAGGTAGAAATTTTAATGCCGTACATAACCAGTTTCAGTGGACCTGCTGATGAAATATTCACGGTAAGTCCAATTGTATATTCTATAAGCCAGGAATGTTATACATTATATTACATATTTAGTTTTCTGCTGAAGAAAATAATGTTAAACTTATATTGACCTTAATGGATCTATTATGACACGCCTCTGTAGCCATCACATGATGCCGGACTTGAGAACCTGAACCTACTGACCCAGGGGCGCTGCTGCTGCGCCACAAAACCTCTTGATTTCTTAATTAGGGTCTCAAAATCTAATTAGTGTTAAATGAACGCATGTGTGGTCAGTGTCATTGTTCTGCTTGTGATTCAGAGCCCTGACTTTAACTGTAATTGAAAAGGTAGTACTGTACTGATAGTTGGATATTGTAGCACTTGAGTGAAGATGCATTGAATTATTGGAGGACTTTTGAATATTCAGACGACTGCTATTCTTAAGCTTTTGAATGTGACATGGCAGGACATTAAATTCTGATAGATGGAGACTTGCATACTGGTCATTTTTTTTTAACCAGCCGTTCAGCTGTGGTTTATACTGACAGTTGGATGGGCAGCATATCATTTTATAAAAACAGGATATTTTAAAATAAATTGTAATTGCACAAGGCATTATTTTTCAAAATTAAGTAACTGTAAGACTTAAACATTTGGTGAAATTTGAAAGTCATGTTTGTGGTTAAATTTGGTTACAGGTTAAAACCATCCAATGTGAAGTCATTGGCTGTTTTGCACAAAAATCATTGCTTTTCACCTGTTTATAATTTACATGCTGACATATTATTTTTGATATATTAATTACTGTGATCGTATTGAGAAAATCTTTTATCTTGTTAATAAATCATTCGTTATATTTTGGAGGAATTATGAAGGACACTGCCTTATTTTCTAAGAGCTGTTTTAATTGCTGATATTGGCAAGCAGGATTGATAATTTTGTGGTTCTAACACCAACAGTTGGCCAGTGTTTGAAGCAGAGCAGCTGCCTACTGATAGCATTTTCAGTATGGATGGATTCAGCTTCGACTGCAGCTGTGTGTTCCTACCCATCTGTAACTGGACCCAGTTTCTAACAAGCTGTCTGTGGTATATTGGATTTTATACAATAGACTCACTATTGTATGTGCCACTCCAGTGAAACCAGATGGGGTAGTACTGTGGCCTTCCTCTCGAAGGAGGAAGTTCCATTTTATAAAAAGAACTGATTCAAATTGAATGTTGTAACGGCTAGATGGGTAGATGTCCTTTTTGTTGAGACAGACACTATGCCGGTTGTTGAACAGGTTTGGGTTATCTTGAAGGTGAAGTTTGTCAAACCTAGATGATGAATGTGAAAGAAGTGCATTTTTAAATTTTGTATGTTTATTTTCTGTTTTCCTGAATGACTTTGCTCTTGGCACTGTTCCATGATATCAGATGCCCTTTTGTAGTTTTATGATCAGGCAATGTGCCCAGGAGATGCAAAAGCTAAGCTGAGCCCTCTTTTTATCTGAAATTCATAAATGCCCAAATTTCAGGAAACGTAACTGCATTGCAGTCACTATGACAGACAGCTTGATATTCTCCTGCTGTCTACCTACTCCAGGCTACTGAACCCAATAGCAACACTCAATTGCAACTTAACTGAAATCAGGAGCTTTAACTTTGATCTAAATTTGAACTGGGAGGATTTTTTTTGTCTCTGTGGCTTAAAATTGTAGAACAGTTGCTAGCCAACAAAGTGCTTCAGAGAGTGAGAAATGTGGTTTCCAGCAATTCCTTCAATTAGTTAAAAATCCTAGTTGGATATTCTGTGTTCCCCATTCATTTATAACTTCTGTGACATTAAAAATAAATCTTTGTGTTTAGTTACCAGAAAATACAAGGAAAACATGAATGCTGAAAATACAGCATCAGTTCACTAAGCATTGCAAGTGACATTTTGTCTTGCATGCTTGGAAGTATTGAGCAAATTTCTCTTGTTTCTATTTGTCCTCTAAGGCCATAAGTTGTGGTTGGAGGGTGCTGTTGAAAAAAACCTTGATCAGTTGTTGCAGTGCAGCTTGTATGAAGTCTGCATTACAAATTAAAATGCACCAGTGGAGAAGAGAGTTAATTTTTAAAGTTTGCGAATGGTATACCATTCAAACGGGCTTTGTCTTGGATTGAGCTTCTTGAGTCCTGTTAGAGCGATATTATCCAGCCATGTATACATTTGTCTTGTGAAAAGTGCAAAGGCTTTGGGGCTCGTGAGATAAATTAATCGCAGTAGGATATCTACTTTCAGATTTGCGGTTGTTGCCACAAATATGCCAATTTAAGTTTCTAGACAGCAGTGTTTTTCTGTGTCATTAATATGTTTGCGATTCCTATAGCTTTAACCACTTGCATATGTCTTATGGAGCTGTTGAAATCTTGGCCATGAAGAGTTGTATCACATGGGTTTATGTACATACATATATCTAACACTGCAAAATGCAGAAAAAACAAGCATGTTTTCAATTCCTATATGAGTAAATAAGTATCATGTCTCGTGTTGATGGTGCAACTTCCGGAACACTACTTAAGTAGCCGGTGCATCTTCATTTCGTGATTTTAGCATCACACAATCGGATGATATTTAATATTCAAGATCATATTGTTTCTTGTCAATTTTCTGTTTGCTGAAGTGACTGTCTCGCTTGGTTTCTCCTTTAAAATCAGGGAAGGATATTGAGTTTGTGGAAATTTATCGTAAATTTGTCTATTCATCTACATATTCAGTCATTTCAATGTTTTTAAAAATTTCAGCCTATATTTATGCATTATTTGAATTAAAGTAGGGGGGGTTAATCTTATTTTGTATATAGTCTGTGCAATTCTGATTTTAAAGTATGAAATGAATATAGCATAGTAAATAAAGTGATAGTAAAGCAGAATCTTCAGTGATCCCTTGTTCACTGCAAAGCGTTATTAATTTTTGATAATAAATTTAATGGTGCTTTTTTGATATGGACTATTTGTTTCTACACACATCATGCTAAAGAGACTTGTTGCTGAAGCTTTTTGTCAAGTCAAAAGCAAGAATGCCAAATTTCAGGTAATTGCAGCAATTGTATACTAGAAATAAAGATGCCGATTGGTTGGCAAGTAGTCTCTGACCAAGGTATCACAGTGGAGAAAGTGAAGAGAACTCCCCAGGTTCCTTAGTAATTCAGAACAAGTGCAAGACTAGAATATATTTGGTTGCAGAGAATGTGACTCTGCCTATGAATGTGTGTCACTTGCACCAAATGTGAAAGGCATGTTATAAGCCCGAATATTTATCTTGGATCGGTTGCTAGCTAATATTGCATTTAAGATTGCTCAGCAAGTGCTATGTGATGATGGTAACAACAGATCTAATGATAGACTTTGGGTTTTGCAAGTGTGGGCTGGTTGAGTGCAATCTGAAGTCTGCTTACAATGAATGAACTTGCAAAGAAAACTGCTGTTTGTTTTGATCAACATCACTATGATGTATACCCTGTATATCTAGTATCTTACAGATGCATGAAATGAATGTAAAATGTTTTGCAAATGTGCAGTACGTAGGGCATCGTTTTGGACTGATAACACATTGTTAGTTAAAAAGTACTTGCCACCATTCATAACAGAGTGAAATTGTTAAATTAAATGAATATTCAGATTTTTAAGATGTTTTACCCTCCTGGATAATCTGAAGTCGTGGGGACTCCTCATGTCCAAAAGTAGCAGCTTTTGCTTCATTTATGAGTTTGTATGGAAGGAGATAGTAATACTCTAAAATGATTGAATTCCATATTGACTCCTGAAGGCTGTAAAATGAGCTGAAGTGACAGTGCCAGTCCTTGACATCATGGCTACATTTGACCAAGGAGCCTGCACAAAACTGAAATCGGTTGGTATTGAGAGCCAACTTCTCTGCTGGTTGGAGTAATACCTGGCACATAGGAAGATCATTGTGATTGTTGGAGGGCAGTCATCACAGATCCAGGACATCTCTGCAGGAGTTCCCAAGGGTAGTGTTCCAGATCCAACCACTGTCAGTTGCTTCATCAATTACTTCTGACTTTATGAGGGAGGGAAGGTAAGGATGTTTGCTGATGATTGCACAATGTGCAGCACCATTCGTAATTCCTCAGATACTGAGGCAGTCCACGTTCAAATGCAGCAAGATGTGGACAATATCCAGGCTTGGACTGGTAAATAGCATGTGAGATTCATGCCATACAAATGCTAAGCAATGATTATCCCCAACAAGACAATCTAATCACTACCTCTTTACATACAATGATGTTGTCATCACTGAATCCCCGAGTACCAACATCCTGGGGGTTACTTTTACGAGAAACTTAACTAGACTTGCCACATAAACACAGTGGCTAACAAGCTAGGTATACGGCAGCAAGTAACTAACCTCCTGACTCCTCAAAGCCTGTCCACCATCTTCAAACACAAGTCAGAAGTGGGATAGAATACTCCTCACTTGCCTGGTTGGGTGCAACTCCAGTAACACGCAAGAAGCTTGATACCATCCTGGACAAAGTACACTTGATAGTCACCGCAACCACTCCCTACCCTACTGACACTCAGCAGCAGTGTGTACTATTTACACGGTGCACTGTGGAAACTCACCAAAGATCCTTAGAAGCACCTTCTAAATCCATGATCGTTTCTGTTTAGACAGACAAAGGCAGGAGATACATGGGAAGAATGCAAGTTCCTCCAAACCGCTCACCATCCTGACTTTGAAATATAGAGTCGTAGAGTTGTACAGCACGGTAACAGACCCTTCAGTCCAATTAGTTCGTACCACCAGATATCCTAAATTAATCTAGTCCCACTTGCCAGTATTTGCCCATATCTCTTACCCCTTCCGATTCATGTTGCCATTGCTTCACTGTTTGATTTAGATTAGATTCCCCACAGTGTGGAAACAGGCCCTTCGGCCCAATCAGTCCACATCGTCCCTCCAAAGAGCAACCCACTCAGACCAGTTCCCCTTGACTAATGCACCTAACACTATGGACAATTTAGCATGACCAATTCACCTAATCTGCACATATTTAGACTGTGGAAGGAAACTGGAGCACCCGGAGAAAACCCACGCAGACACGGAGAATGTGCAAACTCCACACAGACGGTTGCCCGAGTCTGGAATTGAACCCAGGTCTCTGGCGCTGTGGGGCAGCAGTGCTAACCACTGAGCTACCGTGCCACCTGCTAGATGAGTCAAAAATCTTAGAATTCTGTCCCTAAGGACATTGTTGGTCAACCTACAGCTCATGGACTGGAATGGTTTAAGAAGGCAGCTCGCCACCACCCTTTCAATAGCACCTAGGGCAATAAGTACTTGTCAGCTAGCAATGTCTATGTCCCATAAGTGAATTAAAAAATGAATTCAGTTTTGTTGACATCTACATCCAAATAGATACACAACCAAAGGATATCCTCCAGATCAATGCCCATTGACATTTTTGTTGTTTTCCCTACATTTAAAAAACGTAGGAAGCCTTGCCCCCATCCTGTGAATTCTTCCAATAAGTGGAAAAATTTGCAGTCTTCAATCTATAGAAATACATAAAGATTCCTTTCTACATATCAGCATACTACGTCCTACATTTAGTTCAGCTTTGAAAAGGAGTAGTTTACTCTTTATAAATAGAAGCAACGTATGCCAGATGTTGGAGGTCTGAAATAAAAACAAAATGCTGGAGAAACTCAGCCAATTACGCAGAACTATGGAGAGCAAAACAGAGTTGATGGCAGATCCGATATAACTCCTCTTCAGAACTGAGCATGCTGGAAAATGATGGTTCTCATACTCATGATGGGTTGGGGAAGGAGTGCATGGAGATAGAGAGGGAGATAGGAAAGCCCAGAGTGAAAGTTAAAAGGAATGCTAATGGTAGTTGATGAGGCATATAAATACAAACTAGGTAGGAATAGCAGGTGTGAATAGTAAAAAGTTTAGTATTGCTGAGAGCAAACTTATGTAAACAAAACCCTGGGGTGTGTAATCAAAGTGGAGCAGACTAAGTTGCTGAGCTGAATGTGGAATCCTTAGAAGAAGCAGGGTTTGAGGATGAAGAGTCAGGGTAACTGTTGCAACGCAGAGGTTGATCACCCTCTAAGAGCTAAAACTGAAACACCCAAGTAGGAGCACCTCCCCCTATAATCTGTAAAAGGAGTGCGAAAAGTGTTGTAACCTGCTTGTCAGCAACTTCTGGTGGTTAAATAAAATAAATCCCTGACACTCGCTCTAAAATCAATAATTAAGAATTTAATCATCTAACTCTAACAGTGAACAAATTAACTGAACTATTAAATCCCTTCTAACTATTAACTATTCCCAAATACAGCAAGATTTGAATAGTGTGCTGTTCCAACTAATACAAGTCCCATTCTCACACAAAAACAGAATTTACTCTTTCGAAATTACAGCTGGAATGGTCAGTGTCTTCTCCATCGATTCTTCTGTCAGGAATGCCTTCTCTTTTGTTGGTAATAGATGACTATAAGACCCAGTGATTTTCTTTCTCACTCTCACTCTCACTCTCACTCTCACTCTCACTCTCACTCTCACTCTCACTCTCACTAGCTGCTGGCTCTGGCAGATGGCAGTTAACATTAGGGTCTTTATTCATCTGCCCTCTTCCTTTGAACCCATGATGACGCGTCAATATTTCTTACAATAGAATTGGTCCTATGTTGTCAAAACTATCAGGTTTAAATTTAATAGGGTTTTGGTATTTAAGTGATTGAATTGATTGGCTAAATTAAAAGACCTGTTGTCTTGGTAAAAACCGCTGTTTCGTCTGCTAATTGTATGGCCTTTCGATACAAATGTTTGTTTGGTCTCTCTGTGTACTGGCATCTTCTTTACACACAGAAAATGCAACATCTTTTAAAGGGACCACACAATACTTTCTCCGTATCATTTTACCAATTTATAGACACTAAATTCAAACTTGCTGCCTTCCAATCTGCATTTACTCCACCCAATTTTGCAACGTAACTGAGAGTGTTGTTAAGGACTCCATTCCATTCTCCCAATTTCTCTGGTTCATCTGTTCTGATCATGCCTTCTTCTACAGAAATGTCCAGCATTTTCCTCAACCAGGGATTCCCCACCACCGTGGTTTTGCTTTCTTACTTGTGGGCTGTGGGCGTTGCTGGCTGGTCAGCATTTTATTGCCTATCCCTAGTTGCTTTGAGAAGGTGGTAGTGAGCTGCATTCTGACTTTAGGGTAGAGGGAAGGCCATTGATGAAGTAGCTAACGATAGGGCCTAGGATGCTACCCTGAGGAACTCCAGCGGAGATGTCCTTGAGCTTAGATGCGCATTTTTGGACTGTGGAAGGAAACCGGAGCACCCAGAGGAAACCCACGCAGACACTGGGAGAATGTGCAAACTCCACACAGTCAGTTGCCCGAGGCTGGAATTGAACCCGGGTCCCTGGCGCTGTGAGGCAGCAGTGCTAACCACTGAGCTACCGTGCTGCCCGCTAGATGAGTCAAAATCTTAGAATTCTGTCCCAAAGGACATTGTTGGTCAACCTACAGCTCATAGACTGGAGTGGTTTAAGAAGGCAGCTCGCCACCACCCTTTCAATGGCACCTAGGGCAATAAATACTGGTCAGCTAGCAATGTCTATGTCCTATACGTGAATTAAAAAATACATTCAGTTTTGTTGACAACTACATCCAAATAGATAAGCAACCAAAGAATATCCTCCAGATCAAGGACGTCCAGCAATCTCAACTATCATCCTACCTGCCAGGTATGACTTCAACCAGTGAACAGTTTGCTCTTGATACCAATTTTGGAATGACTGAGTTTATAATAAATGCATGGCTGAGGAACTGGTGTATGGAAGAAGGATTCACGTTTTGGATCATTGGAATCTCTTTCAGGGTAAAAGTGACCTGTACAAGAAGGACGGATTGCACCTAAATTGGAAGGGGACTAATATACTGGCAGGGAAATTTGCTAGAGCTGCTCGGGTGGGTTGAAACAAGTAAGGGAGGAGGGGTGAAGGGGGGACCCAGGGAGATAGTCAGGAAAGAGATCAATCTGAGAATGGTACAGTTGAGAACAGAAGCAAGTCAAACAGTCAAACAGTCAGGCAAGGCAGGGGCAAGGTAAGATTAATAAATTTAACTGCATTTATTTCAATGCAAGGGGCCTAACAGGGAAGGCAGATGAACTCAGGGCATGGTTAGAAACATGGCACTGGGGTATCATAGTAATTACAGAAATATGGCTCAGGGATGGACAGGACTGGCAGCTTAATGTTCAATGATACAAATGCTACAGGAAGGATAGAAAGGAAGTCAAAAGAGGAGGGGAAGTGGCATTTTTGAAAAGGGATAGCATTATAGCTGTGCCTGAAATTCTTCCAGGGAAGTTATTTGGGTGAAACTGAGAAATAAGAAAGGGATGATCACCTTATTGGGATTGTATTATAGACCCCCGTAATAGTCAGAGGGAAATTGAGAAACAAACTTGTAAGGAGGTCTCAACTATCTGTAAGAAAAATAGGGTGGTTATGGTAGAGGACTTTAACTTTCCAAACATCGACTGGGACTGCCATAGTGTTAAAGGTTTAGATGGAGAGCAATTTGTTAAGTGCTTACAAGACAATTTTCTGATGCAGTATATGGATGTACCCAGAAAAGGTGCAAAGCGTGACCTACTCTTGGGAAATAAGGCAGGGCAGGTGACTGAGGTGTCAGTGGGGGAGCACTTTGGGGCCAACGGCCATAATTCTTTTAGATTTAAAATAGTGATGGAAACACAGAGACCAGATCTAAAAGTTGAAGTTTTAAATTGGAGAAAGGCCAATTTTGACGGTATTAGGCAAGAACCTTTGAAAGCTGATTGGGGGCAGATGTTCGCAGGTAAAGGGACGACTGGAAAATGGGAACCCTTCAGAAATGAGATAACGAGAATCCAGAGAAAGTATATTCCTGTCAGGGTGAAAGGAAAGGTGTAGGGAATACTGGATGACTAAAGAAATTGAGGGTTTGGTTAAGAAAAAGAAAGACACATATGTCAAGTATAGACAGGATAGATCGAGTGAATCCTTAGAAGAATATAAAGGAAGTAGGAGTATACTTAAGAGGGAAATCAGGAGGGCAAAAAGAGGACATGAGTTAGCTTTGGCAAATAGAATTAAGGAGAATCCAAAGAGTTTTACAAATCTATTCAGGACAAAAG
This sequence comes from Hemiscyllium ocellatum, assembly GCF_020745735.1. Lineage (NCBI taxonomy): Eukaryota > Metazoa > Chordata > Chondrichthyes > Orectolobiformes > Hemiscylliidae > Hemiscyllium > Hemiscyllium ocellatum. Next base: position 8,482,833 of record NC_083437.1, read on the forward strand.
GGTAACTAAGAAGAGAATAGGGCCCTTCAAAGATCAGCAAGGCAGTCTTTGTGTGGAGCTGCAGAAAATGGGGGAGATACTAAATAAGTATTTTGCATCATTATTTACTATGGAAAAGGATATGAAAGATATTGACTGTCGGGAAATAGATCGTGACATCTTGCAAAATATCCAGATTACAGAGGAGGAAGTGCTGGATGTCTTGAAACAGTTAAAGGTGGATAAATCCCCAGGACCTGATCAGGTGTACCCGAGAACTCTGTGGGAAGCTAGAGAGGTGATTGCTGGGCCTCTTGCTGAGATACTTGTATCATCGATAGTCACAGGTGAGGCGCCGGAAGACTGGAGGTTGGCTAACGTGGTGCCTCTGTTTAAGAAGGGTGGTAAGGACAAACCAGGGAACTATAGACCAGTGAGCCTGACATCAGTGGTGGGTAAGTTGTTGGAGGGAATCTTGAGGGACAGGATGCACATGTATTTGGAAAGGCAAGGACTGATTAGGGATAGTCAATGTGGTTTTGTGCGTGGGAAATCATGTCTGACAAACTTGATTGAGTTTTTGAAGAAGTAACAAAGAGGATTGATGAGGGCAGAGCAGTAGATGTGATCTGTATGGACTTGAGTAAGGCGTTCGACAAGGTTCCCCATGGAGACTGATTAACAAGGTTAGGTCTCATGGAATACAGGGAGAATTAGTCATTTGGATACAGAACTGGCTCAAAGGTAGAATACAGAGGATGGTGGTGGAGGGTTGTTTTTCAGACTGCAGGCCTGTGACCAGTGGGAGTGCCACAAGGATTGGTGCTGGGCACTCTACTTTTTATCATTTACATAAATGATTTGGATGCGAGCATAAGAGGTACAGTTAGTAAGTTTGCAGATGACATCAAAATTGGAGGTGTAGTGGGCAGCGAAGAGGGTTACCTCAGATTACAACAGGATCTGGACCAGATGGGCCAAATGGGCTGAGAAGTGGCAGATGGAGTTTAATTCAGATAAATGCGAGATGCTGCATTTTGGGAAAACAAATCTTAGCAGGATGTATACACTTAATGGTAAGGTCCTCGGGAGTGTTGCTGAATAAAGAGACCTTGGAGTGCAGGATCATAGCTCCTTGAAAGTGGAGTCACAGATAGATAGGATAGTGAAGAAGGCATTTGGTCTGCTTTCCTATATTGGTCAGAGTATTGAGTACAGGAGTTGGGAGGTCATGTTGCGGCTGTACAGGACATTGGTCCGGCCAGTGTTGGAATATTGCGTGCAATTCTGGTCTCCTTCCTATCGGAAAAATGTTGTAAAATTTTAAAGGGTTCAGAAAAGATTTACAAGGATATTGCCAGGATTGGAGGATTTGAGCTGTAGAGAGAGGCTGAACAGGCTGGGGCTGTTTTCTTTGGAGTGCCGGAGGCTGAGTGGTGACCTTATAGAGGTTTACAAAATTATGAGGGGCATGGATAGGGTAAATAGGCAAAGTCTTTTCCCTGGGGTCAGGGAGTCCAGAACTGGAGGGCATAGGTTTAGGATGAGAGGGGAAACATATTAAAGAGGCAACCTTTTCACGCAGAGGGTGGTACGGGTATGCCATGAGCTGCCAGAGGAAATGATGGAGGCTGGTACAATTGCAACATTTAAGAGGCATTTGGATGGGTATATGAATAGAAGGGTTTGGAGGGATATGGGCTGGGTGCTGGCAGGTGGGACTAGATTGGATTGGGGTATCTGGTCAGTATGGACGGGTTGGACTGAAGGGTCCGTTTCCATGCTGTACATCTCTATGTCTATGTCTCTAACAGCATCAGAAAATAGTGGCACATTGCAAATGTTGGCATCTTCCTTCAACAGATTTGTAAATAAGCTTGCCATGAGCACAGATCCAATGAATAAGCATTGCTCATTGCCATTGAAAGGTAAAGGGATCCTTTATTGTGCATGTAGAAAATTATCTTCACTGTCTGTAATAATTCACTCGGATTGCTTGCCATTTGGTCAATTCACACTGCAGAATCAGTTATTGATAAGATGGGCGTAATGGGGCAGCTCATATTTATGTGGATGTGATGAGCTGTGAGAACAAATCTTATCATGTATGTCTCGAGGCAACTTATTACTCTTAGTTTAACAAATATTTTTAGAGGTTGCTTTTGAGAAAGGCTGTGCAGTCATGCTTAGCAAAAGCTTCAATCGCAAATGAATTTGGAACAGTCAAGAAACCTCATTTTGTCAACATTACTTGCTTTTTTTTTGGATTACTCTGGTACTTTTGTTAGACTGCAAATATTGGTATCTTGGTTGATCCAGAGGTCTTAGGATGCCACTAGCCTGTATCATCAACAAACTTCAATATATTAGATTAGCTTACTTAGTGTGGAAACAGGCCCTTCGGCCCAACAAGTCCACACCGACCGCCGAAGCGGAACCCACCCAGACCCATTTCCCTACATTTACCCCTTCACCTAACACTGCGGGCAATTTAGCATGGCCACATCACCTAACCTGCACATTTTTGGACTGTGGGAGGAAACCGGAGCACCCGGAGGAAACCCACGCATACACGGGGACAATATGCAAACTCCACACAGTCAGTTGCCTGAGGCGGGAATCGAACCTGGGTCTCTGGTGCTGAGGCATCAGTGCTAACCACTGTGCCACCATGCTGCCCTTATTGATCTCTTTAATTATTTAGTTAATGTAGATTGTAAATAGCTGAGTCCCTAATATTGAACCTTGCACTGCTCCTCAAATTGATCTGCCAGCCTGAAAACACCATATTTATTCCTGCTATCTGCCTTTTGTCCGTCAACCAATCCTCCATTCACACTTAGTTACCAAGACTCAAACATTTTGTGTGGCAACTTATCAAACAAATTTTTAAAATCTAAGCATATCTCATACGTGTTTATTTATCATAATACCTTTCAGTCTATGTTCCTCCCCCCAAATGTAGGTGCATCTTCAAAAAATGCATTTGTCAAAAGTTATTTGTCTTGACTAAATTTTCATTTTCTAAGCACTGACGACTTCCTTGCATATAGATTCTAGCACTTTGCTGATGGTGATGTAAGAGTGGTTGTACTGGAGTTTTTTTCTCTCTGTCCCCTTCTCTCGCTGTATCCACTTGCTCTACATCCATCTTCTTTTAGAACCTGAGGATACATTCTGTCAGGTCCTCAGGATTTATCAGGTTTGTATTCCTTAAGTTTGTCCCATAACTTTTCCTTGCAAATGTTTGTCCTCAAGTTCCCCACTCTTGCCTTTTTCTGGTTTGTATTTTATGTAATTCACTCTGAAGTAGTACAGAATAGTTGCTTAGATTTCCTCCTTCCCATTAGGATTTGTCCTCTCCCTGTAAGGGCCAGTGTTTATTTTAACATAAGCCTCTTCCTTTTTATGTATTTGTAACATCTTAAAATCCCTTTTAATATTCTTGTCATGGCTATTGGCACAATTTTTCCCTTTTATCAACATTTCCATCACCTGATTTCAAAAATACTGTAAATAGTCAGGCTTGCTGCTTCTCCTTGCGAGATTAGTTACTTTGTTCAATTTAATGTAATGCCAACTTCCACTGTAAGATACAAATGGATCTTTCATTGCAGTTTTGTTTTCTAATCAAATGAATCTTTCTGAACAATCTGTTTTGTTTCTTGAAACACTTACAGGTGTCTATCTCCATGTCATTTAGTCTACTTATTCTGTTGATCATAGCAACATTAATGTTATAGGTAATTAACCTTGCATGGATAGGGCAAAGAGGCTGATCCTGAATCCACCCAAGTTGAAAAATGCCCTGACGTTGGCATCAATTTAATCCACATTGGCCTTCCAGTCAACTAGGCCAGCCATCTCCTATGAAACAGTTATTGTTTGATTCCAAGGATTGTTTCCTTAAAAACAGTTAGATTTTGTTTGTTAATGGAGTCAAAGAGATGCACAGCATGGAAACAGACCCTTAGGTCTAACTCGTCCATGCCAACCAGATAGCCTAACGTAATCTAGTCCCATTTGCCAACACCTGGTCCATATCCCTCTGAACCCTTCCTATTCATTTACACTTCAGATGCCATTTAAATGTTATACTTGTACCAACCTCCTCCACTTCCTTTGGCAGATCACTCCATACCTATACCACCCTCTGCGTGTAAAAACTTGCCCCTTAGGTCCCTTTTAAAATTTTCCCCCTCTCTTACCCTATGCCTAAGCCCTTTAGTTTTGCACTCCCCCACCCTAGGGGAAAGACCTAGTCCATACCCCTCATGATTTTATAAACCTCGATAAGGTCACCCCTTAGCCTCCGACACTCCAGGGAAAACAGCCGTCCCCTATTCAAGTTCTCCCAATAGCTCAAATCCACCAACCCTGGTAACATCTTTATAAATTGTTTCTAGATTCTTTCAAGATTCACAACATTTTTGCAATAGAAGGGAGTACCTAGTTGCACACAATATTCCAAAAGTGGGCTATGTATTGTCCTGCACAGCATGACTTCCTCACTCCTATACTCGATGCTCTGACCAATAAAGGAAAGCATACCAAATGCTGCCTCCACGATTCTATCTACCTGTGACTCCACATTCAAGGAACTATGAACCTACACTTCAGGGTCTCTTCAGCAACACTCCCGAAGACCTTACCATTAAGTGTATAAGTCCTACCGTGATTTGCCTTTCCAAAATGCAGCACCTCATGTTTATCTAAATAAAACTCCATCTGCCACTCCTCACCACATTGGCCCATCTGATCAAGATCCCATTCTATTGAGTTAACCTTTTTCCCCGTTCATTACTCCTCCAATTTTGGGTCATATGTAAACTTACAAACCAGACTTCCTATGTTCACATCCAAATCATTTATTTTAATGACAAAGAGGTGGACCCAGTACCAATCCTTGTGGCGCACTCCTGGTCATAGGCTTCCGATCTGAAAGGCAACCCTCCGCCATGACCTGCTGTCTTCTACCTTCGAACCAGTTCTATATCCAAATGGCTAGTTCTCCCTGTATTCCATATGATCTAACCTTGCTAACCTGTCTCCCATGCGGAATATTGTCAAAAGCCTTACTGAAGTCCATTAAAATCGCATCCACCACTCTGCCATCTATCAGTCCTCTTCGTTACTTGTTCAGAAAATTCAATCAATTTAGTGAGACGTGATTTCCCACGCACAAAGCCATGCTGACTATCTCTAATCAGCCCTTGCATTTCCAAATACGTGTAAATCCTGCCCCTCAGGATTCCCTGCAACAAGCCCACCACCGATACCAGGCTCTATGGTTCCTCGATCCCTGGTTTGTCCTTACCACCTTTCTTAAATAGTGGCACCATGTTAGCCAACCTGCAGTCTCCCAGCACCTCACCTGTGACTATCAGTGATACAAATATCTCAGCAAGGGGCCCAGCAATCACTTCCCACAGAGTGCTGGAGTACACCTGATCGGGTCCTAGGGATTTATCCATCTTTGTGTGTTTTAAGACATCCAGCAGCACTACCCCTCCAATATGGATATTTTTCAAGTTGTCACCATCTATTTCCCCACATTCTATATCTTCCATGTCCTTCTCCATAAATAAACATTGATGCAAAATGCTCATTTAGTATCTTCCCCATATCCTGCGGTTCCACATATAAGTGGCCTTGCTGATCTTTGAGGGATCTTATTTTCTCCCTACTTACCTATTTGTCCTTAATATATTTATAAAATCCCATTGAATTCTCCTTAACTTTTTTTGCCAAAGCTGTTTCATGTGCCATTTTTTTTTTGCCCTCCTAATTTCCCCCTTCAGTGTACTCTTACTGTCTTTATTCTCTTGTAAGGATTCATTTGATCTCTGCTGTCTATACCTGATATCTGTTTCCTTCTTTTTCTTGACCAAAACCTCAATCTCTTTAATCATGCAGCATTCTGTACACCTACCAACCTTACCTTTCACACTACAGGACTCTTGTTATCTCATGACTGAGCCATCCCTTTACCTGCAAACATCCTTCCCCGATCAACTTTTGAAAATTCTTGCCTAATGCCATCAAAATTGGCCTTTTCTCAATTTAGAACTTTAACTTTTAGATCTGGTCTATCCTTTTCCATCACTATTTTAAAACTAATAGAATTATAGTCGCTGGCCCCAAAGTGCTCCTCCACTGACACCTCAGTCACCTTAGAGTAGGTCAAGTTTTCTCCAGCAGGTACATCCACATACTGTATCAGGAAATTTTCTTGTACATACCTAACAAACTCCTCTTTAACTAAACCCTTAAAATAATGGCAGTCTCAGTCTATGCTTGGAAAGTTAAAATCCCCTACCATAACCACACTCTTATTCTTACAGATAACTGAGATCTCCTTACAAATTTGTTTTTCAATTTTCTGCAGTCTATTAGGAGGTCTATAATACAATCTCAATTAGGTGATCCTCCCTTATTTCTCATTTTCACCCAAGTAACGTGCCTGGCCATATTCCCTTGAATATCCTCCTGTACAGCTGTAATGTTAACCCTTATCAAGAATGCGACTTCCCCTCCTTTTTTGCTCCCCTTTTTGTCTTTCCTGTTGCAATTGTATCCTGGAACATTTAAGCTGCCAGTCCTGTCCATCCCTGAGCCCCATCTTTGTAATTGCCATGATATCCCAGTCCCATGTTCCGAACCATATCCTGAGTTAATCTGCCTACCCCGTTAGGCCTCCTGCATTGAAATAAATGCAGTTTAATTTCTCAGTCCTACCTCATTCTCTGCTTTGTTCCTGCCTGCGCTGGCCAACTGACTTGCTCCTTATCCCAACTGTGCCAGTCTCAGACTGATCTCTGTCCTCTCCATATCCCTGGCTTCTCCTTCCACTCTCCGCACCCCTCCCCCCCGCATCCACCTTACAAGTTTAAATCCTCCCGAGCCGATCCAGCAAATCTCCCTGCTAATACATTATTCCCCCTACCAATTCAGATCCAATCCGTCCTCCTTATACAGGAGGGCTTGTTCAACTTAATTTGCTTGCAGTTTAGAAGTGTTCAGTGTTAACTTTTTCTATATTGGCAAATTGCTATTTGGGGCAAAGAGATTGAGTGTCTTGTTGATCATCCTCTACCATTTCAAAGAGAATTACTTTGAGCTCTTGTTGCAAGTGTGTTATGTTGGGATGTTCTCGGTTTGGAACCTGTTCTATTTATGGTAGCTTGGCATGATTCCTCGATTGTAGTTGTCTGATTTTTGACTGGAATCAAAGCTATTCCTGCAGCTTCAGAACAGGTTGAAGCAGAAATAGTATTATCAATATTATCAAAAACTACAAAGAAGCAATTTAGAGATTCTTTGCACTGTTTTTTCCTGTGCTTTGGGATGCGAAGCCTTAACGTGGCCAATTCACATTAGATTTATGGTGTCTGAGCTTGTGACTGAACTATAACTGTTTTCTATGCATTCATTCACTGGTTCAGTTGGATAGGGTTAATTGGTTTTGGAGGATACCTAAACAAGGATTTTTATTTTTCTAGTTTCTTCTTTCAACTCTAGCATCTTGTTCTTAGTAGTATTTTAGGGATGCTGTTTTGTACTTTCTCCCTGGCTGTAATATTAATCCCAAAACTGGACACTGTGGCTGAAGCACTTTATAAAATGAGAATGATCTAGTAGGATGTGGGTTTGTCGTTTAGCACAAGACTGGCCAAGCTATCTGATCTTGATTTATAAAAATGAATTGATAGCTTTTTATTGTATTACATCCATAATGCTTTGACTTGACAGACTTTCAATCTAGCATGAAATGCTCTGCCAGTGTCAACTAAGAGCTGCCATCTAGTTAACACCAAAAGGATTAGTGTGTGAGTCACAGAAGTGAAGCAGCATTCTTGCTGGCATGTCCTTAGTGCAACAATTAACCCCAATTATTATTCATATCAGCATTTTATGCTTGCTAGGCTGTTGACTTATTGTTGAGAAGAAAATACATTTCGGTATTATAAAAATGTTATTAAACAATCAGAATTAGATTTTTAAAAAAAAAATCATATCCTATCCTTTTTCATCCCACCATCCCTCCATGCTTCAATTTTTAAAAAACAACTCCCTCATATACTGATCCTATGGCTTATGTGAATGCAGACTGTCCACCATGACAAGCACCTATACTGTAGCAGTCAGTGCTCTTCAACTGTGGGACTTCAAAAATTTTGTCTGATGTGTCACTCATTATAGCACAGCTGACAATTTAACCCAAGTTTGGTTGCAAGAATTGTGCAGTGTGGTTTGCTGCTGAAGTAAGACTGGCATAGAATTGCCCTTGTAGGCTCAATATAGAACTGCCTCATGCACTCAGCTTTGAATCATGGTGAAGCAGATGAAATACAAACTTCATCATGTTTTAATTTTAACAACTTTAAGAATGAAACTGGCTCTTGATACCCCTTGGACAAATGTAGAGCCAGAAGCTGTGGCTGAGCTGGTTACAGGTGATCAGCATGGAAATGTGTAAGTTGTTATGAATTTGAAGGCATATACTGAACTTTGACGGAGTTAAAGCAGTTTTGCAGGCACGTGTCATGTGGCTGACTAGCAGTCTGAGTGTACTGGAAAATTAGAAATATGTAACATTTGGCCGTGAAACAAGTACCTGAGTTTTATTGCTGTTTTGACAGTTATTCAAATTTAGCCAATCAGTTTAAATTATGCCCCAGGATACTAAAACCAAATCCAGTTTGAATTTATTGTTTTTGCCAACTTTGAACCAATGCGATGATCCAATGTTTGGGGTATAAAGAAGCAGACATTTTGACAGTTAATCAGTGAGACCAACTGCCATTGCCAACAAACCATTCTATCAAAGGTACCTGATTCATATGAAACATCTTTGCAGCAAAAGACTGAAGATGACCTAGGGAAATCTTCAGCCAGAGGAAGACAGACACCAACAATGACAACAATGATGTGGTTTTGAAATTAAGTTGATGTAATTTTCATATGGGTTTTTATCGGAACAGTATATTGTTATAGAATTGAAGGCAGGCAGTAAGTAGGCAAGAGAAAAGGGGCTCAGAGTTGTAAATAGTTGTTGTTTAATGTTCACCTTTAGAGTTAAAGAATAAATTGATTTTTTTTAAAATGGTGGAATTTGGGAGTTCTCTGACGCTCATACTTTAACAGATTACAAGGCAAGGTGAGCTTTTCTGGGTGTTTGATTTAGGGTTTACCGCTATGACGTAACAAAGTGAAGGTATCACTTCTGCCATGTCACCGTTCTGTGATATTTTACAGAAATACATGTTCCAGCTGCATTCTCTCCTCTTCACCTGCCACTTTGAATCAAACTCAGCTCATAAGCAGATAGGCTCTGTTTTAAACTGAGTCGTTTGTCTCTCAATCTTGAACTGAATTGACTTGTGGAACTGTTACCTAATGCCACCTGACATCCTGTATGATTGAGAGCATTGTCCCTGGATAAAGTCTCCTTTCTGTTTTTCTGTGTAAATCAAGATGAGGGTTCCTTTCTCCCTTAAACCCTGAACTTTGATTGGTTAGCTGCAATTTGTTGTTGTCTAGAAATTCCCAAGATTCTGGACTGTCAAGGCATTTAAATAATTTGACAGGAAGGTTGTCATTTGCTATTACAGAATCTCCATCTCAAAATTGTACACCCCTGACCTTGGTCAGCCCAGAGAAGCCAATTATAAAGAAATACTAGGGAATATAATTATTTGTCTACTTTGCATTTATCATGAATGTGTAGATAAATTCTGTTTCATCTGTCTTTGCAATCAGACAAACTAATTCACTTGCTCTTTCATTTTTGATTGCTGTTAAGTATCAGTGTTCATTAACGTTAGGTTTTTAAAAACTTCCAAATTTTTAATTGCCTTTGATCTATAAATGCAGTTAATCTTCAAGACAATGTTCAATTCCGCAGGCTTGGCCATTATAATGAGGGTGTTTGGGCAAGTGCTCTTTTGCTTTTGTCACAAATTATTCATGCCTGAAGGGCATAACCTTTATTACTGTTACCTTGACCTTTGATAGAAAACATAATTATTGATCGTTATCTTGAACTAAATATACAGATTAAGAGTAGAAGTAGGCTATTGTCTTTTGCATCACCTTCAGTGTTTAGTAAGGTCATGGTTGATCTATTCCCACTTACCCTGGAAAACTAGATTCTTGTAAGGTGAGGTAATTGATCTACCTCAATCCTAAACATATTCACTGACCCCATCTCCTCCATCTTCTGAGGCAGAGGGTTCCAAAGTTGCACAATCCTGTCCAAGAAAAAGAATGTCTTTTTTCTGATTTTGAAACAGTCTATCCTATTAGTCTTTTTCCAGATCTCCAAAGCCTTGATCAGATCATTCATTGTCCTTTACAGAAAGAACAGAGGCTCAATTATTTTTTCCAATCCTCAGTTATTCTGTATCTATTTTTCTAACTGCGCATAACTCCCATGTAGGAAAACACCAATTTGGTCACATTGTGAAACAAACTGGCATGTCAACATGTTCAAGTGGCATAACGGGCGGCATGGTGGCTTGGTGGTTCGCACTGTGGCCTCACAGTACCAGAGACCCAGGTACGATTCCAGCCTCTGGCAATGTCTGTGTGGAGTTTGCACATTCTCCCCATGTCTGTATGGGTTTCCTCTGGGTGCTCCAGTTTCTTCCCACAATCCAAATCCAAATGCTAAATTGCCCATAGTATTCAGGGATGTGTAAGTTAGGTGCCTGAGTCAGAGGTAAATATAGAGTAGTAGGGTGGGGGAATGCATCTGGGTGGGTTAGTCTTCAGGGGGTTGGGTTGGACTTGTGCCAAATGGCCTGTTTCCATACTGTAGGGAATCTGTGTAATTCTTTGTAACTTGTTCTCAGATCAACAAGATCTTCTGGAGGGGCAGTGAATTTCCTGATCAGGACGATTTGTTTATTGAATGCAGTATGCAGACATAGCAGTAGTCTGGATGTTAAGGGGTAGATTGACTATTGCTGATAGCGATGTCTTGATCAATTGTAATGTGGCGTTGTACACCCTATATGGGCTGTTTTGAGGATGCATCTTCACTAAATAATAAATGTGCAGCAGAATTTCATTTTGCATTGAATAGACTTTATATGAATAGAATAGAAATGAGCTATGACTTGTGTAAGAATATTTACTTGTGAGTGGCCAGGTAAGGATACGCCTTAGTAATTTGAGCACCTGTGGTTGTTTTTGTTATATACCCTTAGTACTTTTTTAAGAAAATTGTCAGCTCCACAATGTTTCATTGACTAAATTTATAATGGCCCTATTTGCTGCCAGTTAATCCTGAGTGGGGTTTGTGTGTGCCAAAAAAGGCTTAGTTTTGTTTGAGCTTCAGTAACTACCTATGCTCTTTTTGAATGGTTTCTGCATTTCTTCCTTTATTCAAGTCTCCTGTAGACTGCAAAGTTCCCTGACTGAGAGGCACATGGTCTATGAGATTTAAATCCGTGTTGAACTGACATTCTGCCAGTACGTAGTGCTTGACTCCAAGAAAAAAATAATCATGTTAAAGTTGAAAAGCATCATTTGTGATGCTTTAATTGTATATTTCTTAAAATTGTAAATATCAGAAGGTGGCACTTAAATGCTTATGAATGTATTCTCTTAACCTCATCAAATGATTTATATAGCAGAGGGTGTGAAAGACGCCCTTCAAGGAAAAGAAAACACCTTGTATTGCAAGTAAAAATCCACCTGGAAAATTTTCGGCTGCTTAATCAGTATACAGTATTCCATAATTTAACTAGTTTAATTAATTTGTCCATTGATAGCATTTTTTGAGGTTGGAGGGGATTAAATGGCACTGCTTAGGTTTACAGTATTGCTGGATCTTTCCTGCTGATTTGATCAATTCACATTTAACTTAAATTGATATTAAAATATGAATTGATTCCTTTTTCACCTGAAAGCACAGTTTATTTCAGTGCCTTTAACAAAATCTATCAAGGCTACAGAATCACTGCCCTTTTCTGAAATTGTAGATAATTCAATTTCAAATTGCAGTGCCTATCTTTTTAGTATTTTAATTGGAATCTGCACAGTCAGCTTTGCTCCCATCTGAACATGTGACCCAGAGAACCTAATTGCAGTTAGATGCAATTCGCTTTTCCATAAGATAATGTATGTTAATATGCTTTGAGAATACCAATTTGTCCTAACATTTAGTGTCTCTATCAGGTCTCACAGGTGCCCAAACAGGCAGGACCTGCTGCTTATACAACACATGAACTAAACAAGGGTCATCCAAACCTCCCTGCAACGCCGCCAGGCCATGCCTCTTCGCCAGGCCTCTCACAGGTAACAAGTAATAAAAACAGAGAGACTTTACCTTTTTGGGATGGGGAATGAAATAATAGGACAAGATAAAAAGCTTGATACGAGTCAAATCCAGCTCCGATGCAATATGGCTGAAATGTTATGTCAAATCCAGAAAGTGATTCTTGAATATGGATCAAATAGCTGTTAATTAGGTTGTAGATTGGAGACTTTGGAGTGTAGCCTACTTCATGTCAGTTGTAGAGCATGTTAATACTATGGCACATCTGTGTAAATGGTGTGAAGTTAAGATCAGACAAAATGTGCATCTTGGAACAGAAGTCTAAGATCCCAAAGGAACCATTAAATACAGGATTGTTCAGATTATTAAGTACTTGTTGAAGCAGATGCAAAGTTATAAATATTTTTTAAAAGTATATAGTTTACTCAAGTTGTATTCTATACTTCTAATCTGAAGCCAGTTTTATAATGAATTGTGGTTCAAAGGACAAGTTCTAAACTTTTTAGTCTATGGGTAACAGTCAAAATTTTTACCTTGGCAGTTTTAGTGGTGAGAATTTTTAATAAAAACTTCCCCTCTCGTCCCTTGATTTGAAGCTGCTCTGATGTATCTGGGCAAGTAACTTGCTCTCTAGATCTTAAAACTTTGTTATTTGCTTTTGGGGTATGATAAATTCATGAAGGACTCCCTTTTTTAATCTTTTCCTTAACCTGAGGGTCACCAATCCTCAGGTAAAGTTACCACCTGTCATATCCCCCCTCTCTCTCTCTCTCTCTCTCTCTCCCCCCCCCCCCCCCCCCCCCCCCCCCCCTCTCCCCCCCTCTCTCTCACACTCACTCTCTCTCTCTCACACACACACACACACACACACACACACACACACACACACACACACACACACACACACCCTATGCTCCTCTGGGAGTCTGGTGACTTTACCTTTGTCGTTTTTTTCTACTTTTAGATGTTTGTTGCTGCCTCACTCTGGCAAACCAGTCTTAAGTGCTGTACCACCTTGTTGCTTTTGAAAAAGTAATTTTATTTGATCACCTGTTCAGTGATTGTAACTTCATCCATTTTTATTCTCCATTCCTGAGGAAGTACTGGACCCAGGTTTAACGTTTTCTTCTGATGGCTAAATTTTGTCAGGACCTGTGCCGAAAAATTGTGTGACGGGTTGAGCGAGGTTGTAACTCTTATAATTACACTGATTTGCTGTGAAAGTATAATGAGAACAAGTCACACAAAAGAGGCAAGGATACTGCATACTTAGAGAATTCATGTGCTGAGAGGTTTTTGTGACATACATTTGGGAATACTATGAGGAATTTGTTGTAAACCGTAGTATGAAATGCAAGGTCAGTCTGTTACTAAGGTTAGCACAATTGTAACATTGCAGGTACTCAACATGACCACAAATGTCACTTGCTAATCCACTTTCTGCAATGAGTTTTTGAATGCGTGCCCCATGTAATACATGAACAGTCCAACACGATGCTTGACATTGTAATTTATATTTTTGAAGTATCTTATACCTCACTGGCATAGCACTCTGGAAATTAAGTCCTGCCATTCCTAGAGTCATCAGAAAAGTGAAAAGTTTTTATGATAATGTACAAAATTTTCCAATTTACCTGTGTTTTAGACCCAGGTTTACAGCACGGACCAGTTTTCTGAGCTGAACAATTAAATAGTACTTGCTACATCTAAACAATTACGAACCATCAACATATAACTCTACTCGTTAAAACTCTAACGCAGGCACACTCACTCACTGCGCACAAGCGTGTGTGCACACATAAATGGGTGTAATTGGTGGAGGGAAAGACTGTGAAGTCAATTCATGGACGCTTTTCATGATTTGCTGAGATGATCCGTTTTGCTTGTAAGGACTTATTACTCCAAGCTCTTCCTTCTCTGGATAGCTTCACATGCTAGCAGGAGGTGAGGTGACTGGCTCACACTTAAAGCATCTCTGACTTATTGAACAAAAGCCATCACTTTCATACAAGGAAAACAAACTGCTTTTCTCGAGGTTTTTGTTTAGTACACTAAAGACACTTCCTTAATTTTTGGAGATCGGATCACCTTTCCCAACATGCAGTTTCATAAGCTACTCAACTACCTGGGAGTAATCACATATTGTTAATAGGTAGAAGGCTTTTGTCATTGAACTGTAGAATAATATAACTGCTGTCATGTAGCTGAATCTCCCTTTTGAGCAGACCCTTGGGTTCCAGCTCATCTGCAGTAACCTCCACTGCTTGAACAAACAGCAGTATGAATTGCCCTTACAATGAGTGTCAGGTAACATCTTTTAACAAGTGGAGTAATCCTTTCCACGATCCTATGTTTTCCCCCTTTTCAGCTCACAATGAAAAATGTAGAAAAATAAGATGTAACCTTTACAAATAGGCTATGGTACCAAAGATGACGAGAACATTTAAATTGTGTCATGGAACCAAAATGCTCGTCGTTTTCAGTTTTTAGAGTATTCCTCTGAAGCAAGGCTCATCCCGTTATTTGTGATCAAGCGTCTGGTCATTGAATAAGCAATTTTCATGATTAGAGTAAGATCTACATTCTCCCTTATCAGATTTTGTTTTCGTCATGTCATGTTACAAAAATGCATTAGTCTAAATCAAAGTTCTAATGTTCTTTTTTTAAAAAAAAGGTAATTTCTGTGTTCCAGAATATTAAATTGAGCTATAGTGGGTGGAGAAAGTGATGACTGCAGATGTTGGAGACCAGAGCCGAAAAGTGTGGTGCTGGAAAAGCACAACACTTCAGGCAGCATCTGATGAGGAGGAGAATCAATGTTTCGGGCATAAGCCCTTTATTATGAATCATTAGAAATCAGGAATAGTCAGAATTCCTGATGAAGGGCTTCTGCCCGAAACATTGATTCTTCTGCTCCTTGGATGCTGCCTAACTGGCTGTGCTTTTCCACTGTTAGACTTTTCCACTCAATAGTGGGTGGAGCCAAGATTTGATGTTGCTTTCCACTCATTTGGATTATGTAGTTTCCATACTAAGAAATGAAAGTGAGTTCCAGTTTGCTTCATATTATAGTAAACATTTTTAAGTGTTTTTAATCACTGCAGTAGATGAAAGAATGTGAAACATATTTTGATAAAGCTAAAATTGATATTATTAAGTAACAACAGTAGCAATCTGCTCTAGTCCTTTGATTCTATTGGTTGGCACAACATTGCGAATGGGAAATCTGGAATTTTGCCTTCTGCTTATAGGCAAACAGTTCTAAGAAATTATTCAGCATCCAGTCAGCTCACTTGAATCCTTTGCAAATTGCTGCAGGAGCA
Organism: Hemiscyllium ocellatum; assembly: GCF_020745735.1. Classification (NCBI taxonomy): domain Eukaryota; kingdom Metazoa; phylum Chordata; class Chondrichthyes; order Orectolobiformes; family Hemiscylliidae; genus Hemiscyllium; species Hemiscyllium ocellatum. The sequence goes on from NC_083437.1 coordinate 8,498,421, forward strand.
CTACCTCAGTAAGTTTTGTTGGTGGGTTCAACAGGCCCAAAGGAGGATATAGAACTTGCCTCCAGTATACAGGTACCTCTGGAATGTTCCTAGTATGCCTGAATATATTACACCTCAACATAGAGGTTTGTTACAAATACAGAGGTAGTTCCTGAAGTGTTGAAACCTGCCAAGATGTGCATTTAATACTATGCTTGGTATTGTCTAAATTAATTTGACTATTTTGGCACTAAACACCCTTTAGGGAGGCAAACCAACTGTGAAAGCATTATGTAGACCAGGAATCCCAACACTTACTTCTGTGGCACCCTCTCCTGTGTTTTGAATCTCCCATGAATTCATTTTGTATATATAATTAAGTATGATCATACTTGAATTTACTTAATATGACACTTGTTGCTTGCTTTGAACAAACATTCTTTTGTAATTTGGAGGTATCATTGACCAGCATACACATGTGATACTCATCCTGGCTTGATACTTTGTTTTCATTGATGTCATTATTGAAAATCCAGTATCATGGATGTAGCTGTACTAAATGGAATCAACTCTGTGCTGCAAAAGAAACACTCAATGGAGCATTTATATAAAATCTCTTCAGCAGTAGAGATTCAGTAAATATGTTGTTGAGAGCATGCTCTGATAAAATGAGCTTTTCTGATCATTTTGATGGGACAGAGGATGGGCTGTCAAATTTCAGTATTCTCAGTCAGGGTGTTTGTAAACCATAGATAGATGTGTGGTTGATCTATCATAAGTTATAGGGAAATAAGTATTAAATTTGGTGCATATTGGAAAGGCATGATGGTAAGGTCCTGGGGAGCGTTGCTGAACAAAGAGAACATGGAGTGCAGATTCATAGATCCTTGAAAGTGGAGTTTCAGGTAGACAGGATACTGAAGATGATGTTTGGTATGCTTGCCTTTATTGATCAGTGCATTGAATATAAATGTTGGGAAGTCATGTGACTGTATAGGACATTGGTTAGGCCACTTTTGGAATCCTGCATTCAGTTACGGTCTCCCTTTTACAGGAAGGGCGTTGTGAAACTTGAAAGGGTTCTGAAAAGATTTGCAAGGATTGCCAGGGTTTGGAGGGTTTGAACTATTGGGCAGGTCTGAATAGGTTGAGGCTGTTTTCACTGGCGGTTTGGAGGCTGAGGAGTGGCCTTATAGAGGTTTATAAAATCATGAGGGCCATGGATACAGTGAATAAGCAGGTCTTTTCCCCAGGGTTGGGGAGTCAAAAACTAGAGGCAAAGATTTAAGGTGAGAGGGAAAACATTTAAAAGGGCCGTAAGGGGCAACTTTTTCATGCAGATGGTGATGTATATAGGAATGATGGAGGCTGGTACAATTACAGCATTTAAAAGGCATCTGGATGTGTGTGTGAATAGGAAGGGTTCAGAGGGATATGGGCCAAATGCTGGCAAATGGAACTAGATTAATTTAGGAAATCTGTTTGGCATGGGTGAGCTGGACCGAAGGGTCTCTTTCCAAGTTGTACATCTCTATGACTTGGCTTTGCACAAGGGGCAAGCAAAGGAATAGAAAGAAGGCTCTTGCTGTCTTAGACTTTACACTCCCAAACTAACTTGTGTCAGTTCCTCAGCAGAGAAGCTATATCTACCTACTACTTTATCAAATAATTAAAAATGGTGAGTAGTCTTTGAGTGTGATAATGATTAGGGATGGCTGGATGGAAATTTTAAAATCTTAATGTTAATATTGATGCAAAGGGACATGTGTAAGTGTGCAACTCGTTTCCAATAATAAAAACCTGAATTAACTGCATATGCAAGTTATTACATCACTGAGTCTTATTTACTCATCTAAATAGACTGGAGTGAAGCTCACTGCAGCACTCCAACGTGGAGTAGCTTCTCTTTTTTCTGCCTGTCTCATTCTAACTTAATGTCTTAACCTTTGAATTCCTCTTCAGGATCCCAGGAGTGTCCTGCGTGATCCATCAAAAACCTTTCAATAAGCCCCTTACCAGTTGTTGGACAGAATTAAACATTGCCATCTAGTAATTATTGGACTTGAATGTGCTTAGATAGAATTCACAGGGTGCCGAGGTTCTTCATACAAAAGTGCTTATGAAGAGAAGGATTCATCACAATCAATAATGATTGAAATTCATCATTATGCATTCATTTTAAAACAAAATCTCCTTAAATCAGATTGATTGATTAGTGCAAAATAGAAATATAAAACTTCTCAATTGCAAATAGTCAGGATTCTAATGCTGGCAATTGTATTCAAACTCTCAGAAAAGCTCAGTCACCAAACGTTAAAGCTGAAGTTCAAAGAACCTGTGATTTGGAAATCAAATGATGGATAGAGAAGGCTGAGAAAATTCAACCCCTTGATGACATGCATGTTGGGTGCCTTTTTTAAGGCAGCCAAGAAATCAGAAGGTTCAACATTGTTTGTTTAGATTGAAAATTCTCCTAAAGACTATGGACAGTGTAAATACGCACTGGAAAGCGCATGTTGTGTCACTGCTCAAACAGAACTCCACAAGGGTCATGCACCTGCTGGAAAGTCTTCCAGAATATACAATCAGAAATGAGCCAGGTAATTATCTTAAACTGGAAGCTTTTTGACAACCGGGTAGTGCAGGCAATTTCTGTAGCAGGGAAGAGGGAAGAGGCAGTCTAATCTCTCGAGTGTATGGTTATTTGTGAAGAATGATTGATTAAATTCCAAATGACCTGTGAGTTGCCATAATGATTTCAATCTTCATGAAAGGAAATAAAGTAAAACTTTAGCATAACATTGCTCTCAACTGTTGGCAGATTCCTAGCTCGGACACTAAACCACCTCAACGCTTGTTGAATTCCTTCCAATGCCCCACTAGCTTTTGTCCCAATGGATGAATGACCTACATGACCTTGACCCCTCAACAATTTCATGTAAAGTGCAGAGAACAAAAAATTCCTTTGAACGTAGTTTTCTTTGATCTTGGCAAAGCTTTCAATTTGGTGAATTGAGCGTCCCTCAAAGTTGCTACAGTGATCAGCATTCACATGATGTTCACAAGCATCTTTAATGTCCTATTTGACAATCGGAAAATAACAGAACTGCACGATGGTTCCACTAGAGAAGACAACTCCGGCCAAAACATCAGGCTGTTGGACCAAGACTGTAGCTGCAACTTACTACTGACCTGTTCTTTTCTCTCTCCCTAAAAAGTTGTGGAAATAACTCATTGCACTGGTGGTGAAATCTTCAACCTTGAACAGTTAGACATTGCGTCCGAGCTGTGGCTGCCTCAGTCATAAAACTACAAAATGCTGAGATGTTGATGCTGTTTCTGGAAAAAGAATTGCAGCAGTTCGTGTATTCACTGAAACCTACAGGAAAATAAGACTTGTGTTGAATATCATTCACGAAGACGAATGTTCTAACAATCAAATATAAAGCCTAGTGACTTCAATTGAAAGTCGCAATATAGTGTTTTAAAATAGTGTTTGGAGACTATCTATCCCAGAAAGTTGATTTTTGTTAAGGTATGCCACCAAATCCAAGATGCCAACTTAGTCTATGGTAAACTGTGTGCTTGTGTTTTGAAGTATTGACACCTACTTAAAGTCAATTGGGCAGTGGTTCTCCAACAGTTTCTAGGGTGCTGAAGCTTAGACAAGTTCATTGCAGTAACAGAGTCCTAAAGCAACAAATATTGGTACTGTTTGAGAAAGATCTTGGGATTCAAGTAGGAAAATAAAGAATAAATGTAAGTATCCTCCAGGACACCAAATGCAAAATTGGTACAGTTTATTCAGAATGTCTACTTTTTAAAAAAAAAGTCCAAAGAATTGACAAAGAAACAAATGCTGACATTTCATGTAAAACTTTTCTTGTCGCAAACAAATCTGTGTACATTGAGCACATTAACAGGCAGTTGAGGTGCCAACTTAACAGGAAAAGTGTTTGTATTCTAATTAACTCACTCTTAAATACTGTATATGGTCATTTTTACTTCATATTACACTTATGGCATATGATTTGCAAGACAAGATCATGCTTCAGGGCACTCCCGCAGTTGAGCAAGATCACTAGTTCCTATCGCACCCTGGTGTGCCTTTCAGAAGTTGGCCTGCTGTGACAGAGTTAATCAGAACAATTCCACCAGCAAGACCAATTTTGCCAACTCGTTCTTTGAATCTCAAGTCCCACCAGTTCTCTTCCTTTCAAACAGAAAACTAACTTGTACTAGCATTCTGCTAGGCTGTTAAGACAGAAGTATTTCACTCTGCTCTTCATAGCACAAAATCTCTGGCCAAAAATCACCTGCTCCTCCAATTAAACAAGACAATTAATCGTTTTAAATTCGGTTGCAAATTTCTGAAAGAAAACAAGTTGCTTGTAGAGTGCCGAGATGCCAGTTAAAGAGCCACTGCTTCCCCTACTGCTAATGTTGACAGTGGTCATAGCATAGAAAATAGGAGCAGTAATAGGCTATTTTGTCCATTGAATGGTGGAGCATATTCAATGTGATCATGGCTCATCATCCAACTCCGTACCGTGCTCTTATTTTCTCCCCATATCCTTTGGTCCCTTGACCCCTAAGAACTGGATCTAACACCCGAAAAATTCAAACTTTTGGCCTGAATGGATTTCTCTGACAGAGATTTCCATAGGCTCACCCTCTTTCTCGGTGAAAATAATTATCCTCCTCTCTAAATGGCTGACCCTGTATCCTTAAACTGTAACTCCTGGTTCTGGTCTCCCTGATTATTGGGAAACATCCTTCCTGGGTTTACCTTGTCTTATCCTGTTAGGAGTTTTATAGGTTTCTGAGGCTCCCCTCATTCAAAGTTTGGGAGAAGATTTGTAGCTTGGGTGCTCGTTGTTGTGATTCTGTTCGCCAAGCTGGGAATTTGTGTTGCAGATATTTAGTTCCCTGTCTAGGTGACATCCTCAGTGCTTGGGAGCCTCCTGTAAAGCGCTTCTGTGATGTTTCCTCCGGCATTTATAGTGATTTGTACCTGCCGCTTCCGGTTGTCGGTTCCAGCTGTCCGCTGCAGTGGCCGGTATATTGGGTCCAGGTCGATGTGCTTATTGATTGAATCTGTGGATGAGAGCCATGCCTCTAGGAATTCCCTGGCTGTTCTCTGTTTGGCTTGTCCTATAATAGTAGTGTTGTCCCAGTCGAACTCATGTTGCTTATCATCTGAGTGTGTGGCTACTAAGGATACTAGGACTCATAACAGCACACAAACCAACAGCCACTCACAGACAACAACTCACCAGGACGAAGGATCCGATACCCCCACATGAGCAAAACCAATGTATTGTACAAAATCCCATGCAAGTACTGCACAAAACACTACATAGGACAAACAGGAAGACAGCTAACGGTCTGCATCCATGAACACCAACTAGCCACGAAATGACATGACCAGCTATCCTTAGTAGCCACGCACTCAGATGACAGTGTGAGTGTGTGGTTACTCAGTTAAAGTAGCCACAGTTACTTTAAACTGTGTTAAAGTTTAACTGTGTTACAGTTAAAGTTATGCAAATTGTTTTGTTTTGTTTGTATTTTAACTGTAGTGTAAGAATGGTTTGTTTTTGATTAAAGCCTATAGTTTGACTAATGAAATGAGATCTGGAATGCAGTGCCTTAACATCTGGCTTTAAATAAGATGAAAGTTAGGGTCTAGGCTATTTTTCTGATATGTTTTGAGGGATTTTGGTCCGGTTCATAACACTGAATCTTTCGTATTTTGTGATGGTTACAGCTTAAGTATAGCAAAATAGCAAAAACCTATAGTGAAATAGCAAAATGTGAGTGGCATTGTGGCTCAGTGGTTAGCACTGATGCCTCACAGCGCCAGGGACCTGGGTTCGATTCCATCCTCGAGCAACTGTCGGGGGAAGTTTGCACATTCTCCCTATGTCTGTGTGGGTTTCCTCTGGGTGCTCCCACAGTCGAAAGATGTGCAGGCCAGGTAAATTGGCCATGGGAAATTGCCCATAGTGTTAGGTGCATTAATCAGAGTGAAATGGGTCTGGGTGGGTTACACTGGAGGGTCGGTGTGGTTTTATTGGGCGGAAGGATCTGTTTCCACACTGTAGGGAATCTAATCTGTTGGGAATGCTGTTTGCAGAATATTTTCTCCTTTTGTGTTTAGAGTTGGGCTCAGCTTGTGCGCTTCTGCATTGCTGCCTGCTCGGTTTGAGAATTACTTTGAAGATAAAACTTATTAGGATGTAAGGAGTGAGAAGGGAAAAGGACACTTTCAGAAGTGAGTATTAGTAATCAGTATAAGTGTGCAAATTACTACTCCGTATCCTTGGCAAACTAACAAAACTTTTATGGTTAAATCTACCTGTTCAGATTGATCACCATTGGGAACGTGTTGACCACCATACGTGTGTCAAATCTATTGTAATACAATTGCAGTAATGTTTTGCAAGATAATTTCAAATTTTAACTGAAATTTACTAGGGATGATGCGCAGCCAAATATGATGTACTTTTAATTAGTTGCAAGTCATAAATCTAAAGTAATTTCTATCAAAATTGATTTGATTCATGCTGATTGAATTTGTCAATTATATTAAAGCATTTGATTTACTGCTGAATTATCGCATATGCTGTAAAAGCATGTCAATGTTGGCCTCTCATATGGGGCGTCATCATTTCTCAAAGATGCTTACGAATGTACCAGGAAATTTGAAAAATCACTTGTCTATACCACCAAGCTTAATGATGCTGCTGATGCTGTTACGAGCGCACACACAACTTTAGTTTGAAAACAATCTTATACGCTCTCTTAGACATGTTGAACCTTTATTAGTGAAAGCAAAACGTGTTGGGAATGCTGTTTGCAGAACGTTTTCTCTTTTTGTGTTTCGAGTTAGTAGGCTCAGCTTGGGCACTTCTGCATTGCAGCCTGCTCTGCTGGAGAATATTACACTTTGAAGGTAAAGCTTATTGGGATGTTGAGGGTGATAAGGGAAGAGGGCGCTTTCAGAAGTGAGTATTAAGAAGCAAATAAGCTTTTAATGGAAAACACTACTTTTAGCACACAAATTGGAAGAATTATTGGTAATCTTTATTTATGTAACTGTTCCAAAATCTATTGAATTGCAATAATTTTACTTGGTGCTAATACTATTCATTTACTATTAATTGATGATCATTAATCGTTCTTGTGCCTGGCTGATTGTAGAGCTTTGAAAAACCTGTAATGGACGTGTGTATGTGAAAAGAAATTTGAAAGATTTCTGTTAATCCTCTATTGTTTCACTCTAAATCTTTCATTTTCAAGTTTGCTTTGTAGTTAAGCGAAATAGCTAGCTGTCTGATTCCTTCTCCCTCATCTCGCTCTGCCCTGGTGGGGAAATGTTGAAACACAGTTGGTACAGATTTTCACTGTTTCGCTGTTTAGTTCTCTAACCGCAAGTGATATTTTTGTGCACGGGGTTGCAATTTTCTCCTCTACTGTTATAGAAGTTGTTCTCTAGAGATTTAAAATAAATCTAACAAAAACAAATGATTGGTCACTGCAGTTTTTTAATATGTATATCTGTTAACTCTTTCCTCTCAATTAATTTATTGACAAATCGTATTAAATTGTGTTCCATCCACTCCAATAACATGCCAAAAACTCTGACTTTTTCCAAGATTGAGATGTCTCTTTAGGCTGTCCTTGCCATTTTTCCATTAAGCCAAACTTCTCACCTGCATTCCTGCACATTTTTGTTCAAGTTGTCTCAGAGATTTCTTTTTTCCTAAACAACTTGTTCAGAGGTGTTATTATACACCTTTGGAACAGGTGGTGCTTGAACCTGAGCCTTCTGGCCCAGAGTTAGAGACAATACCACTGCATCACCAGAGCCTTACATGATTTGCTTCATAATGTCTTCGTTACCTTAAGACCCAACCGCCGCACTTTATTTCCTATTTGTGATTAAGCTGCTTATTTCACTTGGCTTTCTCTCCAGTTTGCTAGCTAGTGTTGCAGTTTGGTCCACGTACTTGTTACTGGTCAAAATTATTTTTGAGTCTCTTTTAGCACAGGCATTTCTTTGCCTGCCCCTTCCCCACTCCACCACCACCCTCACCACTCTAATTGCATGTAGATGTTTTTCCACCTACAGGAAATGCACAAAAATTGAACAAAGAGCTAAATACCCAGTTTTTGAGAGCTAATGTATGATGCTGTTAAAGGGCAGATTCATCAGTTTTGTTTGTGATTAGTTATATACTGAGTTCCTTCCCTGAACTGCCATTGCAAGATTGAGAATTGCGAGAGAATTAGGAGTCCAGTGTCATCTTGGAAAAGGGGAACTAAGGATGAAGTCTAGTTATCCTTCTGCCACACACTGCAGAGGCTCTAGAGTAAAATTGACCGCATTTAAGGAGTGCATTGCCTATGTGCCTGCTGAGTGGAATATCAGTGGCATGATAACTAAAGTGTGCAAATAAAGAAAAACATCGTGTACCATTAGTTTGGGCTAAGAAAGGATATTTTTTAAATGAGTTCTTGTAACCTATCTTATTGTTGTTCTATCTTATTCTGGTGTGTATCTTTCCCTTATGTCATAGACCTTGTTACCTTAATAGTTTTTCAACAGTATTTTTCATCAACTTGCCATCTACAATTATTCTTTTGTCAGCAAGTGAGTAGCCATTTATATTATTTCAGTTTGCGTGCAAACTGCTCATTAAAATAACTGATATGCTATCGAAAATGCTATCTGCTACAAAGTAAGAACTTGGGTAGAGAAGAAAAAGTTTTCTTTTTGCTGCATTGATAACCTCACAAGTAAGTGGCTATTGTTACGATGTTTTGAGGTTTTTTTTGATCTTCGTGATTGGAATTTTTCTAAATTGTGTGTGGGGGATGGGGGTGAGGCAGCTTATACTTGTTTTGCTTCTCTTATACTTTAAGCGCAGAGGAATGTTTGAGGCACTTTAGGGGTGTGTGTGTGTGTGTGTGTGTGTGTACGTGTACGTGCGCGCACAGAGTATGCTTTGTCTAGAGACAAAATGCTGATTGGTTTGTGCAAGACTGCCAGTTGTGGAGGCCGTAGTCATCAGTGTAACACGGCTTCTGGTGGTTAGAGTTTGTGAGATCAATGTTGAGGCAAAAGGTCTTGAGATTGTGAAAGAGACAGCATCTCTCCTTATCTCTCTGCAGAGAGGTAACCAAAAATTGAAAGAGTTCTCCTAGTTTACTGTTGGCTGTTAACCAGTGATTGGAAGACAGAACAATTAATATATCAGCCATACTATGACTTCAGCAGAGGACGGAAAGATCTGGAAATATGTTCGGAGACTACTTGGAAGAACTGAAGGGGATATCTCCAGTGCATCCTGTGGGCTGGTGCTATTTAACTGTGTTTGCCCAGTAATTGTTCCTCCACTCCTAACATCCATGTTTGTCTCTGTCTACATGTGTTTTGGGAGATTTAAGAAGCGGATTAGAGTTTCAGCTAGTAGAGTTACATGTAGAGAATTCATTGTTTTTTTTCTTTGATAAGAATTGATTTCTTTGTTATAAGTAGCTTCTTGTTAAATACAAAAACCTGATCAATGTTTTATGCTCAGCTGAGTTCATCAAATAGGATACTTGGGGACTTCAAATAATTTGATTAAATCTTTAACTTTTGTGATGACTTGGGAATAGCGGAGATTGAGTATCAGTGCACTTTCCTAAGTGGGTAGTGACATGTGCGAGAGTTTATGATACGTCTGCAGAATGAATTATATGCAGCATTAGAGTGACGAATTAGAACATGTCCTCCAGTAAAACAATTAAGTGTGAATCTGTTTTCAAGCTAAAACTTATAACAATCTCTGTTGCATCACATAACTGTTTTACAGCAAGAAAATTTGGTATGGGTTGAAAAACTGGCATTACAGTGCAAGGAGAAAGAATCCATGCTGAAGATGATGTCCAAGATCAAATGGCAATGAGAACAGGGACCAGCCACTGGCCTCATCTAAGGGCGGCATGGTGGCACAGTGGTTAGCACTGCTGCCTCACAGCGCCAGGGACCTGGGTTCAATTCCCGCCTCAGGCGACTGACTGTGTGGAGTTTGCACGTTCTCCCCGTGTCTGCGTGGGTTTCCTCCGGGTGCTCCGGTTTCCTCCCACCGTCCAAAGATGTACGGGTCAGGTGAATTGGCCATGCTAAATTGCCCGTAGTGTTAGGTAAGGGGTATATGTAGGGGTATGGGTGGGTTGCGCTTCGGCGGGTCGGTGTGGACTTGTTGGGCCGAAGGGCCTGTTTCCACACTGTAAATCTAATCTAATCTAATCTTAACAAACATGATGGAAGGGGTCCTCAAAATGCCAGAATGGTTAGATCATCACCAGAGATGTAATCTATATATTGATAAATAGGCCAAATCAAATCCTGAGTCCACCAAAGATTTCAGAACAGCAGCAAGTTGGTGGATCCATTAATAGAACAGAACAGTCTAGATTTGACAACAGTTCAAGATCAATCAGGCCACCAAATGACATTGTTAGAAATTGCTAATTTCAGAATAATTCATGAGCAGATAGCAACAAAAAAATGAGTATCTATTAAGTCATATTGGCCACATGGATGAATTATCCTTCACCTTTGATATGACCAATAACCAAGTCATTCATACATCGAATCATTGAAAAAATGGGGAATCTCTTATTCATTGGCTAACTCATGGCTACTTGTTGTAGGGGATTGATTCTGAATGGTTAACAAACCTCACCTGATCCAGAATGGGATCAGTATCATGAATTCAGTGGATTCCATTGTCAAAGTGACTCAAGGAATTGGGTGCCAAAAGCAGTGAATTTGCTATTATTAAAGCACTTAATTGTTAAAGGTATTTGCGCGGAATTTATCCATCCAATAAAATGTGAGCCATTAATATGAATTACTGGTGTTATGCTTTCTTTCACAATTCAAAAAGGTGATCACACACTCGCATTGGTGATTCACGTTTTATTCTGAGTGACTACATCAATCTCCATTCTTGAAAAGACTTTTAGAGGCTTCAAAGTCGACTTTGATGCCAAGATTGTTGACAGCTCTGCATAATAGTGTTTATTAAATTTAAAATCTGAGTTAATGTTTGTCTCAAGTCTCAGCAGGCCTTGTGTTTGTGCTGATGGACAATTAGCTGTCCAGCCTAATCTTACTTTCCAGCTCTTGATCTGTCATCTACGTTGTGACTCAAGTGTATATCAGAGTACTTTTTAAAATGTGATAATCATTGTCTGGACCACTCTCTTTGAACCAGTTAGTTCCAGTCTCTCTCCACACACTTTCCAAAAAAAATTCTCCTAGCTCATTTCTATTTAACTTCAAACCCTGACTCGTATCTGCTGATGGGACTAGGTCCTTTCAATTGTCTAGGACCTTACTTTTTGTTTGCACCAAATCATGCCTTAGTTGCTTTTTGATCCATAGAAAACAAGCTTAACCAAGCCAATCTATTTTCATAGCTAAAATTTTCATTCCTGTCCAAATCTTTGTGAACCTCGTACCCTCTATGATGTGACCACATTGCTCCCGTAACATGGTGATTGGAACTCTGCAATCTAACTATTGTTTATTGTTCTTGCACAAGCTCCCTGCTTTTATATTCTGTACCTCAGCTGAAACAAAGGAGTTTCTTGTATGCCTCCTTGTAACTGCCTTATCCTCTGGGATCTGTGGACATAGATACCAAACTCCCTCTTCTCTTGAACACTTCTAAATTGCTGACCATTTATTTTAGTAGAGAAGAACCTCAATTATCTGAACGAGATGGGCGGGTACAATTTCGTTTGGATAATCAATTATTCAGTTAATCAATTAATTGCCTGCCTTCTGGGGCTTTGAGATTTATTTTAAGTCCGCTCCCCATTCAGGAGACGAGGTGGCAGCAACAGCACACTGCTTCCAACCCCACTCCAAACGCGCATGTGCGCGCGCGCACACACGCAGCCACAGCCCCATGCACAACTTTTGACTGCAACTTTTTGACAGGTTCCACCTCTGCCGTGTACAGGACAATGTTAGAAAGATTATCTGGGGAAGGGGGAGGTTCCTCTGTATTACATTGTCTCAATTGACATCCGCAAACGTTTGCATTCCACAAATGTTTACACTTCTCTGGACTGCACTCACTTTGTCTCATTACTTTCCGAGCTGCTTCCTGCATTCTTCAGTTTTTGTACTCACTTTTGACCGTTCACTAATTTTTGTATCATCTGTAAATGTTTTAATCATATTTTAATTCCTTACTTGAAAAGGACATAATTACATTAGAAACATTTTTGAAAAGGCTCACTTGGCTCATTCCTGAGATGAAGGGCTCACCTTGAGAAGAAAGGTCAACAAGAATGAGGAGCGATATCCTTGCAAAATAAGGGCGACTTGATATGGTGAATAGCTGAAGGATGTTCCCTGCTCTGGAGTAGACAAGAAGTAGGGGAGAAGGATTTGAAAATTAGTTTTTTTATGATGATGGAGATGAAGAGAATTTAATGTCTGTCTGAAATTTTGATCTCAAATGGCAGTGGAGGTCATTAAATTTATTGAAGGTCAGGTTATATTTTTAATAGGCATGGGAGTTGAGGGTTGTAGGGGAAAACAGGAAGGTGAAACTGAAACCACAACCAGATCAATTGTGACCTGACCAAATGACAGAGTTAGTTTTAGGAATTTCTAAGTCTTGTGTCCGCTTCATTACTTGTTCATATTTCACTCCCTGACATCCTGGGTTTGTAGAGTTGGGTGCATCACACTTTTGGTCATTTTGGTGGCATACTTGTGCTGGTCCTTCTGTATATTATGCTTAAATGTCTCCGATTGCTCTGGCACTGATTTGTCTTCAGATAACTAGCAAAACTTTGCTAAATTTCATGTAGGTTTGGGAAAATTGGCTTTACTCAGTGGCTAACTTTAACTTTTGATCTAGCTCTTCTTTTCAGTAACTATTCCAAATGTAATGAAATTAGAATCCCTGCCCAATTTAATTTGGAGGATACACATTTTCCCCATTTGGGTTTACTACATAGGTGGTTTAAAACATTATCCTGAAAGCATATTAAGAGATCTGCACCTCCTATGCCTTCTGTAGTAATTTTGCCAGTTAATATTAAGGTAATTGAAATCCTCTCCTGTTATTGTGCTGTTGTTTTTGTAATTCTCAGCAATTTTCCTAAATTTGATATTACTGTTCACGTTTTATAGTATACTGCCAAAAGTTTGATTCCTCCTTTTTGATCTCCAGTACAGTATGTTACATTTGATAATTACTGTAGTGTATCATCCATCCTTGTACCTGCCTTTGTTCCATTAACTCCCATTATAAACCGCTCCTTTTTATATTCCTTGCTATCTCATCTGAAATACTTGTGACCAATAGTGTTTGAATGTTCTTTCCCCTCTTTTAAGCAATATTCAGTATCATGTGTTCAAGTGTTTGTGTTTTCAGTTCATCTGCATTGTTTGTTAGTCTCGTTTCATTCAAGTGTGTATCTTTTAAGCACTGTCAAACTCCTAGGTTTGTTTTTGTGCCTTTGTTATATGTGCTTTCCACATTACTTTCATTCCATCTTGTTTTCCACATCCAACTTTGCTTTGTTGTCTTCTGAAACTGTGAAGCTTCCCACCCTTTTGCCTACTTATTTGAACCTTACCTTGCAGACTCAATTTTGTCATATTTATCCTAATTTTATGAAAATTCAAAATGATTGTTGTCATAATCAACAGCTGTTCAGACCTCCTTACTAATTTTAACAGGTTCTGTCTAATTTCTCCATTAAATGATAAACAATTACAGCATAGCCTTCTGTCATACATTTATGTAAAGTCCTGTTAATCTCACCCTTAAATTCATTGTTATCTTCAGTTTGAAAAGTAACCGCTGTAGCAGTCACTGTAGGTTAGAAAATTAACAATTTGGTAGAGATTGATCCTGATAACTAAATTTCTGCTGATGTTTAGCATTTGCAAAAAAGTTGTAGATTTTCTTTTCGATCATTTGAATTGTGTTACTTTGTCTCTAATCCAAATCAGTAACAACCTGGGTTGCTGTTAAAATATGCAAAGTTTTTGATGTTTCCTGCAGCTAACAGTAGCTAATGTATTTTGAAGAAGTATCGTTCAGTTTGGGAATTTGTAATTACAAATGTATTGCACATTAATCAGCAACAAGTCATTTATTTATCACAAGGGGTATCAAGAGAAACATCTGAGCCTTTACCATTTGAGGAAATGGATTGAATGGGTATTTATCACAGAGAAGGAAGAAATGTGAATTTGAAGGTAATTTCTGTTATGTATAAACTATGGAATTTCACATGGTGGAAGATGTCAGAGTAGGTCCAATGATGGAGTAACAAACATTTCATTTAGAAAATCATTGATCGGGTGGCAGGAAATAATGAGTAGCCTGGAAAATGAAGAGTTTTGAAATGCTAGTGCCTGGAGAGGGTGTGAGTGAAAGTATAGGCCTGTGTTTATGAAGATCCAGTCTGATTTTTATACGTATTATTGGAGGAATACCCACTCAAGGGATGAGATGCAGTCATAATTTTTCTAATTCTTTTCTGGGTTATTGCTGTTACTGGTCTGCATTCATTGCAATAGAGTTGTAAAAGTTATACATCTGTGCTATCTCAAATCCTTTTGAGATGGTTGAGTTGCCTTGTTGAATACAACGGAGTGCCTTAATAGGCTGTTCTGACAATTAACCTCTTTACTATGGACCGTGGGGCACACAAGCCAGACTAGATAAAGATGGCAGATTTCCTTCCATTAAAGACATGAATGAACCACTTGGATTTTACTCAAGCTGGTAGCTTCATGGCCAAGATGGTTACTGCACTGATGCTAGCTTTTCATTCCAGAATTTGAAATTAATATATGATTTGAACTTAACTTCACCAGTAGCAGTGGTGGGCTTTTAGCTCACACCTGCAGATTATTAATTCACATCTCTGATTACTGGTCAGTAGCATAAACCATGATGTCAAATTTTATGCAAGTACAAGTGGCGCAGACATCCCCATCAGAAATAACAAAATTATTCTGGAATCTGTGCTATTTAACAGTTATCATTATTGGTTAGCTCAGTTGGCAGCTGATTTGCGACACAGAATAACACCACAAGCCTGGGTTCAGTTCCCACACTTAGATTGAGCAGGCGTGTCTTACTTGATAACCTATCACCTTGCTTGAGGTGTGATGGCCTTCAGGTTGAACCACTACCAATCATCTCTATTTAATAAGGGAGCAACCCTGTAGTCTAGTATGACAATGGTAACTTTACCTTTTACTAAAAATCCTATTTCCCAAATAGTTTTCATTATAAATAATGCTTTCGGCAATGGCTTACCAAAAAGGAAATTGTGGTGTGCAAATGTGTGAGGCACTTGCTGAGTTCTGGTCTCTAACTTGCACTTTGTCATTACTGTTTTCTGAAAAAGCATCATCATTTATTTTGTAATGTTATGATGTTGAGTAGCTGTCACAATAAAAATTACATCATACAGGCATCCCCCGTTTGGATTGACTTTCTCTTTTCTGTCCTGCCTTTGATTATCATTCAATTATTTTTCTAGAAAAAGTATATTGGAGCACAAATTGTCATTTAGTATGTAAGGAGGATCTCTCCAAGGACGACAAATGTGAATGATGGTGGACAGTTAAGTATCTCTCCATCATTAGTGGGCTGGCTCCAAGGAGGAGTAGTCTCCAAAAGTGTCCCGATCCTTTATGATGGAAGAGCTCAGCTCAGTGCAAAAGCTAAGGCAGAAATAATTGTGACACTCCTCAGCCAAAAGTGCCGAGTGGATGATCCACCTTGGCTTACTCCAGTAGTCTCCAGCATTTCCGATGCCAGTCTTCAGCAAATTCAATTCACTCCACTTGATATCAGGAAATAGTTGGAGGTGCTAGATACTGCAAAGGCTGTAGGCCTTCTGAACATTCCAGCTATAGTACTGAAGATTTGTACTTCATAACTTACTGTTTTCCTAGCCAAGCTATTCGAGCTTAATGAATTCAAGTTTGGCTTTCGTGAGAGCTACTCAGCTCCTGACCTTATTGCAGCCTTTGTTCTAACATGGACAAAAGAGCTGAGTTCCAGAGGTGAGGTGAGAGCGAAGGCTGCATTTAACTGAATATAGCATCAAGGAGTCCTAGCGGAGCTGAAACCAATGGGAATCTTGTGGGGGAGGGGGGAAGTCTCAACACTGGTTGGAGTCAAATAGCACAAGGAAGATGGTTGGTTCTGTTAGAGGTCAGTCATCTCAATTCAGGGGCATCTCGACAGGGTAGTCTTATGCCCAACCATCTTTAACTACTTCATCAATGACTTTTCCCTCTATCATCAGGTCAGAAGTGGGGATGTGTATCGTTCATGACTTCTCAGATACTGAAACAGTCCAAGTTCAAATGCAATAAGTGGCAATATCCAGGCTTGGGCTGACAAGTGGCAAGTAACATTTGTACCAGTCACACACACAGTACTAATTATCACCAATAAGTGAAAATTTAACCATTGCCCTTGATGTTTTATATTACCATTACAGCATTTGTATTACCATTCATTATCAACATCCTTGGGGTTACTGTTGACTCGAAGCTCAACTGGACTCATCATATAAACACAGTGGCTACAAGAACATGTCAGAGGCTAGGAATGCAGCAGTGAGTAACTCGCCACCTGACTCCTGAAAGCTTGTCCATCATCTACAGGAGACAAATCGGGTGTGTAATGGAATATTCCCCACTTGCTAAGATGAGTATAGCTGCCACAACGCTCAGGAAACTTGACACCATTCAAGGCAAAGCAGCCCACATGATTGGCACAACATCCGCAAGTGTCCAATCCATCTGCACCGATTCACAGTGGCAACAGCATCTATTATCTACAAGATGCTTGCAGATATTCGCTAAGACTCCTGAGACAGCACCTTCCAAGTCCATGACCACTTCCATCTAGAAGGACAAGGGCACATGGGAATACCCCTCCAAGCCACTTTGTATCCTGATTTCAAATATATCGCCGTTCCATCAATGTATTTGAGTCAAGATCCTGGAATTCCCTCCCTAACAGCAACATGGGTCTACCTACAACATGTGGACTGCAACGATTCAAGAAGGCAGCTTACCATCACCTTCTCAGTATCAACAAGGGATGAGCAATAAGTGGTGGTCAATTAACAACACTCCTCCCATGAGTGAATAAAAATATTTGTGCCAGTGATATGAGTTATTGGAAAACTATGTTCACGTCTCTTTAAGGGAGCATTAAGGGGGCAGTGATCATAGTTTCATAAGAAAAGACATAACATGCTGGAAGTACTCATGTAGAGCATTATCCATCAATATAAATAATTTTTAGATCAAGCGACTTGCATCAGAGCAAGTGATGCCAATGACTGCTTCCAGAAGAGACAATCTAACCGTCTTCCCATGACATGCAACAGCAGTTAGATTTTCCCACCATCAGCAAAAGGGTTACCTTTGGCCAGAAACACCCAAGTGCAATGGCTGCAAGAATGGGCCAGATGCTAATAATTCCTTGCCAACTAATGTGCCTCGTGGCAGTCCAATACTTGATTATAATCTACAGCGTGCAAGTCAGAAGTGTATCGGAATAATGATCGCTTGCCTGGATGAGTGCAACTTGAACAATACTGAAGCTTGACACCAATTGATGCAAAGCAGCCTGTTTGATGGGCACCTCATACACCAAGTGTGCAGTGACAGTACCTACATGGACTACATTAATGCACCAAAATCTGTTGCCAGCACCTTCCAAGCTTGTGACCTCTGTCACCTAGAAGGACAGTGACAGCAGACACATGAGACTGCAGACTGATTATCCTGACTTAGGACTGACTTGCTGTTCCTTCACTATCTTAGGGTAAAAATTCTGAAGCATCTTCTTTGGATGTGTCTATACTACATGGACTGCAGTAATTCAAGCAGACAGCTCAAGATGGTAATTAAGAATGGGTAGGAAATGCTGGACTTGACAGTGACATTTAATAAGCATTTCTAAAAAAAAACCGCTGATTCCTCATAACAGCTTTTGAAAACCCTACCCTGTCATTTAATTGCTTTTAAAATATTTCCACTCTAAAGGCAAATCTTGAGACATTCAATTTGGAAGCTCAAAAGTCCCAGAAAGTGTCAATGATTGACCTGTTCATCTGTTTTTGATTTGGTACTATTTTTGAATGATTGTTGGATACAGTCCTGGTGGCATTATAATGGGTGTTAGAAAGAGAAAGCAGTACTTCAGGTCGTTTGGAACAATGCCATGGACTGTCCATGTCCTCTTAAATAAGAGGAACAAAATGAGAAAACATTATTTTCGGGCATGATTAACTAATTGAGAGCAGAAGGGGCCCAGCAAGAGAGAGAGCATGAATTCAATAAGATGACAGCAGGTATCGTGGAATTGAAGTGTAGGCCTACTAAGGATGAATGCTGTTTCTTGATTTTAGTAGCAAATCCACTTTAAGTCTAGACTCTCAAATTATAGGATGAATTTGGGGATTTAAATTCGGGGATTTGAATTCCAGTCCTTAAATAAACTTAGAATAAAAAAGCTTGCATCAGCAGTGGTGACTGTGGAATTTCCAGAATGTCGTCAAAATCCCATTGGAATCTGTAATATCATTAGAGAAGAAAATCTGCATCCTTGTTTGATCTGATCTAAATGTGATTCTTGGTGCGCAACAGTTTGGTTGCTTTTAATTGACTGCTGAAATGACCTAGTGAGCATTCAGTTGTATTCAAGGAGATGGCCTGAAACTACTTCCTTGAGAGCAATTTGAGTAGGTAACAAATGTTGTCTTTATCACTGAATCCCACAACTTGAGTTTTAAATGGGTTTGTTGGTTTTTTTTCCTCTATAAATACTTTACAGTTGATATGGCATTCTGGGTTAAAGAACTTTCTCAGTTTGCAGCTCTTGCTCCTGGATACCTTTTGAGTATGAGTGTTCTAGGCAGAGTTCAGCTACATTATGATGCGACTGTTGTCGAATGCTTGGCATATTGTCAGCAGACTAACACTCGAGGAATAGTTACTTCAAGTGCTAGATTGACCTAGATGCACCCCAACAACTATTAGCAATTATAGGGATGGAGAAGAGAAAGTGGGGAAAGGTTTTCTTCTAGCTTTTAACGTATGACCTCTTGAACAAGAGATTCTTCAGTATTGGAATAGAATCAATTCTCTTGTTTTGGGAAAGTTGCTGTAGAATGCTTGCATCATGCTTCTCTTCAAGTTTCTCTTGTTGAATAAGCTGGAAGCCTGTTAAATCAACAAATGTTGCCTCTTGAAATGCATGAATGTCATGAGATTGTATGCTGCGAGTGTGGTGCTGGAAAAGCACAGCAGATCAGGCAGCATCCGAGGAGCAAGAGAATCAATATTTCGAGCAAAAGCCCTTCATCAGGAATGAGGTTTGTGGGCCAGGGAGCTGAGAGATAAATGTGAGGGGGAATGGGGTTGAGGGGAAGGTAGCTGAGAATGTGATAAGTTGATGAAGATGGGGGGAGAAGGTGATAGATCACAGAGGAGGGTGGAGTGAATAGGTGGGAAAGGGTAATGGACAGGTCATGAGGGCGATGCCGAGTTGAAGGCTTGGGACTGGGATAATGTGGGGGGAAGGGGAAATTAGGAAACTGGTGAAATCCACATTGATCCCATGTGGTTGCAGGGTTCCAAGGCAGAATATCATCAGGAATTCTTCCTCCAGACATCGGGTGGTAAGGGTTTGGTGGTGCAGGAGGCCTAGGATCTGCATGTTCGTGGTGGAGTTGAAGTGTTCAGCCAAAGGGTGGTGGGGTTGGTTGGTGCAGGTGTCCCAAAAATGTTCTCTGAAACAATCCACAAGTTGGCATCTTGTCTTCCCGATGTAGAAGAGATCACGTCGGGTGCAATGGAGACAGTGGATGACATTGGTGGATGTACAGGTAAATTTTGGGCCTTGTGCAGAGGTGAGGGGGGAGGTGTGGGTGCACGTTTTGCACTTCCTGCAATGGCAGGGGAAGGTGCCAAGAGTGGGATGTGGGCTATAAGGGGGCCGTGAATCTGACGAAGGAGTCGCAGACGGAATGGTCTATCCGAAACGTTGTTAGGAGTGAGTCGGGAAATATATCTCTAGTGTTGAGGTCTGTTTGTAGGTGTTGGGAAGGGGTCTGTACTTGTTGCATTGGGAAGGATGGGGTTCAAGGGCGGAGATGGGGAAGTGGAGGAGCTGTGCTGGAGGGCATTGTCAACCATGTGGGAAGGGAAATTGCGATCTTGGAAAAAGGAGACCCTCTGAAATTTTCTAAGGTGGACTTGGTCATTCTGGGAACAGGTGAGGCAGAGGAATTGGGAATAAGGGTTGGCATTTTTACAGGAGATAGGGTGGGAGGAGGTGTAGTCTTGGTAGCTGTGGGAGTCGGTGGACTTATAGTGGATGTCTGTGGTTAGTCGGTTGCTGGCGATGGAGGTTGAGAAGCCCAGCAAGAGGAGGGAGGTGTCCGAGATGGTCCAGGTGAATTTGAGGTCTGGGTGAAAGTTGTTAGTGAAGTTGATGAACTGCTCAACCTCCTCATGGGAGCATGAGGTAGAGACGATAGTCGTCGATGTATCGAAGGAGTAGGTGGGGGGTATCGTCCTGGTATAGCTGTGGAAGATGGACTGTTCCATGTACCTGACAAAGCATAGCTGAGCCCTAAGCGGGTACACATGGCTAACTGTTTGGTTTGGAGGAAGAGGGAGGATTGGAAGGCAAAGTTAAAGGTGAGGACAAATTCAGCCAGATGGATGAGGGTGTTACTGAAAAGGTACTGGTTGGGACAGAGTGAGAGGAAAAAATGGAGGGCTTGTCGTGGCAGATGGATATGTACTGGGACTGGGTGTCAGTGGTGAAGATGAGGCATTGGGGACTGGGGATACAAAAGTCTTGGAGAAGGTGAAGGGCATGGGTGATGTCCCTAACGTAGGTGGGACGTTCCTGGACTGAAGGGGATAGGACAGTATTAAGGTATGTGGAGATGAGCTCAGTGGGACAGGAGCAGTCTGAGACAATGGGTCAACTGGGGAAGTCAGGTTTGTGAATCTTCGATAGGATTATCTTTCTTGCTTTGATGGACATTGAAATGCTGTAGAAATTTTAAATTGAAGGCATCGCTTTCTCTATATTAGTGCAAAAAGATAAGCATTCACGTACTGCAGATGCTGGGAGTAAACCTTTTCCCACTTTTCCTGCTCTGCTTCTATAACTGATGACAGCATGGAAACAAATCTTCTGCGTTCAATATTACACATACATGGTTTCTGTAGGAGGAGAAACTATTCTGCAAGTGAATCTGTTTGCACTGCAGCAATTTGACTCACTTCTGTACACTTGACCATCCCTTTTAAACCTTCAGTTGTTTTTGTTTGTCGTAGTCACCATGCTGAGTAACAGGAATTCAACTGCCTTGATGAATTTCAGAAGCCAGCCCCAGTTGTAGATAATAGGTGATTAGGAATATTGAAGAAGGAGCTTTTTGTGAAAACCGATGGTACAGTTTGTATAGGTCCTTCAGCATTAATTACTTGAATGTTGGTGTGCATTTATTTCTATGATTAGGCTTTGATAACTAATAATTTCTGGCAACCGTACTTTACTAGTGGACATGCTTTTTTTAGTCACTGCTGCTTCATCTTTATTTTTATGTATGAGAAGAGCGAAAGAGGTAGGTGGAGCTTGGGTGGATTTGATCTGCGATAGTTGTTTGTCCTGGTTAGTCACAAGGAACAGAAACTGCCTGAATGACTCAGCTGTTTTCAGTATGTGCTGGTATGATTAGTAGGTGTCGATCCTTGCATGCAAAGCCTGGCGACTCAGAACATTGGTACGTTGAATTTCTGCCCACGTCATACTCTAGTCGTTGCTAAGGTTTCTTAAAATAACGTACTGAATCTTCTGTAACCTTGCCTTATGTATCAGAGAAATGTTGATGTAGAAGTGGAAAGACAAGATAGCTGATGTTGCAATTTTTAGTTTCTGCAGTATTTATAGCGCAGTAGACAGTCTGACTAATACACGTTGTTTCTGGTGCTTTCCACTGCAATGTGATCCTCAGGATGTATGCTAATGAATGAGAGAGATTTGCTTTACATCTGTCCTAATGCCATTAACTCCATGCTGGGTGAGGTTGTGTGCTTGCTGCATGACCTCGCTCTTCATGATGAGACTGGATGGAAAGTATCAGCAGGCATCTGTCCACAGAGGCACATTACAACTGACGCTGAACTTGTCCTTAAAGTGGTCTTTATAAAAATATACTTTTAACAGAGGTTGCTGGCTGGTGAGCAGGATCTCTTGTTGATGTTTTCTTCCTCCCTAGCCCATCAGTGTGGATTTCGGTTTGTTTGAGATCACATTAATTCCATGCAGACTGGGATTGAACTTGTGACTTTCCTAATCTGTGCACTCCATCCTTAACTGACTGACTGGGTCAATCTGCTTCTACTCCATTCTGAATAACAGAAATATCAGCAACAAGTTGTATGAGCACTGTGTGGTTCCAAACTAGTTCTGACTTTTATAACTAGATATCCTCATAGATTATCTGTGATCAGTTCAAAAAGAAGTTCCTTTTTGTGTACACTTCTAAGTTAATCAGTATTTATTTAAAGCAAAGATTTCCGAGCAAAATATGCAAAAGCTGAAATAAAAAAATAGGAACAATAGGAAACACTTGGAGCAGGAGGCAGCAATGGAGAGAGAAATATACAGTTAAGTACTTGAGCTACTGATCTTTCATTAAAACTTGTCCTGATTGAGTAATTCTATGACTATTGAGCAGGGCTCGACATCATGGATTCAGGAAATATGTTACTGGCTTGGGGATGTTTGTCTTTTCATTTGTGGGATGTGGGCATCACTGACTGTTCAGCAATTACTGCCTATCCCCAGTTGCCCTTGAGAAGATGATAGTGAACTGTCTACTTGAACTGCCACAGTCCACCTGCTGTGGGTCAACCCACAATGATATTAGGGAATTCCAAGATTTTGACTGAGTAACAGTGAAGGATGACTGATCTGTTTTTCAGCATGGAATGGTGAATGGCTTGGAAGAGAACTTGCAGATGGTGGTCCTCCCATGTATCTGTTGCCCTTGCCCTTTTAGATGGAACTTGTTGTAGGTTTGGAATTGACATCTTTTAGGCAATACACTGCTGTTGCTGAGCGACAGTGATGGAGGGAGTGGGTGTTTGTGGATGTGATGCCAATCAAGCAGACAGCTTTATCTTGGATGGTGTCACTTGTTAGGAATATTCCATCACACTCTGACCTTGTGCCTTGCAGGTAAGGGACAGGCTTTGGGGAATCATGTAGTGAGATGCTTGCTGAAGTATTCCTATCCTCTGACCTGCTCTTGTATCCACTCTGTTTATGTCATGTTGAGTTTCTGGCCCTAGTGGTGACCTCAAGGATGTTAGTGGGGGATTCGGTGATAATAACATCAATGAATGTCTGGGCAGGGGGAGCTCCGATTGTATCTTATTGGTGAAGGCTATTGTCTGGCATTTTTTGTGGTGTGCATGTTAGTTGCTACTTGTCAACCCAAGCCTGGATATTGTATAGATCTATTGCATTTGAACATAGACTGCTTCTGTGTCTGAGGAGTTGCAAATGGTACTAAACGTTGTGGGATCATCAGTGAACATCCCCACTTTTGACCTTATGATGGAAGGAAGGCCATTGATGATGCAGCTGAAGATCACTAGGACACTACCCTGAGGAACTCCTGCAGAGATGTCCTGGAGCTGAGCTGACTGACCTCCAGCAACCATGACTACTTCCTACATGCCAGATATGATTCCACCCAGTAGAGTGTTTGCTCCTGATACCCATTGATTCCACTTCTGCTAGGATGCTTTGTCACACAGACTTGAATTCAGCCTTGATGTCATCTCACCTCTGGAATTCAGCTCTTCTTTTTTGTCTGTTTGAATCAAGGGTACCTTTGAGGTCAGGAGCTGAGTGGCCATGGTAGAACCCAAACTGAATGACACAGATGGTTATTGCTGAGCAGGTGCTGCTTGGTAACACTGTTGCTCACACTTTCCATCACATTATTGATCACCAAGAGTAGAGTGAGGGGCCAGAGATTTAGTTGGATTTGTACAGGTTTTTAATTGTAGAGTAGCTGCCAGTATTGTAGATCTTGGCTAGAGGAGTGGCAAGTTCTGGAGCACAAGTCTTCAGTATTATTGCTGGAATGTTGTCAAGATCTATAGACTTTGCTGTATCCAGTGCCTCCAACCATTTCTTCATATTACATGGAGTGAATTGAATTGGCTGAAGACTGATATCTGTAATCCTGGGGGCCAGTGGAGAAGGCTGAGATGGATCATCCACTTGATACTTCTGGCTGAAGATTGCTACATATGTTTCAGTCTTATCCTTTGCACTGGTGAACTCTTCTGTCATTGAGGATGGGGATATTTGCAGAGCCGCTTCCTCCAGTGAGTTGTTTAATTGTCTGCCACCGTTCACAGTTGGATATATCAGAACCGCAGAGCTTAACTCTGATCTGTTGCTCGTGGGCTCACTTAGATATGTCTCTCACTTGCTGCTTATGTTTGTTGTTCACCTGTCTGCACTTCATTTTTAGATTTGCCTGGTGCTGCTCCTGGCATGCGCTCCTGTATTTCTCCAAACTCTGAATCAGAGTTGATCCCCTAGCTTGATGGTAATGGTCGAGTGAGGGGGTTATTCCAGGTCATGAGATTGCAGATTGTGCTGGAATACAAATCTGCAGCTGTTATGGCCCACAGTGCCTCATGGATGCCTAGTCTTGAGTTGCTCGACCTGTTCAAAGGCTGTGCGATTTAGCACAGTAGTACCACACAATTTGATAGAGGATATTCTCAATGTGAAGGCTGGATTTTACCTTCACAAGGAATGTGCGGTGGTTACTCTTTCTGATACTGTCATGGATAGATGCACCTGCAGCTCGCAGATTGTTAAGGATGGATTCCATGTATGTTTGCCCCTTGTTAGTTACCTCATGAGCTGCTGCAGACCCAGCCTCGCAGATATATTAAGACCCGGCCAGCTTGATCAGGAGTGCTGCTGCCAAACGAATCTTAGTAGCGGACTAGAATGCAGTTTGTGCCCTAGTTACCCTCTGTTTCCTTCAAAGAGCATTGGAGGGAGAATAGTACATGGTAACCAGCAAGGGGTTTCTTTAACTGGACCCGTGAGACTTCACAGGGTTCAGAATCATTGTTGAGAACTCCCAGGGCAACTTCCTCCTGACAGTGTATCACTATGCAACCATCTCTGCTGTTCTGCTGGTGGGATGGTGTTTGGGACATAGCCGTATTCATAGAATTATACCTTACAGGGAATGTTAGACTGTTGCTTGATTAGTCCAAGAGACAGCTCTCCAATTTTGGCACTAACCCCCTGATGTTAGTAAGGAGGGCTTTGCAGGGTCGACAGAGCTGTTTCTGGCACTGTCTTTTCCAGTGTCAAGGTCCATCCGATTTTAATTTCTTTGAGACGACTTCGCAATTGTTACAAATGGAATACAGGGAGAACTTGCCATTTGGATACAGATCTGGCTCAAAGGTAGAAGACAGGGGGTTGTTATTCAGACTGGAGGCCTGTGACCAGTGGAGTGTCACAAGGATCGGTGTTGGGCCCACTACTTTTTCTTCTTGTGTATAAATGATTTGCATATGAGCATAAGAGGCATAGTTAGTAAGTTTGCTGATGACACCAAAATTGGAGGTGTAGTGGACAGTGAAGAAGGCTATCTCAGATTACAATGGGATCTTGATCGGATGGGCCAATGGGTTGAAAAGTGGCGGGTGGAATTTAATTTAGATAAATGTGAGGTGCTGCATTTTGGGAAAGCAAATCTTAGCAGGACTTATACACTTAATAGTAAGGTCCTAGGGAGTGTTGCTGAGCAAGGAGACCTTGAAGTGCAGGTTCATAGCTCCTTTAAAGTGGAATCGCAGGTAGATAGGATAGTGAAGAAGGTGTTTGGTCATAGTATTGAGTACAGGAGTTGGGAGGTCATGTTGCGGCTGTACAGGACATTTGTTAGGCCACTGTTGGAATATTGTTCTGGTCTCTTTCCTGTCGGAAAGATGGTGTGAAACTTGAAAAGGTTCAGAAAAGATTTACAAGGATGTTGCCTGGGTTGGAGAATTTGAGTTATAGGGAGAGGTTGAGTAGGCTAGGGCTGTTTTCGCTGGAGCATCAGAGGCTGAAGGGTGACGTTATAGAGGTTTATAAAATTATGAAGGACATGGATAGGGTAAATGGGAAAGTCTTTTCCCCAGGGTAGGGGAGTGCAGAACGAGAGGGCATTGGTTTAGGGTGAGAGGGGAAAAGATATAAAGAGACGTAAGGGGTAACTTTTTCACGTAGAGGGTGGTGCTTGCATGGAATGAGCTGTCAGAGGAAGTGGTGGAGGTTAATACAATTGCAACACTAAAAAGGCATCTGGATGGATATATGAATAGGGAGGGTTTGGATGGATATGGGCCAGGTGTGAGCAGGTGGGGCCAGATGAGGTTGGGATATCTGGTCGACATGGACGAGTTGGACCGAAGGGTCAGTTTCTGTGCTGTATGTCTCTATGATTCTAACTGAGTGGATTGCTAGGCCATTTCAGAGGGCAGAGGGCAATGGATCTGAAGTCGTATATAAGCCAGGAGAGAGTGGCAAATTTCCTTCCCTGAAGGAAATCAGTGAGCCAGATGGGTTTTTTCTACGATCATTTCTGAAATAATTAGCAATGGTGTCATGATCATAATTACATTCTTAATTCCAGGTATTGAGTTCAAACTCCACCATCTTCCATGATGGACTTTAAACTCAGGTCCCCAGAAAATTTGCTGAGTTTCTGGATTAATGCCACTAGGCCATTGCCATGCTTAAAGTTTAGGAACAGAGGACTAGGAATAAAAGATTGGTGATTTAGGACTTCGATGAGGATGTACTTTTGTTTTCTCTACCGCCTGGGGCATGAAAGCTCAGCAGTTGAGCATGTTCAAGACAGGAATGAATAGATTTCTAAATATTAATGATATCAAGGGCTATCATGATAAAATGGCACTGAGGTAGAAGATGCGGTTGAATTGCAGTGTAGTCTGTGTATGAAATGGTCTTGCTGTTCCATTTTTCTGTGTTCCTATATGAAGTGCTTGCATCTTAATATGACATCATAGTCGAAAAATTATATGAAGTTTCACCTCATTTTGAAGTTCTTGAATGTTGAACATAAATTAACTTATCTTCTCTATGTTCAGTCGTAACAGGCAAAGGGTTTTTAAAAAATGGCTTTCTGGCTGAGAGTGCTGTGCAAGCAAGGCTGTTATATATTATTCTTCAATGTGAAGTTTGTTCGCCCATTTCAGAGGGCATTTAGGAAACAGCTAGTGGCCAAACTGAGTCAGGATGGCTGGTTTTCTTGGCTCACGACACTAATGAATTTGTTGGATTGTTAAAATGATTCATAATCTTTCTGGTGACTTATATTGACTCTGTATCACGACATTATTGGCTCACTATGATCACACAGGCTAGGTTCTCCTTTTGAACAAAGGACAATACAGCATCGGAATATGCCCTTTGACCCTCCAAACCTGAGCTGACACATTTTGCCCTTCCATACTAAATCTGTATTACAGATCCTGTGAAACTTGCAGGATCTGTACCCCTCTATTCCCTTCCTATTCATGTATTCATCCAGGTGTTTCTTGAATGCTGCTATTGTGTCTTGCTTCCACCACCACTTCTGGCAGTGCATTCCAGGCACTCGCCACCCTTTGTTTGAAAAAGTTGCTGTGCACTTCTCTCTTTTTAATCCCCTCTCCCTGTACCTTGAACCTGTGTCCCCTTGTAAATGACCCCTTCACCTGGGGCAAAAATCCATATATTTTCCATTCTATCATTCACAATTGTATTCGCAATCTTCACAAAGTTTAGTCAGGTCGCCCCTCAAACTCTTGCATTCAAGTGAAAACAAGACCAATCTATCTAACCTTTTTTAATAGTTAGAATCCCCCAAATCAAGCAACATCCTGGTAAACCTTTTCCAAAATATCCACATCCTTCTGGTAATATGGTAACCAGGACTGTACACAATACTCCTGCTGTACCCTAACTAACGTTCTACACAGCTGCAGCATAACTTGTCTATCTTTATTCTCGATGCCCCCTTACAATGAAGGAAACCATACCATAGGCCTTTTTCACTACCTTATCTACCTGCACTGCCATCTTCGGTGATCTGAGGACCTGCCCAGCCAGATCCCTCTGTGTATCAATGCTGAAAGAATTCTGTCATTCACTGCCATATAATTTCCACCTGCACTTGACCCTTCAAAATGCATTTGTCTGTATTAAACGCCATCTGCCATTTTTTCTGTCCATGCCTCTAACTAATCTATATCCTGCCATATCCTCTTCAGTATCTGCAATTCCACCAACCTTTTGTCACCCACAAACTTGCTAATTAGACCAACTATGTTTTCTTCCAAATCATTTATGTCGACCATGAACACCAGAGGTCCCAGTACTGATCCCTGTGGACACCATTATTCACAACCCTGCATTCCAGAAAGCATCCTTCCACCACAACCCTCTGTCTCCTGAGACTAGGAGCAAAGATTTTGCAAGGTTTATGTGTGATCAATTGAACCTCAGCATTTTCTGTGTTTTCTTCCTAAAATGTGTTGCTGTCAGTTAACTCAAGAAATTTATTCTGTCTGAGTATATACAGGCACTTGAGTTATTGAACTCAACAGCGTGTGTATCTCAGTCATCAAAGCATATGAATTCTTCAATTTCTATTCCAGTCTTCCCTTTTTGGAGGCAGGATTGCAATATGAGTGAGACTACATTATATGCCTTTAGGTGTGGAGTCCTGTCACTTGATGTATGAATGTGAAGATGAAGCTTAAGGCATGTTAAAGTGGGGAAGTGTATACATAATCTGACTCTGAGCTTGGTTTTATTGCAGGGTGGATTTGAGTTCCTTGTAAATTGTAGGTGTGTTCCTGTTTTTAGTAGATTTCAGAAAATAGAATTACACTATTAAGTTTCGATGGAATGTTTTGAGGACTATGGGGGAGCTAGTAAGATGATAGAATTTAGATTTGTACGTTAAATGGTGAGGCAGGATGGCTGAAAGTTTAGCTGTCATAATGAATACTGGTAGAAGGAATGGAAACCCAACACAAGTCCAAATTGAGAGGGTTAGAGGGAAGGCTAGAATGTAGGATTGGGGGTGGGGGGGAGAAGACGTGGTAGCAGAGGTTTTGGCATGTTAGAAAGCTTTCCTAAAGGAGGATCGGGATTTTGAATTGGATATACTGGGAGGTGACAACAGGGACTTGAAGTGTAGTATATTGGGTGACTGAAGCAAATGTAGGTTGGCAGTTTAGGTTAATGAATAAGCTAGGCTTGTTTCAAGTTGCAGGTGACAGAATTTTGAACAGTTTGGATTTCATGTGGCTAGGCTGTTCAAAAAATATAGTTGACTCTTTGATTATTGAGAGTTTCATGGAAGAGTCATGTGCTGTGTTTAACGTCCAGTGCCACATATTTCTATAAAATTTTGGTTTTTAGCTCACCACAGAATAAAAATTGGTATAAAAATCAGGCTTGTTTTAGTGGCATTCATTAGCTTGTTTAAGGTAGTCTTCATGAGTTTTTAATATGTGATGAGTAATTGATGCCTATTATAAATTTTGAGCAATTACCATGTTAAATGTCAATCGTGAAACCTGGGTTTACTTGTGAAATTTATGATCATTTGTGCCTATTTTTCATATGCTACTCTGCCCATATTTTAAGTGATATTCATACCTTTTTCTCTTTCTGCTAGCCTTACATTTTCTGTCTGGGATAGTTGCAAGCTGTATGTTTCGTCTGAAGTGGAATTAGTTATTTTTACATCAATATTCATGATTTCCTTTAGGAAAGTTGGGATGAATGCAATAAAATCACAAGCAACAACAGCAAAACACAAATCAGTGCTAATGTTCTGGGTTTGAACCATTAACTCTTGCTTTCTCTCCAAAGATGCTGCCAGATCTCCTACTCCAGCAACTTTTGTTTTTGTTTCCAATTTCCAGTATTAGCAGCTCTTTGTTTTATTTCAGCAAAAGACAAACATTCACTGAAGTGTTTATTGGGGAAACAGATCACGTGAAGATTGGTTGATTAGATGGGATTAATCAGTTTTAAGTATATTTAAAGTCAGATACAGATCATTCTCCTATAAAGTGAGTTTCATCAATGCGATTTGGCTGTAATGCCATTGGTGAATTGGGGAATGACATTTTTAAAATGTGAACTCCCGTTGTCTATTACACGATGCCACCCCCAGTCACCTTAGTCTGCTCTAGGTGTTTACTTCAGGTCGAGAAAGAGATGATAGGGCAAATTTTTCTGATCTTATTGTTGGTATTTTCGAGGATATTTTTATAAACTATTGCAGGAGAAAAGATTTGGATTTCAAGATTCTCCTCATTCTGGATAATGCATCAAGCCATCCTCCCAACATTGGTGAACTTTCTGAAAACATCAAAGTACTATTTCTACCTCCAATACAATCTCCCTCCATTCAATCCATGGACCAAGGTGCAGTACCAGTTTTTAAGGTTTATTATTTTTGGCGCACATTCAGGAAGCTGATTATCCTCCTCACTAGCTGCAATGAGGACAGTGTTCCCAATTTAGAAAGAGCTTTAACATTAAGAATGCAATTGACATCATTGTAGAGACCTGGGGTGATGTCAGTAAGAACTGCTTGCATGCAGTTTGGCAGAAGCTTCTCCCAGATTTTTTTTCATGATTTTAAAGGCATAAAACAGTTGAGATTCCAGCAATCAAAGGATATTGTGTCGCACTTGCAAAGAAAGTTGGATTTGATGGAGTGGAGTCTGATCTACAGCAACTTGTTGCTGCGGGGTAAACTGAAGCTTGAGATGAAGACTATGAAGTCCAGAATACAGCACCACAAGAATGGTCCACTTCTCTTTTATCTTGTATCCTGAGGGAAGTTGAGAAGCAGTTGCTCTTAGAAGACAATGAATACAATGCAGAACACAACAGGATAGCAGTTTGTGGCATAAAGTCTTATCTGGCACTGTATGAACAGCTTCATGAAAGAAGAAAGATGGCAAAGCTGCAAAAAGCTGCCTTTTTTAAGCCAAACCCCAAGAAACATTCTGAGGCCAATGAACCACAACCATCCACTTCTGGACTAAATATTTTTTTCATTGTAACCTTGCACCTGAAAGTAATGATGATGCTGATGGTGACCCTCAGCCCATCTTAATACAGTACTGTAAGTCAGCAAACTCAGAAAGCCCTAAAAGTTTATTGTATTATTTCATTCAAATTTATGATTTTAACATTTACTTGGACTGTGTTATCTTTTGTGTTAGGCTAACTGCTATTTTTGTTTCGATTTTTCCTGCTATTTTTGTTAGCTTGCCCCAACCCTGTTTTTCCCGTTGGCTCCATTATTTCTATTGCGTGATTTTCTATAACAGGATGTTGCTGGAGAGCACAGCTACTGCGCTATAGCAGAACAAATGATATTCAGCATGGAAACAGACCCGTTGGTCCAACTCGTCCATGCTGATCAGATATCCTAGGTAAATTTAATACCATTCGCCAGCATTTGGCCCATAGCCCTCTTAAATCCTTTCTATTCATATACCCATCGCGATGGTTTTAAATGTTGTAATTATAGTAGCCTCCTTCACTTCCTCTGGCAGCTTATTCCATACATGCATCACCCTCTGCATGAAAAGGTTGCCCCTTAGGTCTCTTTGAAATCCTTCACCTCTCACCCTAAATCCATGCCTTCTAGTTTTTGACTCTCCTACCCTGGGGAAAAGACCTTGTCTGTTTACCTTATCCGTGCCACTCATGATTTTATAAACCTCTATAAGGTCACCCCTCAGCCTCTGATGCTCCAAGGGAAAAACACCCCAGCCTATTTAGCCTCTCCCTGTAGTTCAAACCCTCCAACCCTGGCAGTATCCTTGTAAATCTTTTCTGAACCCTTTCAAGTTTCACAACATCCTTTCCATACCAGGGAGACCAGAATTGAATGCCGTATTTCAAAAGTGACATAACCAATGTCCTGTACGGCCACATCATGAACTCCTGACTCCTGTATACAACATAGCAAATGCTGCCTTCATTATTCCATCTACCTGCGACTGTATTTTATGAGAAATATGAACCTGCAGTCCAACATCTGTTTCTTCAGCAACACAACCTAGAGCCTTCTCATGAAGTGTACAAGTTTTGCCTTTCCAAAATGCAGTACTTCACATTTATCTGAATTAAACTCCTGCCACTCCTCGGCTCACTGGCCCAACTGATCAAGATCCCTATTTACTCTGCGGTAAACTTCTTCGCTGCCCATGGCCTCTCGAGTTTTGGGATCTCCACTGTAAACACTGATGCATGATATTCGTTTAGTATCTTCTCTATCTCCTGAAGTTCCATACATAGCTTTTTAGGGGGCCCTATTTTTTTCCTTAGTTACCCTTTTCTGCTTCTTGTATTTATAAAATGTGATTTTAATTCCATTTTGGACCGGAGAGCTGTCTCTTCTGTATCACTGATTTCTTACAACTATTCAAAGTGTAAACTTGTAAAACTGTTCCAGTAAATGAAGATTTTACATGAATTATTATTTGCAAGGAGTAAAGAAAGCAAATGAATCATGTGCTTCAACAGGTAGGGCTGCAGCTTGATACTGAATGAGGCCGCATCTGGGATATTGTGTTAATTTTGCTCACTATAAGGAATATGCAGAACTGTTGGAGGGATTCTCAAGGAATGCTTTGAAGATGGTTCTGAATTTTCAACCCTAAGTTTTGAGAGAAAATAGTCTGAGAGATTTTGCTCTCAAATGAGCAAAATAGTTGTTAAAATTTCTTAGGTATGCAGAATTTAGATCCAGGCACATTGCATTAAACTGTGATGTGCAGTTTGCTGTTGAAGAAGTCAAAGGGAAAGAGACCCTCTTCGGAGGATCGATGCAGACTGAATGGGTTGAATGGCCTGTTTCCACAGTGTTAAAGCTTCTATGATTCTGTGATAAAATGTTTTCCATCAAATGTTTTTATTTTTAAAAGAGTGTTCACAACACCTGGAGAAAGTCAGTTGGTCTTAAAGCAGCTGGAGAGAGGAAGGGTTAACACTTCAAGTCTGATGTGACTCCTCTTCCTCACTGGAGTGAGGTGGAAATGTGATGGATTTTAGATATATCTGAATTAACCTGTTCAGACATGCTATAATGTGTCTCCTGGGGCAGGTGACACTTGAACCTGGGCCTTCTGACCCAGAGGTGAGGTGCTCCCACTTGCTACTGACCTGGGTTTTATGCTGTTGCTGTGGGAGAGGCAAGGAATGGAAGGCAAGTTGATGAACTGTTAGAGGGCGAAAGAGATTAGAGATTAAAGGTGTCATGGAACAGAAGGCAATTAGCGTGGTAATGGTGATGTTTTTGTAAACATCTTATTAAAAACACCAGGAGGGAAATGGAATGCGATGAAGGTGAGCAAGATGAAAGAGACAAACTGGTATTAGTTAAACAGAAGAAACTCTTTTTGCTATTATCATGTGTTACAATATAACATTGACGTTGCATCTCATAGAAAATGTAGTGTCGGTAATGTCATTATTCTGGCGTGATAAATTGTGCCTGTGACAAAGTTATAAATCAGACGACTAATAAGTAAAGTTGATGATTAGATTCCCTACAGTGTGGAAACAGGCCCTTCCTCCCAACAAGTCGACACCGACCCTCTGAAGAGTAACCCACCCAGATCCATTCCCATACTCTGTATTTACCTCTGACTAATGCATTTAGCACTATGGGCAATTTAGCATGGCCAGTTAACCTGACTGCACATTTTTGGCTTGTGGGAGGAACCTGGAATACCTGGAGGAAACCCGCGCAGACGTGGGAGAATGTGCAAACTCCACACAGACAAGCGCCCAAGGCAGGAATCGAACCTGGGTCTCTGGCGCTGTGAGGCAGCATTGCTAACCACTGAGCCACCATTCTCTCTCCACCCTCCCCTCCCCCACGAGACAGTCAGCTTCTTAACAATGGCATACCGTAAAATTTCCAAATGATAAGCGTTGATCTAATTCAATAGAGATATATTGTTATATATTGGTGTGGACTTTGCATTAAGAATAATGGTGACACCAGCCGTGGTCACTGTTAAGTTAATTTAATCGCTACCTGTGGGATACACTTTTTGTAAATTAAGCACATGTCTGGAAGTTTTGGACTTACTCTGCTGCTTCATTGCTTATGTTTGGCACTGAATTCAGTGGAATGGTGTGAAATTGCCATCTATGTTTACCAGTTACTGAATATGGCAGGAAGGATTGAGACTGCTTCATTAGTAATTTTTAAAAAATGGTGTAGTTATTGGAAAACAACCTATGGATCTGAAAATTCTTTAGGCAGTTGACGCTGTATTGAATAATGAAGACCTTTCTTTATCACTTATCACAAAAACCAGAACATTGTTTAGTTCTTTCTGATTGTAGATCATTTTGATGTTTCTAAATTGATCACAAACAAAGGCCAATTATGTTTTATTAGCTGGCATTAGTTAGTGGGTAGACTGCTTGCAGATTGGAAGCAAATATCCACTATTTAAGGAAGGAAGGAGAGAGAAAAACTGAGGACTACAGACCTGTTGGCTTGATAATGGTATGGAACATGCATGTCTATTATAAAGGATATCATAATTAAATATTCAAAAATTATGGTAGGTTTGGATAGAATCAGCATGGATTTATGACATGAGTATGTTACTGACAGAGCAAATGGGGAAGTCAGTTGATGTGGTGTATTTGGATTTTAAGAAAGCTTTTGATGAGGTCCCACATGGGACATTGGTAAGCAACTCAGCACATGCGATTGGGGTAATCTGGCACAGGTTGAGAGTAGATTAACAGACAGATGAGTGCCTCATTAGGGTAACATGCTACAAATCTGAAGTTAATGCCACGATCAGATGCTGATGCAGATGATAATACCTAGAACATTGGAGCAGCTGCATGTACAGCATAGGGGGCTGGTTGGATTTTAGTTTAGGAACAGGGATCACTTGCGACAATTATACAGAACCCTGATGAGACCATCGCTGGATTATTGTGTGCAGTTTTGATCATTTTGAGGAAGGATATTCTTGCTAGAGAGGGCGTGCAGCAAGGGTTTACCAGACTGATTTGATTGTTGGAATGGCGGGACTGATGGATGAGGAGAGATCGAATCTGTTAGAATTATATTTGTTGGAGTTCTGAAAGGCAGAACATATAGAAATCTGTAATATTCTAAGACTGACATAGGTTCAATGCAGGAAGGATGCTTACAATGGTAGAGGGGTCCAGAACCAGGGGTCACAGTCTGACGATATGGGATAAATTATTTAGGACTGAGATGAGAAAAGTCTTCACCCAGAGAGTGGTGAACCTGTGGAATTTCCTACTACCGAATGCATTCAAGGCCAAAACATTGTATAATTTCAAAAAGGAATTGCATATAGCACTTGGGCCTAAAGAGACCAAAGGGTATGGGAAGAAATGTTGAAATAGGCTATTGAGTTGAATGATCGGCCAAGATTATATAACGAATGTGGAGCTCGCTTAAAGAACTGAATGGCTTACTCCTACTTCTTTTAAAATCTCTATGAAACTGGTTAAGTGACAGGCTGATGGAATGGTAGACACAAGACAAGTGAAACTTAATGCAGAAAAGTGTGAATTGACACATTTCAGGATCAGGAGGGGGAGAAAAGACCGTAGAGTATGAGTGCACAAATTATTGAAGGGGCAGAGTAAGTTGAGAAAGCAGTTATTTAAACAGAATTAAATAC
The DNA here is from genome assembly GCF_020745735.1 of Hemiscyllium ocellatum. Classification (NCBI taxonomy): domain Eukaryota; kingdom Metazoa; phylum Chordata; class Chondrichthyes; order Orectolobiformes; family Hemiscylliidae; genus Hemiscyllium; species Hemiscyllium ocellatum. The sequence goes on from NC_083437.1 coordinate 8,534,341, forward strand.
AAAACATAGGAAGTTATTCAAGGTTTGTGTGAAGATTTGTAGCTCGGGTGCTCGTTGTTGTGGTTCTGTTCGCCGAGCTGGAAGTTTTTGTTGCAAACGTTTCGTCCCCTGGCTAGGAGACATCATCAGTGCTCTGGAGCCTCCTGCAGGAGGCTCCAGAGCACTGATGATGCCTCCTAGCCAGGGGACGAAACGTTTGCAACAAAAACTTCCAGCTCGGCGAACAGAACCACAACAACGAGCACCCGAGCTACAAATCTTCGCACACCTGGACCCAATATACCAACCACTACAGCGGACAGCTGAAACTGACACCCGGAAGCGGCAAGGACAGACCACTATAAATACCGGAAGAAACATCAAAGAAGCGCTTTGCAGGAGGCTCCAAAGCACTGATGATGTCTCCTAGCCAGGGGATGAAACGTTTGCAACAAAAACTTCCAGCTCGGCGAACAGAACCACAACAAAGGAAGTTATGATTAACATATAAAACTGTCTCAGCTTCAAATTGAGTTTATTTTTATTTATTTGTTCATGTGATGCAAGTCTCGTTGGCAAGGCCAACACTTCTTGTCCATTTAGACCTTAGAACAAGTTGGTGACAATGAACTGGCCTCTTGAACTGTTGGGCCCATGTGTTCCAAGTATGTCCACAATATTGTTGTGGAGAGAATTCCAAGATTTTGATTTAGCAAACCTGAAGAAACTAATGTTTCCAAGACACAATGGTGTAACTTGGAGGGAAACTTGCTGGTATTCTTGTCCATCTACTGATCCACTTCCAGGCAGTGGAGGTCAAAATGCTTTCAAAGGATCTATATAGCTCTGACTGGTCTGCGCTGGTGGTAGATGGGTTGCTACTCAAGAGAACTACTTTACTTTAGATGATGTTGAACTCCTTGATAGTTTTTGAGCACCGTTCATTTAGAAATTGGAGAGAAATCCATTATAGTTCCGACTTGCATCTAATAGATAGATCATGGACAGGCTTTGGAGAGTTCCTAGAATTCCTAGTCTCTGACCTGCTCTTGTAGCCAAAGTGTTTACAATAGATTTTGTTCCTGATCAATGTTAACCTCCAGATGTCGATGGTGAGGATCCATCATAGTACTGGTGTTTAATGTCAAGGACACTGGTTAGATTTTCTTTTGCAGATTGTTCTGTCACTTGTATTTTGAACTATACTTGATTGTTGTTTCAGTCTTGCTGCTTGTGGACATGGGTTGCTTAATTATCTATGTGGATGTATATGGAATAGTGTAGGTCGAATGGGCTTCAGATTAGTATGACAGGGCGGCGCAACATCGAGTGCCGATGGGCCTGTACTGCGCTGTGATGTTTTATGTTCTATGCTGAATGGTATCCAGTTTTGGATGTTACACTTTGGGAAAGATGTAGAAACTTCAAAGATGATGCAGAAAAATTATCAGAATAATTATGAAGATGAGGGTTTTCAGTTACTTGCGTAAATAGGAGGAGCTGGATTGTTGCTTTAGAGAAGAGGTTTGTCAAGCAGAGGGTGGTACGTGTATGGAATGAGCTGCCAGAGGAAGTGGTGGAGGCTGTTACAATTACAACATTTTAAAAGGCATCTGGATGGGTGTATGAAGAGGAAGGGTTGAGAGGGAAATGGGCAAACTGCTGGCAAATGGGACTAGATTTATTTGGGATATCCAGTCAACATAGGCAAGTTGGACCGACTGGTCTGTTTCTGCACTGTACATCTCTATGACTGAGAGAAGATTTGGTACAGCAGTTAATAATCATGGGGGATTTAGACCAAATAGATGAAATGGTTCTCACAGGAGAACTGGTGACAGGTAGGAACAAAAGATATCATGAAATCATTTTTAAATAGTGATATAAATTGCGCTGTGTGAAAACGTGATGGTAGCAGATATATTGGGGCTTAAAGAAGGGAATTTTAGAGATCCTTGATGGGGAAAACAATTTGTTGGCATATGGGAAACATATCAGGTTGCCAATTGCTAAATTCTTGTAGTAGACAGCTGGCATAGGCTCATGATTTTCTTCTGTCCAGGAACCATTCGATTGTGCGAAATACTTTAGGAAGCCATTAGATTCCCTGTAACTGTAGATGTGCTGTTGATACTGAAGGTATGCTGCTGAAATGTGTCATTGATCCTGAAGATGAGATTTATCCATTTATGTTGGGACCAAACAGCAAGCATCAAGCTAGAAGGTGGACAATCTGATATTCAAATGGAGAGAGGAGCAACAAAAGTGCCTACTGTCTCCAAACCTAGTAAATGAGAATACAACAAATATTAAGAGTCAGCTGTATTTAAGGGGTAAAACTTGAAAGCAAGAAAATACATTTGTGGTATGCTAATGAACCAGTGGTATTTGCGGAGTCAGAAGAGCCCAGTCAAATATTATGCATCATAAAATCTAGAAATTTTGAATATGGATTGAGTGTGAATGCACCAGAAAGAGATAAACAGTAGTCATTAATGGAATGCACAGAAATGATAATTAAGAGAAATGAGAGTGGGTTTGAAATGTCTGATACTGGAACAAGTTAGAGAGTCATAGAGTTGTACAGCACGGAAACAGCCCCTTCGGTCCAATGAGAATATAATAACAAACTAGTCATACCTGCCTGATCCTAGCCCATATCCCTCCATACCTTTATTATTCATGCACTTATCTGCATGTATTTTAAATGTTGTAATTGTCCCTGTCACTTCCTCAGGAAGTTCATTCCACATGTGAACCATTGTCTGTTTAAAAAAAATTGCCATTCATGTCCTTCCTTAAATCCCTGTCCTCTCACCATAAGAAATGCCCCCTAGTCTTGAAATCCCCCACCCGAGGGCAAAGATATGTTCCGTTAATCCTGTGTAAAGCCTTCATGACCTTTATAAATGTCTATAAGGTCACAACCTCAAACTTCAGTGAAAAAAGTCCCAGCCTATCCAGCCTTTCTTTATAATTCAAATCTTCCATACTCAGAAATGTCCTGGTAAATCTGTTCTGAACCCTGTCCACGTTCCTACCTTTTGTCTATACTTTCCGATAACTGGGTGACCAGAACAGGACACACGTTACAACACTTGCTGAATTTTCATTATTTTATTCTTCCATCAGTTTTGCTTTGGAGTTGTGAACTTAAAACTGAGCTAAAAATAACTTTTGGACTATATGCAGCAGCTTGAGTTTTTTAAAAAGGAGATTAGAACAAGCAAGCTGTTGTTGTTTGTGAGGCCAGACCTGGAAGTTTATTGCCGGTTAGTTCTTGATTCAAATGTTCTATAGACTTATCAGCACTGGCAAAGAGCAGTATGTTTAAACCGATAGCAGGTGTCTGGCCGTTAATAAGGTCAGTATCTCGGAACTGGTTCCAACAAGTCTGGGGGAGACCATATGCTACAGTAGATGGCAGATGTTGAATGGTAACTGGGACCTTGTGGGGAAACTATCAGCCTGACAAGGAGAGGCTAGAGTTTTGAACTTTCTTTTTCTGTGAGGGGTTTGGCTGTAGATGACACAGCATGAATATTTGAGAGGTCCCCGCCTAACTTCCCATAGTCAATTATTGGCAGTTCAGAGAATAGAATCAAGTTATAGGTATTGCTGACTTCCTCTGAGTGAATTGAAAAAATAGCCCTGATCATCAACATCAGATAATCAGCCAAGAAATAGTTTTCTGTGCCTGTGGAATGACTCATCATGAAAGCCGTTTAAGTAATCTGGCCAGTTTCTTTTATCCCTTATACAACGAATTGTATAACAGTAAAGGGCTTGGTCTCTGCTATTGATGCGTTGATCGTAACGGTAACCCAATTAATAAGTATGTTGCCTTATCTGGATGCTCCTCCTGGTAAAAAGACTACAGTTCATTGAGAAACTGCTGTTCCAGAGAAGACTGAGAACTCTCATCCCTGTGCATGTGGGCAACCATTCTCTCTTCCCTCCAAGGCCCGGAATAACGATGGAGGAGGTAACCATACTGTGTCTCTGAGCGTTTTGCTTCAACTGTGGGGAGGAAAACAGGATGACAGCACCACCTGATGCCAGCCTGTCTGCAGCCTGCCTCCCCCACTGTTGAACAACATAGGAACGTAAATCCCACTTATGAGTTTCAGTAACTTATTGTTATAAGTGCATCAATCCCTTTCACAATCCTGGATTTTAAAACTCTTATTTTCTCATTTCAGTCCACAATCAAAAACACAGAAAAATAGAAGCATGTGTTCTTTACAATCTGAAAATAATGATTTTCTGGGAAGAAAATTGAGACTTTTTAGATGTGGTTGTGAAGGTGTATGCTTATTAAATTTAATATGTGTATCAGTATAAAAGTAATGTTGCTCCAACTTACATGCTCTTACGTGGGACATCTGGAGTGTTGTGTACAGTTTTGATTGCCTTACTTTTGAGAGGTTATCATTGCATTAGAAACAGTTGAGAGAACATTCATTCAACTTATTCCTGGAATGTGGGGTTATTTTATGAGGAAATGTTGTGCGGGGTGGGCCTATGGCCATTGGAATTAAGAAGAATAAGAAGTCACCGTTAAGTATATATATTCCTTGTGGGACTTGATGGAGTAAATACAGATAAGCTGGCCCCCTTGTGAAGGAATCTAGATCTAGGGGGACACAGTTTATATTTTAGGTGTCTCCCTTTTAAAGGCTGAGATTATTTTTCTCTGAGCATCGTCAGTCTTTAAAATTCCTTTCCCATAAAACAGTGAAGGCTGACTTACTGAATATATAAAAAGATGTTAGATGTTTGATCAACAAGGAAATCTGGATTATGGCCGGTAGACAGGACATTGAAGTGAAGCCCTGATAATATGTCATAATCTTACTGAATGGTGAAGCAGTCTGAGGGGGCTTGATGGCTGACTGTTCTTAAATTCTTATATTCTTGTAATTCTGTATACAAACCATAATAGAAATGAAGGCACGCTTAAAATTCCAAGAACAAATAGAACTGCAATCAGGCAATCTCAAAAAGAAAATGTAAATATTTTGACTATTTAATTAAAGTGAAAAATCTACCGAGATCCCTTCTAGGGGGTGTTGTGGAGAAAATAGAGAACTACCAGGAGATGCAGAGAGTTCTTCAGGAAGTAGGTCTTTTATTTGCAAACAAAAAACCATGACACTGAGAAAGCAGATTCTCAAATGCCCATGGACCTCAGGGTCTGTGGATTGATTTGTATTTTTTATCATGTTTCTGTTAGCTTATTAGCATGTCCAGCTATATTAATCAAAGTACCTCACTCTAGCTACACAATAAACCAGTGATGTTAGTTCCCATTATCTCTTTAGTTGTACATTCTACTTAATGTTATGGTTAGATATTTATTGCTAACTGTGCTAGAGATCTTCCATTGCAGACTAACCTGTCATGATAGATATTTAGCTATTCCATCTGTTACAATAGTCTCCTGTCTCAAGCTAACTCTACTAACTATTAATTAGATATTTTAATGTCATGTCCCAAATATTTATTGTCCCAATCCTGTCATAATAACACTTAACAGAGAAACATGCTTTATTACTTGTGTTATCTCATCTTGCCATAGTGACCTTTCAGCCTTAACCTTACTCTGCTAATTGGTGTAAGAATGTTCCACTATGGTTATCCTGTCTTCCTTCCACAGACCACAGGTTCCCAGTGGTCTTCATGCTTTAACCCTTCCCATGCTTTCATTTTCTTTATTTTCCATGGGGGAGAAATGCAGGGTAGCAGAAAGAGGAGTTGCCCGAGTCGTAGTTGGATGACTATCTGCAACCACTTTGTAATATCAAACTATGGCCTGACACAAGACAAACGAGGAGAAAGTGAGGACTGCAGATGCTGTGTGACATACCATTACAGTAGAGTCCATTGGCAAGAACAGCTACAAGCAGGGTGGGAGGAGATTCTTGGTGTTCTTATCTCCCTAGAGTAGCTAAATGTATATGTCAGCTGTAATGTAGGAGGTTCCATGAGTTTCTGTTTAAGGAGGAGTATAATGCTCTTACTCTTTGTTAATTATCTTAATTGTGCACCTTTTCATTTTAATGTATGGTGCATACAAGAAGAAAAGCTAGTATTTAGAGCAATATAAGAAAAATTGCACCATTTATGTTTTGACCTTGATTTTGATGAGTTTCTGAAAAAATGCTGAGGTTATTTTGCAATTCTGATTACTTGTTAACAAAGTTGCCATGCAATCCTTGATGGCCTAACCAATATCCTTAGATTGTGAGCCCTTGTTGTGGACTCCTGGTAATCAGCAGCATCGTTCTACATTTGCCCTGTCTAGTCCTGTTAGAATTTTATAAGTTTCTATGAGACTACCCCTCCCATCCCATCTAAACTCAGATGAATATAGTCCTAACTGATTCAGTCTTTCTTCTTGTATTTTCTTTAATCAAAGCACATTCATCACCTTGAACAATTCATTCAACCCTCCTTTCTTTTGGTGAAAGAAGTGGCATTTTCTCCATGTGCCTCTTTGTGATTGCTGTCTCTAATCCCAGGGGTTTCATTGCTGGTTCCCAATTAATAAAGCACCCATACTCAAAGCTGCTTATATCTGCCCAGAAATTGCAAACTATTAGTACTTTGTTACATAGATTGGGAGGGATTGGGGTACTTAGCAGCAGCGTTTGTTTGATGTTTATGTGGCAGCTTGCATTTTCCTGTGGTGCGCTGTCTGTGGAACTGACAGCTGTCAATAAGTACCAGCCCCTGTTTATCTTCAATCCACTTTTCTTTAACCTTAAATCTGGCAAAGCTGTGTTTCTGTAGTGTAGTGGTTCTCGCATTTACCCAACATATGAAAGGTTTCCAGTTCATAACCTCATACAAACCTGACACTTGTGGCACAGTAGTAGCATCCACCTTGGAGCCAGAAGGTCTGCAAGCAAGTCCCACCTGCCTCAAACAGGGGCAACACAGTGTGCTAAGTGGTTTACACTGCTGCCGTACACTGCCAGGGACCTGTGTTCGATTCCACCCTTCGGCATCTGTCTGTATGGTGTTTGCACATTTTCCCTGTGTCTGCATGGATTTCCTCCGGGTGCTGCAATTTGCTCCCACAGCCCAAAGATGGGCAGGTTAGGTCAATGGGCAGGTTAGCATGGCCAGTAATGTCCAGGGATGTGGCTAGATGGGTTGGCCATGGGCAATGCAGGGTCACGGGGTCTGGGTGGGAAGCTCTTTGGATGGGCTGAATGGCCTGCTTCCACACTAGGGATTCTATGGAAAAAAAAGTATGTAAAGCTAGCCTTGTTCGATTTGTAATTCACCAATATTGAATTTTGTTGCAGATTTAAAAAGTAGCATCGGATGAGCAACTTTATGTTAAATGTTTTGGGGTTGTTAGCAAACTCCTCAACTTTAAAATGGCAGTTGACAGCTTTTTAGTATAAAAATGTGTTTTTTTTTAATCCTCCTGCATATGGTGTTGCCTGGTGCAGTAAGCATGCTTGTACTCTCCTTTCACCTCTGATGCTCTAGGTTTGAATTCAGATGAGGTCATCTGGTTTCCAACCAAACTGCAGTCAGCTATTATTGCAATATTTTGAATGATCCAAATCTCTATCATCAAACTCTTCATGATTCTGATGAGAACAAAATACTGCAGATGCTTGAAATTTGAAATCTAAGTGGAAAATGCTGAAGAAACTCAACATGTCAGTACTTCGAGTCTGATATGATTCCTGTTGAGAACTGGAGGTTCTGTTCTGAAGAAGGATTATATTGGACCTGCAACATTTAATGCTGTTTGTCTCTCCATAGTTTCTGTAAAATCGGCTGAGTTTCTCTGGTGTTTTCTCTTTTTGTTCATGTTTCAGCATACTTTTAGCTGCTTCACAATTATAAGCATGACTGTAGTAAGTAGAAAGTTCACAATTGTGCTAACGGGATTTTGATTTTTGAGAATATTATTTACGTTGCTGACACAGAATATAGAAAGACTTTTATCATCCATCTATGAAGTCCTATTTCAGGAAAAGCCATACCGGTACTGTTTCACCTCACCCCACCCCCAAAAACAAGGAATGTAAAACTCTTTCCGGCACTTCGCTCTCTCTCGCTAGGCCTACATTTACCTCTGTTTCAAACCTTTTCCCTTAAAAGATGTAATCATCTCTACCTTCATCACTTTATGTGGGAAAACTTTCTGGCCATGACATACTTCTGTATCAAGATGATTTTGCTATCTCATTTGCTCTTGTATTGACAATACAGCTGTACATTTACTCATAGTACTAGGGTCTGACTGAATAAGGCTTATGAAGAAGAATAGGGAGGACAATACTTTGTCAATATTTTTCCTGGAAGATGTAGTTTGTGTCAGCTGATGTAGTTCACCAACTTGTATTATTATAGTGCCAGAACTTAGTAAAACATGCTTGACACTTTGCAATACCATTGTTAGCAGAATATGACATAGAACATCACAGCACAGTACAGGCCCTTTGGCCCTCGATATTCGGCCACCTGTGGAACCAATCAGAAGCCCATTTAACTACACTATTCCATTCTCATCCATATGCCTATCCAATGACCATTTAAATGTCGTTAAAGTTGGTGAGTCTACAACTCGCAGACAGTACGTTCCACGCCCCTACTACTCTGAGCAAAGAAACTGCCTCTGACGTCTGTCTTATATCTATCAGCCCTCAATTTAAAGCTATGTCCTCTCGTGCTAGACATCACCATCTGAGGAAAAAGGCTCTCACCATCCAACCTATCTAACCTTTTGATAATCTTATGTCTCAATGAAGTCGCCTGTCAACCTTCTTCTCTCTAACGAAAACAGCCTCAAGTCCCTCAGCCTTTCCTCGTAAGACATGCCCTCCATACCAGGCAACATCCCAGTAAATTTCCTCTGAACCCTTTCCAAAGCTTCCACATCTTCCTATAATGTGGTGACCAGAACTGTATGCAATATTCCAAATTTGGCCGCACCAGAGTTTTGTACAACTGCAACATTATCTCATGGTTCAGAAACTCAAACCCTCTACCAATAAAAGCTAACACATTGTATGCCTTCTTAACAGCCCTGTCAACCTGGTTGGCAACTTTCAAGGATCTATGTACCTAGACACTGAGATCTCTCTCTTCATCTACATTACCAAGAATCTTATCATTAGCCCAGTACTCTTTATTGATGTTGCTCCTTCCGAAGTGAATCACATCATATTTTTCCACATTAAATTCCATTTGCCACCTCTCATCCCAGCTCTGCAGCTTACCTATGTCTCTTTGTAACCTACAACATTTTTCGGCACTATCCATTTCTCTACTAACCTTAGTGTCATCCGTAAATTTGCTAACCCACCCTTCTTGGCCCTCACCCAAGTCACTTATATAAATGACAAACAACAATGGACCCAGAACAGATCTTGCAGTACCCCACGAGTAACTGAACTCCAGGATGACCATTTCTCATCAACCACCACCCTCTGTCGTCTTTCAGCTAGCCAATTTCTGATCCAAACTGCTAAATCACCCTTAATCTCATGCCTCCGTATTTTCTGCAATAGCTTACTGTGGGGAACCTTATCAAACAGCTTACTGAAATCCATATGTACACCTGTTTGGTCACCTTCTCAAAGAACTCAATAAGTTTTGTGATGCACGGCTTAACCTTCACAAAACCATGTTGACTATCCCTAATCAACATATTCCTTTCTAGATGATTACAAAGCCTATCTCTTATAACTCTTTCCAGCACTTTACCCACAACTGAAGTTAGGCGCACGAGTCTATAATCTCCAGGGTTGTCTCTACTCTCCTCCTTGATCAAGGGTGTAACATTTGCAATCTTCCAGTCTTCTGGCACTAATCCTGTGGACAACGACGACGTAAAGATCAAAGCCAAAGGCTCGGCAATCTTCTCCCTGGCTTCCCAGAGAATCCTAAGATAAATCCCATCCGCCCAGCAGACTTATCTGTTTCTACACTTTCCAGAATTGATAACACCACCTCCTTATGCACTTCAATCCCATCTAGTCTAGTACCCTGTATTTCAGTATTCTCCTTGACCACATTGTCTTTTTCTATTGGGAATACTGACGAAAGTATTCATTTAGCACTTCCTTATCTCCTCTGACTCCACGCACAATTTCCTATGCTTGACTGGCCCTAATCTCACTCCAGTCATTCTTTTATTCCTGATAAAGCGATAGAAAACCTTAGAGTTTTCCTTAACCCTGTCCACCAATTACTTCTCGTGTCCCCTCCTGGCTCCTCTTAGCTCTTTCTTTAGGTCTTTCCTGGCTAACTTGTAACTCTCGAGTGCCCTAACTCAACTATCACATTGCATCCTAACATAAGTCGCCTCCTTCCTCTTGAGAAGAGATTCAACTTCTTAAGTAAACCATGGCTCCTGCACTTGACAACTTGCTCCCTGCCTGGTGGGAACATACTTATCAAGGACCTGTAGTTGCTGTCCCTTGAATAAGCTCCACATTTCAGTTGTTTCCCTCCCCATCCTATGCATCTTGTCTAATCAAATCATAATTGTCTTTCCCCCAGCTGTAGCTCTTGCCCTGCAGTATATACTTATCCCTTTCCATCACTAAAGCAAACATAATCGAATTGTGGTCACTATCACCAAAGTGATCACCTACCTCCAAATCTAATAGCTGGCCGGGTTCATTACTCAGTACCAAATCCAACGTTGCCTCGTCCCTTGTTGTCCTGTCTATATACTGTGTCAGAAAACCCTCCTGCACACATTGGACAAAAACTGACCCATCTAAAGTCCTTGAACTATAGTATTCCTAGTCAATATTTGGTAAGCTGAACATCCTCAACAATCCTGTCACACTAACTCCCATCGAGGATCATCTTTGCTATCCTATCCTCTACTATTCGGAGACCTGTAGAAAACTCCCAACTGGGTGACGTCCTTTCCTGTTTCTAATCGGAGTCCATACTACCTCAGTAGACAAGTCCTCAAATGTCCTTTCTGCAACCATAATACTGTTCTTGACTAACAGTGCCACACCACCCCCTCTTCTACCATTTTCTCTGTTCTTATTGAAACCTCTAAATCCCAGAACCTGCAATAACTATTCCTGTCCCTGCTCTACCGATGTCTCTGAAATGGTCACAACATAGAAATCCCAGGTACCAGCCTATGCTGCAAGTTCACCCACCTTATTCCGGATGCTCCTGGCATTGAAGTAGAAGCACTTCAAACCAACTTCTTACCTGCTGGTGTCTTCTTGAACCTTGTACAAGACATTGAATTTTGTAAAGTGTTATTGGGGTAAATGTCCAAATACTTAGACAAGGGGCTACATTTTCATGAATATCTTAAAGAAAAAAAACTGGATGAGAAGATGATAATTCAATAAGCTAGGTCTTCTGCAATTTATATTTGACCCATTTCTAAGGCGCTTTGTGTTCCAAAACATGATGTGTAAACTACACTAAGAATTTTTTTATTATGCAGCATTATCTTTGTTTTCATTCTTTCACTATTACCTTAAGCCCTAATTGTCATTCATTGTTTCATATCCCTTGCACCCTTACGTGATGTCATATCCATTTTCTAAGATGCGGTTCTGTTATTTTTGTTGAGATTCATATACACTCAAAGTTGCCACACAGGTTGATAGGGCTGTTAAGAAGCCATAAGATGTATCAACTTTTATTAGTAGAGTGATCGAATTTTGTAACCATGAGGTCATGCTTCAGCTGTACAAAACTCTGGGGCCACATGTGGAGTATTGCATGCAATTCTGGTCACCGCACATTGGGAACGATGGGGAAGCTTTGGAAAGGGTTCGGAGGAGATTTACTAGGATATTGGCTGGTATGGAGGGCAAGTCTTACATGAAAAGGTTGAGGGACCTAACTGCTGGTTTCATTGGAGGGAAGAAGGTTGAGAGGTGACTTAATTGAGACATACAAGATAATCAGAGGGTTAGATAGGGTGGACAGTGAAAGCCTTTCTCCTAAGATGGTGATGACTAGCATGAAGGGGCATCGCTTCAATTTGCGGGGTGATAGATATAGGACAGATGTCAGAGGTAGTTTCTTTATGCAGAGTAGTAGGGCATGGAATGCACTGCCTGCAAGAGTTGTAGACTTACTAACTTGGTGGGCATTTAAGTGGTATTGGATGGGCATATGGATGAGAATGGAATAGTATAGGTTTGATGGGCTTCAGATTGGTTTCACAGGGCGGCGTAACATCAAAGGCTGAAGGGCTGTACTGTGCTGTAGCGTTCTATGTACTTGATGCAACTGCAACATGCCAACTTCTGTGAACAACCAAAATTTTATTAAGCAAGTACAAGCTTTGGCGGATCACTTACCACTCTTTGCAATGCCTGCAAAGTGTGTCCAGGGAAGCTCTCTGAAGAAAGGAAACAGTCCTCCTTTTATACAAAATCTTACATCACAGTCAGTAAAGCCCACAAGACAACCCCCCAGCCACTCCCCCACGGTCACATGCCACTCAAGACACAATGCAGTGACTAGATTGTCTCCAGAAACAATCATCCCTTAATGGCTAGATCTGTTGTAAATCATTTTTTAACACTACTGGGATGTGGTCAGAATTTTAATTGCAATGTTCTTATTGATTCTGAGTAGGAGATGATGGCAATGTAACTAGTAGGAGATGACAATGTAAACTTTTTTTTACATTTTACCTGCAAGACAAGGACATACCACCCTACCCTCTGGACATGCAATTTCTTGCAGGTCAGCAGAACAAATTAACTCTTTAACATTTCAGTTCAACACAGGCACTTCCTTAACAATTCTAAATACTGATATACAAAACTGATCTAAATGCAGAAATCAGGTCTTTGCTTCTTTATTTGTGATAGCTCAATGTATCTTTGGATAATTTGGGTAACGTTATTATGACCCGTCTTCATAGTTTCTTTTCTCAAATTAGCTCATATACAGTATTTTATCCAGTGTTGTTCATCAGTATCTGTAGTTAACTCCTGATATTGTAATATTTCTTTTCGGCCTTTTTGTTAGGACACTCTCTACTTTTTTTAGATTAGATACAGATATTGATAGACAACACTGGATGAAATACTGTATATGAGCTAATGTTGTCTATCAGTATCTGTATCTAATCCAAAAAACTAGGGTGTCCTAATAAATAGGCAGAAAAGAAATATTACAATATCAGGAGTTAACTACAGATACTGATGAACAACACTGGATAAAATACTGTATATGAGCTAATTTGAGAAAAGAAACGATGAAGATGGGTCATAATAACGTTGCCCAAATTATCCAAAGATACATTGAGCTATTACAAAGAAGCAAAGGAGGAAAAATTCAATGTGACCTTCCTTTTTTGAAAGAGCACTTGTGGACACTGTATGGGGTCTCTCCTTTTAAATGGCCTAATTATATTGGTGGTTTAGGATCACAAATTGAGTCTAACCATTGAAAGAATGCCATTTTCCGTTTGAAAGTAACTAGCTTGAACTGAGGAGAAACTTGTGAGGGAAGAGTCCTGAGTAGTGTTTGACCACCGTAAAGTTCTATTTAAACAAATGAACTTTCTTTTCACATCTAGTCCCACTTATACTTGACTAGTTGATTTTGACTGTGTCTAATTAATAAGTAATGAGAGGGAAACATAATAAAACTGATCTAGATAAAATGAAATCTACAGAATCATGTTGACATTTGAGTCAAAGTTGTGGGTTCAAACAGATGTAATTGTTTTATGCATTTGTTAAATTTCTCCATTGAGTTTATTGTTGATTTAAGTACTTTCACACCTAGATATGTTTAAAATTTAAATAAGGTTGTAATGTTAGAGGACCACGTCTATATTCTATCCTAGTACAGAATCATTTTGATTTGAAGCAACACTCTTAGAAGTGACATATTATTTGGGGGAGGTTGGTGTCTACTGACTTATTTCATTTGGCAGTTGTTGGGCATTTTGTTTTTCTGCAGGTTCCACCCCCTCCCCACCACCATCAGGACACAGTTGCAAATGTTTACCTCTAAATTTACTGAATTATGCAATTTTGTTTGACACTGATAACTGACATCGCACTGAGCCTTACTGTAATTTTACTAAGTGGTGCTTTGATTTTTAACTAATATTTTGATGGTATGCCACACTAAATTGGTATTTTGAAAATCAATGCAGCACTTTTTTTGATTAACACTATTTTAGCTGTGCTCAACAAAAATTCCTGTTGGATTTATTTAGCATTATACCAAACTTAATGTACTGCCAAAGAAACCACAAAACCTGCAAAGACAACAAACTGTTTTAAATTTCTACAATGGTGGATTGTTTTGTCCAGTATTGAGCAAAAGACAGTGAAGTTTCAATCAACTGTGTTGATACTAAATGGTAGTGCACGCTGGAATGGCCTACTTCTAGTCCTATAACTTTCAAAGTTTCATCATAATAGAAGCAGGAGTAGACGTATGAGGGCCATTTGGCCTGTCGACCCTGCTCCGCCATCCATTAAGATCATGGCTATCCATCGTTGAAGTTCCTCTTACCTGTGTTATCCCCATAACCATTAATTCCCTTACCATGCAAAAAAGCATTCAACTATGTATTGAATGAAGCTGCCTCTACTTCGTCCTTGGGCAGAGAATTCTGTGGATTCGCTACTCTCTGGGAAAAGCAGATCCTCCTTATCCTTGTCCTAAATCTATGCCCCCATGCCTTGAGGCCATGTTCCCTAGTCCTAGTCTCACCCACCAGTGAAAACAATTTGCCTGCTTCTATCTTATCTGTCCCTTTTGATAATTTTATTTGTTTCTATAAGATCCCCTCTCAGTCTTCTAATTCTAGTAAGTACAGTGCCAGTTGGCTCAATCTGTATTCATAGGGTAACTCCCTTAACTCCGGAATCAACCTGGTGAACCTCTGTACCACCTCCAAAGCCAATATATCCTTCCTGAAGTAAGTAGACAGATGGTAAATATTCAGCCTGGAGCCCAGTTACAAGTGGAGTTCCGCAGGGATCAGTTCTGGGTCCTCTGCTGTTTGTAATTTTTATTAATGATTTGGATGAGGGAGTCAAAGGGTGGGTCAGTAAATTTGCAGATGATACGAAGATTGGTGGAGTTGTGGACAGCGAGGAGGGCTGTTGTCAGCTGCAAAGGGACTTAGATATGATGCAGAGCTGGGCTGAGGAGTGGCAGATGGAGTTCAACCCTGCCAAGTATGAGGTTGTCCATTTTGGAAGAACAAATAAAAATGCGGAATACAGGGTTAACGGTAGGGTTCTTAGTCAGGTGGAGGAACAGAGGGATCTTGGGGTCTATGTACATAGATCTTTGAAAGTTACCACTCAGGTGGATAGAGCTTGTAAGAAGGCCTATGGTGTATTAGCGTTCATTAGCAGAGGGATTGAATTCAAGAGTCGTGAAGTGATGTTGCAGCTGTACAGGACTTTGGTTAGGCCACATTTGGAATACTGTGTGCAGTTCTGGTCGCCTCACTTTAGGAAAGATGTGGAAGCTTTGGAGAGGTGCAGAGAAGATTTACCAGGATGTTGCCTGGAATGGAGAATAGGTCGTACGAGGATAGGTTGAGAGTTCTCGGCCTTTTCTCGTTGGAACGGTGAAGGATGACAGACTTGACAGAGGCTTATAAGATGATCAGAGGAATAGATAGAGTAGACAGTCAGAAACTTTTTCTCCGGGTACAACAGTGTGTTACAAGGGGACATAAATTTAAGTTAAAGGGTGGAAGGTATAGGGGAGATGTCAGGGGTGGGTTCTTTACCCAGAGAGTGGTGGGGGCATGGAATGCGCTGCCTGTGGGAGTGGTAGAGTCAGAATCATTGGCGACCTTTAAGCGGCAATTGGATAGGTACATGGATGGGTGCTTAATCTAGGATAGATGTTCGGCACAACATCGTGGGCCGAAGGGCCTGTTCTGTACTGTATTGTTCTATGTAGATCAGAACTGTGCGCAATACTCTGGTGCAGCCTCACCAACACCTTGTACAATTGCAGCAGAACTTCCCTGCTCTTAAATTCAGTCCCTCCAGCAATGAAGGCCAATGTTCCATTTGTCTTCCTGATTACCCATTGCACCTGCAAATCAACTTTTAGCAATTCATGTATGAACACTAAGTGATTCTGCACAACAGCATGCTTTAATCTTCCACCATTTAAAGAATACTCTGATCTACTATATTTACTTCAAAGTGGATAACCTCATATACGTTTGTTCTCCAAATGCCAGACTCTTGCCCACTCATTTAACCTATCTAAAACTCTCCAGACCTTCCACATCCTCTGCACAGTTTGCCTTTCCACTCAATTTAGTGTCATCAGCAAACTTGGATACATTACCCTCTGTCTCCTCTTCCAAATCATTTATATATAGCATGAACAGTTGCATGCCTAACACTGAAGCTGGTGGCACCCTGCTCACCACTGATCTCCAACCAGAGAAACACCTATTATTCCCAACTCTCTGCTTTCTGTTGGTTAGCTAGCCCTCTACCTGTGCTAGTGTCTTCCCCACAACTTCATGCATTCTCATCTTAATGATGAGTCTTTTATACAGCACCTTATTGAACACCTTCTGGAAATCCAAGTTTACAACATCCACTTGTTCCCTTCCATCCATCTCGCTTCTTACATCCTCAAAGAACTCCAGTAAGTTTGTCAATCATGAACCTTCCCTTCCTGAATCCATTCTGTGTTTGCATGATGGAACCCTTTCCATCCAGATGTCTCATTGCTACTTTTTTAATGGTAGCCTCCAGCATTTTCCCAACTACAGATGTTACATTAACTGGCCTATAGTTACCTGCCTTTTGCCTACACCCTTTTTTAAACTTCACTGTGACATTCACTGTCTTCCAGTCCACTGGGCCTGCTTGGAGTCCAGTGAATTTTGGTAAATTACCACTAACTCATCTTCTATAACTTCCACCATTTCTTTCAGCACCTTGGGATGCATTCTTTCAGGACCAAGGGAATTACCTATCTTTAGACCTCCAGTAACTCAACGCTATCCCTTCAGTGATCATTTGGAGATGTCGGTGTTGGACTGGGGTGTACAATGTTAAAAATCACACTGCACCAAGTTATAGTCCAACATGTTTAATTGGACGCACTAACTTTCGGAGCGCTGCTCCCTCACAACCACCTGATGAAGGAGCAGTGCTCCGAAAGCTAGGGCTTCCATTTAAACCTGTTGGACTGTAACCTGGTGTTGTGTGATTTTTACTTTTGGTGTTAACAATTGAATTGAGGTCCTCAGCTTCCATTGTATCCTTACCGTCATTTCTTGGCATGTTAGACACATCCTCCACTGTGAAGACTGACACAACATAGCTGTTCGAGGCTTCAGCTATTTCAGCATTACCCAATATTAATTCCTCTTTCTCACCCCACAAGGGACCTACATCCACTTTAGCCACTCTTTTCAGTTTCATATAGTTATAACAACTTTGCTGCTATCTTCTTCCCATACTGAAAAGAGCCTGTGGTTTCAATGTAAAATGGAGTGCCCCTAAATGAGGAAACATCCTGACTTCTCAGCAAAAGTAACAACAACAACTTGAGGAAATACCTTGGTAGGCAGTAGTTGGTGTGGATCTGGAAGCCACTGTCTTTAAATATGCAGTGCCGCTAGTTTCAAATGTGGTTTCAAAAGTGTTTATTATCGGGAAAGGGAAAAAAGAACTGCAAGGCTCAGGGGGAAAAAGCAGTGGCATGATACTACACAAATTGCTTTTCTGAGAGGGTCAGCACAGGCACAATTAGCTGAATGACCTCCAACCATCTGCAATCTTCCTTCTATTATTAAGAACTGAAGCCTTATATATCCTAGAGAGACTTTGAGTCATCAAGTGGTGAGGTACTTTTTCTTTCCACGCTGTGCCCTTCTGCGTAACCACTGTTGCTTGTCCAGTAAACTTTCACATTAATGGACTCTTTTGAGGTATTAATGGGGGAGATTTGGTAGTAGCGATCCCTTGATGATTTGGTGGATGTTTCTTATGTGATATGAATGTTACCTTTCCACTTGTTAGTCCATGCCTACATTTTAATCCAGGTCCTGCTGTAGGTTGGCCTGGCTGCTTCATCATGGGAGAGCTTTTGAATGGAACTGCACACTAGAAAGAACACTGAATAGTTCCATTCCTATTATGATGGGAAAGTCATTGTAACACCTGAAAGTGGTTGGTCAAATAATTTTGCTCAATATTGCCAAAATGAACAGCTAATGAGAAACAGGATTAACTTTGTCTGAAGTTGGCCCTGGATTTGTCAAGTGCTTTTCTCCAGCAGTAGTTTCTAAGGGGCAGAATTGAGTGTATATTTGATCTGAACCACTGGCTTGTCAGAATATCTTCCACTAGAATATTTGTTATCCGCGTTCGATGTGTGGGAGCAATCACAACTGCTAGCAAAAAGGAATTGCTATCATTTTATTGGTATTGTCGACTGGACGTTCCAAAGCGTTTTGCAGCCCTTAAGTATGTGTAAAGTGTAGTCACCATTGTAATGTGGGAAGCATAGTAACCAATTTGTGTAAAATATGAACCACAAAAGCAATGCAACAAAGATTTGTTTTTGTGATGCTGATTGAGGGAAAACTGCTGGCCAAGACCTCCGTGCTATCTTGCCTCTTATTGAAAGTATTATCTGAGGATATTTTACATCAACTTGAGAAGGCCTTATACAAAATATACCACCTCTAAAAATCCTGCAACGAATAGTGCAGTGTGATGTCTGTATTCGAGTCTTGGGGTGGGACTTGAACTTAACAACTTACTGACTGTGAGGTGGTGACTTGCTGAAGAACAGTGAAGTGACATTAATTTCTGGGAGAACTGTTGAGTAATGGCAGTGTGTATGAGGAATAGATATTGAATATACTTTCCATAAGTAGTAGCTTTGATCCCATCAATCCTTAGTGTTTGAACCTTGCTCAATAAATGGGAGAAACTGCATAATTGAGCCATACTGCCCATTGAAAAGAAGGTGATGGCTGAGCATAAAAATAGGCTTTCTTTAATAAACCTGTCGTGCTGAAACTGGAGGAGTTCTTTCAGAAAACATGCAAATATATTTGCATTTAAATCCCAAATAACTTGGTATGCTGATTGATTCTGGGAAATTGGCAGATCATGATCCGTTAAGTACACTATTCAGACTTTCACGCTATTTAATGCTAAATACATGGTATTTTTGCAGAGATGTGCATCAATTTGGACAGATGTAAGAAATAAATTGTGGGACAACTCAGTTATGGAAGTTTACTGCAACCTGAACAGTATCATAAAAAAAACTGTCATTGTCAATTGTTGGATTTTGCTGTGTGAAGTGCTGTAATGTGTTTGCTTACTCAATTGCCTTGTGCTTGATTACAGTTGCCAGAGTGTGGAATAGCTTTGCGGTGTTTCTGAGGCCCAGTGATTACTGTATAATTGTAAGATACTTTTGTTAGTTATAGAATTTATGTGCATCCTGTTTCAAAGATGATTACTTAAGTTTTACATTTGTGCTAATATTTGTAATATTTAAAAAATCTTTGTGAATTGAATGAATGTTTTAATGCGAAGAAATCTAATGTATTGGTTCAATGTGTAGGAATCCTTTTCCCTGCATCAATAGTTAAAAGCATGCATTTGAATTTGCACTGCAGTAGAACTGCAAGCAGCTTCAAGACTAAAAGGGAGTGTCCACATTAACTACATTGTGCCGTATAACATGGTTTTTCTGTAGTAATTTAATCTTTTCAGCTTAAACAGTGCAAACATTTCCAAAGGTTTGATCTTAGTTCATTGTTCGCAAAAATGACTGCGTGTACTGTAAGCATGCAGAAGAGCAATGATTGACGATTTCAGTGCTGCATTATGTTTTGTTCGGTGGAGACGCCCACATCGTGACCTGCATGAATTTTACACTGCAGTTTCTAGCTATAAGCCTGATGCTTATCTGCATTGGAATGGAGGGGGTGAGGTGAAAAAAATGGAAAGATGTATTTTAACCTGGAACAGAAGGAACATTAGTTTCAACTTTTTTTTTTCTCCTTCCCTCCCCAATTCATATACAGAAATGTGACTAAATGTCGGAGCCTGGATTTAGCTAGTGCGAACAGAACACTAACTGTATTGTGTGCCTGAAGTTGGCTGTCCAGTTCTGTCTGGTTGTGCTAACCCTGTCCATATAGAGTTGTTGAAAGGTTTGTTCTTCATGTAAGTGCTGAAACTGCTTTCAAAACTAACAATGTGGTCACGTAAATCTAAACACAGTTTGTGCAGTTTTAAACTAAGCATCTTCTAACAACTGCATGGAAATACTTAATTTTAGCATTCAATAAATAAACTTTTAGACTGTATTTCCATTTCCACTTCTTTGGCCATGGTGATCCTGAGGCTAGCCATAATGTTCATGTAAATGGTCTGCACGGTGAGTGGGATTTTGTTTGATCTATGCCCATGAGACCACAAGATTTCAGTAGGTTTAAGGAGACAAAATTCTGCAATTTAGTTGTATTGCTGTATTATTTTAGTAGTGTAATTTGTGAATGTTATACTTCAAATGAAGCAGTAAACTTCATTACTTTCAATCAAATGGAATGTGGATATAACAGACATCTTTGGAATAATGGAGTTTTTGTAAGAAAAATGGTGAAGAAAAGATGTTATGAATAATTTAGAAGATGGATGGTTTGGTTAACCTAGTTGCTTTATCAATGATGTTTTTCTGTGTTTCTTGAGATTTTTGTGTGCACGTCTTGCTCTTGCGAGTAGTTGTGGCAATGCAAAATGTTCTTTTGACTTGCTGTTTGTCCTACCAATCTGACATTTCAACATTTGCAAAATATTGATGCAATATATTCAAGCACAATCATTTTTGTGATTGGTTGAAAATTGATAAAGAAACTGTTTTCCTGGCGGACAACAGAGGGAAAAAACTTGGATTTACAAAGCACATCCTATAACCTTAGAGGACGCCAAGATACTTGGTAACCAACAAAGCACTGTTTAAAGTGCAGCCATTATTGAAATGTAAACAAGTTTAATCAAACATTGCATAGCATGAAATGAATTGACCAGTGTCTGAATTTAGGGATCATGGCCTTGGTAATTTCTCTAAGAACTTAATTGTCCAGTTGGAATATTTCTGATTGATCTAAATATGACACTCCCTGAGGTTAATATTTAGAAAACCTTTTTCCTGTTGGTGACAATTTATGTTGAAGCTTTTCATTATTACTTGCCCAGTACCTCAAATCTATGCAGGTTTTGGTATTTATAGTATGTCTTCCCCATCTTAAAAATCGCACAACACCAGGTTATAGTCCAACAGATTTAATTGGAAGCACCAGTTTTCGGAGCGCCGCTCCTTCATCAGGTGGTTGTGGAGGACACAATTGTAAGGCACAGAATTTATAGCAAAAGTTTACAGTGTGATGTAACTGAAATTACACATTGAAAAATACCTTCATTGTTTGTTGAGTCTTTCATCTATTTTAATACCATGATATTTCACTTCTTTCATGTGTAATTCACAAAACTTTTTTAAAAAAAGTTACATTCTCAGGATAACTGTAACAATTGGTGTTAGCCAGACAATATATTGAAGGTGTTAGCCCACTGTGTTCTCTGTCTATGCTATAATGTTTAGACTGATTCTAATCTAAAAAGTGTGATAACAGAGTTTTGCATGAATTCATGCAATTTTTGAGCAAAGTACAATGTAACACTGCAAGTACAAATTCACCCCACAAACGTATATGTATGTGTGCGCATATGGGTCTTCGTGTGTGTGTGTATGTGTGTCTCTCTGTTTCGGGTGGGGTTTTTTTGTGTGTGTGTGTGTGTGTGTGTGTGTGTGTGTGTGTGTGTGTGTGTGTGTGTGTGTGTATGTGAGAGAGTGTGTGAGTGTCTAAGTCTGTGAGGGGGTGCATGTGAGAGTGCGGGAGTGTGTGTATCTAGGATGGGGGGGTTGTGAGTGTTTGTGTGAGTGTGTATATATGTGCACATGAGTGTAGAGTGGTCTAAGTCTGTGAAAGGATGCGTGTGGGAGTGTGTGTGTGTGTGTGTGTCTGTGTATATGGGTCCATGTGTATGTATGTGTGTGTGTGTGTGTGTGTGTGTGTGTATATATATATATATACACAGTGCAATGGTGGTCACCTGGAGTGTGACATGAACTCAAGGTCCCGCTTGAGGCCCTCCCTATGGGTACAGAACTTAGCTATCAGCCTCTGCTCGGCCACCTTTTGCTGCTGTCTGTCCCGAAATCCGCCTTGGAGGATGGTCACCCGACGGTCTGAGGTCAAATGTCCTGGACCGCTGAAGTGTTCTCCAACTGGGAGGGAACACTCCCGCCAGTTTGTTGTGCGGTGCCCAGTCATCCGTTGCCGTAACCTTTGCTCTGTTTTCCCGTGGTACCATGCCTCGAGACATGCTTGTCTGCAACATATAGGATAGACAACGTTGGCTGAGTCACATGAGTACCTGCCAAGTACATGGTGGGAGGTGACCCACGTTTAATGGTGGTATCCATGTCCACATTCTAACACGTCTTGCAGCGCATACCGTAACAGGGGTGAATTTGTACTTGTTACATTGTACTTCGCTCAAAAACTGCTTGAATTCATGTAAAACGCTGTTATCTCACTTTTTAGATTAGAATCAGTCTAAACATTATCGCATAGACAGAGAACACAGGGGGCTAACACCTTCAATATATTGTCTGGCTAACACCAATTGTTACAATTATCCTGAGAATGTAATGTTTTAAAAAAAAGTTTTATGATTTACACATGAAAGAAGTGAAATATCATGGTATTAAAATAGATGAAAGACTCAACAAACAATGAAGGTATTTTTCAATGTATCATTTCAGTTGCATCACACTAAACTTTTGCTATAAATTCTGTGTCTTACAATTGTGTCCTCCACAACCACCTGATGAAGGAGCGGCGCTCCAAAAGCTAGTGCTTCCAATTAAACCTGTTGGACTATAACCTGGTGTTGTGATTTTCAACTTTGTACACCCCATTGCAGCACCAGCATCTCTAAATCATTACCCAATCTTAGCAGATTCTATTGAACTTTTGTAATTTGTGCACTTTTGAAGTGTAGTCAGTGTTGTGAAATGGGCCAACCAATTTTAATACTGCAAGTGCCACAAAAACATTGGTGGTAATGACTTGATCTACTTGCTCCTCTTCCTCTCCCTAATACTGGGCCCTCCTTTCTGCAACAATTTGTAACAATTACAGGCTCTTTGAAGAAGCAATCCAATAAAATAAAGTAATTGTATAATAGAATTAAAAAACTGCTGCCATACATTCAAGTGTTCTTGATGAAAACTAATTTTGGTCTAGTCTCTACAATGTCTAAGCAGACAACTCAGTCAGTTTCTAAGCTGATGTCCTAGTCATGCTTTATTCTTGAAAGATCTCCGTTCCTAACGTTATTTTTTCCTTTGTGTTCCTCATGCTGCTGCCAGGCCTCAGAATTTTGCATACCATTCTGTGGGGAAGTATGACATTTTAAAGCTGTCCGATTGGAATACTGTCCGGGTAATCCTTTGTTGTTCCAGCCTACAAAAAAGAATCTGTTTCTATCCAACGTTTTTCTCCTTGGAGATGGTTATCTACTGCTTTAAGACAACAAGGATTCTGCACTTATTGGTAATAAGAGAAAGTGACTTCTTCTCAAACTAAGTCTTGAAGCTTGAATCCTACACACGTAAATTGGATGATCTTCCACTTGGAGAGGTATAAATTTCAATGGGCTGGTATCCCAGAATTCTAGAGCCTTGGGTTTGAATCCTGCTATAGTGAATGATGAAATTAAAATTCACTTAAAAAGCTCTTGAATAAAAAGCTTGCAAAATGGAATTGTCATAAAAAAAACGCTTGTAGTTCACTAATGTTCATTAAGAAATTGCTGTCCTTGTCTTGTCTGGCCTACGTGTAACTCCAGATCCACAAACTGCTGTCCAGGTAATTAGAGGTGGGTAATTAATGCTAGCCTACAGACTAAACCCTCATTCGTTGAATAAATTTAAAAATTAACTTCCCGATACATGGGGTCCTTGCTTTATGAACATTTGTACTTGAGAGAATGATTTCTTGGTGAGATAAGGGTGTAATTTTAAACTCCCAAGAAATGTACATATCCTGGACTTAACGAACTGCTGCTGTACGTTGTCCTGCGTTGTGTTCCAACTTGGGTGCAAATTGAGTTGCGAGTGGACTGCAGCATGGAGCCTACTTGCAGCCCTGGACTGCCAGTATTGAAATTTGTTTGCCAAGTTATGCCATTCCGTTTGTTCACTTTTTTGTAGTTTTAGGTTCCCATCTGTACCTCATGCAATGCTGCCGAACTTGGTGTCAAATATGTCAAACCAATTACTGCTACTGAGCAATTAGGTACCATTTTATAGTCAGAGCAAAATAGACTGATTCAGGAAACATGATTTTACACAAGTGAAAGATTTGCTGAATTGCAGAATTTCTCTGGCTGGAAGTAAGTGTGCAAATTATTGCCCTGGGGTTTTGTTTTTGTTTTTGTTTGTGTTTTAGTTTGCTTGGGATTTGGTGGTTTCAATGGAATTATCTACTTGTCAAACTGTTGGAAAGGGCATTTTGGCAAAAAGTAGAAAATCTGGATGAAAGACCTCACTTAGAGAACCTTTCGGCTATTTCTTGGAATAGCAGTTGAGGACAAAGCAGCCGACCAAAGATTATATTGTTTAGTTTAAATGCTGTGGAAGCACAGCATGGTGAGTATTGTGTTTTAGTGATTTCGATTTGGGTTCCAGAGTGCGTTCTCAGTAACAACTCTGCTTTAAAGTATTTCATGGAATATGAATGTTGATAAAGCTAGCATTCATTAATTTTTACTTACCCTTGAGAAGATGGTAGTGATTTGTTGTCTTGAACTACTGTAGTCCATCTGGTATAGGTACCATATATGCTGGTGGAAAAGTCAATTTTTTAAAGTTTTTTTTAAAAGGTT
The DNA here is from genome assembly GCF_020745735.1 of Hemiscyllium ocellatum. Classification (NCBI taxonomy): domain Eukaryota; kingdom Metazoa; phylum Chordata; class Chondrichthyes; order Orectolobiformes; family Hemiscylliidae; genus Hemiscyllium; species Hemiscyllium ocellatum. The sequence continues at coordinate 8,559,300 of NC_083437.1, forward strand.
GAATTTATGGGTTCAACTTTTACATGGATACTACTTTTGAGAGGCTGAAATGCATGCTGTTGTCCACAATACTGTATTGTTAGCAGAAGCGCAAATTATCTCTAATCGAGTAAAGAAAAACATTGCAACAATTATGGTAATTGCTAAATAAAGACATAGAAACAAAAATGAATTAGTAAACTTTTATTTGTACATACAAAAAGTGAGGTAGAAATATAATACAGCTTTAAATTACAAATACATGGTACATCTTAAACATGTCAAAGATTGCTTTTGTGCAGTCTTAGTTCTCTGCTGAAGTACTAAGTCATGCCTTCTCATGCCTGAAAATCCGAAATTCCTTCCTCCTTTGATTTGTTTCGTGCATGGATTTGGAAAGCTTCTCAACACCTTTTTCATTGTAATAATTTTCAAGTACCCCCACTCAGCAACTTTTTCTCCAGTTGTGACCGCTTGCTAGGTTTACCTCTGGCACACTTTTGTTTTGGCATTGCCTGAAGTTAGTTTGATATCTTTGTCCAGTCTGTCAAGTTTCTCCGAAACCTACAATTCTCTTGCTGTTTCATGGTTATTTGTTGTCTTATCTTAGAATCTCTGCAACTTAATAACTTTCAGTTTAAAGTCTGCTGTATTTTTTTCCCCTGTAGGACATTTCATCACAAAATGAAGAAATTTCAAAACCTCAACTGAGCATGCCTGTATTCAATGAGTGTGGCAGGGGAACTGAGCTACACACAAAAGGAGATTGTTATTTGACTCTGACCTGATGCTTCTTAAACTTTCATGCCAAATCGGTGTGAATTGTTCCATCAAAACACAACAAAATCCATTTCCTCATTGTAGCATTTATGAACATGATGATACGTTGACCCTCAACTGTTGATCTGTTATCTGTGAAGAACTAGGGCTGACCTTTTCAAGATATATATGGAAAATTCCAAATTGTTTGGCCAAAGATAGGAGGTTGACTTCTACATCGACTTTTTCTTGAGTATATACGATGTATTCACTGTTAGTTTACTGGAAGAGTTCCAGTGTTTCGATGGTGAATGAAATGACATAAGTCATAGTGGTGTTTGGCTTGAGTGGAACTTGCAGGTGGTGGTGTTACCATCCATCTGCTGACCTTATCCTTCCAGCCAGTAGAATCCACATGTTTAAAAGGACTGTTGAAGAAAACTTTGCTTGCTGTTGTCGTCGACTTTGGTAGATACTGTGTTGATGATGAAGGGAGCAATTGTTTCTGATGAAGGATGATATGCTGGTCAAGCTGACGGCTCTGTCCTGTTTGATCCCCATCTCTGGTGCTAAATAGATCTTGGCATGCTTTCTGTTCCTGAATGCTAAATTGTTCATTTTAGATGTAACAAAATTCAGTGCTGTTTGGATTTGAGCTATTTTTCCCACAGTCATGATCTCCATTGCTTATTAGAAAGTACAGATTTTGAGATATTATTGATTGCTCACCTCAGTAGTGAGAAAATAGATAGGTTAAAATGTTTCTGTCTTAAGTAATTATCAGCTTCAGATTTTGGTATTAAACACATTTCTTCACTTGGAAAGCAATATTGTTGCACTTAATGGATCATGAATGTTAAATCCATTAGTGAAACAATACTTGCTTTGCCTCCTTTTACAGACAATTTTCATGCCTTTCACCCTCAAGATGTTGATTTCTTACTGGTATGCTGTCTCTTTGGCAGTGATTTTAGTGCTTAATCTGACTGCTCAAAGCCGGACTTGAATCAATTTGGCATACTGCAGTATTAATTGGCGGCTTTGTCTTGCAGCACAAATGAGGGAGAGTAGCATTGCACTTTTAATTAAGCTGCTGCTCATTGCCTGTAATATCCTCTCCCTGCATATTTTAAAAACCAAACTTGCTGTCTTAAGTCCTATCCTCAGCTGCTGAAAGGTATGACAGTGGCGGGCTGATGTATTTGCACGAGCCCTGTGAGGAAAGTGACTCATGTAACCTTTTTATTCAACTCAAAAGCTTATTGATAACTTGGCAATTATAGTACTCACTGCAGATGGTGGGCATGTTCCTACAGTAAGTAATGTGGGATATAAATCCATTGGATCCTAAACTAAAACAGAGTTTTGCTGTTGTTATTACAGGTATCACTTTGTCATACAGGGTCATAAAAGTTGTACAACACAAACAGACCTTTCGGTCCAACCAGTCCATACTGAACATAATCCCAAACTAAACAAGTTCCACCTGCCTGCTCCTGTCCCATATCCTTTCAAACCTTTCCTATTCATGTACTTACAACATTTAAAAGACATTTGGGTAATTGTACCCATATCCACCATTTTGTCAGGATGTTTTATTGGACAAAATTTCAGATATTAGTAAAACCTATCTTATATACTAAACCGTCTTGTTTAAAGCTGATCTATTAACTTGGTGTTTTTCAGCACCAAGTTTGTTAGGCTATTTCTGCCTCTTGATCATAAACTTAGAACACTGTTACATTTACAAATCTCACTGTGCAACTTGAAACCAAACAAGGCTGGCCCAGGGTTTACTTAAAGGTTGACTGTTTTACCAGTGTGACAATCATTAGTTAAAGTAATGAGAACATTGTATTCATTTATGGGTGCAAATTTCTTCTAGTAGCCTGTGAACTACACCATTTGCTCACTAATGTCGTTTAGGGAAGGAAATCTGCCATCCTCACCTGGTGTAGCATATATGTGACTACAGAGCCACAGTAATGTGATTGACTGTCAACTGCCCTCTGAAAATGGCCGAGCAAGCCACACAGTTGTATCATTGTAACAAAGTCTCAACAAAGAAGTGAAACTAGATGGACCACTTGGCATCAACCTAGGCACCGGAAAAGGCAATGGCAGAAAGGGCTGTTTTGACCATGCAAAGCCCACCTTTGTAACAACTGGGCCCAAGTGCCAAAATTGAGAGAGCTATCTCAAAGACCAATCAACAGTCTGACATAATCATATTCGCAGAATCATATCTTTCAATGACCCAAAACCACCATCAACATTTCTGGATTTGTCCTGTCCCATTGGCAGGATAGACTCAGCAGAAGTGGCATCCAGTCAAGAGGGAAATGCCCTGGAAGGTCCTCAACATTGACTCTGGACATGAGGTCTCATGGCTTCAGGCTAAATATGGGCAAGGAAAGCTCCTGCTGATTTGCCACCTACGTTTACTAATAAATCAATCATCAATCTTGAACAGCACTTTGAGGAAGCACTGAAGGTGGCAAGGGTGTGTAATGTACTCTGTGTGAGGGATTTCCATATCCATCAACAACAGTGGCTTGGCAGCAGCACTACTGACCAAGTTGGTTGATGTAGGACATAGCTGTGAGTCTAGGTCTGCGGCAATTGGTGAGGAAACCAACCAGAGGGAAAAACATAACTTCATTGCTGACCTGTCTGCTGCATATGCATCTGCCTGTGACTATAAGAATGCCACTTTGCAATCCTTGTGGAGACAAAGTCCTGCCTTCAGGTTGAGACACAAAGCACATCACGGGGCAAACTCTCTGAAGTTGGAGTCATGCCTGGCACATACAAAGATGGTTGTTGTAGCGAGTTTTGAGAAGACATGCAGCTTGGGTTGAGGTTATGGTTGCAGGTTTGCTCGCTGAGCTGGGAGGTTTGTTTTCAGATGTTTCGTCACCATAATCTGAGTCTCCGGATGAAGCACTCGTGGCATGGTCCGCTTTCTAATTGTGTTCAGGTTTCCTAGGGTGGTTGATGACATTTCATGTTGACATAATTTCTGTAGTGATGTCATTTCCTGTTCTTTTTCTCAGGGGGTGGTAAATGGGAGCCAAGTCATTATGTATATTGATAGAGTTCCAGTTGGAATGCCATGCTTCCAGGAATTCTCATGCGTGTCTCTTTTTGGCTTGTCATAGGATGGATATCTTGTCCCAGTCGAAGTGGTGACCTTCCTCATTTGTATGTAAGGATACTAGAGAGTGTGGGTCATGTCTTTTTGTGGCTAGTTGATGTTCATGTGTTCTGGTAGCGAGTTTTCTGCCTGTTTTTCCACTGTAGTGTTTGTTACAGTACTTGCAAGGTATTTTGTAAATGACATTAGTTTTGCTTGGTGTCTGTATCGGGTCTTTCAAGTTCATTAGCTGCTGTTTTAGTGTTTTGGTGGGTTTGTTGGCTACCATGATGCCAAGGGGTCTGAATAGTCTGGCAGTCATTTCCGTGATGTCTTTGATGTGGAGGAGAGTGGCAAGGGTTTCTGGATGTGTTTTGTCTGCTTGTTGGAGTTTGTTGCTGAGAAATCGGCGTACTGTGTTCATTGGGTACCCGTTCTTTTTGAATACAGTGTATAGGTGATTTTTCTCTGCTCTGTGTAGTTCCTCTGTGCTGCAGTGTATGGTGGCTTGTTGAAAAAATTTTCTAATGCAGTTTCATTTGTGGTTGTTAGGATGACTGCTTCTGTAGTTCAGTATTTTGTCCGTATGTGGTGGTTTCCTGTAGATGCTGTTTTGAAGTTCCCCATTGGCTGTTCGCTCTACTGTGACATCTTGGAATGTTGTTTTCCTCCTCTTTAGTGAATTTTGTGCCAGTGCAAGTATTATTGATGATCTTGAAGGTTTCCTCTAATTTGTTTCATTTAGTGATGACAAAGGTGTCATCTATGTAGCGGACCCAAAGTTTGGATTGAAATGTTGGCAGAGCTAGAGTCTCTGCATTACTGCCTCTGCTACGAACCTTGATATCAGAGATCCATGGGTGTTCTTATGGTGTGTCTGTAGGTTTTGTTATTGAAGTTGAAGCTGAAGTGGGTGGTAAGGCATAGCTTCAATAGCTGGATGACATTGACCTTGCTGGTGTTGGGTGTATGTGTCTTTGGTTCTTCTAATAATGTAGTCGGTATTTACTTGGCCAGGTTGATGTAGATGGATGTGATCAGGGTTGTTACATCAAAGGAGACCGTTATTTCATCCTCTTCTATCTTGGTGTCTTTGGTCTTCAGGAGTGGATGGCGTGATGTGAGTATTCGACAAAGTGTTTTAGTTTTTGATGTAGCTCCTTGGCCAATCTGTAATGGTTGTGGTGGTTGAGTCATCTCAGCTTCAAGGTGTACGTCAATAGGAGTTCTTCAGGATTATTTTCTAGATCTGACCATTTTATCTGATTCATCAATGACCTTCCCTCCACCGTAAGGTCAGAAGTGTGGATGGTTCCGTGAAGATTACACAATGGTCAGCACCATTCATGACATCTCCGATACTGAAGCAGACCATGTTCAAAAGCAGCAATATCCAGGGTTGGGCTGACGAGTGGCAAGTAAATTTGCACGACACAAATTCCATGCAATAACCATCTCCAATCAGAGACAATCTGACCACTGGTGGGTGACATTCACTGATGTTACCATCACTGAACCCTTGGGTTATCGACATCATTGGGGTTACCATTGACCAGAAACTCAGTCGCTGTGTTTATGTGGCAAGATTAGTTATGAGAGCAGGTTAGAAATGCTGCAGCAAATAACTCACCACCTGACTCCCCAAAGTCTGTCCACAATCTACAAAGCACAAGTCAGCAGTGTGAAGGAATCCTCATCTAACTGGATGGGTGCAGCTCCAACAGACTTCAAGATGCTAGACACAATTCAGAAGAAAGCAGTCTGCTTGATTGGCACCATATGTACACACATTCACATCCTCCTCCACCAGTATTCAGTACCAGCAGTGTTTACTATCTATAATATACACTACAATAGAAAATTCACCAGAGATCCTGAGACGACATCTTTCAAACCTAATACTTACATCCATCTAGAACGGCAAGGCAACAGACTCATGGGAACACCACCACCTGCAAGTGACCCTCCAAGCACTCACCATTCTGATTTAGAAATACATCGCCATTCCTTCAGTGTCAGGCCAAACTCCTGGAATTCCCTCCCTTTGGGCATGGTGGATAAATCTACTGCATGTGAACTGCAGGAGTTCAGGAAGGCAGCTCGCCAACACTTTCTCAAGGGAACTAGGGGTGGGCAATAACTTCTGGCCAGCCAGTGATGCACATGTCCCATGAGTGGAAAATAGAAATCGCAGTCACCTGTTTGCACTGTGAACAGGGAAACCACTCAAAGTGGAGATTATAGAAGCTTCAATTGTGGGAATAAGGGGAAAAGTCGCTGCTGATTGGTGAAATTCCTGTCACAAAGAAAAATGGGTTGTGGTTGTTGGATGTCAGTCATTTCAGCTCTAGGTTTCCATGCAGCGGTTCAGGGTAGTGTAAGTTCAGGATAGTGTCTTACACCTAACCATCTTCAGCTACTTCATCAATGACCTTCCCTCTATCATTAAGTCAGAAGTGGGATGTTCACTGATGACACTACAATGTTCAACACCATTAGCGACTCCTCAGTTATTGAATTAGTCCATGTTCAAATGCAGCTAGACTTTGACAATATCCAGGTTTAGGTTGATGAGTGGCAAGTGATATTCATGCCACATGTACCAGGCAATGACCTTCTCCAGCAAGAGAAAATCTAAGCATTGGTGCTTCACATTCAGTGGCATTACTATCACTGAATCCTCTACTAACAATAACTTTGGTGTTACCTTTGACTGGAAGCTAAACTGGACTCATTATATGAATGCTATAATGGCAAGAGCAGTTAAGAGGCCACCAATCTTTCAATGACTAACTCACCACCTTATTCCCCAAGTTTTCCCACAATCTGCAGGGTGCAAGTCAGGAGTGTGATGGAATACTCCCCACTTACCTGAATGAATACAGTGCCAGCAACAGTCAAGAAGTTTAACGTGATCCAAGACCAATCAGCCCACTTGATTGACACATTCACAAATATTCACTACCTCCACCACCAAATGTTTAGTAGTAGCAGTCTATACCATCTGCAAGATGCACTGAAAAAACTCTCAAGGCTCCTGACATCACCTTCCAAACTGTCATACTGCTACCTAGACAGGCAAGGGCAACGTATTTCTGGCGATAATGCCACCTGCAAGTTCCCCTCTAAACCACTCATCATCCTGATTTGGAAACTTTTCACCATTCCTTCAGGGTCGGTGGGTCAAACTCCTTGAGCTGCTTCCCTAATGGCATTATGGATCTGCCTACACCAGTTGGATCTCGGCAATTCAAGAAGGCAGTTTTCCACAACCTTATCCAGGGATGGGCAATAAATCCTGGCCCAGCCAGTGACACCATCATCCTGTGAATGAGTAAATAAAAGGGGTGAATACCGCTTTCAATCAGTAAGATTTGAAGCAAGTGGATGAATATTTAGTGAAGTAATGTGTATTATAGTGGAACCACTCTACTACTCAGGTTGTTACGATCTCCATAGAAATGAATGACATCTGATAAATTTATACTTCGGGTTAATAGCTGAACAGCAAGATTTTCAAACATGTATTGTACTAAACAGACTAAAATCTTGATTGACTCAATTTTATTTGCTATAATAGGCAATTTGTTTAATCTATGGAACAGAACCTTTTAACATATTTGGAAAAATATCAAGTTTGTTTTACATTGTCCTTTAAGTAGACATTTAGTTGTCCAAAACTATTCTCTGCTTTTGAGGGTTTACTTCAAGTATTTTTATTTCCCAGCCTGGAAACCTTTTAATCTAAGAACTGTGCATGATAGTGAGTGCCACCCCCAAGATTTCACAAGATCCAAGATGCTATCCAGTTTTCCAAATGCCTGTATTCTGATTGTTTTTCAATATTTTGTGCATTATTACTTATCAACTGCTCTTTAGCAAATGATGTGATTTGACTAATCTTCATAGAGCTATTCACTTTTTATATTTCTCCCTTATGGAAGGTATGCGTCAACTGCTTTCTCCTTCACAAGGTATTGGGAATAGTGGACTACAGTTAGGAAATGAAACCCCCATTAAGATTGAAGGAAAAGACATTAAGGAATAGCTGATTGGCATAAAGAAAGTGTGGCATTATTACCTATTTGTCATACAAATTTACTCAATTGGCTTTAAATACTTTTATTTGTGGGCTTTTTGTTCCCGGATGTTTTCTTCTTCAAAAGCAATTTTTCTAGGGATTCTTAACCGGGTAATTCAGCTGTCTGTGTATTTTGAACTAACTTTTTAACAATGATGAAGAATGACAAAGAGAAATGTGATCAACTGATGAGTGAAAAGGGAACTTAGTTATTTTGATAAGAGCAAGTGCTTCCAGCTGGGGCTTGTAACAAAATGTTCCTGCAGCATGATTCTGCTGACATGTAAACATCATGCACTCTGACCCAATTCATTTTCACCCAGTTGTTTACTTATCTTTAAGATGTTATTGCTTTCTTGGTTTCATGTGCATACCGAGGGCCCTGTACTACTTTTTGGTGAGGGAATTAGTAAAGCAGGCAGTGGAGATAGTGCTTTCTAAGAATAAAATCCAAGGGGCTATCTTTCCTTCCTATTTATCCTCATCTCAGTGATCCATGCACTGGCCATCTCCCAGAGATTAGTTAAATTTGCAGTTACTTTCAGGAGGTGTCTCCATCTTCCTTTTAAATATATAGGAAGTGGCATGTTCCATGAGTTTGAGAAAAGATCCCTCTTGGACTGTGCAAAAGGGTGGTTAGAGGCTGTCTGATCACTAGTAAATTCTAGGGATTTCCTTTTTTTTGGACTATTATGAATGGAATAGTTTCTTGTTTTTAAGCTATTGAAGTAATAAACATGTTAGGACATCAGTTTCTACTGTATTGTTCATCTAGCTTTTTGTTTCATTTGTCCTCATTGTTATAACAAAATTAGCTATTTGTTTATTGTTCCACCTGTATTTGAAACAAAATATGCTTGTACAATTGGATAAAAGTTGCAGTTTATAAATGAATTTATCTCTGATAAATAATCAAGGATTGGCAGGTGAGTCTGGGCAGGCTAGCAGTTAGAAAATAGTTTGTAACCACCAGTACCAACAAACTGTAGGTACTGAGAAAGAATTGACACTTGATCCTGAAGCAATCATACTGGACTCAAAACGTTAACTCTTTCTCTCTCTACAAGATGCTGCCAGATCTGCTGAGTTTATCCAGTATTTTGTGTTCATGTTTGACACTTCTGTCTCCTATAAGAAAGATTAGCACATCCTGGAGATGGTGTATATGTACTAGATTTTGGACAGCAGTGTTGTAATGTGCACTTTACATAACTACCACTAAAATTGTGAACAGGCTAGAAAACAAATGCCATGATGTGGAGGTGCCGGTGTTGGACTGGAATGGACAAAGTCAGAAGTCACACAGTATAAGTGATAGTCCAACAGGTTTATTTGAAGTCACGAGCTTTCGGAGTGCTGCTGTTTCATCGGATGAAGTGACACATATGAAGCTCGTGATTTTAAATAAACCTGTTGGACTAAAACTATTTGAGCTCCAATTTAGAAGATAAATAGCAACAGTTATATTTGTGATGTGTCTATATTTTTAAATAGGATTTTAATGTCCGGAAATCTTGCAGTATAGGTCCAGTCAGCCTGTGATGTTCGGATAATTTAATTCTGTTGGCTGTGCTACAGATTAAATTTTCCTGAGACTAGCGTGTTACTACACAGTGGGCATTCAGCAGATCACTTTGAGAGGAAACCATTAGCAATGACTGCTTTGGTTGGATTAGTGTGTGTTTGTGTTGAGCTTTGGGTAATTATCTTTGTTCTAAATCACATTCAAACTGTGAACATTATCTGATTGTACTGATTAAGATCCATTTGATCTGTTTAATGCTTCTTGAGCATTTTAATGTTCTACTAAATTAAGGATCTGTTTGCATTTTTATATCAAGCCATGTTTCCTTTATGCAGGCTGCCTTCCAGTCTGGCCAGAATGCAGCTCCTCCTCCACTTGTATACACTCAAAATCCACAGACAATGACTACACAACCACAGACCAGACAGGTAAGATGCGTCTGGGGAATGCCACTACAGAATGTGACTTAATTTCACATTTAAAATTGTGGTTTGAAAAGGCATGCTTTTGGTGTAATGCATTTATTTTGAGTGCTTTCCACAGCAGAATAATTGCCAGGCTGTCAATGAACACTGCGCTGTTAACTAATGAGTGTAGTTAACATTCTGTGCCATATTTGCATAGAAACTGGTTCGTATCAACAAAGATGAATAGTAACATTTCTCCATTTAAAATTCAATTTTAAAGTAAGATGCAGCAGTAATATAAACACGTTTAGAATGTGCTGAGTTATTTATTCTGAACTTAGTCCAAATATGAGTTCATGAAAAACAGTTTCAGTTTATTAAAGTTAACAATTCAAACATCATTGAGAAACCATGATGATGATGTTAGAACAAAGAAAATTTACAGCCCAGGAATAGGCCCTTCAAGCCTAAGCCGATCCAAATCTACTGTCTGAACCTGTCTCCCAATTCCTAAGCATCTGTGTCCCTCTGCCGCGCCCCCCCCACTCCTGCATCTGTCCAGAGGTATCTTAAATGAATCTACCATGCCTGCCTCTATTACCTCTGCTGGCAACGCGTTCCAGATGCCCACCACCCTCTGTGTGAAGTACTTGCCGCATGTATCGCCCTTAAACTTTCCACCTCTCACCTTGAAACCGTGACCCCTCGTTATTGAATCCTTCACTCTGGAAAAAGCTTATCTCTATCCACCCTGTCTATACCCTTCAGGATTTTGTAAACCTCAATCTCCTTTTTTCTAATGAAAACAAACCTAACCTATTAAACGTCTCTTCATACCTAGCACCTTCCATACCAGGCAACATCCTCGTAAACCTTCTCTGCACCCTCTCCAAAGTGTCCACATCCTTTTGGTAATGTGGCAACCAGAACTGTACACAGTATTCTAAATATGGCCGAACCAATGTCTTGTATAATTTTAACATGACTTGCCAGCTCTTATACTCAATATCCCATCCAATGAAGGCAAGCATACTATATGCCTTCTTGACCACTCTATCCACCTGTGCGGCATCCTTCAGGGTACAATGGATCTGCATTTCCAGATCTCTCTGCCCATCAACTTTTCCCAAGGTTCTTCAGTTCATTGTATAATTCGCTCTAGAATTAGTCTTGCCTAAATACATCACCTCACATTTTGTCTGGATTGAAATCCATCTGCTACTTTTCCACCCAACTCTCCAGTCTATCTAAGTCCTCCTGTATTCTTTTGACAGTCTCTTATGCTTTCTACTACTCCATCAATCTTCGTGTCATCTGCAAACTTGCTGATCATATAAACAGAACCGGCTTCCAGATCATCTATGTATATCACAAACAATAGTGGCCCCAACACTGACCGCTGTGGAACACCACTGGTCACCTTTCTCCATTTCGAGAAACTCCCTTCAACTACTACTCTCTATCACCTGTTTCTCAACCAGATCTTTATCCACCTAGTTAGAACACCCTGCACACCATATGACTTGACTTCCTCCATTAGTCTACCATGGGGAACCTTATCAAATGCCATGTATATGACATCAACAGCCCTTCCTTCATCTATCAACTTGGTCACTTCCTCAAAGAACTCTATTCAGTTGGCAAGGCACGATTTACCTCGCACAAAACCATGTTGCTTATCACTGATAAGCCCATTCTTTTCTATTCTAAATAGAAATAGATCCTATCCCTCAGTACCCTCTCCAGCAACTTTCCCACCACTGACATCTGGCTCACTGGTCTGTAATTACCCGGAATATCCCTACTACCCTTGTGCAAGGCGAACAACAGTCTTCCGGCACCAGTATTTAAGGATGCCACAAAGATATCTGTCAGGGCCCCAGCTATTTCCCCCTTGCCTCCCTCAGCAACCTTGGGAGGGTTTCAGATTCCTGGAGGAAATCACCGCACAACGCAGTTCAAATTTGTTCTGGGCAAGGAAAAAGATGGCCTGCAAAAGACTGCTTTGGATTGGGAGAAGGCAGATTTCATTAAAATAAAGCATGATCTGGCCAAAATGGACCGGGAACAGCTCCTTGTGGGTAAATAAGACCATAAGACATAGGAGTGGAAGTAAGGCCATTCGGCCCATCGAGTCTACTCCGCCATTCAATCATGGCTGATGGGCATTTCAACTCCACTTACCAGTGTTCTCCCCGTAGCCCTTAGATTCTTGTTGTCTCAAGGAATTATCAATCTCGGCCTTGAAGACATTTAGCGTCTCGGCCGCCACTGCACTCCGTGGCAATGAATTCCACAGGTCCACCACCCTCTGGCTGAGGAAATGTCTCCGCATTTCTGTTCTGAATTTACCCCCTCTAATTCTAAGGCTGTGTCCACGGGTCCTAGTCTCCTCGCCTAATGGAAACAATTTCCTAGCATCCACCCTTTCCAAGCCATGTATTATCTTGAACGTCTCTATTAAGTCTCCCCTTAATCTTCTAAACTCCAATGAATATAATCCCAGGATCCTCAGCCGTTCCTCATATGTTAGACCTATCATTCCAGGGATCATCTGTGTGAATCTCCGCTGGACGCGTTCCGTGCCAGTATGTCCTTCCTGAGGTATGGGGACCAAAACTGGACACAGTAATCCAAATGGGGCCTAACCAGAGCTTTATAAAGTCTCAGTAGCACATCTCTGCTTTTATATTCCAACCCTCTTGAGATAAGTGACAACATTGCATTCGCTTTCTTAATCACGGACTCAACCTGCATGTTTACCTTTAGAGAATCCTCGACTAGCACTCCCAGATCCTTTTGTACTTTGGCTTTGCTAATTTTTTCACCATTTGGAAAGTAGTCTATGCTGTTATTCTTTTTGCCAAAGTGCAAGACCTCGCACTTGCTCACGTTGAATTCCATCAGCCATTTCCTGGACCACTCTCCCAAACTGTCTAGATCCTTCAGTAGCCTCTCCACTTCCTCAGTACTACCTGCCTATCCACCTAACTTCGTATCATCTGCAAACTTTGCTAGAATGCCCCACTCCCCTCATCCAAATCATTAATATATAATGCGAATAGCTGTGGCCCCAACACTGAACCTTGCGGGACACCGCTCGTCACCAGCTGCCATTCCGAAAAAGAACCTTTTATCCCAACTCTCTGCCTTCTGTTAGACAGCCAGTCCTCAATCCATCCCAGCAGCTCACCTCGAACACCATGGGCCCTCGCCTTGCTCAGCAGCCTCCTGTGTGGCACCTTATCAAAGGCCTTTTGAAAGTCTAGATAGACCACATCCATTGGGTTTCCCTGGTCTAACCTACTTGTTACCTCTTCAAAGAATTCCAACAGGATTGTCAGGCATGACCTCCCCTTACTAAGTCCATGTTGACTTGTTCTAATCAGACTCTGCTCTTCCAAGAATTTAGAAACCTCATCCTTAATGATGGATTCTAGAATTTCACCAACTACTGAGGTTAAGCTAATTGGCCTATAATTTTCCATCTTTTGTCTTGATCCTTTCTTGAACAAGAGGGTTACAACAGCCATCTTCCAATCATCCGGGACCTTTCCTGACTCCAATGACTCTTGAAAGATCTCAACCAATGCCTCCACTATTTCCTCAGCCACCTCTCTCAGAACTCTAGGGTGTATCCCATTGTGGCCAGGAGATTTATCAATTTTAAGACTTTTAACTTTTCTAGCACTATCTCTTTTGTAATGGCAACCATACTCAACTCAGCCCCCTGAATCCCTCTAATTGTTGGGATATTACTCATGTCTTCCACTGTGAAAACTGACGCAAAGTACTTGTTAAGTTCTCCTGCTATTTCCTTATCTCCCATCACTAGGCTTCCTGCATCAGTTTGAAGTGGCCCAATGTCTACTTTTGCCTGTCGTTTGTTTCTTATGTACTGAAAGAAACTTTTACTATCATTTCTAATATTACTGGCTAGCCTTCCATTTATATTTGATCCTCACATTTCTTATTACACTCTTTGTTATCCTCTGTTTGTTTGTTTTTGTATCCTTCCCAATCTTCTGATTTCTTGGCCACTTTATAGGATCTCTCTTTTTCTTTAATACATTTCCTGACTTCCTTTGTCAGCCATGGTTGTCTAATCCCTCCCCGGATAATCTGTCTTTTCCTGGGGATGAACCTCTGTATAATCTACGTCAGAGCAGTGGGCCACATTCAAAAAGTAGCTGGGGAGCATGCAGGTCTAACATGTACCCTTTAAAGGGAAATGTAGGAGCTATAAGTTCAGAGAACCCTGAATGTCAGGATTGGGTAAGGAAGACGAATAGGGCTTTTAGCAAGTCCAGAGGGAGCAATTCAGCTGTGGCTCTCAAATATCAGAAGAGCAGGAGGGAACTTAAGGAAGCAACTAGAAGAATAAAAAGGGGACATAAAAAGGACTTGTTAACCGGATTAGGAGAATCATCGGAGAATCCCAAGATATTTTATGAATACATTACATTAAAGGGACTAGGTTAACCCGAGGAAAGAGTAGGGTCCATTTGGGGCCAAGGGGGCAACCTGTGTGTGAAGCTGTAGGATATTAGAAGGGTGCTGAATGAATACTTTCCTATGGTCTTCATTCTGGAATAAGGGAAGTAGGTATGGAGTTCAGGAAAAGGGATTGAGGAACTTGCACAGTTTGCAGGTCCTGTCGGGCTTCAAAACTGAGAAATCCCTTGGCCTGGATGAATTGAATACCAGTCTGCTGTGAGAGGCAAGGCAGAAAATTTTTAATTCCTCTTTGGCTACAGGGGAAGTACCAGAGGACTGGAGGATGGCTAATTGAAGACAGAGATGTGGATGAATTTCTTCTCGTTCGAGGGTTGTGAATCTATGAAATCCTCTACCTCAGAGGGACGGGTCATTCAAGGATATTCAAGGCTGAGATAAGACTTTTTTAATCAGTAAGGGAGTTAAGGGTTAGGGGGAATTGACAGGAGTGAAGTTGAGGATTATCAGATCAGCTGTAATCTCATTGCATGATAGAACAGAACAGACTCAGTGGGCTGAGTGACCTATCTCTGCTCCGACATCTTATTAAATGCTGGTTCACTTCTCTAACCTTCACTGGCTCCATAACTTGCCCAGAACTACATTACTCCAACTCTGGACTCTTCTCTGTCCCTTAATTCCTTTGGAAATGGTGGCTCCTAGCTATTTCCATCAGAAGTGCTGGAATTTCCTCCTTTAATTTGATTTGCCCTCTCTTCTTTTTAGCAAAGCCCTAGGTCACTTAACTTGATAACCCTTCATTTTGATTCAGCGTTAATTTTGTCTCCTATTTTGTGTTGCACGAGGGAAGACTTTCCTGCATAATAGGTGCTGTGCAAAATCTTAGCAGCTCGAACCATTCATTGATCTTCCAGTGTGCTGATTGCTCTAACTCCATGTTGATTGAACTTTTGTTGTGCCACCTCACTCAGTGCCACGTTTAAGCATTTCTCCCAGCTAAGTCACCAGAATTAAATCATTCTAAAATGTCCGTTGACATGCGAGAAAGTTGGTAATTTTAAAACCTTTTCACGTTTGGAAAATGATTTGAGTGATGGTACTCAGTCTATGCATAACTTTTAAAATGTTTTCTATAACAGAAAATTATGAGAGAAACTCAGATTTGGCAGTATCTATGGAAAGAAAGCAGAATGAATGTTTTGAGTCCAGTGACTCAAAACTTTAGAACTGTAAAACTGTGTATTTAAAAAAATTACCATGTTTTCTGACCTTGTTTTATCTCCAAATTGACACTGACCCTCCTATTCCACGAGTTTCAGTTTTGTTAACTATTCTTTCATGAGGTACTATTAAGTTCTTTTATTCTTAAGGTTCTTACACACTTGATGCAACTGCAACCACCAACTTTTGTGAACAAGCAACCAAATTTATTAAACACAGTACAGTACAGGCTTTCTGAAGGAAGCTTTAACGTGCACCTCGCACAGCTTATGGGGTCGAAGCAAAACACACACTCTGAACAAAGGAAACAGTTAAAGATTATTAAAGTTTGTACAAGCAAGGTGACCCACCCCCAACCCCGGCAGGCATGCGAGGTCGAGTCAAAGTGAGGCACTCGACAAAGAAAGCACATCCCCTTTATATAGGTCAGTCGGCCATGCTTACAATTACTTTGGCCACTCCCCCACAGTCACATGCCACTCAAGACAGCCCCCGTCACTGACAGTTTCGTGTTACACCAGGAACAATGGCAGGATAAAATCACTTTCTTTAAAGCCTCCAACCAAACTTGCAAGCCTCCCCTTAAGGACATTAATCCTAATCCCTTTTGAATATGCATATCCTGCCCTAGTACCAAAGTCACAAGAACCTGAAGACCAACTTCCCACAATGTACATCAAGCTATGATCCCTCCCTACCTTTATTCCTTGTCCTTTTAGGTAGTGTGGAACACTGGGAGAAGTTCAGAAAGTCTGACCTTTGAGATCATACTTGTGAAAATCTCCCTATAGGGCCTTGAATACCTTTTGGCTCCTCAGTCATTACCACTGACATATGCAACCTTTTATGCTATCCCTACTGCCAAGTATTCTGTACCCTCCATATGGTGTTCTTTATCCTTGCACCACAGAGATTGCATGCCATTTGGATCTGGGATGATTACAGAAATGTCCCAGCAATGAAATTTCCTATAATGTCTGCATTTCTGCTCTTTGTTCCCTTCAGTCTTTTCCCATTGGTGCTGTGATCTGAACTGCATCCCTTCAAGGTTTTGTCATTCACAGCAGTTTCCACTAATGAGTGAAGCTTTGTGACATACATATTGAAGAATCCTGCACTTGCTGCCAATTCGCACTCTTCCAGGTAGCAACCCATTTACTGTCTTGAACTCTTTTTGCCTCTGGGTTGACCACCTTATGGAATGTATGATCCCGGAACTCCTCATTCTCCCTCGCTTTCTATGGTGCTTCTCACTGGGTAAAGTTCAGAAATCTTAAGCTCCAAACAGCTGGAGACACTCAAAGATGCAACACCATCTCATTGTCTTGAAGTTCCACAAAGTTATAGGTAAGAGGTCTCAGCTGCCCATTCTTTAATCTTAAAATCTACATTTTACCTTTTCAAATCTAATTAGTACCTTACTTAAACTATCAGATTTATTGAATGCAGCTGGATCTAAACTGCTAAAGATCATTATTCATAACAATCATAAAATCTCTACAGTGCAGAAGGAGGTTATTTCACTCAGTAAGTCTGTACCAGCTCGCCAAAGAGCATCCCATCAGATCCACATCTGCTAAACACCATCCTCATGCCCCCATATCTGAACTACTTCTTAAAGGTATTTTTCCAAAAGGATCTTGTGAATGTACTTTTCGCAAAAACATGATGTACTCATTCTGATCTTGGAAACTATTTTGAGAACCCATTAATGCCAGAGTGAGTGAGCAAGCTCTCGGATTGTGGTCCCAAAGACCTAGGCAAAAAACAGCACCACGAGTTAGCAAGTGACAGAATGCATGAGCTTGTAGAGAAGGTGTTAGCTCCTTCATTTACCTCTTGGTATCTAGGAGTCAGCAGGAAAGAAAGGGCCAGTAGGTCAAGTCACGTCACCTGCACATTCCTGGAGATTGCAGGGCAATTATTTTAGCATGGCTAATCAAACTAACCTATGCATTTTTGGACAGTGGGATGAAACTGGAGCAGCTGGGGGCAACCCATACAGACACAGGAGGAATGCGTAAACTTCACACAGATAGTCGCCAAAGGCTGGGATCAAAGTTGGATTCTTGGTGCTGTGAGAGAGCAGTGCTAGCTACCGTGCCATCTATTACTAATTGCATTTGCTGTTAGTACTTAGCCCACCCCTGTAAATGAACAACCAATCACCTACCTTCTGTCCAGTGATTGCTTGATTTTTATAATGAATTTGCTCACGCAGTGCACACTCTGTCTTCTGCTGACACCTACTGGCTCTTACTTTCCTGCTGACTTCTGGCACCTTCGTTTACCTTGTAATTTCTAACAGTTTTCTGCAGGCTCATGCATTGTGTTTGTTGCTAACTTGTGGTGCTGCATTTTTCTTTCGGTCTTTGATTCTTTTATCCTTGAGCATGTTCTCTCTGGCTCTAATGTGTTCTCAAAATAGTTTTTAATACCAGGATGAATACATGCAAAAAGTACATTCACAAAATCCTTTTGGAAAAATACCTTTGTGATAAGTTCATGTGTTTGAATATTTCTCTCCTGCCTTTTCCTAATTGATCAAGTTATCTAATTTATTTATTCAGTATCCTGCTTGTCTGAAGCAGAAGGTGTTATTATCAACCAATATATCAAATGTCAAATACTTGTCATCAACTGTAGAATTTGCAAATATGGATGTTTTCTTTGAGAGAATGGGAGCACAAATTTTGAAGTTTGTCATACAAAATTGACACCTGTTGTATACAGAAACAGTTGCTTTATCACCTATTCTTCTGATTCAACATGAAATTGTAGTTCAGAAGTAGAGTTCTATCAGACTCAAAGCATTAACTACTCCGCTATTCCCAGATGCTGCTTGACTTGCTGAGTTTCTTAAGTGTTTTCTGGTTTAATTTATTATTGAAAATTGCTTTCCTTATTTTGCTTGCTAATATCTTTATGATTTTAACACCCTCACAATTGCTCATGTTCATTTAACATCTGCTGTTGTCATACTCTGGGGTAAGATAGGAGACATAGAGATCTGGGTGTGAACTCTGTTATCTGATCATCCGTGCCTATTTCTTCCTTTCTGTATTGAAATATGAAATTGAGAGCTTTAGTGGCTTATCCAAATTCATGAAATGGCCAAATTGGTCATCTTTTTAAAAGCTGTTTCTTTTTAAATTAGAGCTGAAAAATGGGTTGCTGGAAAAGCGCAGCAGGTCAGGCAGCATCCAAGGAGCAGGATGCTTGGCACACCCTCCTCATTCCTGAAGAAGGGCTTATGCCCGAAACGTCGGTTCTCCTGCTCTTTGCTGCTGCCTGACCTGCTACGCGTTTCCAGCAACACATTTATCAGCTCTGATCTCCAGCATCTGCAGTCCTCACTTTCTCCCTTTTAAATTACCAATGGTTCATCTGACGTTAATAAGGCCTGACTTCTCATTTTGGAAGCCTCTATCCTAACAATTGTTGTTCTCTCCTGTGTCTTTTCCTTGCTATGATGGAGTTCTGTGGGTGCCAGACTCCTAATGGTAACTTGGCTATTCTCCATAACCCTGGCTACTTGACTGTGCAACTCTGCCCAGCTGATTCCAGTTTCCAGACATGCAAATTTTTAGCAGTGGATTGCTTGACAGTGGTCAGAGGTGGAAGCTTTGGCCTTATTTCCCCTGCCTATTTACTTAGGAGTTGTGACCCCAATTGAATTTTTGCCACCATCACTTCAGTATCAGATATTCAGAAATCTTGGGATTAAATAAAGAGTCTTCCTTGTCTGTGCGTACCAATTTAACACTGCCATGCCAGTTAAGCTATCATCACAGTACTTCATTTTTACAAATGTTTTTAATAATAGTTTCAAGTTCAAGCTAGTGAGTTTACATTGATTGTGGGTAGCTCAAGTTATTTTAAAAATGGTGCATGTAGTGCTCATTGCTTATGAGCCCCCAACCAAATTGGTAAATGAGGATCTCCAATTTAGTAAATGTTACCATACATTGCCTTTATTTTTCATGCCACAGCCATTAAATTCTAAATATATCAAAAATACAGGTTACTTTGAGAAATCGTATTAAACATAGTGCAGCAAAGTTAAATACCATTGCATCTAATGAATCGAGGTACTGACCAAATATTTGTTTCTAATTTATGAGAAAAATAATTTCCTGTAAGGATAGAAAATCTTAAATTCTGGTTTGTGGAAAGCTTTGATTTTCTTTTTGTTTAACCTGATGTAATGTGTTTAGTGACCTGAAGTACTAGTATATTAGAACCGTGTTTTAATGCTTGTGCTTTGAGTTTTCTAGTCTGTCCTTGAGTTCTTGCTGACTCTGTGTGCCTTTCCCTTGTGTATTTCTTACTTCTCTTCAGTTCGCAGCAGGGCCTCGGGCTGCCCACCATCAGGTATTTACCCCATTCACTTCATTCACCAGATTTTTTCCATTAAAGTTTAGCCGTAATGAATAGTTCTAACCTTTCTGATCAAGCAATCAAATTGTTAAAAAAGAAGAGGAAATCCTTTGGTCACCAAAAATCGTTAAAATGTGCTGAATTGAAAACAAATTTCAACTTACAAGTTTGCTGTATGGGTCCAGGATGGTGTTCTACCAAGACCCCTTTTGGTCACTAAATTCAGTGCTAGTATGTTTAGTCCTTTTGAAGCTGCTTTTCGGAATCAAAGATTTCTTATTTACATTAACTTTTAAAGCTTTATAAAACTACTGCATTTTTTTCTCCAGTGTTTGGTAGAAAAAGGCTTACTGTTTTCTGACTATTATGTAACTAGAAATTCTGCTGAAGGCTATGAAAGCTTTTCATTTCTTCAATAATTGTGAACCACTTTTAGAAATTATAAACCAAAGCCAAAAGGACTAAATGACTTGACTCCTCCAGAATTGGCTGTCCGTTTGTAACCCTTTTGCTCCATTAGATCCTAGTCATCCCTCCTTTATTTCTGGTGAAGCAGTCACTACTGTGTCTGTGAATTCATTGACAAAAGCTTGATTGAAACTCAACTGCACTAAGTACATTGGCTACAAGAGCAAGTCAAAGGCTAGGAATACTGCAGCGAGAAACTCAACTGACTCCCCAAAACCCATCCATCACATATGAGGCGCAAGTCAGGAGTGCGATGGAATGCTGCCAACTTGCCTGCATGGGTGCAGCTCTATCAACACTCAGGAATCTTGACATTATCTGAGACAAAACAGCCCACTTGATTGGTGCCACATCCAAAACATCCATTCCCTCCTTCATCAACACTCAGAAGCAGCAGTGTTTACTATCTACAAGATGCACTACAGAATTTTGCTAAAGATCCTCAGATTGCACTTTCCAAACCCACAGCCACTTTCATCAAGAGCGATAAGGGCAGCAAATACATGGGAGCACCATAACCTGCAAAATCCCCTGTAAGCCACTACCATCCTAACTTGGAACTATATCATTGTTCCTTCATTGACACTGGATCAAAATCCTGGAATTCCTTCCCTAAGGGCATTATGGGGCAAGCTACAGAATATGGACTGCACTGGTTCAAGAAGACAACTCACCACCACCTTCTCAAGAGCAGCTAGGGACAGTCAATAAATGCTGGCCAGCCAGCAACATCTGCATCTCTCATATGAATAAAAGAAAATCTGTGTGTGGCTTAACCTACTTCATTGCAAAGTCTTCATGTTCTTGCAGGATCAGCTTACTGGTACTGCATGTATTTTCACCCCATCTCTATGCCACGCCTTGAATCTTAAAGTTGTTGACTTAACTGGGAGAACATTTTTCCAAAATCAATGCTATTTACTTTGTTGCTTTTGCACCCTGTCAATCCAATTCTCTCCTCTTACTGATGAATCTTCCATATTGAGTTTCTCTGGATTTTGTCCTGAACTCCCATTAAATTGATCGTCTTCTTTGTGGGACTCTTCACCTCCTTACTGAATATTTCCCATCCCTGCTCGTGTTGCACGTTCCTCTCCTCAGTTCTGTGCTTGCCACTATTGACCTACTCTACTTCATCATTGTCGCTACTTCCTTCAAAAGTGTCAACATCACGTACATTAAAAAAAACTCAGTTTCACTGTTTGGTTTATAACAATAACTTCACTTTTTTCACATTTCAAAATCCTGAATAGTTTCTTTACTTCATAGTTGTGCTTCCAGCACAGCATTGTTGACCCATTCATCTTTTGCGTGGTCAAATTTACGAGCAATAATTCAATAACATCATCTAGAAATACAATTTTAATGTCTATGCACAGCAGTGATACCCAGTCCTAATCTCATCTTGTTCACTGAATACCTAGGATCCTCTGACCCTAAAACATGGCTGAGAATAAACCTTTCTCCAGCTGTATACCGTAATTGGAACAAAATTCAAATTTTTTCTTATGTGGTTCCTGCCTTTGGAGGCGTCAGCCGATAAAGTTTGTACTTTAATGCAAGTCCAGAGATGTCTGAACGTGTTTTTCCAATCAACTTGTTTCAGAAATGTTACTACACACCTCGAGAGCGGGTGGGACTTGAACCCAGGTCTCCCAAACCAAGTGGAGTGTCAACACCACTGTGCCATAAGCAGGCTAACAGTATTTGGTCCAAAGTTTTGCTCCTCCTCCTCCCACCCCCCCCAACTGACTAAGACTGATTCCATTTATTTCTAAAAGATTACCCCGACCAAATTCTGCTGCAGAACTCCTGATCCATGTCATTGTTGTCTTGATTGATTTTCTCTGCTTATAGTCTCCTGATTTGTATTGTCAGTGTCTTTAGCCAAGTGTAAAGCCATTGGATCTCTGATGTTTGATTTAGCAGAGTCTTACTAGTTTATGCAGGCCAGGCAGCATCTGAGAAGCAGGAGAATCGGTGCTTCGGGCATAAGCCCTTCTTCAGGCTTATGCCTGATGCGTCGATTCTCCGGCTCCTCCGATGCTGCCTGGCCTGCTGCGCTTTTCCAGCACCACACTTTTCAAACTCTGGTTTCCAGCATCTGCAGGCCTCACTTTCTCCTACTAGTAGTTTATCCTTGCCTCCGGCAAATTATTGCAAGATCCTATTGTCCCCGAGCTCAGTAATCTCTCTTGTGCCTGTTCTGCAGCCCTGACACCTACTGGTTGTTCACTCTCTCGACTTCTTCCTTTTTTAAGTTCTTTGAGACATCTTGCTGTATCGGTTGAAGTTCTTGAGCTAAGCACAGCTGCTTTAACATTTACTTTGAATTAAACTGCCTTCTAAAAAAGTTCTTTCACATAATTTTACACCTCTCTCCCAAGCTTTGTTTGCACATCCAATCTTTCCTGTTGCCCAGTAAAGCAGGTGTACTATAGGACAAACCAGCTTAGATTTATCCAGTGTCTCTAACATAATTAAAGGCGCTTCACAGAAGCATTACAAAGCCAAGTATAGCACGAACCCACATAAAACAATATTTCTCCAAAGCCTAAAATCTTGGTTAAAAAGATAAGTTTTGAGGAGTGTTACAAAGGAGGTAAAATGAGGTAGAGAATGGAGAGATGTAGGATGAATAAGTGATGTGAGAGATGTATGTACATGTGAAAACTAACACCGTGCCTTTGGATGATGTCACAAAAGTCAGCACTTGGATGAGAATTCAAAGAGTGAAGATATGAGAGTTTATGCAGCATGAAGAATCATGAGAATGATAAAATGGTTACAGCACGTGAAGGGAGATCACAGCTCCTAATCAACTCGCTGCTAATGCTTTGCACATCCTTTCCCTGTAGTTCAGAAAACGTTTTTCTTCAGTGACTTATCAAGCTCTCTTTTGAAGGCAGTTGTTGTATCAGTTACAGTTGCACTCTTTGGCAGTGTATCCCTGATTTGCCTTCCATAAAAAAAGTTTCTGTCTCTCTTGCACGTGTGAACGCACGTTGTTTTGGCCAGTTTTAAAGGGCAGACAAGTGAAGAATCACTGATCCATCCAACCTTTCCCACACAATTGGGATGATGAAACACGATGTGATTTGGTGGATGAGACTTGAACCAGTATTCCACCCAGTTTAATGACCAAGGAGATGTGCTGGAGAAGGATGCTGAGGTTAGCTGTGTCATAGGCTGCTGACATATTGAGATAGACGACAAGGAAGATAACCTGTGTCGCAGGCATAGACATACAAGTCATTTGAATGCTAATAGAGTCATAGAGATGTACAGCATGGAAACAGACCCTTCGGTCCAATCTGTCCATGCCGACCAACTATCCCAACCCAATCTAGTCCCACCTGCCAGCACCTGGCCCATATCCCTCCAAACCCTTCCTATTCATATACCCATCCAAATGTCTCTTAAATGTTGCAATTGTAACAGCCTCCACCACATCCTCTGGCAGCTCATTCCATACACGTACCACCCTCTGCGTGAAAAAGTTGCCCCTTAGGTCTCTTTTATATCTTTTTCCCCCCTCACCCTAAATCTATGCCGTCTAGTTCTGGACTCCCCAACCCAAGGGAAAAGACTTTGCCAATAACCCTGTCCATGCCCCTCAAAATTTTGTTAATCTATATAAGGTCTCCCCTCAGCCTCCAGCGCTCCAGGGAAAGAAGCCCCAGCTTGTCTGGCCTCTCCCTATATCTCAAATCCTTCAACCGTGTCAACCCTGTAAATCTTTTCTGAACCCTTTCAAGTTTCACAACATCTTTCCGATAGGAAGGAGACCACAATTGCATGCAATATTCCAACAGTGACCTAACGAATGTCCTGTACAGCTGCAACATGACCTCCCAACTCCTGTACTCAATACTCTGACCAATAAAGGAAAGCATACCAAATACCGCCTTCACTATCCTATCTACCTGCGGCTCCACTTTCAAGGAACACCACTCTAATCTAGACAATGAATCGGCACTCCAAGGTCTCTTTGTTCAGCAACACTCCTTACAACCTTACCATTAAGTGTATAAGTCCAGCTAAGATTTGTTTTCCCAAAAAGCAGCACCTCGCATTTATCTCAATTAAACTCCACCTGCCACTTCTCAGCCCATTGGCCCATCTGGTCCAGATCCTGTTGTAATCTGAGGTAACCCTCCTCGCTGTCCACTACACCTCCAATTTTGGTATCAGCTGCAAACTTACTAACTGTACCTCTTATGCTTGCATCCAAATCATTTATGTAAATGACAAAAAGTAGAGGGCCCAGCACCGATCCTTGTGGCACTCCACTGGTCACAGGCCTCCAGTCTAAAAAACAACCCTCCTCCACCACCCTCTGTCTTCTACCTTTGAGCCAGTTCTGTATCCAAATGGCTAGTTCTCCCTTGTATTCCATGAGATCTAACCTTGCTAATCAGTCTCCCATGGGGAACCTTGTCACATGCCTTACTGAAGTCCATATGCATCTTATCTACTACTCTGCCCTCATCAATCTTCTTTGTTACTTCTTCAAAAAACTCAATCAAGTTTGTCAGACATAAATTCCCATGCACAAAGCCATGTTGACTATCCCTAATCAGTCCTTGCCTTTCCAAATACATGTACATCCTGGCTTATCTTTATCGCCCTTCTTAAACAGTGGCACCAAGTTTGTCAACTTCCAGTCTTCCGGCACCTCACCTATGACTACCGATGATACAAATATCTCAGCAAAAGACCCAGCAATCACTTCTCTAGCTTCCTACATAGTTCCCGGCTACACCTGATCAGGTCCTGGGGATTTATCCACTTTTAACCGTTTCAAGACATCCAGCACTTCCTCCTCTGTAATCTGGACATTTTTCAAGATGTTACCATCTATTTCCCTACAGTCTAAATCTTCCATATCCTTTTCCACAGTAAATACTGATGCAAAATATTCATTTAGTATCTCCCCCATTTTCTGTGGCTCCACACAAAGGCCGCCTTGCTGACCTTTGAGGGGCCCTATTCTCTCCTTAGTTACCCTTTTGTCCTTAATATGTTTATAAAAACCCTTTGGATTCTCCTTAATTCTATTTGCCCAAGCTATCTCGTGTCCCCGTTTTGCCCTCCTGATTTCCCTCTTAAGTATACTCCTACTTTCTTTATACTCTTCTAAGGATTCACTCATCTATCCTGTCTATACCTGACATGCTTCCTTCTTTTTCTTAACCAAGCCCTCCATTTCTTCAGTCATCCAGCATTCCCTATACCTACCAGCGTTCCCTTTCACCCTGACAGGAATATACTTTCTCTGGATTCTTGTTATCTCATTTCTGAAGGCTTCCCATTTTCCAGCCGTCCCTTTACCTGCGAATATCTGCCTCCAATCAACTTTCAAAAGTTCTTGCCTAATACCTTCAAAATTGACCTTTCCCCAATTTAGGACTTCAACTTTTAGATCTGGTCTATCCTTTTCCATCACTATTTTAAAATAAATAGAATTATGGTCGCTGGCCCCAAAGTGCTCCCCCACTGACATGTCAGTCACTTGCCCTGCCTTATTTCCCACGAGTAGGTCAAGTTTTACACCTCCTCTAGTGGGTACATCCACATACTGAATCAGAAAATTGTCTTGTACACACTTAACAAATTCCTCTCCATCTAAACCTTTAACACTATGGCAGTCCCAGCCGATGTTTGGCAAGTTAAAATCCCCCACCATAACTACCCTATTAATCTTACAGATAGCTAAGATCTCCTTACACGTTTGTTTCTTAATTTCCCTCTGACTATAAGGAGCTTCTATCATACAATCCCAGTAAGGTGATCATCTCTTTCTTATTTCTCGGATCCACCCAAATAACTTGCCTGGATGTATTTCCGGGAATATCCTCCCTCAGCGCAGCTGTAATGCTATCCCTTATCAAATATTCCACTCACCCTCCTCTCTTGCCTCCCTTTCTATCCTTCCTGTAGCATTTGTATCCTAGAACATTCAGCTGCCAGTCCGTCCATCCCTGAGCAATGTTTCTGAAATTGCTAAGATATCCCAGTCCCGTGTTCCTAACCATGCCCTGAGTTCATCTGCCTTCCCTGTTAGGCCCCTTGCATTGAAATAAATACAGTTTAATTTATTCGTCCTACCTTGTCCCTGCCTGGCCTGACTGTTTGTTTGTTTGACTCACTTCTGTTCTCAGCTGTACCTGTCTCAGATTGATCACTTTCCTCACTATCTCCCTGGGTCCCACCCCCTCCACCTTACTACTTTAAATCCTCCCAAGCAGTTCTAGCAAATTTCCCTGCCAGTACATTAGTCCCCTTCCAGTTTAGCTGCAATCTGTCCTTCTTGTACAGCTCACTTCTACCCCAAAAGAGATTCCAATGATCAAAAAATGTGAATCCTTCTCTCGTACACCATGTTTTAAAAGAAAGTGAAACATTTTACAAAAGTGGTTGCAAGGAATTTTTAACAGCCAATTTTTTTATTACCCAAAAACACTTTCTCAGTGCCTTTATTTCAGACCAGCAGAGTTTATATTCTGCTTTATTCGGTTTCCATTGTAATAATAGTACTTAGAGTCGTGGAGATGTACAGCATTGAAACAGACCCTTCGGTCCAATTCATCCATGCCGACCAGTTATCCCAACCCAAACTTGTCCCACCTGCCAGCACCCAGCCCATATCCCTCCAAACCCTTCCTATTCATATATCCATCCAAATGTCTCTTAAATGTTGCAATTGTACCAGCCTCCACCACATCCTCTGGCATCTCATTCCATACACGTACCACCCTCTACGTGAAAAAGTTGCCCCTTAGGCCTCTTTTATAACATTTTCCCCCTCACCCTAAATCTATGCCGTCTAGTTCTGGACTCCTCCACCCCAGGGAAAAGACTTTGCCTTTTTACCCTATCCATGCCCCTCAAAATTTTGTAAATCTATATAAGGTCACCCCTCAGCCTCCGACGCTCCAGGGAAAGAAGCCCCAGCTTGTCTGGCCTCTCCCTATAGCTCAAATCCTTCAACCCTGGCAACTTTCCTTGTAAATCTTTTCTGAACCCTTTCAAGCTTCGCAACATCTTTCCGATAGGAAGGACACCAGACTTTTCTGGCTTTTCTTCTTACTATTAAAGTACAGAAGATTTTCAATTCTTGTTTTGCTTTCTGCTTTTGCTTGCTCCTCAGGCTGGTAAATAAATTAAAACACTCTTGTGGAATTGAAAATTTAACTGCAAAAATCCATAGTATTTAGTAATCCACGTCATTCAATCGATATCATAGTATGTACGCTAGAGAATGTTGCAAGAGGGGTGTTTAGAGATGGGGACTTCATTTTTAACAGCATAAAGATGACTGCGCATCCCGTGGCAGAGAGACTCCATATCGGACATTGTGTTTGTCCTGTGTATTCTTTGAACTTCACTTTTTTTGTTCTAGAGTTGTTGATATTTTCTGAACAATCACAGCAGAAATTTGCATGTCTTGGTCAGAGCCAACTAATGTTTTAACAATGATTCCTGACTCAATAAAATAAATGTTGATTGATGTTCAAATTTTTATTGAGCACTGATCAGATGCTTCATGAAAAAATTGTAAGGTAAATTTCCAATTTGCTTGTATTGCGAAGCAATTGTGAACCATTTTTGACTGAAGGTACTTGTTATTTTCAGTCAAAGAATTGTTGATATGTGTTTGATCAGTTTTTAGAACTATTTTTTAAGGCCAATAAAGGGTGATGGTGATCTTCTGTACTTTTACTTCTTTTCAACTGGATCATTTATTTGCTGTTGTCAATTTTGCAAATTCTCTGCTAAACTGCACAGGCTTACTGGTGAAACTGAGATCTGGAAACCTGGTATTTTTTATACTTTTCAACTGATTTTGAAGATGTTTGTGATAAGCAGAAAATGTCATGGGCAGCAGCTCACCTGTGGCAACAGGAATTATTGAGATTGCTGATGAGATATTCACCTGTGTAAAAGTAACTACCTATTATGACCTGTTCTTGATTGTTGTTTGTGTGGATTGCGTGGGTGTTTTAAAGTAAATTCTGAATACAATCTCTGACATACTATGAAAACTATTAACAATGAAAATGTTGGAGGATTTGTTTTCGAGCAGAATCATTTACATCGGTGGGTGATGATGTCAGTTCTTGGGGAACGCTTGTCAATTTTAAGTTACTTTTCTTCTCCCACACTTTGCCAGTTCAAAACAAAGCATTTTTGATATTTTTAAGCTATTACTTCATTTAGAACACTGACAAAAACTCATAACAACAAAGTACTATGCTGGAAATCAAACAAAAACTGAAAGTGCTGGATCAACACAGGTTTGGAAGCATGTGCGGAGAGAGAAAGAGTTAACATTTTTTAAGTCCAATATTCCAGTTTTAAAAAGTCATATTTGACTCAAAACATTAGCGTGCTCTTTCTCAAATGCTGCCAAACCTGCCGAGTTTTTCTACACGTTTTTATTATAGATGAAAGCTGCTGTAATTGCTTCAGAATACAAAACAATGCATTGTGGACAGAGTAGATGGTTGCATAAAATGACAGAGGGATATTGATAGATTAGGTGAATAGGCAAAGCTCTGGTGGATGGAGTTCAAGGTAAGCAATTGTGCAGTTATCCATTTTGGACTGGAAAAGGTTACAACAGCGTAACTTGTAGATGATATGAAGTTAAATACAGTGGATCTCCAAACAGACTTGGGGTGGGGTCGGGAGCATGAATCTTTAAAATGCTGTACAGATACAGAAAATGATCAAGACTGCCAGTGGAATGCTGGCCTGTTTGCCTGAGAATTTAGAAGTTTAAGGAGTGATCTAGTCAATAGTCTTCAAGATATTAATAGGAAAAGAGAGGGTAGATAAAGTGTTTTGAATGATTGAAAGTTCTAGAACCATATCCAGACTGTTAATGAAAAATGTTAGGAAGGGAAAAATATCAAAGAACTATGGATACTAGAAATCATCAAAATTGAAAAATTGCTTGTAAGATCTCAAGTTTGGCAACATCTATGGAGTGAAAACAGTTAATGTTTTGGGAATAGTAATCCTCCTTTGGAACTGATTGCAGCTAGGAAAAGGTTGGTATATATGCTACGGAAGGGTGGTTGGACAGGGGGAAGGAATACACAGTAGATAGAGATGGAGTCCAGAGAAAAACAGTTGGGCAGACAAAGGAATGGGTAAAGGTCAACCTAGGAGAATGAATGGCTGCTAACTGGGATCGTTTAGTTGTTTGTGGTTGCAACTCATGATGACAAGGACATGGGAGAAAGTGCTCAGACCCTAAAATTATTGAACTCGATACTGAGTCTACAAGGTTGCAGCCTTTCCAAACATAAGTGGTGTTCTTCCAGCTTGCGCTAGAGCACTGTAGCAAGCTTGAAATAGCGATGTTGGCCATGGAAGCAGGAGATTTGTTGAAATGGCACACAAATGGAAGTGCGGTTATCTTTGCGCATAGAACTTAGGTGTTGTGCAAAGCATTCGCCCAGTCTGCGATTTGTCTTCCCAATGTATAGGCGGCTACATTGTGAGAGCAAATATAGATTGAGTGAAGTGTAGGAGGAAGGAATGCAGATATTAGGAAGCATTGCTTCATGTGAAGTGTGTAGAGGTTTCGAGCTCTCTCTTCCACAAATAGCAATTGATGCTGGATCAGTTGTTAGTTTTAAACCTGAGGTAGATACATTTTTGCTAAGCAAAGATATTCAGGGATATGAGTAAAGGCAGGCATATGGAGTCAGGCCACACATCAGCCATGATCTCATTGAATGACAGCATAGGCTTCACAACCTACTTCTGTTCCTAGTTCTTATATTGCTATGAGTTCGATGAGGCAAAGGGGTAAAAAAAAAGAAAAAAAAAATTCATTGGTAATGGATGATGTCCTGTGAGAATACCACTCAAAATTACTTCATTCCTGATTGGGTTTTGTGATATAGTTTGCTTAAATTTGTTCATGGTTTTCTCAATATGATGTTTTGTTTCTCCGTGAAGTAGGTTAGTGGTTAGGTTACTGCATTTGCAACTCAGAGGTCAAGGCTAACATTCCAGAGAAAAATACTTCAAATTTTACCTGAATAAATTCAGTTCAGCATTAAACTAAAATAAAACAGTGAATAGTTAGTGTAGGTAAAAGTGTCCGTGAAGCTGTCAGATTATCATAAAACCAAACTAGTTAAGGGAAGGAAACCTACTGTCATTATCCAGCTTGATTTAAGGCCATTGACTGAACTGCCATTTGAGTTAGCCATTTGGTTTTATCAAATTTTTCCAGACGTTCAGGAACCATCTCTCAAAATGAACAGCCCTAATCTCAGGGCAACTATAGATGGGCAATAACCAGCATCTTTGATTCTTGACCATTTTAAAGCAATACCTTTGGCAAGATACTGTTGAAGAATTGTTTCAGGTTTTATTTTGTGGAAACTTATAATGATTGTTGTGTTAATTGCTGATCTAGTGTGGTATTGACGATCATTGGGCCCAAATGTTCCTTCCCTCCTCTGAGGAGGAGCAGTTGCAAGCGGCACGATAAGGGTAAATGAAACACCGATTTTCAATTTTTAGCAACTGTGAATGTCCAAGTGCCTAACTCTCTCTGTATGTTAAAAGTTTATACTAATTCGACACTATTACTAATAAACTTTAAGTACTTCCCGAGTTAGATCATCAAAAAGGTGTGGGCTGTTTTTGTACATTGCATTTGCAGTATTTAGGAATCTAGCTTGGGACAATGCTATAAAACCTCTTAATGAGTTGGTTTCTAATTCCTTTATCCATTCTTTTAACAAGTGTTGACTGTTTAATTCTGCCTTTTATGTAGAGAGAATGGGGTTTTATGTATTAACTATTCCATTACACAAGCATTCTTGATAATTATAAAGTCAGCATAGGCTACTTAGCACAATGGAAAATATACATTTTCATGGATAGGATCTCAAAGTTCAAGATTCCATTTTCATCGAATGAGTGAGGATGAATCTCATGACTGCCGTTATTGAGTTATGACCTCGCCCCCATGTGTTGGATGAGTGGTGTCATGTGATCCTCCTTCCAGGTTAAGTTTCAGATGTTAATGTTTTCATAGTACTGGTTCTGTTGCTACCTCAGTGCACTCACATTTTTCACCGAGTACATTTGGTTTTTAAAAAAAAACCCAAAAGCTGATCCACAGGAACTTAATAGCCATATATTGCACAGAACAGTTGAAAATATATATGGAAGGTCAGTATCACCTCTTTTAAACAGAATGTTACATAAAGAATAGAGCTTTGTGTGCTTATTGTTTTATTTGTTATAATAAATATTCCTTACAGCTGAAAAATCAAATCTGGGTATCAGAGTGACGTAAATTTGTGCACCACATTTGAGGTATTGAAGATTGTATTTGTGTGACTCCAGGGTAGAATGACAAGATTACTATTATTTTTCGGTACTTTTTTAATATTTGTAATTTTCTCAGTTTTTAATGCAACTTTCTTCTGCATTTCTGCTGTTGCACTGTAGATGAGCTGTACCTATATGTAATGTTTTGCAGTCTCCATGCCTATTTGGTAAAAAATAAATGTAGCAGTGATTTATTTTTCATACAAATTATGCCCTCAGTTTTCCATGTTAAACTTGCCTTTCTTTATAGGGGCCAGTGCATGCCTCTTTTTCTTTCTTTTGTACTACAATCCCTCGGACCTTAAATGAAGCTTTGCCAGTGCTTTTTATTTTGCTTCCTCCTTTCTGGTTTTGGTGGGGCGTATATGGGTTTGACTTGAGATAGGATTGAAATGGCACAAACCTGCTACCTAAAGCTTAGAGATGCAGCTGTAATATGCTGCTCTGCTCATCCAACATATCTTCAAGGCAATAGATTATGTGAAGTGAAACCCGCTGTCATGTCACAACACTTGGACAATTCACTCTATAGTTCTCTTGTTACAATATTGATTCTGTCATGCAAATGCACTTGGAATTTCATAAAGTGACCTAAAAATGACCAGTTCCCACTAATTGGCCTCCCTTAACCTAATGCTGACTTTTCAACCCAGTCTTGTGCAAAGTTTAATCTGTTACTGGGCTACGGGAAACCTTGTGCACCCTTCTAAACCATGGAAGATCAATGACCTTCATCCTCTGGAAATTTGACTGAAAATACTAATGGTGAAAATACGGCTGCATGTGTTTGCTAGTGACAGGAATAAAAATGGAGTGCAGTTATTTTGCCTTTCCCAAATATCCTTCTGCTATGCTGAAACATTGTGTTTACCAACTTATTTAAGTAAATGACTTAACTGACTCGGTTGTTAGTATCCTGATCAAAACAGACTGCTTGAATTTTGATACTATGTCAAAACATGCTGTGCATTGCATCTGTCTATTGAAGGTAAAACAAGCTGTTCCATCATGATCTGTTTACCCACATTAGGGTGCAATATGTGCTAAGTTTATAGTCTTCAGATATGACGCAAACTTGAATTTGGCATGTATGCTGCAGTCTATAATCATAAAAATGTTGGCATGCTGCCTTCATATTTTTCTTCAATATTAAACAAGTACAGATGTGACAATACATAATAATGACTTAGGTTAGTTGACTTCGTTTCACGTATGAATGTCACAGCAATACATTATCTGAAGTTTAATTAGTCTCATCTTTAACCTCCCAATCAGTTTGCTGGTTTCCCTTTCTCCAACATGAAGTTATAGTTATCCAGTAATGCATGAGTATTCAGTAGTATTTAATTTGTTCATTGTAATATGCCTTGTTACACTACCAGTGCGTGGTTAGTAAACATATTTATTATTCTGGTGAACTTGTTTCCTGATCAATTTCAAGAAACCTATGATGTCAAAGAACAAATAATGTAGGAGTAACGATGTCTTGCTTTGAAAAGTAGGAAGAAAACTTACCTTTTGAAAGGATCCCCTATTTCACCATGAATATTGAAACTCTATAATAATGAAAGTTGATCTGTAATAAAAACATCAAGATTGGCTTTATAATAGTTTTGGAATTAAAAATATATCAAGTTCTAGATTGGTCTAAAATTAATCACTAATTTTTGTGAATAATTTTTCTTCCATCTGTTCTTCATTTTGAGCTTTAAGCTGTCTCTTTCTTCACGCAACATACAATTTCTAGTGAAGGAAAATGAGTGGGCTGCACCCAGATCTCTCTTGTTGCCCACTGTGTGGGGGAATGCCCATGTATCCCTTTGTGATTAACCCTTTGATTAAGTCTCTAATTCTTTAGTCCCCTAAAGGTTGTTAACTACAAGTTGTTGCCACAAATTTGGTATTAGAGCTCCACAGTTCAGGATGTTGGCAACTGATAACTTGACCTTTAAAACTGGGTTTGTCTTTGTTCTCTTAGTCAACTGCTAATTTCATGAGACTTCTTATCTTTAACTCATGCTGTTAATTAGCTGCTGAAAACACTTGTCGGTAGGTAAGCTGCTAACATTCATTAGAACTACAAAAACTGTTACATTTGCAAACAGGAAACTTCTTGAATCCCAAACTCAACACGAAACTTGGACTAAACTACAAAATTATTTGAAGAGCTGAAATGTTAATTTTAAACTCAAGAAAAAGCTAAGTAATTTTGTAGTTTAGTCCAAAGTTTCGTGTTGAGTTTGGGATTCAAGAAGTTTCCTGTTTGCAATGTAACCTGACTGATTTTAAGCTATTGCCATTGATGTGATGTTTCTGTGTCACCAGGCATATTTTCCACATTGTTATCCATATGTGAGCAACAGGTTTTACATTTCGCAGCTGTGCTTCAGAGCTGTATAAATGCTGCATAGGCTTATCGAAATACTCACCAGCAGTGACAGAACTATCTATGGAGTCCTCACCATCTTGGAAGATTAGAAGTACCCACGTACTCTTCAGCCATTATTCAAAAGAGCTAGGAGCAGGAATGGCAGTTCAGCCCCTTGATCCTGCTTGATATTTAAAGCATTCATTGCTGATTCCATCTTGGCCTGAACCCCAATTTCCAGAGGATGGTTTATTGTAGGTGTTGAAACTCCACAGTGCATTTGTATTAAATCTGGCATTTTGTTCTATTCTAATTCTAGTGATCAAGCTTTGCACATGCATGCACATTTGAGGATTTTCTTTTGTTAGTAAGTTGTTTTTGTTTTAAGCTAAACAACAGTTTAGTAGTGGTACAAGACTGGTTTAGAACCAAATATAACACCAAGGCACAAAAGGAAATGTTAACTCAAGCTACTAAAAGCTTGTTGGTTACATTGCCAGGTTTTGATACTGTCTTCAAGAAGAAAAATGAGGAAGATGTGCAGAGTATAGGGTGGGAGTTCCAGAGCTCGAGGCTGAGGTAACTGAAAGGCATAACCACCAATGATTATATTTGGGAATGCACAAGAAGCCATAATTAGAGGAATACACATCTCTCAGCTGGTTGTCAGTCTGTAAGAAATTACGCAATTGAGGAAAAGCAGAACCATGGAATGATTTGAAAGCAATGATAATTTTAAAATCATGATATTGTTTGAGCAGGGAGCCCAGGGTGATGGAAAAACAGGACTTGCTTCTAGTTAAGACATGACTAGCTTGGTTTTGAATGAAATCAAGTTACACAGTGTATAAAGTGAGAGACCAGTCAGAAATGTTTGTATAGTTGAATCTTGAGCAATTGAAGGCTCAAGAATTGAATTAACTTTTCAGAAGCAGAGGTAGGAATGAAATTGGGCAGTATCACTGAGATGTGAATAGATACAATAATGAAACCATATCAAATACACAATCCTACTTCTTATCAAAAGGAAATCTTAACTCAGTCATTTATTTTCTGTTTCTCTCATTGAGACAAAGTTGTTTTGGCTGAACTAATAATAACCTGTTTTCAAGCTGTGCCACAGTGAATGTCTTGCCTTGAAGCATGTGCTTTGTAATCATTTGTTCCAGCTGAACAGTGACATTAACATTTACCTTCATATTCTAATACTTGATTGGAAATGCATCTTGTTCATTTAAGCTGCTCGCCTAGCGTAATTCTCAGTGTTGGTAGAAAATCTTCCCTAATATAATGAAACTATATTTAGGGCCAAGGATTTTCCATCCTGTTATGGCAAATCAATCAAACATTGTTTTTAGAAAAAGGAAGTGCTGTTATTTCACATTTCCTATCAGAAATGTCCTTGTTATTTCCATATTCACCTATCTCGATGTCCAGGCAAGTGAATATGATTTCTATCACTGCTGTTGAATGGGAGAGCTGTCTCAACATTAAGTTGTATAATAATAACTATGCATTAGTTTGGGTCATTTGTCTGAGGGTGGGAGAACCTTGAAAAATTCTCTTACATGTGGATAATCATTGGCTGTTATACTGAATTGCATGATGATCCTTCCTACTGATCTATAAGGTGTTCCATTGGCTTTCTCTCTCTTCTGCTACTCTGAACGCTTCATTGTTGAAGGGAGGATTCAGACCTATCCAGGTAATATCAACTGATAAGTAACTTAATCTCTCAACTTAATCTTAAGTTATCTTTGCTAAGTACTGAAAATAGGTAAGCTGGTAATGTGGCAACATTAGTAGAATTGCTTTTTTCACATTTTGGAGGCACTGATCAGTCATTCAATTTGTGTGGAAATCTTTGCAGATCATGGAAATGTTTAAAATTCAAGTATTTCACTTCACAGATCTACAAGTTGTTAATTGCTTCTCAAGAATAAAAGAAAATTGCCTTTTAAAAACCCACATATTCACTGGAAATGCATAAAATTAAAAATGAAATGTCAGTCATTTTAGAATTGATCACAAACTTGTTTCACCGTTAATGTGTGGAGATGTACGTTGATTTGTCTTAGCCTACTCAAGTGCAGAAGATGGTCACAATCTTGTGTTACTGTTATGCTGATGTAACTAGGAGGATCTGTGTTTCCACAGGATGAAGTTCCTTTGGACTTATGCTACCAAATGCTATGAAAATTATGCAATTGCAGGATGGACTCTTGGTGTTCTCTTCTGTCCTTGTTTGAAAGTCCTTGGTGGGGGAGAATGACCCACACAAGGGCAATTATATCATTGTATTTCCACAAGTTGAGCTTTTATTTTATAAATGCATACAAAATGTGAATGTGTGTTTTATTTTTCTATTAGAAAGGTAGGGTATAAGGTTACATTTTTGGATAGCTTATTTACACATTAAGGGATGTTTTTGACATTGATTATTCTGTTCTTTTTTCCAGTTTTTTCAAAGACCGCCAATGCAACCAACCAGACCCAGCATACCGAATAATAATCCTTCCATGCGTCCAGGAACACAGGCTGCAACGGCAGTCTATCCACCTAGCCAGGGGCCCATAATAATGATGAACCCACCTGTGCCATATCCCCCAGCCCCTCAGGCTCCATATTATATTGCTAACCCGGTAAGCGGAGAGTGGCTGATATCCTTCATCTGAACCAGAAATAATGGTAACCTTTAGAGAGTCCCGCATCATTTGCACAATAAGATGCGAAGTCCTTCTCCTTGCTACACAGCTGGGCTGATACAATTTATGCAATGCTTCTGATAATTCAGCTGTTTTTGCACTTAAAAACAAAAAAAAATCACTTAGCCACAATTTTGATTTGGGTAACCTTGAATTTAGAGAAGTGTTTGTTATAAATGAGGCTGTTTTCATAACTGGATGAATAATGTCCCTTTCAAAAGAAAGGTGCATATCCTATTTGTCAAACAAACCTACGTGAATTGACTCAAAGCATGCAAGTATTATATTTGAGAATATCTGAAAGTATTCAATGAATGCTTTGATAGCGTTCTTTCAAAATTTGCCTCCTTTTACTTTTGTGCATATAATTGTGCAAGAAACCTTCCTTAAAAAATTGTCATGGTAACGATTACTTGTCTCTCCATTATCCAGTCTTCCCGTGAAATTCTTGCATATTTATGATGTGCTTGAAAATATAAAATAATCTGACGTTTTTTCAAAGGCTGTCTTTTCAATTTGTTGGCGGTATTACGAAGGCTTAGTGCGTAGATATATGCTTCAAGTGTGTATTTATTGTTGGCTTAAATTACCCTTCCATATGTTCTCCGACATGGACATTGCAGTCACGGTTCTGGATTAGTGCTGCTGGAAGAGCACAGCAGTTCAGGCAGCATCCGAGGAGCAGTAAAATCGACGTTTCAGGCAAAAGCCCTTCATCAGGAATAAAGGCAGAGAGCCTGAAGCGTGGAGATATAGGCTAGAGGAGGGTGGGGGAAGGGGGGAAATTAGCATAGACCTGGGAGTTGCAGTCGGAGAGGGACTCCCTGAGATTCTTGTAGAGAGAGGAGGAAAACTTCTTCAAGGCAGGCATTCTTGCAAGAGGATTCGCAGTAGGGTTAAAATCAACGAGGTAAAAACAATGACTGCGGATGCTGGAAACCAGATTCTGGATTAGTGGTGTTGGAAGAGCACAGCAGTTCAGGCAGCATCAGAGGAGCAGTCATGGTGACAAGGAATGTATTAGGAGGTTACTTTGACTTCACTAGTTTTGAGTCAACTGGTTTGTGTGTGACTTTTCAGGGCGGCACGGTGGCACAGTGGTTAGCACTGCTGCCTCACAGCGCCAGGGACCTGGGTTCAATTCCCGCCTCAGGCGACTGACTGTTTGGAGTTTGCACATTCTCCCTGTGTCTGCGTGGGTTTCCTCCGGGTGCTCCGGTTTCCTCCCACAGCCCAAAGATGTGCGGGTCAGGTGAATTGGCCATGCTAAATTGCCCGTAGTGTTAGGTAAGGGGTAAATGTAGGGGTATGGGTGGGTTGCGCTTCGGCGGGTCGGTGTGGACTTGTTGGGCCGAAGGGCCTGTTTCCATACTGTAAGTAATCTAATCTAAAGATGTGGAAGCAAGTCGCTGGTCTTCCTTATCAATGTTGCAACACTGGGAAAAGGAATCATTAAAGTTGGCAAAAAAGAGTTTTGATGTGTAAAATGTACCAGGCTTGTACGAGCTGTAGTGAATTAAACTTCTTAAATTTTCTGAAAGTTTTAATCTAAGCTGTACTAAATTAACATACAGCCAACACTGCTAGGAGCTGTCCTTTTTGAAAAAGCTATGTTAACATTCTGTTCCCTGCCACGATCAATAGCATTTCTATTTCTCCATTGGCAGTGCTTCAGTGAGGTTTGGTTAGCTCATTTGGCTAGAGTATGCTGCATAATGCTGCAATTAGCATGTACCTTGAAATTTATGGAAGCTTGCCTCAAGCCATATAACCAAGATGATGAGTTTAAGGACCCTACCTTGAGGAGTGACTGCAGAGATGTCCTGGCGTTAAGACGATTTAAATCCTTCAGAATGGCAGATGGTTGTGGTGGTTGGAGATCAATCATCTCGGCTTCAGAAAATCTCTGCAGGAGTTCCTCTGGGTATTGACCGGAGCCCAACTATCTTCAACTGCTTCAGCAACAACCATCCCTTCTTCATCAGGTCAAAAGTGGGGATGGTTGCTGATGATTGCACAATGTTCAGCACCATTCAGGACTCCTCCGGTACTGAAGCTCAACTCATAGAAATATACTGGTGTAGTTGCCCTCTGTCAATCATTTCTCTGAGTCCATGCCCAGATACAGCAAGACCTGGACAACATCCAGCATGGGCTGACAAATCACAAGTAGCATTCTTATCACATGACCATCTGTAAGATAGAATTTCACCATTACCCCATGACGTACAATGATGTAACTATCACTGAATTTTACACTGTCAACATCCTGGGTGGTTGCATTGACCAGATCTGAAGTGGTCTAGTCATAGCAATACTGATGCTACAAGAACAGGTCAGAGGCTGGGATCTTGCAGCAAGTAACCCGCCTCCTGATTCCCCAAAGCCTTTACCCATCTACAAGGCAAGGATAGACCCCACTAGCCTGGCTGAGTGCAGTTCTAACAACACTCCGAGAGCTTGACACCATCTGGGACAAAGCAGTCTGCTTGATTGGCACCACAATGACAAGCAATCAGTTCTTCCACCATCAATGCTCAGTGTCAAAAATATATACTATCTGCAAAGAGACACTGCAGAAATTCACCAATTCCTTAGGTAGCAGTTTCCATATGTTCGATGGCCACCATCTGGAAGGGCAGGGGCAGTAGATAAATGGGAATACCAGCAAGTTTCCCTCCAAACCACGCACCATTCTGTCTTGGGGACATGTTACCATTCCTTTGCTGTCACTGGGTCAAAATCCTGAAATTCCCTCCCTAACACCAACTGGTCCAACATCACCACCTCAAGCGCATCTAGTGATGGACAATAAATAAGGTTCCAGCCAGCGACATTCATGTCTCGTGAGTGAAAGAATAAGTTTTTAAAATGCTGTTTGTTTCTCTGAAGAAAGATGCTTAAGTTCCTTGGTGAACTATGTCTACCTTGCCAGTTAGTTAATATGTTGCATTTTTTTTTGGTTTCTTTAATGAAGTTGTTGTTTTTCACAAATGTTTTCTAAAAATCTAATTTGCATTTTGTCAAATGAAAATAATTTATGAACAATGCATCAAGTTGGAGTGGATCAAAAGTAATATGAACAAACATTGAGTTTTTATTTTATTAAAAGTATGGAAATAATTCACCAGAATGACTCTGAAATCCTGGGAAGTAACGCAAAGTATGTGGTGCAGGTTGATTTGTTCTTGGATATATACATTTAAAAAAAATTGTTGATTTTCATATGTGGTTTCTAATAAAAGCAGAGGGGATGCTGTCCTTACAATAGTTTGTACTTCATAAAAACATATGTATCAGAATTTTATAATCTGTCAGTGTGCAATTTGAGGTTTGTTCTGCTGCTGAATGAGCCTATTTCCCTCCTTGCATCATGAAACCATCCCAAGCTTTGAGGTAAGCCATCTAGTGGAATTTGAGAAATGGCAACTAGCTGCAAATCACAATTGAAAGGAGCAAAATTTGTGTTCTAATATGCTAACAGTGATCATAAACTTGATCATGTTACTGAGAAAGAGACATGTCAAAGCTTTTTGTCATACACTCATCAAGCCAAATGTAAAAATGCCAAATTCAAATGATTACTGCAATTTATATTATAGGAGAAGGTGCTGATTGCCATTTCGAGTTGGCTTCACAACCAACATGGTCAAGGAGAAAACAATGGAAAGGTCTGCATTCCCCAAGCTTCCCAGTAATTTAAAGAAGCCCTGAGACTAGGCAGGTCTATGTATGAATTTATTTCAGTTAAAGTAAGAGTAACAGCCATTAATTGAGTGCACCTCATTGCCTTAAATTGTTTTTTAGTGTGCTATTAGCACATGTAAGATTATTCAGTTAGTGCTTCCACTTGTGAATCATGTTTAACCATTAATATTTTGTTTGGGTTTTGTGAGCATGAAGTGGTTGAATATGGTTTGTATTTTACCTATTTTGAGTATCCAAGAAAACATGCTGTTTGACTTAATCAGTCAATGGATAAGATGTACGATGCGTCACACCAGCACAGAAATTCATGCACAGCATTTCGCAATTGTGTCGTGGGTAGAATTACATTTTTGGATTAACGGTAGCTATTATTGGAAGATACAATTTGAATAGCTAGTGCATGTAGCAGCGTGAGATGTCTTGTTTAACTTGACAAAATACATGGCCTTTTCCATGTAATTTGAAATGGACCAGGCACATTTTAAAGTATGAAAGTGGTGACCTGTGGCTGTTGATCACAATAGCCCTTATTTCACAGAATAGTTTTGATGCACTCTAGTTCTGCCTCAAACTTGTAACATGAGAAAATAGCTAAGGCTGTACTTTCTACTTCTGATAAAACAGTCTTGCAGCACATGAATTTTGCAAATCCCACCTGTATATCAACCGGTGGAAGTGGGCTTATGATAGAAACGAGTAGAGAACCTGTTTCTGAACACATGCAACTTCAGATGCTTGAAATCTGAAACAGGCAAAGTGCGTTAGAGAAACGTAACAAGTCTGATGTGTCCCTTCCTCAGGGACTGGACTTAAAACGTTAGCTCTGTTTTTCCCTTGACAGATGCTGCCAGGCCTGCTGTGGTTTTCTAGCACGCTCCATTTTTATATTAGAGAACATATTAGTTGAATCTGAACAAGGATGTTTCAGAGATGTATAGCATGGAAACTTGTCCATAATGACCAGATGTTCTAAACTAATCTAGTCCCATTTGGCTCAGACTCCTCCAAACCCTTCCTATTCATATACCCCTCCAGATGCCTTTCAAATATTGTAACTGTACCAGCCTCTACCACTTCCTCTTGCAGTTCGTTCCATATATGCATCACCCTCTGTGTGAAAAGGTTGCCCCTTATGTCCCTTTTAAATCATTCCCCCCTCACCTATGTCCTCTAGTTTTGGACTCCCCCACCCTTGGGAAAAGACCTTATCTATTTACACTATCCATGCCCCTTATGATGATTTTATATACCCATCTAAAGTCATCCCTCAGCCTCTGATACTCCAGGGGACAAAGCTGAAACCTCTCCCTATAGCTCAAACCCTCCAACCCTGGCAACATCCTTGTAAATTTTTTTCTGAACCCTGTCAAGTTTCACAACACCCTTCCTATAGTAGGGAGATGAAAACTGAACGCAATATTCCAAAAGCAGCCCAA
This sequence comes from Hemiscyllium ocellatum, assembly GCF_020745735.1. Classification (NCBI taxonomy): domain Eukaryota; kingdom Metazoa; phylum Chordata; class Chondrichthyes; order Orectolobiformes; family Hemiscylliidae; genus Hemiscyllium; species Hemiscyllium ocellatum. Next base: position 8,601,301 of record NC_083437.1, read on the forward strand.
CCAACATCCTGTACAGCCACAATACAATCTCCCAACTCCTATACTCAGTATACTGACCAATAAAGGCATGCATACCAAATACAGCCGTCACAGTCCTATCTACCTGCGACTCCACTTTCAAGGAACTATAAACCTGCACTTCAAGGTCCCTTTGTTCAGCAACACTCCCCAGGACCTTACCGTTGAGTGTATAAATCCTGTCCTGATTTGCCATTCCAAAATGCAGCACCTCTCATTTATATAAGTTAAACTCCTATCTATCATTCCTTGGCCCACTGGCCCATCTGATCACGATTCTGTTGTACTCTGAGATCATCATCTTCACTGTCCACTACACCTCCAATTTTGGCTTCATCTGCAAACTTACTAACCATATCTCCGATATTCGCATCTAAATCATTTCTATAAATGACCAAAGGTAGAGGACCCAGCACCGATCCTTGTGGCACACAGCTGGTCACAGGCCTCTAGTCTGAAAAGCAGCCCTCCATCACCACCCTCTGTCTTCCACCTTTGAGCTAGTTCTGTATCCAAATGGCTAGTTCTCCCTGTAGACCATATGATCTAACCTTGCTAACCAGTCTATCATGAGTACTCTTGTCAGAACATCTTGCTGAAGTCCATATAGATCATGTCCACTCTGTGCCCTCATCAATCCTCTGTTACCTCTTCAAAAAGCTCAAATTTGTGAAACATGATTTCCCACGCACAAAGCCATGTTGACAGTTGAGAAAAGGGAGCAAGTTTTACAGATTAGACTACTCACAATGTGGAAACAGGCCCTTTGGCCCAACAAGTCCACACCGACCCGCCAAAGTGCAACCCACCCAGACCCATTTCCCTACATTTACCTCTTCACCTAACACTACGGGCAATTTAGCATGGCCAATTCACCTAGCCTGTCCTTTTTTGGACTGAGGGAGGAAACCCAGGCAGACACTGGGAGAATGTGAAAACTGAACACAGTCAGTTGCCCGAGGTGGGAATTGAACCTGGATCTCTGGCGCTGTGAGGCAGCAAGTAAATTTGGAGTGTATTAAGGTGTATAACAAAGTCCTAAAAAGTGAATACAGATTCACACAAGTATAATGGTATGGATTTGAAGTAAGCAAGGAGTCAGAATTTAAGGCTCAAAATGTCTTAGGTTAGATATGATTCTGCAATTAGACAACATTTGCTGAGTGATCCTGAGTATGCCAATTGCTACAGTAACAAATAATTTAAATAATCAGTTGCATTTGTAATGTGCACCTAAGCTTAGAAATGGCATACATTGATGTGTAGGTACTTTACAAAAAGGATATATTCATGCCTTTAAATTTTCTAGGTTCATTTGACTCTAATCCTAAACAACTCTTTGCTTTCTCCATGGCAAGAACTTTCTCATTCAGCATCAACTTGCCAGGCAATCAGCTCCTTTCCTCTTGCAATATGAATTTAATCATTTGTAATTTGGCATTTGTATATTTGTTCTGATGAATGCAAGATGAAAAGACTTTGGCCGTGTGTCTCTCTGGCAAGATTCAAATTTGTATTTGTTTACAAAGTATTTCTTTAGCTCAATGTCTTATGTTGTGCATATCAATAGATCTGCAGTTGTTTAAAGGAACATTACATCATTTGTCAAGAAATGTGTTAAAGCATTTTTTCACAGCTACATTATTATGAAAGAATGATTGCACTGAAACAGGTTTTCCTTCTGTTTCGATAATAGTTCCGCCCTAGTGCAACTCCATACATGGGTCCCCCCCAGCAGTATTCAGTCCAGCCACCACCTGGTCCATTCTATTCAGGACCAGGTCCTGGTGACTTCACTACTTATGGTAAGTGTTAAGTCTTTTATAGTACTTTGTTTTTATCTTTCGATGCATGTTTTGGTTTCATTTATGGCTCAATCGGTTGACTGCTTTTAAATGTGTTTGCATTTTTATGTATTCCTGTTGTTGATTAATGTGGTGTGGACTAAGCTGAATAACGAATGATAAATGTAACTCAAAAATGCTTGATTTGAAACTGCATTCCAAACTTTGTGTTGAAAATATGAAAGATCAAGATTGATTATTGTCCTTTGTAAGATTCAAATAGACTTACCTTCCTTCCTTGATGTAGACTGTAGATTTTACCCTTCCAAAATTAGGTTTTTATTTCTCCAGCTGCTTGGGTGTTACTTTTGAGGCTGCATTTATTGCCATTAAATTGAGTTATTTCTGCACATAGTCATTCCAAGAAGGATTTAAATGCCTAAAACTGAATTCACTTGTCTCGTAACCCTGGTACAACAATGGACCAGTAAGATATTTAGAGTGTCAGCAACTTTTATGGATTTCATTTTATGTTGCTAGCCCACAAAATACTAGACATAATGAATTTTATTTCGTGGTTTGCCAAAGCTAAGAGCCTGTACTGTTAGGTTCTTTTTTCCAGAGATTCTTACACACTTCATGCAACTGCAAAACGACAACTTCTGTGAAGCAAGATCTATTAAGCACAAGACAATGCATGTTTTAGAGAAACCCTGAACACCGAAAGCATATCCAGGAAAGCTTTCTGAACAAAGGAAAGAGTCCTTCCTTTACATCACAGTTAGTAATGCCACAAGACAACCCCCAGTCACTCCCTCATGGTCATATGCCATTCAAGACGCAATGCAATAATCAAATCACTTCCAGAAACAGTGTAATGCAAATCATCCCTTAATGGCTAGATCTGGTGTGAAATGCATCTTTTTAACTACAGAGGTAGTCGAATTCTAACTGTAATGTTCTTATTGATTTCTGGATAGGGAATGAAAATGTAAATAGGCTTTTGAATGGCAAGGAAATGGCTCTGAATAAAAGGAGATGATAATGTAAATTTTTTACTATCTATCTGAAAGTCAGAGGCATCCCACCCTAGCCTCAGGACATCCAATTTCTTGCAGGTCAGCAAAGCAAGTTATCTCTTTAATATCACAGTTTTGAGGAACTGACTGATACCACAGTAGTGAATTACTGTTGTCTAAGTGTCTGTTACTAATGACACTGGCGAGAGGAAGAAGAGGATTGCACTATATTCTCTCAAGTACTATTTTTCCTCTGTTTTAGTAGGAGCATCTACCTTCCAGATAACTTTTTATAGTCAGCATTATTTTGAGGACTAAAATGTATGTGCAATTTACACTACCTTGCAGACTTTCACAAGTAGTGTTCCCACACTTAATGACACTTGATCAAAACCTACTGTAAAGATCTCATTTGTACACAAGATTTGTAATTGTGCACTCCACAACCAACTGAAAATAATTCATTCAGTTACTGCAGAATGTTTTATCAGCTGCACATTTTTATTTGTCATTATTCAGTAAGCATGATAAAACATCTATATTGTTGTTAAATATTCTATTTACACAAATAAAGATGCAAAGTGATGTACAACAAGACAAAATTACTTCGACTGCATTTGCTGCTTGTGAGTTACATGGTCTTCTGTTTGATTATTTCATTTTCAGTAAACGACGGAATTTGGTATGGTTCTCCAACAGCTCATTATTCTCCAACAGTGAGCATAATGGAGAGTAATGGATACTTGTGAGTGATTGTGAGACAATCAAATCATCATAGCAAATGTTCTCCTTCACGTAAATGCAGTCTTGAATCATTTCAAGGTGTTTAGATTTTCTCCTAATACTCAATATTATGAACTTTGCTGGCTTATTTTATTCAGAGTTGGGTGTTTTTGCAAGCATCAGCTGCTGTGTTTACACCTCTGCCCAGTGCAACCATTGTGTAATGTCCACACTAAGTTTGCCTGTGACCTAATCAGTGCAAAGCTATTGAGATGATTATTTGGAATAAGATCAAATGCATCCATACCGGATAATTAATTCCCTTGTGACTTTCACAGTAATAAAATCAGAGCAGTTCAAGAGACAGGCAAAAGCTTTGACCTGCTTGGAAGCTGAAGTCCAGAATCAAATGAGTATTCACATAAACACTTATTTCTTTAGAAAGTATGTATGTATTATGCATAATTCACCAGAACCATAATAACTAGTCCAAATTTTTGTTGATTTATAAATATCCTCATATTTGTAAACTGAAATACACAGACTATACCTTTTTGGCTTTTGTTCAATTGTAAACCATAGCCAGTTGGTTTTCTCTCTGTTTCGAAGTTGAAGTGAATAATCTGAAACTGAACATTTGGATCCATAGTCACATGTTCAGTAGTATATGGATTGAATGTTATTCCAAGATCTGGTAATCCTTAAACCACTTTTAAAGTCTCCAGTGGCAAATTGATTTACCTTGTGTTGTAATACAGAGGATGAAAAGAAACCAATGTTATTAATAAAACTTGTTTAATATTTGAAGCAGAGTAATAGATGTAAAAATAGTTTTAATTAAACTTAGTTTCTGCCTACCCAGTCACGCTCTTCTTCCACATTCCTCACTTAATGGGGGTTATCTATACTTTGCTAAACTATTCTTTGAATTTAGAACTAATTTAGGTAATCTCCCATTTTTGGAAATGGCAGACAACCTCCAAAGGTTGAAATATATTTTTGAAGATAGGGTTTTTGGGGTTCAGTTAAACATTTTGAATAAAAATAAAGATTGATAAAACCTCTGTTGTGTGAAAGTGACACAGCTGTACTGAGTATTGAGAAATCTAGTTAGCAGCTCAAGAAAGTTGTAGATTCCTTCCCACTGTGTTGTCATTTCTGTGCAGCTTCCAAAGGTTGCATGAGTTTAATTGTGCATTTCTGCTAATCTAGAATGGTGTATTTTAAGACGGGCTAAACTTGTGAAATTAAAAAGCTCCAATAACATTAGCCATGATCACAAGAGAAGTTAACATACAAGTCAGACTGGTGACTTCGTTGAGAAAAAAAATCATCTTCTTGTTCTTAAAGCTGCTTTGCAATTTATCTCTCTCTCTTCTCCCCCTATTCTACCCCTTCTAACCCCACTGGCTCCTGCCGCCTTGGCCCAGTTTCACTGTATCTTACACTGTAGGCAGATGGGTGAATCCTAGATAGGGGCGCATGCCATTATGAAGCCTCAATGAGACAACAGCAAGGAGATAATTATTTTGAATTTTAAGGACTTACCTGAAATATAAACAATGATTATTTTTAAATAAAATGTTACATTGCAAAACAATTCACCCAATAGTTGCTGGAATCATCACTGCCACTCTTGCCACATTTCCAAGGCCAGGTGCTGAAATGTGATCTTTCTTTGCTTAGCCTTGGCTAAGCAATGAGCAATAAGGGAGTATTGGGACCCGAGGCTAAACAAATTTATGTTCTGTTTCATGCCTAGCCTCAGAAACAAGGCGCAGAGGGTGGCCCCAGTCAGGAGTTCAGCCACTGTGTGGTGAGTTTTTAAAAAAAAGTCACTGTTTTTGTATATTTATTTCTGGTAGGCATGTATATTTTAAGCAAATTTTTGAGGAAAAGGTTTGTAGGGATTCATCCCTTTTTTTCTTGATATTCAAGTCATTTTTCAATTCTCTGCATCAAAACCTATAATTGCAGGTGAAAGTAATAAACATATGACCTGCTTCTCGCACTCTGCCTCTAGGAATTGAGAGAGAATAGGCCCAACAAACTTTGGATTTAAGCTTGGCATATGCGTACTGGTTAAGAGGATTTGGAATTTGGTGACTTGTGAAGGTGAAAGTGTTTTTAACTTTTGACTTATGACATATTAGGATACTTCACTGCAAGTTTTTGTAACTCCACGATAATTTGCATCTGAAGAGTTTGGATTGTTGTATTAATGTAGACATTTTCACATAATTTTGTAGCGCCTTTCCAAACTCTTTTTTTTCTCATGTGTGTTACTGTTCTTTAATATTGGTATTAGTTCACTTTCTCTCAAGTGGAGTCTTGTGCCAGAAAATGCAATGAAGTGCACTGTGGAAGTTATTTTATGTAGTTTAATGCATTCAGTTTTTAATTTCTTTAAGCACTGAACTTCTGGTAAGAGAGTTTACTGAAGAATATTTACGTAGTTTTATTTTCAGGGCTAATGGAAGTGTCACAGGATTTTGAGGTATCTAAAGGCAGAGATCTGAAGTATTTTCTGTTAACCTGCTCATCCTGGTGCTTCAATTCATTACACAATAATTTGCTGTAGATACCTTGTGCATACCTGAGTGTTCCTTTTCCATTCCTCCTTTCTGTTACCTTCCTCTTTCAACTTTCTTTTGTTCTCACTTCAGTTTGACATTTAATTGTTTTTTGTATAGTTCAATCCTTCCTTTTTAATCTGACTCAGGGGCATTAGGTTCAAATTGAATTCAAGTTGAATTTTGGGTTGTAAATCTCTGGTGCAATAGAGGGTGGTACTGAATCAGAGGGCTGAATTTTAAATTCTGATAGGATGCCTTTGTACAGTTGACTGATCCTTTCAGTTTTATTTTACTTAGCTTTTAGTGATTTGACACAACAAAGGGACTTAATCAGCCCCATCAAAACTATGGAGTTACATATAGCTAGATTGGATAAAGACATCATGGTTATTTCTCTGGTTGTAAATTTCCTTGCTGAGCTGGTAGGTTTGTTCTCAGACGTTTCGTAACCAGGCTAGGTAACATCAACAGTGAGCCTCCATTGAAACGTTGGTGTTCTGTCCCGCTTTCTGTTTGTTTCTTGGTCTGTTAAGGTGGGTGATATCATTTTTGGTTTTTCTCAGATGTTGGTAAATGGGGTCCAAATTGATGTATTTATTGATGATGTTCCGGCTTGATTGCCAAGCCTCTAGGAATTCCCTTATGTGTCTCAGTTTAGCTCCTAGGGTGGATGTATTGTCCCAGTTGAAGTGGTGTCCTCCTCTGTCTGTGTGTAAAAATACTAGTGATAGCTGATTACATCTTTTGGTGGCTAGTCGGTGCTCATGTATCCTGGTGGCTAGTTTCCTGCCTGTCAGTCTGATGTAGTGTTTGTTGCAGTCCTTGCAGGGTATTTTGTATCTGACATTCATGTTGGTTGTTGTTACAGAGTCCTTTAGATTCATCAGTAGTTCTGTGTTGGTAGGTTTGTGGGCTACCAAGATGCCAAGGGGTTGGAGTAGTCTAGTAGTCATCTCCGAGATGTCTGATATATGGTAGTGTGCCTAGAGTCTCTGGACATGTTGTGTCTTCGTGTTGTTTAAGAATTGGCGGACTGTTATCAGGTAGCCATTGTTCTTGAACACGCTGTATGGGATTTCCCTTCTGCTTGTACTTATAGGGTTCTGCATTGTGTTGTGACCTGTTTGAATAACACCCACAGCTCTGTTTGTGGGTGTTGGGATGATTGTTCCTGTAGTTGAGTATCTGGTCTGTGTGTGTTGCTTTCCTGTAGACACTGATCTGCAGTTCTCCATTGATTGTTCATTCCACTGAGATGTCTAGGAAGGGGAGTCTGTTATTGTTCCCTTTCTCTTTGGTGAAATTTAGGCCAGTAAGGATGTTGTTAATGATATTGTAGGTTTCCTCTAATTTGTTCACTTCTGTGATGACAAAAGTGTCATCCACATGGCAAACCCAAAGCTTGGATTTGATCGTGGGGAGGGCTGTTCATTCTCGTCTCTGCATCACTGCTTCTGCTAAGAATTCTGATATTGGTGATCCCATGGGTGTCCCGTCGATTTGTTTGTAGGTCTTGTCATTGAAGGTGAAGTGGTAGTGAGGCACAGGTCTAATGGCTTGAGGGTGGTGTCCTTGCTGATGGAGTTGATGTTGTCTGGCGTTTGTGTCCTTGGTTCGTCTAGTAGTCAGGTCAGTGTTTCTTTGGTCAGGCTGATGTCAATGGATGTGAATAGGGCTGTTAGGTCGAAGGAGACCGTGACTTTGTCCTCTTTTATCTTGATGTCTTTGAGGTTCAGGAATTCTTCAGTGGGGTGGATGGAGTGGCATGAGTCTTTTACTAGGTATTTCAGTTTACGGTGAAGTTCCTTTGCTAGTCTGTATGTCAGTGTGCTGGGAAGTGAGACGACTACTTTTATTTATTTCTCTAAAGGTCATAAGTGAACTGTCTGGATTTGCATGTTGTCCAATACCGTCACGGTCACTTAAACTGTCAAAAGCTTTTTTAAAAAAAATTTCCAAAAATCTCCCGATAACTAGTACTGTTACCCAATTATTATATACTATTCTGTGTAATGAATTCAAAGTTTCATTCTAAAGATATTAGCTTCGAGTAAGCAGCACTCCCTCAATGCAAGAATGTGAGCTGAAGCTCTTGAAATGGAGTATAAACCAACAGCATTAAGAGCCGCAGGTGGCAGTGCTGTCAACTAAATCAGGCCAGAGTGTACTTTTACTTTTAGGTGTACAATGCAGATGTATGAGAACTGTCTTGGCATCTGTATTGACACTGAATAGATTTTGCATGGCATGTAAATGTCAGCTTTCATGATAGGAAAAGCAAATCAGTCATGGTACAATAGTGGATCTGGAATGTAATAGGTTGAAGTTACAGGTTTGAGATGCTGTATTCCCTGGTATTTGATTAAAATTAGATTTTTTTGTGTTGTGTGAAGTTAAAATGATTGCAGCACCTTGATGCTCAGGTCTAGATAAAATATTTTGATTGAATGCATACAAAGTTAAAGGTTTGAATGGACTGAATTAGTTACTGTATACAGTTCAAGCACCAAACCCTTTTACCTTCTCAAGATTGCTAAGTGAAAAAGGTGGGTAGGGAGTACTTGCACTGTTTACCACAAGGGCAAGTTGGGAGATGCATATTCTTCCAGCCCCTCCCCTTCTCTGTCGACTTGTCTCCCCTTTCCTTTCCCCTCCACTCCAACCTCACTCTCCCTGTCACCTCTCCCTTCTATCTCTCGGTCTCTCTCTCACCTTGTCTCCCCTCCCAGTTTACTCTCCTGCTCCTCTCTGCCTTGCTTTGCCTGCACCCCCGCGATTCCCCCCTGTCTCTTTCCCATGCACCCTACCTCGCTCTCCGCCCAGTCGTGGAGGGACTGTCCTATGAGGAAAGTTTTTAAGCCAGCCTGTTCTCGCCATATTTTAAAAGAATGAGCAGTATCCTTATCGAAACATAAGATTCTTTGGGTGACTTGGTAGGTTAGATGTGAAAAAGTTATGTCCCCTTTTTGGTGGTACATGTAGCACCAGAGGTCATAATCTCAGAATAAGGGGTCAGCCTCTTAAAACTAAGCTCTTAAGATGAGGAGGAATTTCTTTTCTCGGTCATAGTGAATTTATGTAATTCTTTACCGAATAAGGTTTTGGAGGCTGGACTGACATGTACATTCAAAACTGTAGTAAGATTTTTACTCAGTAAGGGAATCAAGGGTTACCAGGAAAAAATAGGAAAGTGAAGTTAAGGATGATCAGATTAGCCATGATCTCATTGACTGGTGCAGCAGACTCTACGGGTTGAATGGCGAACTTCTACTTCATGTTATGGTCAGGACTGAATGCATCTTGCAAGGCATATTGCAAGATGCATTCATTCCTAATTCTAGAAAAGATGCTGATTTTCAGAATTTCTATTGAGTCATTGCTGAAGTCCTGTAGCTGATGCCAGTTATAAAATTTCCTGCTGAGAATTAACACTAAAACAGTTTTCTTTCCTGAAGGTGAGCAGAAGTTGCAGATATCTTGGGCAGTTGTTTGTGAACATAACCTTGATATATCAGTTATATTTCTCTTTAAATGTAAAGTGGCTGTTCCTGTGAGCAAAGTGTGAACTAATTTGAAATCTGTAATCTGTAAATCGAGTTCCCCAACTCTCCCTCACCAAAATGTTTACCTTTCATCTTGGTGCTGATGAATTGTAGATAAAGGTATAATTTTGTTAACACTGGCAACTCTATTGTAGCAAACACGTGTAGCTATTCTACTGTGAGACTGGTTGATGCGATTTAGCGGGATAATTTTTTTACTCTGCTACTCCACCGTGCCTTTGTTACTACAACTTTGGGTCAAAAAGGCTAAATGCCCTGATCTGCCCTCATTGCAATTGGCTCACTTAGCCAAGACTGAAATATAAATTTGGTGTATTTGACTGTAAGCCACATGATATTGTATGTTTATTTGCTGAATCTTTTTAGATAAAACAAAAACTACTTTTGAATATTACTGAACTGTGAAAGCAGAACAAAGGTTGTAAATTGTTGGCTTTGTGCAATGAGTGGAGCAGGTCAAAAGTACTATGGCAGTGGATGCTGTTTCTAGCACAGCATCTTGGATTGGTTTTTATCAGAGAATTTAATGCTGTGCTTTAGCTGTTCATGTCAGGAAAGTTAATCAGATTTGCAAAGTAGCTGATATGGTTAGGTGTTAGGGTTTTAAAAATCCTCTAAATTGCATCATTGTGATCAGTTCTGTGCGAACACATATAAAAACTTTGTGTCTATGTGCAATTCCTATTGATACATCAATCACTAGTTCAGTTTCCTACAAATTGCAGAGAAAGCAGTTCTTGGTTTCACTTACCCATGCATTCTTCTGAATTTGGAAATATAACACTCCGGTATAGTGGTGGTTAGGACATGCAAACAAGCTTTGGTAAGTAGTGAACTATCATGGAAGATCAGTGATGCCTTTAATAGTGAGGACTTTGACTTGGAAAGCAGACTGTTGGGAACCTGCTGATTGGGAGAGGAGGTTTTTCCATTTCCATTAGATCAGAGGAATATGGAAGCATCAGGATTTTCAGATCTCCTTTATTTATAATTTTGGGGCATGCTGCACATCAACTCTTGCAAGACTGCTGTGTAACTGATCTCTCCTAGTTAAAGAGGGGCTATTGATGAGGGACGATGACACTTGAATGAAGAGAGAGGAAATTACTAGTGTGACAAGTGAGTAAATACATTAAAAGTGTTTCACTGAGAGGGAAAATAATGAGTTGCAGCTGTCATAGTGATTGGTCTTAAACACTTGCATTGTAATGCCATTGTGTGGGATGTTTTTGGGGGGAGGTGGGGGAATATGATTGAGTGACAATCAAACAATGTTTTACTTCATTTATGGTGAATCCAGCAAGTAGAAAATAGATGTTTAGAAGAATGAGTGACACAGATATGGATTTCTTAATTATCTATGATCCTTGATATCAACTTTCTTTCCCCTAAACCTGTTCTGCTGTTGAGGCAAGCTTATCCTGTGCTTTTTGTTCTGCCTTCCTGGATGTTTTGCCCCATTTTGTATTGTTGCCCTGACTGACCCTGAGATGTGAATGCTTTGTTCGCACTTCTGGCTCTTTGTCCCAAAAATGAGTTTTTTTATAGTCTTAGGTTATGTTTTATGAATTACATTCAAGGCCTTTTTGAACTCTTCTGCAATCCAAGATTGATTTCTGTGATGGACTGCACAAAATAATGTGACAAAAGAATGTATATTCCAGGATAGGGTGGCACGATGGCGCAGTGGTTATCACTGCTGCTTCTCAGTGCCAGGGATCTAGGTTCAATTCCAGCCTTGGGCGACTGTGTGGTGTTTGCAGATTCTTCTCGTGTCCGTGTGTTTCCCCCTCCGGGTACGCTGGTTTGCTTCCATAGATCAAAATGTGCAGGCTAGGTGGATTAGCTATTGGGAATGCAGGGTAATAGGGGGCTAAGTCTGGGTGTGTTACTTTTCAGAGGATTGGTGCAGACTCGATGGGCTGAATGGCCTCTGTTCGCATTGTAGAGATTTGATGATTCATTCCTGAGTGGGTTATTCATTCATTATTTTTAAAAATTATTTTTGAAAATGCATAAAAGTTTGGACAGTGGCATTTGAACTGTGAACTTTTGAGACCCTGTGAAGGGAGAGCAGGGCTGACCCAAAGACTGCGAGAGCAGTCCTGCCTACCTGTTCCAACTACCAGTTCAGTGATAGTCAATGCTGTCGGCAACCAGCTAGCCCAGACTTTCTTAATCCTACAAGTGGGGTCCACAGTTTTAATTAACGAAGGCTTTTGCAACATTACAACTTTTAATCTACACTGGCAAGACACAGACCAAACTAAATTAGCTTTGCATTCATCAGTTCAGATTTTATTGCTGTGGTTTTACCTGCATTGTGTCCCTAACTATGAAACCACTCCAGATTTAGTGCTTATGCAACTGACATATATGCTACACTGACCCAACCAGAAGGTTTAATTTTGTATTTGAAGAAAAGATGTCACAATTGTAATCCATGAAAAAGTATATAAAAGAAAGAATGGAAGTAGTACTATAGGGCACTAGATACAGCCAACTTTTCATTCTGTGACTAGGATAGTTTCAATTCCTCTGTAATTACTAAGCCCTGGGTCCTGATTACAATACATGGTATTCTGTTTTTGCGCCTTTTATTTGCATTGTCAGTGGCATCTAACATTAGTATGTTTGATTTTGTTGTCATGTTGATGTGCACTGACTTCTGAGCCTTGCATCTAGAGGACGTTGCTAAAAATTGAATTGCTAGTGACAGCTTCTAATTCAAAATACACCTTATTTTGTCCCTAAAGCATGGGGTGGATAAAGAGTGGAGCTGAAAAAAGTGCAGCTGATAACAAGCTCCGATCTGGAACGTTGACTCCCCATCTCCTCTGATGCTGCTAGACCTGTGCCTTTTCCATCTCCACTCTTGGTGTCCACTCTGATGTGCGGTTCTCACTATCTCTAAGTCACTGTAAAGCAGGTGAAATTTAGAAAATCCAAGTTTCCTTCCATCAAGGAACAAGACAATGAATTCTAATGTGCCTTTTCTTTTACCAGCACCATCCTATTACAGTCAACCTGTGTATTCGCCGTCTGCACCTTTGATAGTGCCTACACAACCGCCACCACCTCCAACAAAGAGGGAAAAGAAAACGGTATGACAAATCTGTGTGCTGCTTCCGTTTGGTTTGCTATAGATTGCCTAAATTTGTGTAGATGAGTGGAATTGAGCTTTAATTTGTAATATGCCAGTGGGAGCAATCTTGACACATTTTTAGGGAAATTGTTTACTACTTAGTTGTGTGCCTGCTGTTCTATGTGAAGATTTTAATAGTTCCATAGATCTAGGCTGTGCTTATCAATTTGAAAGCATTTAGTTACTCTGTTGTCTCAAACTCTCATTTTGTCCAAGAAACAAGTCTGTTCTTTTATAGAGTAGGGAAGGTGCTATCATGGCTGCCCTCAAATTGGGAACATTTGAAAACTGTGGTCATCATTTTTGTATTGATAACAATATTTGTAAAGGAAGGGGGAAGAGCATTCTATGCAGCTAAGTGATTTCAGGGAGCTTTAGGATATTGCATTGCTCTATATGGTGGAAGCTAGCTGCTATTTGTGTACCAAGATTACCAATACAAGTAGTCTTTCTGATGACTGACCACCTCAACCTCCATTTTGGGTACAGCTGATTTTCTTGAAATATTTCCACAGAGATGAAATCCTCCATTTTTAGGGTGGCGCTTAATTACTATCCCAAAATAGGCATTCATGAAGACAGTGGTCCATTGGTACCGGAATTGTAAATCACCATACTTTGGCATCATGTTCCAGCAGATCACCTTCACATTATCAACAAGTTTTTGGACCGAGCCTGGTTGTTGTAGAATGGTGAGGAGTATACTAACAGCAACACCAAACATGCCAAAAAATAAGATAAGTGTTGTCTGATGTTACAACATAGTGCTATCTGCATATGAAACATCGAAAGCAGTAGGGTATCGTCAGTTTCGTAATTCCACAACCATGTACCTGAGTAAGCCATATAACTTAAAGGAAAGTCTGTTAGTCCTGACAGTATCTTGATTATAATGCTTAAGACTTGTGGAATCAGACATTGCTGTGTCTAGTTCTGATAATGACACCTACTTGACAATGTGAAAAATTAGCTCACTATTTCCTACCCATATTGATCAAGTTATGTACAACCCTCAGCCAAGTAATTTTGCAGATGACGCCAAAATTGGAGGTACACTGAACATTGAAGAAGGCTACCTCAGAATAAAACGGGAGCTTGATCATATGGGCCAATGGCTGAGGAGTTGCAGAAGGAGTTTAATTTGCATTAATGGCAGGTGCTGCATTATAGAAAAGCAAATCTTAGCAGGACTTATACACTTAATGGTAAGGTCCTAGGAAGTGTGATTGAACAAAGACACCTTGGAGTGCAGGTTCATAGTTCTTTGTAAGTAGAGTTGCAGATAGATAGGATAAGGAAGAAGGTGTTTAATATGCTTTCCTTTATCGAGTTTAGTGGTTGGGAGGGCATATCACAGCTGTACAGGATGTTGGTTAGGCCACTTTTAGAATATTACATGCACTTCTAGTCCCCTTCCTATCAGAAGGATGTTATGAAACTTGAAAGGATTCAGAAAAAATTCCCAAAGATGTTGCCAGCGTTGAAGGATTTGAGCCAAAGGGAAAGGCTGAATAGGCCGGGGCTGTTTTCCCTGGAGCGTGAGAGGTTGAAGCTGATAGAGGCTTATAAAATCATGGGGCATTGATAGGATAAATAGAGAAAGTATTTTCCCAGGGTTTTGGGAGTCCAGAACTAGAGGGCATAGGTTTAGGGTGAGCAGGGAAAGATATAGAAGAGATCTAAGGGCAACTTTTTCACACGGAAGGTTGTGAGTGTATGGAAAGAGATGCCAGCAGAAGTGGTGGAGGCTAGTAAAATTGCAGCATTTAAAAGGCACCTGGATGGGTATATGGATAGGAAGGGTTCAGAGGGATACGGGCCGAGTGCTGGCAAATGGGACGAGTATAGATAAGGATATCCGGTTAGCATGGACAAATTGGATCAAAGGGTCTGTTTCTGTGCTGAATATCTATGACTTAAGGATCGGTGCTGGGTCCTCTACTTTTTGTCATTTACAAAAATGATTTGGATGTGAGCATAAGAGGTACAGTTAGTAAGTTTGCAGATAACGCCAAAATTGGAGGTGTAGTGGACAGCGAAGAAGGTTACGTCAGATTACGACAAGATCTTGATCAGATGGGCCAATGGGCTGAGAAGTGGCAGATGGAGTTTAATTCTGATAAATGCGATTTTGGGAAAGCAAATCTTAGCAGGACTTATACACTTAATGGTAAGGTCCTAGGGAGTGTTGCTGAACAAAGAGACCTTGGAGTGCAGGTTCATAGCTCCTTGAAAGTGAAGTCGCAGATAGATAGGATAGTGAGGAAGGCGTTTGGTATGCTTACTTTTATTGGTCAGAGTATTGAGTGCAGGGGTTGGGAGGTCATGTTGCGGTTCTTGTTCCACCAGTAAACGTACCCCTGATCTTTTTGTATTCTTCGACCAAGCATGGATGCTTCATCTTAATGACAGAATGCTTGTAGCTGCCCTCAACAACAAGGTGGCATTCATCCACTTGAGCTCTGTGGGGCCCCAGCACTGAGGCCAGCAGGCATCAATATGAAAAATTACACGTATAAGGCAGGAAGGTCGAAGTAGTTGCCAGCAGATATTCATTGCACCCCTAGAATATTATCATGGGTCTTAGGAGCTACAAACCCGACCTGACTATTTTCAAAACTGATGGTCATGTCTCAGAAGAACATCAGGTGGTGCTACCCTCTGACTCTTCGAAAACATTGTTTCATTTGTAATTCTTGATTGTGACTATGACTGCATCAGCACACTGCATGATATTTGTGCCACGGTAGTGCCGGATCATGACTGTTCCAAACAAATCATTTCCCATAACCTTTAAGGTCCCACCATCAACATTTTTGGGGTTGTATTTTGAATAGAAGCTTAATTGGACCACTCGTGTCAGTCCATGGCTACAATCGCAAGAGAGATTCAAAACTCTTCTGACAAGTGGCTAACCACCTGACCACCTAATTCTTTCATTGATAAGCCCAGTGGCGGGTAAAATACAATTTTCAGCAGATGAGTGCAGCTGGAACTGCACTTGAAACTCAACACTAGTGATTAGATTAGATTTCTTACAGTGTGGAAACAGGCCCTTTGGTCCAACAAGTCGACACCGACCCTCTGGAGAGTAACCCACCCAGACCCATTTCCCATATTTACCCCTGACTAATGCACCTAACTCTATGGGCAATTTAGCATGGCCAAGTTACCTGACTTGCACATCTTTGGACTGTGGGAGCAAACTCCACACACAGTTGCCCGAGTCTTGGATTGAACCTGGGACCCTGGTGCTGTGAGGCAGCAGTGCTAACCACTGAGCCACCATGCCGCCCTTGTGCTCTTGATTGGTGGCCTATCCAATGTGCTTGGCATCCACCATCTTTAATACTGGTACATTCTGACTGCAGTGGAAATTATCACAATAGATCACTAAGGTTAACTTAATTCCTCTTTTGGCAGTCTTTAGACCCTTTGTTGCCGAAAAGGAGAACCAGTTTATGGAAATAGCATTACCTACAAATAATTTTCTAATTCTCCCATACTTCCTGGCGTGGACTCCTTCCTTTCCTACTGTTAAATTAACTGCCTGGAATTCCTTGCCTATTACCATTCTAATAGCATCACAACTAAAAGAACAATAACAATTCAAGAAGGTTTACCATTTTCTCTTAGTAGGTATAGCAGGATAAAGTTGACCAAATGTTACCCATACCCTAAGAATAGCTTTTTTTTTAAGAAGCTCTCACATAGAATAGGAATGCAGTAGGATTACAATAAATACACTTTGTCTTAAGCTCTTTTGGTTTTGGGAGTAGTTTGGGTCCACTTAGGCTTTGGACAGTAAAAACGTCAACGAAGCAGTTTTTTGGAATAGACCAAATTCTTGCCACCTTGATCATTGACACCCTGCAAATATGCACATTGTTACATTGAGATAAGTCTTCAGATTGTTCAGCTTTGTGACCTTAATTTTAAATTAAAATAAGCTACACCTTGATCAAGGTGTGAATCCTGGCTGCCTCCTGTTCATTTAATGTTGTATAATCGTTTAACGTTATGTCAAAGCTGTTTTAGTCCTGTTTTTCAAAGTTGACAAGATACCACTGAGAGAGAGGGCCATAAACCTATATTAATGTTCCAGTAGCGTGCCAGAGTTTCACTTCCCATGATGGCAATACAGAGGGGAATAGCATGATTATGAATTTTACTCAACATGTTTGAAATAATTTGAAATTGGTGTTCAAATTGAGCAAATCCTTTAGGCAATAAAGGTTTTTCTGGAGTAAAGGATTGTGGAATTTGCTGATGTCAGTCTGAAGTAAATTCTGGTCCAATGTTGAACTGTTCACTCTTGCTATCATTTCTTCACACGATATGAATGGATTGTACATGTTTGGAGATACAGAAGCTGCTACTGTGTACAAAGGAACCCTGATATCCGAATGAGATGGGCGGGCACTATTTTGTTTGGTTAATTGATTGAATGTCTTTCCTCTGGGGCTCGGAGTTTTCGGAAATTTCTTTCTTCCTTGCTCTGTCTGCCTTGCTCCCTCTGTCAGGATTTGCTTCTGAGTGGATACACACTTGTGTGTAAGGGACCTGCAGCATTGCTGGGAAATCCCCCATCCCCATGAATTCAATGGGATCGTCACAGTGAGCACTTGCTCAGTCCGCTCCCCGTTCAGGAGACGAGGCAGTAGGACATCCCTCCCCTCCCTCCTCAGTGTAGAACTCCAAGAAAAGTGTGGGGAGAGATAGAATGAGGGCGGGAGGTCAGTGATGGTGCCTGGGGCTCCCATCGATGTCTGGGACTCTTCTCGGCAGCATTTCAGTAAGCCGCGTTTGTTTTTAATTATTGTAAACAAAAATTGCGATCGGTGTTGAAACAGCTCTTTGAAGTAATGTTTCTATCAGGACCTAAAGATCTCTTTCAGATGATCCGGTATTCGGATAATCAAGGTTCTTCTGTACTTTCCTATCATTGAGAAGACTTTGTGTCTTTTCACACTCGCTTAAATGCCAGCTGCATTTGGTTCTCAAAACAATACCAGATGATATCAACACTTTGATTTGATTAGATTAGGTTCCCTACAGTGTGGAAACAGATCGTTCGGCCCAACCAGTCCACACTGACCCTCCGAAGAGAAACCCACCCAGGACCATTTCCCTCTGACTAATGCACCTAACACTATGGGCAATTTGGCATGGCCAATTTGCCTGACCTGCAAGTCTTTGGACTGTGGGAGGAAACCGGAGCACCCTGAGGAAACTCACGCAGACATCGGGAGAATGTACAAACTCCACAGTCGCCTGAGGCTGGAATTGATCCTGGGACCCTGGTGATGTGAGGCAGCAATGCTCACCACTGAGCCACAATGCCGCCCCAAAGCTCAGATTAGATTCCCAATTTTCTTCCTGAAAACCAAATAAGTAGAATACATTCTGTACTCATGCTTATGTACAAGGACTAAAGTTATGGCCTGATCTTGTAGAAGTATGCAATGCTTTTGACTAATTCTGGCAAAAGTCTCCCTTTCAAGTCAGAATATCAGCCAAACTTCATTTCTTTTTATTTGGAGCAACATGTTTAAAATGTTTTTGTTTGTTTGTTTTTTTATGTGTACTCGTTCTTGCTCTTTTCTCTTTCTTCATACTCTCAAAGTCTTCCTAGCTTAATTAGCACATTCTTAGTTGTTCACAAATATACAACAAAGGCCACCTTCTTGAAAATAAGATGTGCTGGGTGGTTGGGAATCTTGACCTTCACTTGCTTTAAGTCTACATTTATACAGAACAAAGTGTCCGATTTTATATGAATAGTAGAGCTAAACTAGCTCTACTAATGTGATCAGAATACCTGATTTTGATAAATGCTGTGTGTTAGATTTTAGTTGGTTTAAATTCAAGGATGCCAGTCTCTCTGTTGTAGGGTTCATAAACTGCATTAATTAGTTTGTTTCTTCTTGTTTAATAGTGTGGCTTATTATCATTTGTATCCCCATTGTGTTTCAATTGTGAGTATAGTGTTGAAACAACTACTGACAGCATATTTCAAATTCCTCATGCTGTAAACCTGAGAAGAAATTGGAGTTCTGCACTTGATTTAAGAAAGATTTTAAAATATTTTTAATAACAAAGCTCTTTGGTGTGCTCGCTTGCCATTAAAGCTGGAAAAACTAAATTTTGTATCTAATATTTATCAGTGGACAGAATCAAAGGAGCACCCCAGCGTCATTTAAAAAGATGAATATCAAAAAGAAAATTGCTAATAATAATAGTGTTATACAGTTTAGTACTGTGTGGTTTCTTTTCTGCAGATTAGAATCCGTGATCCAAATCAGGGAGGCAAGGATGTCACTGAAGAAATATTGTCAGGTGGAGGTGGAAGCAGAAATCCTACACCGCCTGTAGTGAGACCAAGTTCCACGCCGACTCCACCTCAGGTATTTAGAAAATATTTAATTTCTTTAACTTAGGTGAACACCATTCAGCACAAAAGAGCTGTTAGCTGAAAGTTGACAGTTGTATAGAATGGTTAGTTTTTACTCTATTTTAGGTTCTTGTAACAGTTATCAGTAGGGACTTTACCGAGCTATGCACGATATTTAATGACACAGTAAATTTCATCTGGCTCAAGGCTCAGTAGAGCGAATTTAGGCCTTATGTTAAAAATGTTTCTTTCAAAATATAGTTAACAACTGGGACAAGTTGGCAGGAAAAAGTGAGTACTATCAACGTTTTGAAGTCACGACATTGACTTCAGTGCAACTCATACATGTAGACCAGATATCCTGGATTAATCCGTTCCTAATTTCATTGTGGGTCAACTTCTACGAGAGTTGGACTGCAGCAGTTCAAGAGGGCAGCTCAGTGCCATCTTTTCAAGGGCAACTAGGGATGGACAATAAATGCTGGCCAGCCAGGAACGTCCACATTTGTCAGTAATTGGCCCATGTCCCTCTGAACTCTTTCTATTCATATACCCATCTAGATGTCTTTTAAATCTTGTATTTATACCAGCCTCTACCACTTCCTCTGGCAGTTCATTCCGTGCATGCACCATGTTTAGTTTAATAAACAAGTAGGTGCTGTTCTGGGACAGTGGAACGGTTACTTTTCTGGAAGAATGAAATTGTGTGCTAAAGTTTCATTTTCACCCCACCTCATCTTGTGATCATTTGCAACTTACCTAACGGATAACCTAAGTGAGAGCCATTAAAGAGTGTGAATCTAAACTCCTCAGAATAGAAATAACTCCCTTTTTTTTGGCTAACTGAGTCTTCAAGCTGCACTGTTGACATTTTACGATATTTGAATGAATTGCTTCCCCGACCCACTCCCTCATCTCTACTTTTATTGCACTGGACTTGACTATTCCAAGGCATTCCTGGATTTCCTCCCACTTTCTACCCTTCATAAACTGAGATCATCCAAGACTTTGTTTATTTTGTCTTAATTCACGGTGAGTCCCACTTGCTAATACCGTCTGTGCTCACAATGGATTTCAGTTAAGCATTGCTTAAAATGATCTTTTTTTTGGACATCTGCTTAATATTCCTAATGCGTATTTGTCAAATTTTGATTAGTAACATGTGAACAGCAGTGAAGCATTTTGAAGCACACTATACTGTGTCGTCTCTATCAGCAATGCTGCAGTTCCACCTGCCAGCTCTGCCCCAGTTGCTTTTGATTCCAAAGCAATTGTTGCTGCACAGCAGTCACTCCATGTTAAATCTCATCTCCTGCATAATCACTAAACCCCCAAGACAGTCAGCCAAAATACCAACCACCACATTATTGCTGAGTATCTAAACCAATGTGTGCTCCTCCTCACTGTTCAGGTCTGGTACTGACAGATTTACTGAAGGTGAACAAATGCAGCCTTTTATCATTTTGGCTGGTTTCTGGAGACTTGAGATCACACTAACAGCAGCAGACAGGAGCTGCTGTAGAGCACCTGCTGAGGTGCCAGTTGATCTTGTTGACAGGAGAAACAATGTTGCCAAATCTTTGGTCCAAACGTTATGTGGCAAAAATTCCTGCACATTATCTAGCACCGGTTATTGGAGCATAATTTTCAGCAATTATGTGCATTGCCTGTTAACTGGGAGTGATAGTATAGTGGTTATGCAATGGGGTAGTCATCCCAGAGGCGTAAATCAGTGATCCGGAGGGGGCATCAGTTCAAATTCCACTGTAACAGCAGAGCCTTTAAAAATTCGTTGATTAAATAAATCTAAAATAAAAAGCTAGTCTTAGTAACATAGACCACAAGACTTTAGATTGTCTTAAAAGTCCATCTAGTTAATTAGTTAGTCTGTTAGTGAAGAAAACATGATAGTTTGTCTGAGTCTGAACTTTAGTTGACTCCAAAGCCAGAGCAGCCTGATTGACTGCTCCCTGCACTCTGAATCGGCCAAGCAACCCACTCAGTTCATAGAATCATGAAGAGAAGAGATAGGGTTGGTATTGGTATCTTTCCCTTGGATGGTGTATTTCAAAATCAGAGGGCACAATTTTAAGGTGAGATGAGAGAGATTTAAAAAAGACTAGGGGCAATTTTTCTTTTACACAGAGGGTGGTTCACATGTGGAATGAACTTCCTGAGAAAGTGGTACATGTGGACACAATTACGTTTAAAAAACATTTGGGTAAGTGTTTGAATGGGATATGGGGCCAGGAGCAGGCGGGTGGGGTTTGGCATGGATTGTTTGGACTGAAGGGTTTGTTTGCATGGTCACCATCTTATGAAGGTCAATTAGTGATTAGTAATGTCTACCCCAAGATGGAAATCTTTTTTAAAACATGAAATTCTACCATTAATTTTTGAGTAGACATTATTTAGAGATTGTATAGTACATTATTATTGTTAAGCTGAGAGAAAGGCAATATACAAACCAGAAAAAGAGAATATACAGACCAGAAAAGATGATTATGGTGCATTTAGCAAAAGCCAAACATTTGGCAACCGAATCATAGAGAGGTACAGCACGGAAAGGGAAAAGATATAAAAGGAGCAACTTTTTCACGGAGGCTCGTATGTATATGGAATGAGCTACCAGACGAAGTGGTGAAGGCTGGTACAATTGCAACATTTTAAAAGGCATTTGGATGGGTATGTAAATAGGAAGGGTTTGGAGGGATATGCACCAGGTGCTGGTAGGTGGAACTGGATTGGGTTAGGATATCTGGTTAGCATGGATGGGTTGGAAATGGTAAGAGAAAAAAATGAGTGCTAAGGATTTCTGCTTATTATATGAGCAAGACTTTTATTGTTTAACCACATTGGTTATTTTGTCTAACAAAGTAATTGTTTAAGTGAATTTTTAAAATGCATTTCCTGAAGTTTGAGGCAATTTATTACATTAATTAATAAATTCACTTTGGTACACCAGTGTGAAATAATGCAAATCTGAGCATCAGTGTGCATACAGTAATTTGTTTTTATGACAGATGCGATTTTAAAAGTTTGTCTTGTGATCAGAATTAGGAGATGTGATTTGCCATAGCACACACCTAGTGAAAGAACTCTAAATATTTTTATTTTGCAGTGGATTAGTGTGAAATGATAAGAAATGCAATTATTGTTTGACTAGCTTCTGGTGTGTGCTATTTACAGCTCTTTTAAAATCAAAATGAATATAAAACAATTTTATTCCCTTATTTTACAATCTTTGTAAATTATCCATACATTTACATTCAGTAGAACTAGTAATATTGGATATGTATGTTGTGATTTCAAAAGCACCTGATGATTATACATTTCAGTTCACTTATGAAACTTCATTTCAGCCAAATTTCATACACCATATTTGTTCTGTTCTGATCTGATGCAAACTCTGGTGCACTTCCAAGTACAACTTAGCAGCCAAAAATAACTTTGATCTTTAGGGGAGCTAAATTAACTGTTCCAGTGTTAATCTGATTCATGGTGGCCATGTGATGAATAATCATGTCATATGGTCATCAGTTTCATCATTTCTCTGGTGTAGCAAAACGAAATTGCGGGAAAAGATACAAGTCTACAATGTAAACTCGTACTTAATTTTGTTCTGAATGAAATAGAATTACCACAGTTGAATGTTATACATTATAATGATCACACAGTGTGTTATCGAATTCTGAAATGTATGCTTGCACTTCTTGTTCAAAGTATTGTCTGCGTTTCATGTTGTACTGAACTTTTGATACATGTCTGTCTTCTAATGTGTATGATGTATCACGTTCCCTCTAAGTTAAAATTCTGATTATAAGTAAACTTCAAAACAAAATGAAGTATTTTCCAGGTGGATTTTAATGCCAGGTCCTGATTTTTGTTACTTGTACGTTATGTAAAATGTTTTTACAATGTACTCAGTATTTAGGTTGCTGCCAGAACAAGAATTTCTACAATTTTGTTGTAGTTAGCTTTCTCACATGGAACTCTGCATTAGTTTGCCTATTTTTGCTGCTACATTTTGACCACAGACGATACTGGTCATCAGTTGCATCTTTTGCTAGGTGCAACTTTGGTTTTGTCTTTCCCTGACGGAATCAAATGCTTCATCTAACACTCTTAAAGAACCAGAGTTACTTCTCAGAAGAGCACCCAAGCGATGTGAAACTGTTGAAATTTTGACTTGCTTGTTAGGAGTTTGGTCCTCTGCTCCTGGAGCAACAACCAGGTTGTCCTCAAAGTTCTTTGAGCATATCAACATGACATGTTAGTGCTTCCTTTCTTACCAATTGATTCTGTTCACATTATTTGCTTAAAAAAACTTTAGTTTTAGATCCAAGTATATATTTGGAGTATAGAGAATACTTAAAAATGTCTCAAGTAAAAGAACTTGTGACCCACCTTTGATGTAAGAAAAGATGGAGAAGTCTAAAGTGGGTGTGTGTAAGTACAGCCACCCCAATTGAAAGTGAGGGCATAGACCATGTGTAGGTATTTCATTCTTTGTCCCATGAAATGATGAACGTACCAGTTCGTTCTTAGTTTCATAAACCTATTATTTCAGTCTTTGTTGTAGGGAAATGGCCAGTGAAAGTAATTGTCCCATTTTTATGCCCTTACATATTCTGCCTCTTCTCTGCCACAATTTCCTATTGCAGTGGTTTGCCAGTTAATGGTAGTTATATTGGTCGAGACCTGTGAGCTGGTCCCCGAAATTAACCAACATTTTTTCAGTAACTTTTAAATCCCATTAGAGTCAGACTGTCTGCAGTCAGCAGTAAACACCAGTGTTACTTTAATATCCTGAAGAGTGTATTGTAACTGAATAGTTGATTTGATAACATTTACATAATTTGTCTATACTTAAATAAAGCTGTAGTGTTTTCAGTTGTTGATTAATTAGATTGTTTAACCAATTTCAGCCAGTTCACAGCTATACATCAATAAATGTGGGCATTTTGAGACTCAGGCATGTTTAATGACCATAGAGGTGGCTCGTGTCATTCACTGGTAGCATTCCTACCTCTGGACCAGAGGGCTGGATTAAAGAAGTGTGTCATAACATGTCTGAACAGGTTGAGTAAAAAACATCTACAATGAACATATATCAGGCTCCTGTGATGCAATAGTGGAATCCCATCCCTGAGACAAGAGGTCCAGGTTCAAGTCTCACCTACTCTAAAGGTGTATCATAAACGTGACTGAACTGGTTGATTTTAAAATAAAATCTTCAAGACTGATGGAATTTACTTTATTAACAGTCAACCTATTCGTAATTAGCAGAGTTAACTGTTGTTAGGTGTGGCGAGTTTTTTAAAATATCTTGCAGAAATTTATTTTCCAATTTGCCTTATTTCTGCTATGACTTTGGACCTTCTGGAAGAGCTTCATGAAAGAGAGGGAAAGTGATAACCTTTTTATTATGCTGCCCAACAAAATATCGAAAAAGACTCTTAGAGGGAACAGTGAGAGCGCATTAAGAGTTATGTCTGTTGTCTATCCTTGTTAATGGTAATCCTCTTTTCTTTTCCTTCTCAATCCTGCTTACTCCATCTCTTTGTTTTGCATTTTCTTTTTGTTCTTGAATTTATTATCCTATAATGAAATTTCATGGTAAACTTTTGTTTGTTCTCCTGTCTGCGTGTTCCATGTGCTAGTTTCTGTGTCCACACCCTCATTATCCTCACCTCTTGTACCTCAAATCCCAGCAGCTACCCAATCAGGTTGCAGAACATGGACCAGTTTTCGGATCTGCAGAAAATGCTCACGTTGCTCCAAGTGTGGATTTCAAGCAAGGTTTGTTCAGTAGTTATTTGGTGCGTATTGATTCAGAGTTTTGATGTTTGTGTTTGTCTGTTCATGCCTGGTGGGAAAATGAATGAAAAGAGTTCTTCATTTCATTTTGGAGACCATTTCAGTTGCATACCATCACTGTTTTTAAAAAAAAATCCAAATGATTATATTTTTCTTTTTTTTTTGTTGGATATTTAGTGTATTATTCCAGTTTGTTTTCACTGAATTTACATTCCAACTGGAAGAAGCTTTCAGTCTGCCAGACTTCTCAGGATCTAGTTATGGTGCCTGACGTGCATGTATATTTCTCAGCAGTATATTTATATGTTTATACAGCAACTTATTTGTTTCTGTTTAGTCCTTTGTAATAGTTAGTTATACCTGTGAGGCAGAGTTAATATCAACACTATTAATAGAAAGATTTAGATTAAGGAATGCTTGTCATTTAGGAGGAAAATCACTGGATAACTCTTAAATGATCCTAGTCATTACTGCTAGAGAACTAACTTCACTTTCCATTCTGAGCATTATTGTGGAAGGGAGTGCATTACAAACACTATATAGTCCAATCGTTTCACCGTAATTTGTGTAATGTCTGTTGGCTGGCTGCCTGTAGATCTCCTCCTAAGAATGTGACAACTGTCTTATGGCCCATTTAACTTGCTGATTGATAGGAGTTTTGTAACTTTTCAAACACAATTATCCAGCAGATAGTATTTTATGAAGTTACATTCAATCATAAAAGAAAATTACTTGTTAATCATTCTAGAGTCTACTCAGTCATGTTTGTAAGGATGTGTGACAGAGCAAGATCTTGTATACAATGGAATGTGACTTAACATCAAATCACCTAATCGTTAAAATTGCACTACAGTATATAATTAATATTTAAAGAAGCAGTGCTCCCAAATACTCCTGACATCCAACTCAAACTAAGTGAGCTGTCTGTGTTTGCTGCTTATATGGGAGTTGATTTTTTTCCAGCATCAGTGACCCTAGCTGTGGCAGGCAATTTAATATTCTAGTAGCCTTACTTCAAAAATTGTAATCAAACTGTCATTTAATTCCCATAAGTTTTCAGTTTGATGTAGAGAGTGGAGAAATTTTATTTTGTCAGCTACTTCTGTTCAAGGTTACGTTATTTGGTAATTGTGTCTATTTGAAATTCTGCCCTTTCCTCATATTATAGAAAGTTAGTTCATACTTCGTATTTCTCATCTCAAAATACAAAGGTAAATATTGGATAAGGGTGGGCTGAGTGGCACTCATATGATTAAATTGGCTTGAGTGAACCGTCTTATATTTTGTTTATGGCTGCCTCCTGTTTGCTCCAGCTGTTTTGAATTTGTGATCCAATTCTAATGAATTTTTGTTTTTCTTTAGAAGTTCAATATTTACATTTCTTAATTTAGATTAATTCACTGTAAAAATACATTGTCAGAATAGCTTTAATAAAGCAACTCCTGACTTTAAAATAGTAAAGCATGCTCAAAGTAGGACAGTGAAGGAAGTTATCTAAGGTTACAAAGGGATCCAGATCAATTGGACCAATGGGCTGAGAAGTGGCATATGGAATTTAATTTGGATAAATGCAAGGTATTGCATTTTGGTAAAACGGACAAGGGCAGGACTTACACAGTTTATAGTAGCGC
Organism: Hemiscyllium ocellatum; assembly: GCF_020745735.1. Taxonomy (NCBI): domain Eukaryota; kingdom Metazoa; phylum Chordata; class Chondrichthyes; order Orectolobiformes; family Hemiscylliidae; genus Hemiscyllium; species Hemiscyllium ocellatum. The sequence continues at coordinate 8,627,974 of NC_083437.1, forward strand.
TCTGAATATTGTTGTTGAACAGAGACCTAGCGGTTCAAGTACGTGGTTCTTTCAGAGTTGACCGGGTGGTTAAGAAGGCGTTGGCACACTTGACTTCGTGACTCAGACATTTGAGTATAGGAATTAGGACATGTGGTTTTACAGGATGTTGGTAGACCACTTTTGGACTACTGTTAGTTCTGGTCACCCTGCTACAGAAGGATATTATTAAATTCAGCAAAGGTTTACAACACTGTTCTTGGGGATGATGGGTTTGAGCTATAGGCTGGAGGGTATGTGTTATAGTGGTTTATAAAATCACAAGGGCCGTAGAAAAGGTGAACAGCAAAGGTTTGTTTTTGCTAGGGCAGAGGAGTTCAAAAGTAGAGGTCAATTTTTTAAGGTGAGAGGAGAAAGATTTAAAAGGTACCTGTGGGGCAACTTTTTCACGGAGGGTGGTTCATATGTGGAATGAATTGTTAGATGGTAGATGCAGGTATATTTAAAAGACATTTGGACAGGTACATAAATAGGAAAGGCCGAGAGGGATGCGGGCCAAATGCAAGCAAGTGGGGTTAGTTTAGTTTGGGAAACTAGGTTGACAAGGACGAGTTGGACCTGTTTCCATGCTCTATGACTCTGTGTGAAGGCAGAGATGTCCTTGTGGAGGAGAGATGAACTGTATAGTACATTTTAGCTGCTTGTGTTGGTTTTTCTTTAGTGTTGTAGTACATACAAATAAATCCTATTATGGAGTGTGTGAAATGTGTTGTTTAGGTTTCTTGGACAAACCTAATTCATGCCCCCCCACCATATCACATGCACAGTTGTAAAGGTCAAGTGAATAGATTGATTTTTTTTTTGAAGTTCTTATATCAAGTCTGAAGTTCCTTGGATGTTTGTTTTAGCTGCAATAATTATGACCCTGTTGTGAACATCAGGACTTCCATGTATGACACTTTCTATAAAAGATCCAGTAAACTGCAGTCAAATAGAAAGTAGTATTTCATTGAATTAAAAGTTCAGGCATGGTACATGCCATAAAATGTTTCTATTTATTTCAGTGGCGCGAACTGAAGCTGCTATAACAAAACTGAAAGCAGGTATGGAACAGTTTAAAAACAGAATTTAGTATATCTTCTTTGCACCTTCAAGTGTCTGTTTGTACTTCTAGGGCAAATATCTGTAATTGAGTGACTGTATAAAGAGCTTTGGCAGTTTTACTGCCTGTTCAATTTGAAACATTGGGAAGGTACCAAACCTAATGCTAAATGTTTTCTCTCGCCATTTACTGTGCAGTGATACAGTTCGTGAAATCATTGATTAATTTTTAACTAATAATTGTGAACATTTGTTTCTATTGCCAAGTATTGAGGTAAGATGTTAATACTTTTGATGCATTAATAGGGTTATGAATTGTGTTTTGTGAGATGTTGTTGAATGAAGACTACTTCAAGTATGAACAGTGGAATTTACTTCGTACCTTATGAAGTGAATTTAGAGTGAGTTGCCAAATGTTTATTATCATGCTGCTCAAATGCCTAACTCGACCTTTTGACAGAGTTTGTACACTTGTCATTTGGTCCTTAAGTGTTCATTCACTGGTCTTTTCAAATTTAAAGCAATTGTGTAACATTTGATACTTTAGATTAAAGCATTCATCCAAACAAAGTGGCAGTTTTATGCAATGGTATATGGCTTGTTTTGGACTAATTACTGTCTGCAGTATAAGTTTAAGACATTCTTGAAAAGACAGAAATAAACCCTGCATTGAGGTACCATGATCTGTGATGTGTTAGCTCACTTTCACTGTGTGACTTGGGAGAGCTTCCCATATCCCACATGCAATATATCCTATACGCTCGGTCCCTTCCCCTCTCTGTCTCCATTAGATCCATCTTTCAACAACCATCCAAAGATTCTGCATTCCTCCAACTCTGGTCTCTTGTATGATCACCACTCCCTTTACTTCACTATTCACAACTGTACTTTCAGCTGACAAAACCTTAAGCACAAATTCCTTCACTAGTTGTCAAGACAGTAAACTCTAATTCCCTCCCTAATACACACAAGCCCTCCTGCTCTGAGGGTCCTTAAAACTGACCTCTTTCAAGGTGGATGGATGTGTAATGTAATCTTCGGATTGCTACCTCTATCATTTTGTGAACTTTTCCCACAAGAGTTGCACTGTATAAATGCAATTTGCTAGATGTAAGGAAATATGCTGTACAGCAGTATTACTTTTATGAGAATAAAGGCTTGTTAGAATATTCTTTAGAACTACAGATTAGACAGATATATATTGTATAATTCAGGTCATTAAGAAGTCATTCACTTTAGCTCTAGTTCTGTGAATGTCTAATCATTTTATGGTGACATCTAATTTTAAGTTGTGGCCACAAGAATGACCTTTCATGCAGTTAGTTATTTCTCATGTACAAGATGATTATAGAAAGTTAACAGATTTTTTTTTGTTTATGGGGATGTGTGTCGTTGGCTAAGCCAGAATTCATTACTCATTCCTAAATTCCCTCTAGAAAAGTGATAATGAGCTGCCTACTTGAATCACTATAGTTCTTAAGGTTTAATATTGCATTCAAAAGTATCCAGAACTCTAGTTACTGAAGTGTGCCAACTTATTCAATCCTCAACTTCCAGTGGAGCTGAATTTGTGAAAGAATATAATATGCAAGGCACAGTCTAGCACTAATGTGTGTTGCAGTATGCAAATATTGACTACTTTTAATTGCAAATCCTAAAATTCCTCAAGGAATGTGCGAGCCTCAGGTTGCAAAGCGTGCCTCATTTTTTGGGTAGCATCTGTAATTTAAAGGGTGCAAGGTTTTATCACTCCTAGACAAAACTATGTAATGAATTCATGCTTTATTCTGCTTTGGCCAGAATCGTTTAGAAATGCTTCGGGATATTGAGTACAGTAAAAGCAAGGCTTAAAATTCATTATAGCCATTCGTGAAAGCTAATAGTCTTTTGCTGCTGAAAATTTGCTTATGTTGGTTGTTGTTATGGTTTTGGAAGGCAGTAGGCTGATTTGTTCAATTTCTCTGTGTTTGGAATATGTTTTGACCATATTTTACTTGAATGTGCAGATTTAAAAGTTCAAAACTGACGTAATCCAAAATAAAAATTGTCTGTGTTTCCTGGTTGATATCACGATAAAGGCAACAAGCAATGTATCAGACTTCACCAAAAGGGGAGTCAATAATTAAGGAACTTTAATTTTAGAAGCCCAAATATTCTGTGCTTCTCCTATGCACATACATGATATGGGTTGATCAGAATGAGCAGCTGAGACCATTCTAGCGGAATGCATTTTCTCCCTTCGTTATTATATTTCTGTTATGTCCTTGGAGAAGATGTCAGTGATGAAGCTGTACTGCTTATCGAATGTTTTGTGTTGAAAATGTAACTAGCTTATATTTTATTTACATCAATGATTAAAGATGTGATCTACATAAATGACTAAAATGTACTAAATGTGCTTTTTGTTTCTGTTCTTAGAGGAGAAACCAAAGCAGGAGCCAATGGTGAAAAGTCCTTCACCAGATAGAAGATCAGAAGCTATTTTAGAAAGTAAAGACATAGATGGAGAGCCTCCTGATTCTGTCCCTTTACAAGTGGAGGAGGAGGTGGAAGAAGAAGAGGAGGAGGAGGAGGAGGAGGAGGGGGAGGAAGAGGAGGAAGAAGAAGCAACGCCAACAGTGGAACCTACTACTAGCGACTCAATTTTTCCAACTTTGGATTCTGTGGAAGAATCTGAACCATCCATTCCTAAGGAAGAGCAGAACCCTGTACCTAACTTATGTTTGCATGGGGAAGTAGAAGAGGATAAAAAAGAAGAGCAGGACAGTGAAAACCTATCTGGAAAAGTGATTATTGCTTCAGCTAACGAAATTATTGTGCCTGTTACTGTTAACACAATTAAAGATGTGAATGGCATGGCCAGACAAGAAGTAACACAAAGCACCTTAGAAAGTCTGTCACAAGACCTTCCTCCACTCTCCACTACAGTGGAGATTCCAGACATTCCTCGGACAGAAGTGGAGAGAACACCTTCCCCGATTGCTGTTTGCACCAATCTGGAAGTCGCAGTAGAGGAAGAGAACAAGGAGGAAACTCCTATTAGTGATGACAGAAGTCAGGATATGGAAAGCAAAGAATCCGCTGAAGAGGAGGAGAAAGAGGTAGAGGAAAATGACTCACAACAATTAAACTCCAAAAAAAGCCCAGAGATTGTGTATGGTAGGTTTGCATTGAATAAGACTGTCTGTATAATGTCAGATCTTAGGAATTTTTAAAATGATATTTGTGACATATTGTAATAATCTACAAGATATTAGACCAGCCTTTTCCAAGAGTGAGAGCTGTTTCCAAATACTTTCATAACCTTGTGGGAACAATGCCAATTCACATTTTAGTGGAAATGTTTCTTAAAGGTTTCAACACTTGCATATTATGCCAATGGTGTGAGAAAGATTGCTAGTTTTGTTTGACAATAGTTGATGTTCAATCTCTAGTTCAGTTTAGTGAACTAACTTTTCTCATTGATTATCCTATAAATCTTTGTGTTATATGCAAAATTCATGTATTTTTCAATAATTTCTGTGGTGTATATATAGGTCTTACTTGATTGATACTGAAATATGAATTCTTAAGACAATCGGGAAGGAATTATTTTCATAAAGCTTTGAAGCCTACTTCAGTGTACAGCTGATTTAATGTGAAATGTTCAAACTAAGGTGTGTTCTGATTTAGCTGATAGACCGAAGGTAATACTACCCAAAATTGGTATCTCAATCCCTGGGTAGAAGCAAAATCCATAATTGTTCTGCACTGATCACTGCTGGAATTGTCTTGAAAGTGCACATTCTGACAGCCTTTTATTAATAGATTTGCCAAGTTACATAACACATGGACAGTGAGCATGTATGAGCATCACTGCCTGTGAATTTCATTCCAAGCCATAATTCATCTTCGATTGCAAGTAATCTGCTGTTCTTGGGCCCTTGTAGTGCAATGGTGGTGTTCTATTTCTGAGCCAGAAGGCCTGGATTCAAGTCCTATCTGTTCCAACGTTGAACAGATTGATTAGAAAATATCTGGAAGTGTTTCATGTCCATCCCTGGACAGGTTGAGTTTAAAATTAAATGCATGTCACAGTTCTTTCTTTTGGCATTGGGTTAAAATACTGGAGTTTTGATTAGTAGCACTGCAGTATTCACACCACATGTAGCCATTCAGGGTGGCTCACCATTACTTCGAGAGTTTAGGAAAGGGTAATAAATATTGGCCTGGGCAGTGACGTCCACATTGTATAAACAGATCATTTAAAGAAATACTGTGTTGAGATATCAAAGAGAAGTTGCCATGAATTGAAACGTTTCCTAGTGAGATGATGGTACCTTTAGGAATGAAATTTAGCAAGATCTTTTAAGAAATGATGAGCAAATCTTAATGCACGAATTAATTTCATATAGCCCGTTCTGTACAAAGAAGATTAATATCCTAACTTATGGAGTGTAGATAGGTAAGTTATGATAATATAGATTTCTGAGACTGACTTTGTAATGCTGAATGTATAATTTCGCTTCAACTCTCAAGTAGATTAGGTTTTTTGGTGGAGAAATCCACTTTGAGACATAGACCTTCAAAATAATTTGTTTATTTGAAAAAATGCAATAGCTATGATTCCAACTTCAAAAGCAAATTGACCTAGTTGATGGTTTACAGTCACAAAGCTTCACTTTTCATTGAAAGAGCTTGACAATTTTGAGAAGTGAGGAAGAGAAATAACATTTTAATAATATAAAATAAAGTTTGGAATTAGACATAAATAATGGGAAAAATGTAGAATGACACATCATGGTCATGTTTCATCAATTTGCAAAGACCCATTCGTACCTCTTGAAATTGATAATTCGCGTTTAATAATGCATGAGAGGTGATGCACTTTGGTTTTGTTTTCTTGTTTTTCCTACCAACGAACATGTGCAAACAATTACGGAGGAACAAAGACATAGAGGTCATGATATGTAATTTCTCAAAAATGATGGCAAGAGGATTACAGTCATTTCACTTTTGTAAATAATGATGCACAGTAGAAGAATGAACGTATTTTAAATGAGAGGAGAGAGATCAAATGTGAAGAAATGCCATTACGTAGATAGTCTTGAGGCATGGTGTGGTTAGCCACAAAGGAAAGTTGGAGCATCTTTTAAGGAAATAAGTTGTGTTATGGAGAGAGAACAGGACAATTAAACTGCAGCAAAAACAATAAGTAGATTAATCATGAATCTGTTTATAAATGGCAGACCACTCCGAAACGTTGAAAGCTGGAGAGCTTGAAGTTTGAGGCTTCTTTGGTTAGTATTTGGAAATAAGATTTTTTTCTAATTTGTTTAAAAAAAAATATAGTTGTTTGAATACACTGTCAATTTTAACTTTTTATCCTGTGGCCTAAGCTGTGACACAAGATTGTTATAATATGCTTTGATCAGGATTTAGTGGTTGATTGAGGAAATTTAATAACTTGACACCAAATGGCATTTTTGAATATCAACTGAAATTAATTAACAGCAAACTATTTTTCAATGCCTTAAATTAGAAGACTAACTGTAAACTGAATAAGGTGTGAAAGTTTGTAGTAGATGAGAGTATGCACATTTTATTTGCAAATGTAAGGTGAAGGGCAGTTTGATTCTGACAAAAAGTTTCAAATATTGTAAATCAAATGGATTAGAAAAACAAACCTGACAAAGGTAACATGAGAGTCAGGACTGAGGACAGATAGGAAGGTGGATTTGAGACTCCACCCAGGTCAGCCATGATCCTTTTTAATGGCAATGTGTGCCCAAAGGGCCAAATGACCTACTGCTTGTCAGTCCCGTGTTTTCGCCGCTATTTGTCTAAGTGAGCTAATGTAAATCTGTGCACTACCTCACAGAGAGCTACTGAGATGAGTCTTTTTTTTGTGCAAGTAAATGAAAGACACGGAGGAATGGTTACTATTTTCAACAGTGCACAACAGTCTATTCTTAACCAGGATTGGAATCGGAGATTCACAAGATAGTGCCTCACCAGGATTCCACTATCGATTTAACTATCAGGACCCTGCAGATAACCTGAAAGAGAAGTTGAGAGACTGGCTGAGAAAGTTAATCCATTTTGAAATGGAAATGGTGGGCCATGTGTGCATGCTTTAATAAACTATATTTTTGGAATTTGTCTCCTGCATTGTGTGATGTTATCTAAAATACTGATTTGCTTGCAATCAGCTGTGCCTCAAAAGAATTGCTGCTGAGATATTACAAATTCATTGCGTGATTGGTTAGTGCGAAAGAAAGTTGTATGCCGAGTTTGGGAGATTAACCAGTGTTACACTCCAGTTACTTTGCAATGGAATTACTGGAATAATGGTTAACTTTTGATGGTCTCGGGGAAAGTCTTTCTTTTGTCTTCTATCCATTTTGGATTGGAGGACTGTCAAAACTGGAAGATATTCTCCATCGGTATCTGCCAGGAATTAACAGAATGTCTGTTTGCATCATGCTCGAGGATACATTATGTCATTTGTGCCTGAAAAGAAATATCTGCTTTCAAAAGAAAGTGCCTCTGTTTTGATATCATTTTCTGAAATTGCCTGTCTATTCAGTCCATTCCAAATGGAATAAAATGTACTTAGGATAAATGTATATTTCTGTGTAGCCTCACTGCAGTATGGTTAGGGTTAACCCTATCGCAGTTACATTTTTCTGCATAATTTCTATTGCTGCATGTTATATTGATACAATAGGAGATAATTGCATGACATTTGCTATTGATATTTAAGTCACTAATAATGAAAAAGAATGCAGTGGAAATGCTAAGTAAGTGCTTTGTTTTCTGTAGAGATAGGATGGCAGGATGCTCTCTGACAGGATGAGAGAGATGATTAGAAGTATTGTACACTCTACATTTGAATATTTCTGTGATGTTCGAGACTTTTCACATTGAATCAGGTGATGGAGGGGCTTGTGTAAAGCAATCTGGTATAATCTTCCCTTGTGTGTGTTGAAGCATTTATGGTAGGACCAGCTAAAATAGAAAAGCAGTGTTAGTCTGAATTCTAAATTTCAGTTTTGAAGGATCTAGATGAATGCCAAGTTGTTAAATGCTTTGCGAGGCATGTCATTTTTTTGTGGTTGAACTTATGTTTAGAATGAGAGGTACTTTGATTTCACCTGCATTGTATAACAGAAGAAACAGGCATTTACAATAAAAGTCCAATTTGACTGATTTTTGGAAAAATCTTAATGTTTTTTAAATAAAAACCTCAAGCCTCTATGGAACGCTTCAGTGAAGGACTGAATTTACTGGAGGTGGTCTATAACATCAATGGCGTTGACATTGACTTTTGTCTTCTGGCATTTGCACAGAACGCTTTTTTTTACTTTAGTTTTTCATACATTTTCTTTGCTTTCTCGATGAATATGGGGATTTGTTTTCCTCAATATTAAGAAAACCAGATTTTCAATCTTGAAGGACACCATGACGAAGCTACTCCTGACCTATAGATGCCTCCAGCTGAGCTCATTGGGTAGTTATCAGACAAAGGTCTGTGACTTCCTTGTTTAGTGACTTTGTATTTGTTTCTGTTCTGGGGATGCTGAGCCCAGTTATAGGTAAAAAATTAACCAACTGTCCATTTTAGTGCCTGGTACTAGCAATGTTGGAAATCTAAATAAAAATTGAAAACTCTGGAAATTTTACAGGTCTGGCAGTACATGTGGAGGTAGAAAATGGAATGTTTACAATATTTTCTGTTTTTAATCTAATTATCTGTACAGCAAGTCCAACTGTCTCAATTTGCTTTCGAGTGGTGTAATGTCTGTTATCTCTTAAACCTCTGACTCTTGTGCTATATTTATTTTGCTGTAGTTTTGGAGGAGGCAGTCTTTTCAAATAATGAAGTTAAAATTCCATATTTCTCTAAACCTTCAGAATTGTGGTGACTTGTATGTAATTTAATCAGTGTGAACAAATGAAGATTGGAGAAAGTTACACACCCTATCATTGATGTTATTTAAAGAAGTTTCTGCATCATACAGTCATGTTTTCCATTGATTGCAAGTTTGCAATATTTGGCTTGCACAACAATTGTCTTAAATCCTAACACATTTTAGCAGAAGTCATGAAATTATGAGAGGTTAATTTGCTTATTATTTTGTTCCTCATATCCTGAGTGTGTGATGGGAGTGGCTCAGTACATTTCTGGTCATGACTCAGCGCTCTGTATCTGCTTTGAATAATGTATGTACACATCTGATAAAATAGTGTCATGGCAAAACGATTTCTTAGGGTCAAAGCTGAGAACGGTGTTAAGTGGTAGCTGCATGATAGTTGGGCTCTGACAATCCAGCAGGACTTTAATAGAACTGTCATTGAATATTTGTGGAGTCTTGATCTGTTCTGTGATCTCCACTAATGTGGGTTCATTCACTAATTTGCATGTTAAATGTTCACGACTTAAAACTTAAATGATGTTGCAAATGTTTCTTCACCTAACAGTCTTTTGCCATTGGTATACACAATGGCCTAGGGGAAAGTGAGGACTGCAGATGCTGGAGATCAGAGTTGAGTGTGGTGCTGGAAAAGCACAGCAGGTCAGGCAGCATCCAAAGAGCAGGAGAATCGAAGTTTTGGGCAAGAGCCCTTCATCAGGAATGACTCATAGCTAAAGAAACTGATTGTAAGCCAGGGGTTGAACTGCTGATGTAAAATTGGAATCAAACTTATCAGACCTGGAGCTGGAGTCAAATGCAATATTTTCTTCACTCATTGCATTATATTGATGCCAGTCTCAATGTTGGGAATGTTCTAATGCCTCTTAGAGGAACATTGTTTTTATTGAGAAAAGAGTAGTAATGATGGCATTTTATTAACATATTTTGTTCTTGCTATGTTCAGAACAAAAGATTGTTATATCAATATTAGCCATAGTGTCTCATAATTTCAGCCTGCTTTCCTTGAGTTTGCCAATGAGGATCTTTGTTTACAGATTGTTGTTCCAGAAGAGAAACACTGGGGTGTTGACAACTTAAGGGAGCCCTTACCGTCTAGTTAGATACTTTAAAGATACTGAACTCACATTTGTGGGTATGTTAAACAAATTTGTGTGTTATGTTAAACAAATCTTAATAAATATTGTAGTTTTGAGTCAGTAGACTCTTACGAGTAATGTTTGTAATAGTGATACAAAGTGTAATAGATTTGGAATGTTTATTAGTGCCATTCCTACCCTGTTGCTTGTTTTATTACCTTCTAGCATTTTTATTTTAAATTTAGGCTTTTATTTTCTTTCGATTCATTTTTTCTTTTCTCATGCCCAGTGGCACATGAGACAGACAGCAAACGTGCTCATGTCTGTTTCTATTACTCGATTTTCCTGAAACAGATTGCCAGAGGGGTGTCACACTGCGTCAACCATGACTGATCAGGAGGCTCTCCTTTCCTTACTGGCTGCCATAGACATAGCAGAAGGACATACAAGTTGATAATCAACCTGTTTGCATGTACCTTCCAAGGCCCAATTAGTCCTGATGTGGAGTTTAAACCAAGGTTTCTGACTTTGAGGTAGGTGCTCTAACACTGCACCATAAGACCTTTCTGATGCCAAACAATTGTACCAGTAACAAAGGAAGAGCTACCTAGTTAATTTCACTCTTTAGGTCTTTCCCCATTCCCCTACAATTATTTATTCACCACCTTTTAGAATATTACTGTTCCAGTTGTTTCCATCACCCTTTCAGTATATTCTCCAAGATCATGATTTGCTGGGTAGAACGACTTCTCATCTTGCCATTTTGTCAACTACCTCAAACCTGTTTTCTCGTTGCTATCTTTTCAGCCACTAGAAACAGTATTTTCTGTCTTACTCTACAAAAAAGTTCATGATTTTGTGCAACTATATTAAATCTCCTCTTAACTTTGTTGCTACAAAGAAAATAATCCAGGTTTTATCTCAAAATAATTTCCAGAACTCATTGCCATTAGCAATCTACAGGTTAAACCAAATTGTAATATTTGATGAAACTTTTCAAGTATTTAAAATGGTCTACTCAACATTAGAGAGACTAAACGTAAACTTGGGGCATGTTTCACTGACCATTCTCAGCCGGGCCCACAGGGGCTGACCTGACCTCCCAGTTACTGTCTGCTTTAATTTCCCTCCGCACTCCCTTTCCAACTTAATCATCCTTGGCCTCCTCCATTGCCACAGCAAAAGAGGAACAACACCTCACCAACGCCTGGGCAGCCTACAGCTCAGACTGAACATTTGAGTTCTCCAACTTCAAATAACCTTCCTTCTGAGCCCCTCCCCCTCCTTTCCATTCTTCTGATTGACCCTTGCTTCCAGCTAGCAACTGAATTCATTTCTCCTGTTGACCAACTGGGTTGTATCCTCTACCTCACTTATTTATACCTCACCAACGCGCCCCCTCCAGAATTTTGGCCTATTTTCTTTAAATGGAAATCAACTTGTTTGGTGCAATAATTATTTTACATCCAAATGCATTTTTCTTTTGCTATCTCTGTTTTTCTTTTGCTCATTTTGGACTTGAGACTTCCATGTGAAGATTTGCCTCTTGTTTACTGAAAATCAGTTTACAACAGGATTTTCTTTCAGTGAAAGGCTACAGATCTGAAGGGTGTCATATTCTTGTCATATACGTGGCCAGATTCTAAATTTGATGTATTTCCTAAGTGCAGCAATGCTACTGCAGCTATTTTGTCAGTTTGCTTGGATAAATTAATCTCATCTTCAGTATTTAAAGATAAGTTTTACATCAACCTACCAGTGTATATCTCTGCTTCAGCCTGTCAAAGGGGAGTGAATTCCTGAAAATAATTGGGTAAGATTTGTTTCTGATTATGCTGGTTCTGTCCTTCAGAGAAATTATTCTGATATCCCTCATTTGAGCATTGTTTTTCTGTGTTTTTGAAACATTCCATTTCTTGCTTTTACCTTGCCACTTTGTGTGATGTATATGGAAATGTCTGGTTAATATTCTTTCAACACGTTTTCAATGCTTTGTTATTTTACAGGTTGTTCTGAAAAACAGGTAATTTGAGACTTTGAAATGATGGCAATCAGAATTTAGTGTCAGCATTAAATGTGGATCCCTAATCCCTACTACTGCATTCATTCTTTTTTAAAAGAAACTCTTTCAAGAGCAGTTTTTTTTTGAAGGAGAGTATACATATCAATTATGGTGCCATATTTGAAATATGCCATTCTTAAAATGCTTTTCATATGGGAAGCATCCACAAAATAAAGTAGCTTAAATTTACAGAACTGGTTGAAAATAAGAAAGCGGTTGTTTTATACCATTGAAACTGATCATGTCTGGTGTTTTTAAATTCATTCATGGAATGTATACAGTGCTGACTAAGCCAGCATTTATTGCCCATCCATAATTGCCCTGAGTAGGTGATGGTGAGCTGCTACCTTGAACTGTGCAGTCCTTGAGTTGTAGGAATACCAAGAGCACTGTTAGAAATGAAGTTCCAAGATATTGATGCACAACAGTGAAAGAATGCTGAATGTTCATTTTGTAGCTTGATCATGTTAGAGTGGTGGATATGCCGAGCCATCAGGTTGGAGCATGTGGGTGACTGCACTTCTCCTCATGATGGTCTAAGATCAAGTATGCTTCTCCCTTTGATTAGCTCCTTCATTACTCAGTCAAGCACCTTTGAAGACCACAAGATACAGGAGCAGCATTTGGCCATTCAATTCTGCTCAACCATTTGATCATGGTTGGTAGGTTTCTCAACCCCATTCTCCTACCTTTCCCTGTAACTCCTTTGATCCACCTACTAATCAAGAATCTGTCTTAAATACACTCAATGACTTGACCTTCACAGCCTTTTGCAGCAATGTGTTCCACAGATTCACCACCCTCTGGCTGAATAAATTCCTCCTCATCTAAGTTAATCTCTTCATTCTGAGGCTGTATCCTCAGGTTCTAGTCACTCCTTCTAGCGGAAACAAATCTTCTCCATGTCCACTGTATCCAGGCCCCTTAGTATTCCGTAAGTTTCAATGAGATCCTTTCTCATCCTTCTAAACTCCATGGAGTGCAGACTCAGGTGGTCAACTGCTCCTCATGTGACAAGCCCTTCATCCCCAGGGTCATTCTTATAAACCCCATCTGAACCCTCCAATGCTAGCACATTCTTCCTTCCTTAGATACAGAGCCCCAAACAGCGCTCAGTATTCTGACTAGAACCTTGTACAGCCTTGGAATTACATCCCTATACTTGTACTCCAGCCCCCTTGAAATGAATGCTAACATTGCATTTGCCTTTCCAATTGCCAACCTTAAGAGAATCCTGAACTAGGAAATCTCAAGTCATTTTATGCTTCAGATTTCTGAAGCTTTTCCCCATTTAGAAAATAGTCTGGGCCTGTATTCTTCATACTAAATTGCATTTCCTCACACATTCCCACATTGTATTCCATCTGTTATTCCTTTGCTCACTCTCCTAGATCACAACCTTTGTGCCTCATCAGCACTACCTGTTCCTCTACCTATCTTTGCGTCATCTGCTTTATCTCCTTTAGGAACCTACAAACTTGCTCAGTGATTGTCCATGTCTTTTGCTTTGTGCATTGTATAATGGGGATTTAGTTTATTCTTAGATTTCTTTGTACGTACTAAAAGTAAGTTGGTCCAACACAAACTAGAGTATGAACTAGAACTGGAGATCTGTGTATGGTATTTTTAAAAATAGAAACGGTGCTCAGTGTTCTACATTGATCAGGTGTAAGGAAAGTGAAAGTTATATTGCTTGCATTGGAAATTAGATGCAAAATGAATAAGGTGTACTGCAAGTCTAGTTGAAATAGTTTGGTAATTAAATTATGTCTTTATGTAAATGCAATAGCATCTATTTGATTTTTTTATAGCTTTGCATAAGTTTTAAATTAAAAACAAATCCAGTATTACTGTCATTAATAACTGCTGTATGTTACTTTTTGCACTTACTCTCTTTCGTGGCACGGTGTTCTCTGTGTTGAGGATCTCTAATTTCTTCCTTCCTTATTGCTTCCACTTCCTGTTTTTCTCTCCTTTATATATACTGTGCCGTCCCTAGGCTGGCTTCAGGTTTTTGTCAATACCCTGTAAACATTGCTTAATGCTGTGCACCATATTCTATGATTCTTCTGTTTTGGAAAGGAAGAATATGGTCTCTCCTTAAACACTCCATGGCATGACAGGGGTTAGGAAATTGTCATGTGGCCATGTCCTCATATTCCATGTAGGACATATAAAATGCTGGTCATCCCACTTTAAGTATACTTTCAATGGTGTTCAAATTTTTAAAATCAATATTGGATGTATTTAAATGCGTTCATTTTTAATGTGTACTAATTGTGAGCTTCATTACCAAACAAATATTGTTACTTTTTACATGACTTAGTGCTTTTGCTGTATTATAAGCTTGCTTGCTATGGAACTCAACGAGCATTTATATGTTGCTCAATACCAAAACTTTCACTCTGACATGCCAGTACAGCACAACATACAAACATATGAATTGAAAACCAGAGTGGGTCATTTAGCTCCACAAGATCAATCAGTGGAAGGGTTTAGGAGGTCTATTCAATCATAATCAAACCTGAAAATGCGAAGTTTTTTTGCCCACAGTATCCATGTCCAACATTTGTTGCAAATTACTATATTCCTTTTTTTTAAGTATGCACATACCTAAGCTTATATATGTAGCCCTAAATTGCATTCAGCTCATTACGTGGAAATGAATGAATGAAGCCATCTGACGCAAAATTATGTCATGGTTTTCCCACGTAAGCAAGTATTCTGTACATGGTAGCATTATGCTTAACATTCTATTGTGCAGTATTTAATATACGTTTCTTTACTTAAAAGGATCCAATAGTATTTTTTTTAAACTGTAAGAATCTGAAGTTTTGGAATAATATTATATTTGAAATATAAAGATTACTGCAATTTTAGTTTTGAGTCTGATCTAAGAAAGTAGTAAAATAATGAATTCCAGTGACTTCAGCTTTTTGAAACTGGACCAAGAGAATAATGGCCCTCAACCTGTATTACAGTCCCGCTATCTCTTCCTGCACCAAAGATGCAGAAGAAGCCAAAAGAGCTGAACAGGCTGGAAGAAGATTTGTTAGAGATCAGTGAAAAGGTAAGAGTTACTTTCAGCACTCTATACTTTGTGTTATATTGAAGGTTAGTTTATTTTTAGTGCAAATTTAAATGTTGGGAAGAAGTCGTCTTGGTAGGATGTGCATTCATCCTTTTTCCAAAGCAGTCTTAACCATTTCTAATCAAAGGTAAGCCTGAAATCTCTACCCAGTACTGTTAAGGATGATTCCTTGGCAGATGTGAGATGAGAGAATTATTAACTGTTATTTGGAGTACAATTACTGTGAAGCTTTTCTTAATTCTAAATATCTTCCAACAACAATGTCTGGTTATCTGAGAAAAGCCCATTTTATGTTGTACTCTTTATCACCACTAAAAGCACTGTGCTGCCAGATTGCCCATGGTGTACGCAAATAGTTGGTAAGGGATCTTACCCAAATCACTTGCAATCATTGTTTAATGAGTTAGATCATCCATATTTTCCTTGAATGGTAAAATAGGCTTGAGGGTCTGAATAGCTTACTCCTATTCATTTATTCCTACAGTCATAAGACCTCAAATGTAGCTACAAATTTATCATTTAAAGAATCATAGAATCCCTCTCAGTGTGGTGAGAGGCTCTGATAAAATATGTTCATTGATGTTAACTGTTCATAGGAGGCCTCCCAGACACAATCTGACAAAGTAAATGGCCTGACTTCAATTGACTCTAGTGGTTTGAAGAATTTTTTAAAAAAACTTGACATTTAAAAGAAAATTAAACTAATTTCCAAAAATCTGCTTTATTTTTAATTATAGTTACTCCTTTTGAATTGGAAGTCTGTGCGGAGACAAAGCTCGGTTTAAGTCTTTGATTTATCATAATTGGATATTTTAATAACATATCTCAATGTTTAGTTTGAGAAAGTAGGAATAACTGTAAGCCCCTCAGCCTTTTGAGCCTGTTGGATCATATCTATGCTACTAAGTAATTTGATTTATCTTTGCCCCATAATATCTTCTCTGAAAATGTACATTGATTTTGACCTTGAAAATGTCATTTGATGCAGCATCTGCACCTTTTTTACCAGGAAGTGGGTGCAGAAGGCAGAGTTTGGATAATAGGAATGAAGACAAGTGTCAGATTTCTACAACATTGTGTGGCAGGAATGCTTCTTGATTTTGTTGCTGATTGGCCTAGTTCCAACTTGAAGATAGTGTCCTCTGGTTCTGGATTTCTCCACCAGGAAATTATCTATCCTATTGAATCTCTTAATGATTAAGTGTCTCAATTATGTGACCCTTTCAGCCATCTGAATTTGAGGGACTACAAACAAAGTTTATACAACATGTCCTCACAATTTAACTCTTGAAGCTAAATATGATTTGCTATCTGTGCTGCATCCCTTGACAGATATGTTTGGTGTTTGGTGCTTAATGCTAAACTGGGTCTTATCAAGGTTGTGTAAAACAGAAGCGTTCTTCAATTAATTCCAATCCTTTTGAGACAAAGGTCAACATTCCATTAACTTTTGATTTGATTTTGTACCTGTCCACTAGCTTTTCGTGATTCGTGTACACAGATACTTCAAATATTTTTGCTTTCCCACAGCTTCTATCTTTTGTCATTAAGAAAATAATCCAAATTTTTTGTTCATTCCTACATTGAACTCTCCACAATTGTTTTCCACGTTGTTTAGAGTCTGTTTATGTCCTTTGGTAATTTTCCAGTCACACCTGTGCGCCTTGCTATGTCTTTAAAGTGCTATCTGTAAACATGAATATATAATTCACAGTTCCTTCATTAATATCACAACAAAAGTGATGAAAAACTGAACTCCCAATGCAAACTTCTGGAGAGCGTCATTAGTCACGTCCTACCTGTATGTTCCCTATCCCTGTCTCACAAGGTTACCTCATTCCCTAGGTTTTCATTTCTCCAAATAAGTGTGGAATCTTATCAGGTGTTTGCTATTGGTCCTTGTGAACAGTAACCATGAAGGCATCCCTATCCATCATGCTTGAAACCTCAAAAAATTCATCTAAATGAATCAAACATAAGCTACTGTTCAGAAGTCCAAGCTGATTCTCTGCTTGACTTCTACCATCTGAATGCTCTGTTTCTGATCGACTCCAGTGACTCCTTCACACTAGATGTTAATTGGACAAGTCTGCATTTAGGAGAAAGTGAGGACTGCAGATGCTGGAGATCAGAGCTGAAAATGTGTTGCTGGAAAAGCGCAGCAGGTCAGACAGCATCCAAGGAGCAGGAGAATCGACGTTTCAGTCATGAGCCTGAAGAGGGGCTCCAAATCAGAACTTGCAAATTGTAATAGTAGTCAAATCCTGTTTGTAGTTGAGGATTTTGTTTTGGAAGTGTTTTCCAGTTCTCCAATTTTAATCATTCCTTCCCCAGCAATAATTTGGAAATATTACATTTAATATATATCAGCTACGTTGCTATGCAGGAAGGAAACTGAGTTTCGATTGAATAAAGTTTAAAACTACTGTCACTGCTGTTCACTAGACCAGAAAGGACATTTGTTTGAGTTTTCCTTTTTCATAGAAATTGCCACAGCAAAAGGAAGATAATTCTTTGATGGTAGAAATCAGTTACTAAAGTGTACAGACGCCTTGTCATTAATTGAGATTTATAGCAAAGAATAGTGCTATTCCTGAATGAGTAACTAATATATAAGATTTTGAGATCTGGGGATCTAAACCTAATGAATTATCTGATCGGGCAAGACTCAAGAACAAAAGAGTGCCACTTAGCCCCTCAGGTCATTGAGTAAGATCATGGCTGATCTTTGATTTGACTCTCTATTATCAGTCTTTGTCCCATATCCCTAATTATCTTTGGTTAACAACAGCTGTGAATCTCAGATTAAGATTTAACAACTAACACCAACTGTTTGTGGGAAACAGTTCCAAAACACTCCTCCACAAAAGTAGGTCGAGTTTCCTACCATCCTGTGTATCTTGAGGCCTTGGGTTTCATTTGCTCCCGTTGAAAATTATATACTTTGAATATTTTTGAGAGATTTGATTTGGATTCTAGTTTGCAACTAATCCACAATTTCTTGCTATAGTTTAGCTATATAGAAGCAAAATTGCTGTCTGTTTAAGAGAATTTCCAATTTCCTCCATGTTCAAATTATTATTTTGTTTCAGGATTTCATCATTTTCACCTAGTTCCTGTATTTATATGGCTGCTGGAAATAGGAAGGAAGCTACTGTTTTTTGGTCTTTTTGAAATATTGATTTCTAGATCAGACTTAATGGTGTTTATCAAATGGTTAAATGAGGCTGGGAATGCATTTGAAAGTAACATGCATCTCCTCATGCTTCAGCCTAAAGTCGAAGAAGAAACTACAGTTGAAAATGCTCCAGAACCTGAACAGGATCAGTTAATCCCAGATGCAAATCTGGACGAAGACTTTAACGTTCAAAAACATGAAGTAGAAGAGAATGGGGATCAGGACCTAGAACCTGAACAAAATGGTTCAGAGTCTGTTTCAGAAAGTGAAAGTACTGAGGCCAGCACCAAAGAAAGCCCTGATGACAACCTAGTGTCCAGCTTCAAGGAAGGTAAATTCTGGTTTCATAGTGCATGTTGTTTCTGCTTGTTTCCAGCTGAATTTGAAAATCGTGAATGTGCTTAGTTACTGATGTTAATGGAATTTTTGGGTCGAAACAAGTTGCTGTGCGAGGTTGTATGTTGGCTGTGTTTAAGATAGTGGAAGGATTTTAGTTTAGCTTGTTAATCCTGTCAGTGTGTCTCAGCAGAGCTTTGCAACAGTTAGTGCTTTTATGAAGTATTGTACCTAACAAAGGAATATTAATTAAAATTCACTCTTCAATTAGTAATGTATATCTGAGGATGAATCTTCGCTGTCCAGGTTTGTTTTAATTGATGAACAATTAAAATTTATTCAGGTTTCCAAAATTGAAAAGCATTTAGATTATGGTGTTATCTTTTGAAATTTTAATGTATCATGTCTTGAATTTACATGACCATTCTGCTGTTCATATTTAAATATAAAATTGTATGCTTTGAATATTTTCATGATAGATTAGATTTAGACTCTAATTAGTAACTAATCCACATTTTCTTGCTATAGGCTAGCTACGTAGAGGCTAATTTGCTATCTATTTAAGAAAGTTTCCATCAATACAGAAAGCTTTATTCCTATGTAAAACTCATTTGAAAAGTAAAAAGAGAAGTTTCCGTAGTCCAGTCAGGCCATTATTTATGAGGAAACTTTTATTTATTATTTGTGAGGACACTTTTGTATCAGTGACCACTTCCCATAAGATCCACCACACTAATTGTCCTCCAGTAATATACTGTCATGGTTATGTAAATTAAATCCACCTCTCTAACTTTAAGCATTATATCACTGACAATTGGTGAAAGTTTTGAATTAATGTTATTAGATTAGATTACTTACAGTGTGGAAACAGGCCCTTCGGCCCAACAAGTCCACACCAACCCGCCGAAGCGCAACCCACCCATACCCCTACATTACCCCTTTCCTAACGCTATGGGCAATTTAGCATGGCCAATTCACCTGACCCGCACATCTTTGCACTGTGGGAGCAAACCGGAGCACCCGGAGGAAACCCACGCAGACAGGGGGCGAATGTGCAAACTCCACACAGTCAGTTGCCTGAGGCGGGAATTGAACCCGGATCTCAGGCGCTGTGAGGCAGCAGTGCTAACCACTGTGCCACCGTGCCGCCCTTGTACTTGACATAAAAATAAAATTGCCACATACAGTGTTAACAACTGAATACCTAACATCTGCCAGACACAATACATTCTTCATGTCAAATCTCCTTGTTTGTTCATTATTTCCCTTGCAGCACTCAAGTTCTGGTGGTTTTCTTTATACCCTGGTTCCATCATTTATTACCTGGTGAATTAGTGCTGATGCCCATGGCCACAACTATAATGCAGAAATTATTGCTTCAGGTAGCCATACTGCCATCTGCTAATAGGGCAAAGTAAGGACTGCAGTTGCTGGAGATCAGAGTTGAGAGTGTGGTGCTGGAGCAACACAGAAGTTGGGCAGACTTGAGGAGCAGGAGGATCGACATTTCAGGCATAAGCCCTTCATGAGGAATCTTCTTGATGAAGGGCATACACCCGAAATGTCGATTCTCATGCTCCTTGGATGCTGCCCGACCTGCTGTGCCTTTCCAGCACCACATTCTCAACTGCCATCTGTTAATAAAGTGATGTACTTTCGAACGGTATTACTGGTACCTGTTGAACAGTAATTATATCAGTCAACACCTTGAAGTAAAACGGAAAAGTATTTAAAGCAACAAATGAATAACTGAAGTGGAATAGTTAGTAATTTAATAACTGGTTGTTTCCAACTTTCAGCTATTCGAGCCACTGTTGCACAATCTTTTACCACAGGAATGCAATCTTGAAATCCCTACTCAAGGGTTTTGCTCAAATCCAGATTTTAACTTAGAAACTTGTTTTGGATACGTTATTACACACCTACTAAAAGCAGGTGGGACTTGAACCCTAACCTTCCTGCCCAGAGGCAGGGACACAACCACTGTGCCAGTGGCACTAAAATTGAAATTGAAGTGGATTATTTTGCACTGATCAATTATATTGTTTCTGACTAAATTGATTTCTCAGCCTCCAATTGAGTCTTCGTTTAAAACAAATAATTGCTGATTTTTCGGGCATGCAAATTATCATAATGTTTCATGAGCTGTATTTCATCAGCATTTGAGATCAATTTAGGTTCTTGAAATCCATCTTCATCCTACATATTTAAAAAAGATAATTAAAACTAATGCTCAATCTGCTTTTTAGCTGCTTCTAATGTTCATCTGCTTACACAGCCTTCAGTGAATGAGATGTCAAGGTCTTGTGTAGCTAAGTACATAAGAACTAGGAGCAGGAGTAGGCCACCTGACCCTTCAAGCCTGCACCGCCATTCAATAAGATCATGATTGATGTTTTCGTGGACTCAGGTTCACTTATCCGCCCTCTCACGGTAACTCTTAATTCCTTCACTGTTCAGAAAAAAGCTATCTTAGTCTTAAAAGCATTTACTGAAGTAGCGTCAACAACTTTGACATTTTAAATGATGTGCAGAAAGCACGAGAAGATGATGTAGTTTAGAAGATAGGAATTGGAGTGTTGACACAATTACTTGATTTAAAGTTTCAGGAGGGGTACACAATTTGTGTACAAAATGAATATGGGACAGTTATCTGAGGACTAGGAGTCTGTGCTTGTATTAGTCAATACCTTGTAGTAAACTGGAAAAGTATTAAAAGTGTTATGGACTAGGCCAGACCACTCAAAACATTCTTAAGCAGGCAGTCCAGACCATAACATTGCAATTTGTTTCAGTGAAAATTGCATGGAGTAAGTTAGCAAGATTGACTAGCAGGTTTTAAAACAGACAAAAATTTATTCACAAGATTACACAATGAAATGCAAAGAACAGAATAAAGAACCCCTACGGAACTCAGTCCATCCAAACTAGACTTAATTATACGCAACAATCCCAATAAGCAAACCCCCTTAAAAACGGTTTTAAAAATGGGACAGATGCTTACAGGTTAAAATTAGAAGGGAAGAGAGAGTGAGCCTGTTTCTACACAGCTGAACTCCGAACTGGTTCTGGACTGAACTACTCAGCTAGATAACTCACCACTCTCCTTTCATTATACAGGTCACTGCTGAAACTTTAGCCAAAAGTCTCATCTGTTTACACATAAACAAAAAAGCCTCTTATTCCCTTTAATCTCTGTACCAAACCAGTCTAATCGGAACCGGGACAGTTTTGTTACCCCTCTGGCAAAACCCAAGGACACGGTATTCTTGAGAAAAGGAACAGCTTTTAGAAGAAAGGAATCAGCTTTGTGACAAAAGCAACAAATGAATAACTGAAGTAGAATAGTTAGTAACTTGATGACTGGTTGTTCCAGACTTTGATGAGATCTGGTGAAAGGAGGAAGACATCCTTGGAACTTGGGATCCATATTGCAGAACCACAGGTGCTTAAAATTAGGAGTGCTGGTGAATGTTTGGTATGCATCATTTCAAGATGTATTTAAGATAGAAATGAAGTTCGTAGATTTGTAAGCCAAACCAACCTACATTGTACTTAAATTATTGCTAATTATATGAACTCTGAAGCAGCAGTTGAAACATTGTTGCCTAATAATCAGGGAAGATTATGAGCTGCCTCTAGATTTAGAAGACTATTGAATACCCAAATACTACTTGTTGTGGGACAGTAGTAGTGTCCCTACCTCCAGTCTAGGATCCTGAGCTCAAGTCCCACCTGTTCTAGAAGTGTGTAATAATATCTCCAAAAGCTATTTGACTTCAAGTTCCTCCTGCTCCAAAGGTGTGTAATCGCATTTCCAAACAGATTGACCAAAAAACAGCTTTGAAATACTATTTTTGGATATGAAAAATTCAAACCTGGAAAATTGGATGATCGAGGGCAGCAAGGTCTGCTTTGGTGGTAACTGGCCGCAAATGGATCCACATTACAGTGATTGTGCGATATCTCATCTTAGACTAATTTTAGATTTTGTTAAATCTTGACTGAAGTTTCAGTTGAAAAACAAATGTAAATATTTCCATATACTATCATCATGCCCATAAATCACAAGTTCCTGATGTGGCTGCAGTCCGGGGCTCTGATCTGAGCGCAACTTGAACCCATTGAACTCCATGATAACGTATCCCACAGTTCTGGACCCTGATTGTGTTGGATGGTTGGATCTGAGAGAAAGTGAGGACTGCTGATCCTGGAGATCAGAGACAAAAAGTGTGGAAAAGCACAGCTGGTCAGGCAGCAACCGAGGAGCAGGAGAATCGACGTTTCGACCACAAGCTCTTCATCAGGAATGCGGGGGAGGGGAGGCAGAGGCAAGGGAGCTGAGAGATAAATGGAAGGGGGGGTGGGGCTGGGGTAAGGTAGGTAGGAATGCAATAGCTAGATGAAGATGGGTGATGGTGATGCGTCAGGGTGGATAGTGGAACGATAGGTGGGACCATTCAAGAGGGTGGTGCCGATTTGGACGGTTGGATTGGGATAAGGTGGGAGGAGGGGAGATCAGGAAACTGGTGAAATCTACATTGATTCCATGTGGTTGGAGGATCCCAAGCCGGAAGATGAAGTGTTGTTACTCAAATCATCGGGTGGCTTGGATTTGGCAGCAGATGATATTTGCATGTCCTTGATGGAGTGGGTAGGGACGTTGAAGGGATTTGTCACAGGGCTTGGGGTTATTTAGTCCATGTGTCCTGGAGACGTTCTGTCTCCCCACATCAAGAGCAAAGGACACAGTAGATGGGATGTTTGGAGGTGGAGGAAAATCTCTGCCGGAATTTGATTATAGAACTGGCTCTAAAGTGATGTGGGGTTACTTTTCAGACTGGAGGACTGTGAAAGACTTACAAGGATGTTGCCAGGGTTGGAGGATTTGAGCTGTAGGGAGAGGCTGAACAGGCTGAGGCTGTTTTCTCTGGAGCATCGGAGGCTGAGGGGTGATCTTATAGAGGTTTACAAAATTGAGGGGCATGGATAGGGTAAATAGGCAAAGTCTTTTTCCTGGGGTCGGGGAGTGCAGAACTAGAGGGTATAGGTTTGGGGTGAGAGGGGAAATATATAAAAGAGACCTAAGGGGCAACGTTTTCAAGCAGAGGGTGGTACATGTATGGAATGAGCTGCCAGAGGAAGTGGTGGAGGCTGGTACAATTGCAATATTTAAGAGGTATATGAATAGGAAGGGTTTGGAGGGATATGAGTCGCGTGATAGCAGGTGGGACTAGATTGGGTTGGGATATCTGATCGGCATGGACGGGTTGGACCGAAGGGTCTGTTTCCGTGCTGTACATCTCTATGACTCTATACGGAAGGGTCCTTTGGGGGCCTTGGATGGACGTGAGAGGGGAGGTGTGGATGAATGTTTTACACCACCTATGGCGGCAAGGGAAGTCGCCGGGAATGGAGAGTGGGTTATTGAGAGGCGTGGATCTAGCGAGGGAGTTGTGGAAGGAATGCTGTCTGCAGAATGCTGAAAGGATTGGAGGGAAGTATATCTCTGGTGTGGAAGTCTGTCTGTAGGTGGCAGAAATGGCAGAGTATGATGCGTTGTATTCAGAGGTTGGTGGGGTGGAAGGTGAGGACTGGGGGTTCTGTCCTTGTTGCAGTTGGAGGTGTGGGATTCAAGGGCGGAGGTACAGGAAGTGGAGGCGATGTGCCTGGAGGGCATTGTTGATCAGTGGGAGGGGAAAGTGTGGTCCTTGATGTAGGAGGCCATCTGGGATGTTTTGGAGTGGAATTGATCCTCCTGAGAGTAGATGCGGATGAGGCAGAGGAGTTGGGAGTAAGGGATAGCATTTTCAGAAGAGGGGGCATGGGAAGAGATGTCGTCCAGGTAGCTGTGGGAGTCAGTGGGTTTGAAATAGATGTCTGTGTTGAGACTGTTACCAGAAATAGAGATGGAGAGGTCCAGGAAGGGGAGGGAGGTGTCTGAGATGGTCCAGGTGAACTTGAGATCACGGTGGAAGGT
This sequence comes from Hemiscyllium ocellatum, assembly GCF_020745735.1. Lineage (NCBI taxonomy): Eukaryota > Metazoa > Chordata > Chondrichthyes > Orectolobiformes > Hemiscylliidae > Hemiscyllium > Hemiscyllium ocellatum. The sequence goes on from NC_083437.1 coordinate 8,652,696, forward strand.
GTTTGTGAAGTGGATGAACTGTTCAGCCTCCTGATGGGAATACTATACGGCCTTCAGTGTAGCAGAGGATAAGATGGGGAATGGTGCTGGTTAACTGTGGAAGATGGACTGTTCCACATACCGAGATGTAGAGACAGGCATAGCTTGGGCCCATGGCTACTCCTTTGGTTTGAAGGAAGTGGGAGGATTCGAAGGAAAAGTTGTTGGGAGTGAGGACCAGATCAGCCAATTGAATGTATGTGTTGGTGGAACGGTACTGGTTGGGTCGGCGGGAAAGGAAGAAACTGAAGGCTTGGAGGCCTTTGTGATGGAGGTTGGATATGTATAGGGACTGGATGTCCATGGTGAACATAAGATACTGAGGGCTGGGGAAGGACCCCCTGCAACCAGGCCACATTCCACATTCCAGATGAAGTGCTTATGGTTGAAATGTTGACTCTCCTGCTTCTCCGATGCTGGCTGATTGGCTATGCTTTTCCAGCACCACACTAAACAGTGGGATCCGATGATCAGGAATGGGACGAGTACTCATGCTATATATTTAGATAAATTATTGATACTGTTTTGCTCTTTAAAAGATTACGTCTTTCAGTTCAGATTTGTTAGGTTTTAATTCTGAGCAGAAACAGAGAAAAATATCAAATTTTATGAAATGATTTGTTGTGATTTTTTTTCAAGTTTTCAAATTCATAAAATAACTGCTAATTAGATAGTATACTTTAACACATCTTAATTCAGCTTTTCGAAACACAATCTGCAATCTCCGCCGTGCAGTGTTTGGTTATCTTATTTCTGTTGTGTTTGTCTGTTGAATAGTTTTTGTCTGAAGAAAACTTTCATGTTATCAAAACGACCCTTGACCAATTTGAACCTTTATCCCTTTGTGACCCTAGCAGTAATATTTTGGTTTAACTGTTTTCATCCTGACTGCTTTTTATGCCTCTTAAGATTTGTTAGATGCCATCTTTTCAGACTGAACAGCCCAAGTTTTGAAATGCATATATTTTGACTAAAAGCATTTTAAGTCTTCATCCACAAAAGCCTAACCTTTTATCTCATATTTTTGTAAGGTTGTAATGTTGGGATATCACTTTGCTAATGTGATTTTTTTAAAAAATTAACTATTTATTCGTAAATGCCGAATGAAGTCAACTTACGTTTTGTGTCATTGTAGAACAATGGAAAGTGCTGAATCAGGAGGGAAAGAAACGATATGACCGGGAATTTCTCCTTGGATTCCAGTTCATTGCAGCCAGTACACAAAAGCCAGATGGTTTGCCAGCAATTAGTGATGTTGTTCTTGATAAGGTGGGTTTGCTAGCTAAGTGTTAATGCTAATAATTATTACAAACCAGTGTCACTATAATATCTGACAACATACTTGCATTATTCCCAATGTCTTTTTGTCTTCTGAAGCATAATGAGTAATTCTTGGATTTGTCCACAATGATACCGCTTTACACTTTCAAGGTTTTCCTGTTAAAGAGAATTGCTTGCTGTCCATTCTAATTTTGCTGTAAAAGGTGGAGAACTGACATGCTTCTTGTGAAAATCTAGAATATGGGCCTGGATGTGCAGTGTGCCTGAGCATGACAATGTAAGCCACCATAATGCAGTTCATCAGATGGAACAAATCTGAAAAATAGGGGAGCTTCATGCTGTAATGTAAATGGATATTACCTGGAGATTTCCTTTCTTATACCAGCTTCCAGATTCAGATAGTGTCTATCCAGAACTTTGATTAATTAATAACAAAGCTTTTGGATCCAGGATGGATGAAACTTTCATCTCCTGAAGTTGTTTTCCGTATGCTTCAACAGCTGGTGTTTGAAAACCCAGACATTTTCTCATAGTGCTGTGCTCAGTTTGGCAAATTATCTTGTGGACAGATGGATACATAATAAATGGCATCTGTTTGGGGAATTCACCCACAAACTAGCTTCAGAGTTTAGTAGTTAGTGAGCTAAAGGTAAATGTGTGTATTTACTTTGGACCTTAGAAGCTTTTATTAATATCTTCATAACTGAAAGATAGAAACTTTTTATCAGAACTGGAAAAAGTTAGAAGTTCTACTTTTTCCCCAATTCCAATCAATGGTCATAGACCATAAGCATTAGCTCTGTTTTTTTCCTCTCTATGTAGTGATTCAATAGGTTGATTTCTGGGATGAAGTTGTTCTCATAATATAAGAAGTTGACCAAGTTAGGCCTGCACACATTGAAGTTTAGAAGAATGGGAGGTGATCTTATTGAAACAAACCAGTTTCGAAGGACTTGACAAGGTAGATGCTGGGTGAATGTTTACCTTCAGGGAGGCCCAGTTGCTCAGTGGTTAGCACTGCTGCCTCAGAGCTCCAGGGACACAGGTTCGAGTCCACCATTGGACAGCTGTCTGTGTGGAGTTTGCATATTTTCCCTGTGTCTACATGGGTTTCCTCCAAGTGTTCTGGTTTCCTTCCACAGTCCAAAGATATGCAAAGAGGTTAGGTGAATTGGCCATGCTAAATTACCCATAGTGTCCTGGGATATGCAGGCTAGATGGATTAGCCATCGAAAATGCAGGGTTATAGGGATAGGTCAATGGGGGTCTGTTTGAGTGGGATGTTCTTCAGAGGATCATTGTGGACTTGATGAGCTGAATGGCCTGTTTCCACACTGTAAGAATTGTATGATTCTACTTGCTATGTTCTATGTTGCAAATCATCCTCTTAACCCCTTCTCCCCTCTCTTTCTGTGCCTTAACCTACAGCAAGTAAAGAACTTCATTGCATTTTTATCTAAGTTTAGGACCATCCAATCAGCTGACTCTGTTACTTACTTACCATCCTCTTACTTTACTGAGGCAAACTTCCTCTCAGGTACCCTTCTCAATTATTGTACTGGACTTGGTTTACTCCAGTTTCCCGTCGTGTTCTCTCATCCATCAAATGCACCTAAAGTTTCCCATTAAACTGCTAACCACCCAACTCCTCTTCTGGTGGCCGTCTTAACTTACATAATTAGATACTGACACGTTTTTTCCAAATTCTCCTCATCACCCCTGTCAAAATGAACTCTGCTCAATTCCTCTGTCCTTGCAAGCTGTCATCTGGTCTCCAATCTCCCTTGCCTCTTCAGGGCATGAATGTGTTGTCAACTCCTAAACCTGTAAACACAGTTTTTTTCAAATCCCTTTAATGTTCCTCTGCCTTTTCTCCAGCAACTACCAGAGTAGGATTGTGTTCACCTGATCCCATTTTTATCTATCAAATTATAATAAAGGCTGCTTTCCATTCACACTTAAACACTGGTGTCCTAAGACTTATCCTTGTCCCATTTTACTCATCTGTATACTGATTCTGTGACATTGTTTGAAATTAAATGTTAATTTCCATATGTGCCCTGACACAAACACATCTCTTATCTTGGATCCTTCTGCTTAAGTATCAGGCTGCTTTTGCAACATCCTATACTGGATAAATAGAAATTTCCTCCCATTAAATATTAGGAGGATGGAAGTCATTGGCTTTGGTCCCACCAAAAAATTGGACCTATTCATTGACTCCAGCTCTCTTCATAGCAGATTTCTAAAGTGAAATCAAACTTGTTCACAGCCTTTCTGGTATAACTGATCCTGAGAAGAGCCTCTCATATGGCCCTGATGTGTGCCATCACTATGGTTGACTATTTCTACCCCTGTAAAGTACCTGACTGTGCTTGGCTCAACTTGTGTAGCTGCCATCCTTAGCAATGGCTTTGCTATCTCTGACATTCCAATGCATCCTCAATCTTGTCTTTCATATTCTACCCTCTGCAAACTTGACATAATCCAAAATTCTCACTTACTGTGTCCGAACTGTTCACCATTTCAACGTATGTTGACTTACACTGGCTTCTTGTTAAGCAATGCCTCAATCTTAAATTCTCTTTTGTGTTTACACGTCCTTCCATGGCCTCCTCTCTCCCTATCTCTGTAATCTTCCCTAGCCTATATGCCTAGCCATCAGCATTTTCCATTTTAAAAACTGAATCTTTATTTGCAGTGCCTTCAGCTTCTTGGGCCCCATGTTGTGGAATCAATTCCTTTCAACTGCCTTCTTGCTATAAGATGCCACTTCAAACTCATGTTTGACTCTGCTTTCAATCATCTGCTTTAGTCACTTTTCTTATAGAATGTCTGCATCTTTGGCTGGGTCAGCATTTATCACGCATCCCCAGTTGCTATGGAGAAGGTAGTGGTGAGCTTCCTTACTAAGCTGCAGCAATTTGGTGCAGGTAGACACTGTGTTATTTGGGAGTTCCAGGATTTAGACCCAGTGGCACTGAAAGAGCAGTGATATATTTCTAAGCCAGAATGGTTAGTGACTTAGAGGGGTTCCTGCTGGTGGTGGTGATTCCATTTAACTGCTGCCATTGTCCTTCGAGTTGATAGTGGTTGTGGGTAAAGAAGGCACTCTCTGCTGTTAAACTTTGCTTCAAAAGGTGTTAAATGATTTCAAGTTGTTTTATAAAGCAACTAATTAACATATTTCAGTCCAATTATTCTTTTTGTTCTTTTAATTGAAGAAAGTTTACTTGCAGTTTAATAAAATCATTGAATCATTACAGCACAAAAGGAGGCCATTCAGCCCATGTGAATTTGAAGCCTCTATCAACAGAAGAAAAACCTAAGCTACATCAGTCTGTTCTTTAAGCTTAACCATCCCTGAAAGCAGTCTCAGACATCATTTTTAAATGTGATTTATGATCTAATACTTCTGGCAAAGCGCATTAGACTAGGGTTTCGTATACATTTTCTGCCCATTTCCAAACCCGTACCTTTTCAAAGTAGTTTTACTTGCTCCAAAGTTCAAGGTATAAATGTATCAGCTTGGTTTACCTCTTGGATGTGCCTATTGTGTATTATGTCTTAATCTGTTGAATAAAAAGTTGTCTTCATTTTCAGATCAACCAGACCAAACAAATTGTAAGACCTTTGGATCCCTCACGGATGCTGCCCCGAGGCCCAGACTTCACACCACCCTATGCAGATTTTGGAAGACAGCCACAAAGTGGGCGAGCAGGCACAGTAAGTCATGTTTCTCTTCAAGTACATTGTTACTTAATCATTTTTGCTGAGATATTCTTATGTCTTCATTGAACATCCCTATCACGTTGTTTCAGATGTGCATACTGCGTGCACTTGATTTACAACAGATCAGGGGTAGATGTGTTGAAAGCTCAGATTCCAAACTCGACCAACTGTTTTGTAATTGTAATGCTGGTTTTACTGAAGGGATTGGTTGTAGGTCCTTGAAACCCATAATTTTAGCTAATAGTAAATCTAAGTGAAATTTAAACACATTTCAACTTCATCTAAACAAGAATACTTTGGCAGACTACAAAGCCATGGAATGCAACTACTTGCATTTTGGACAGTCAGTTTAAACTATGATAAAAACTAGATGGTTCATTCTTAGTCGGCTACACCTTCCTCAAGTTTTGGAGTTTCACAGGGACTCTTTTTTTAATGAAACTAAAGCTATGGCTGTTACTCAAGGAGCCAGGGAGATCAAAACCCTGTTTTTCTGGAACTCAAGCTTTCCTTGTTTTTATTTAATTTGTTGTATAAAAAGTGGAGACCAAAAAAATGGAATGGTGATGCTTGTAACCACTTACTCAAATCTTGGTTTGTTGCCATTTTGGCATTGAAAAATACAAAGCTATTTTCACTCTCCAGAAAATATCAGTATCTCCATCTGGAGCTAGCAGAGATTTCTTTTAGTAGCCTGATTATGGAGAGAGGCAGGCTCAAAGCCAAAGGCCGATTACCTTGTGTATGAAGGATGTTAATAGTTCAGAGGAAGATATCTTTAATAGGGCATATAATTATGAATGCAAGAATTCATTTGGTATACACACTCACTCAGTTTGTATACTGAATTCCATCAACAATGTGATTCTTTCCCTCTTTCTCATTCTCCCTGCCCCTCTCAAGAGCTTACCTTGTCAAAATTCATTTATATGAAAGAAACCTAGATATTTAATCAAACTAATGGACCTATTTTATTTTTGAAATTTCATACTGTTATGAGTTTTAATTTTTTGGAAGTATGCCATAGAGTCCTAAAGCACATGGACCCAAACTGGTCCATGCTGTCCAAAATGTCCATCCACATGCTAAATTCATTTCCCTGCATTTGGTCCATCTCCTTGTAAACCTTTCCTATCCATGTATTTGTCCAAATGCCTTTTAAATGTTGTTAATGTACCTGCCTGAATCACTTCTGCTGACAACTCATTCCATGTGTGTACCACCCTCTGTGTAAAAAAGGTTGCCCCCTCAGGTTCATTTTATTCTTTCCCTGCTAACCTTAAACTGATGCCTTGTAGTCCTCAACTCCCCAACCCTTGGGATAAGACTGAGTGTATTCACCCTATCCATGCCTCTCATGATCTTATGTAAGATCCCTCCTCCTCAGTCTCCTGTACTTTAAAGGAAAATGTCCAAGCTTGTCCAACCTCTCCCCATAACTCAGACCTTTGGATCCTGCCAACATTCTTGTAAATTTCTTCTGCACTTTTTGAAGAGTAATAACCTCTTAGCAAGGTAACCAAAACTGAACACAATACTCCAAGTGCAGCCTCACCAACGTCTTATGCAATTGCAACATAATTTCCCAACTTCTATACTCAGTGCTCTAACTGATGAAGGCCAGTGTACTAAAAACCTTCTTCACTGCCCCATCTATGTGTGACTCCACGTTCAGAGAGCTCTGCGCCTGAACTCCAAGGTCCTCTGTTCCATTACACTCGTTAAGACCCTACCATTGATCACAACACTCCTGTCTTTATTTGACTGTCCAAAATGCAAGATCTAACACTTATCTATATTAAACTACATTTGTCATTTCTCTGACCACTTCCCCAGTTGTTCAAGGTCCTGTTCCAATTTCTGATTAACTTCCTCATTATCCATAATACTGCCTATTTTAGTGTCATCTGCAAACTTACTAATCATACCTTGTACATTCTCATCTAATCATTCATATAGATAACAAACAGCAATGAGCGCAGCACCGACCCCTGAGGCACCACCACTAGTCACAGACCTCTAGTCTGATGAGCATCCTTCCACTATTACCCTCACTTTCTACCGTCAAGCCAATTGTGTATCCAATTTGCCAGCTTCCCCTGGATTCCATGCAATCTAATCTTCCAGATCAGCCTAACATGTGAAACCTTATCAAAGAGTCTTACTGAAATCCGCATGGACTACCTCTACCACCCTGCCCTCATCAGCCTTCCTGGTCAGTTCATCAAAGATTAGATTCCCTACAGTATGGAAGCAGGCCTTTCAGCCCAACAAGTGCACACCAACCCTCTGAAGTATAACCCACCCAGACCCATTCCCCTACTAATGCACCTATCAGTATGGGCAATTTAGCACGGCCAATTCACCTGAATTGCACATCTTTGGATCGTGGGAGGAAACTGGAGCACATGGAGGAAACCCACGCAGACACAGGGAGAATGTGCAAGAATTCTAACAAATCTGTAAGACATGATTTCCAATACATCAGCCATGCTGATTACTCCTAATCAAACCCTGTCTTTCCAAATGCTTGTACATCTTATCCCTCAGAATCTTCTCAAGTAACTTCCCCACCACAGATGTTAGGCTTACCAGTCTACAGTTTCCAAGCTTTTCTTTGTAGCCTTTCTTTAATAAGGGTGCAACATTTGCTACCCTCCAGTGTTCCAGGACCTCACCCGTGACTAATGGTGCAAAACTATCAGCTAGGGCCTCCGCAATTTCTTCTTTGCCTCATTCAGGGTTCTTGAATATATCTGGCCAGGACCAGGAGATTTATCCACGTTCATACATTCTAATACATCCAACGTCAGTTCTACTGTGATATGGAGTGTCCCAAAGACATCACCATTAACTTCCCAAGCTTTCATGTCTTTCTCCAAAGTAAAAACAGAGAAGAAATATTCATTTAGTTTGAGTAAGAGAGTAGTCAATGCCAAACATGAGTAAATAATTAGCCATATCTATCCTAGCATAATTGTGGTCCTTTTTAAATTCTTGAAGATATGTGTTCAGATTTGTTCTGAAACTAGGTATTACTCTTCCTTGAACACTCTGTCCATAATCAGATATAAATATCATTGAAATATTTGTGTCATTGTATATGAGCAGAAATCTGTTTGGCAGATCAGGCAACATTTGCGCCCTCATATACAGAAAATAGTATTTTACATGTATTTGTTATTTCTAGATTAGCAGTAGGCCAGATTGAGTGAAGTGCAGGCACAATGCTGCTTCACCTGGAATGCGTGTTTGGTCCCTTAGCTACCGAGGAGGGAGGAAGTAAACGAGCAAGCATTATACCTTCTGCAGTTGCAGGGGAAAGTGCTCCCACACAGCAGGCCTTGTTATCACATAATCTGCTGTTACATGCAACCCATTGTCCACATTAGTACTGATTCATTCTCCTGGTTGATTGTAATCCACTCCTTTGCCCAACTGTTCTCTCTCTTTGGGTTCTCCATCCACCTATCATTTACCCCTTATCCCCTTCCCTCACCCTATCTAATGCACAAAAACATTTTCCTTGCTGCTATCAGTTCTGAGGAAGTGTCACTGAACACGAGCACATTAACTCCTGATTGCTGTCGACAGATGCTGCTGAGCTTTTCCAGCAATTTCTGTTTCTGTTTTTGTTTCTGATTTCCAGCATTTGCAGTTTTTTCGATTTTTATTTGCTACTTTTAGAAGATATTGTCGGTCAAACTAATGCAAACATAACATGACAGTTTATTCTGATTTGTAATTTTGTAATTTGATGTAAAACGTAATGTGTTTGATATGTATCAAGTCTTCTGATTTGACTGTGCTTAAGATTCCTATTACTTAGCCTTGTATGAGTTGCATCTGTTGTATTGTAGCATAGGTTCCTTCAACTCTAAAGCACCTTTCTGGTTGTCTTTTGTAAACAAAGTTGAATATATGGCATTATTGCAAACATTTACAGACTGCTATAATGCATGTTTCATCAGTGCAAATTGGCTATAAGGCAATTGACGAATTGTGGACATTGTTTGGATAATGAAAACTTTCTACTGACTGGGTATAGTAATTTTCTATTAGTAATTTTCAACAGTGCATTTTTCTATAGCAGTTTTCTATTGCATGATTTTCTATAGCACAAGGTTGCAGAGGAACATAGCTGTCATGTTTTAGCAGAACAGCTTGGATATGAATATGACCTACATTACTCCAGAGACTGTTAGGAGCACACTAGTCTCTGATCTGTCCCCTACCAGTGTCTAGTTTACTCTGACCAAATCCCTGTCCAATAACACAGTGGTTTGTATTTTCTGAAGGAGTATTAACCTTTTCAGATATACATCTCCTGTTGTATTAAATCTTACCTTTTCAAGAATACTATTAGTTCAGATTGTTGTGGGGCGAAACATCAGTCTTGGAGTCAGAATCAGGGTTCAATGACGGCGTTTATTGCACAAGGACATACCAGAGCTTTATAGAGAGAAAGACACCATCAGCACAGTGGTAAGCTGAGAGTTTTCTCTCGACCTGGAGCACATACATCTTATGATGCAGTAGGTCAGTGATGAGATTATTGTCTTTGTAACATCGTTTGTTTACAGCAATCATTACAGAATCATTGATAGTTTCGATACAGTCTTAGTCAGTTCCAGTGCAGCCTTTATTAATTTCCATGTGGTCATTGTCAATTTCAGCACAGACATTCAGTTTCAATGTCTGCACAGAAATCCATTGCTGTAGTAATGGGAACTAATCACTCTTCCTGAGAAGGACAATTACTGCAGCCCTGACTATTTTCATTTCGTATTGAGTTCTGTATCAAGCTGTAAGCATTTTTATCAGAGGTGTTGACTGGACCCAGACAGTTTGATGGGCAGTGTTCATTACTCGTATTCTCTCCCCCACCTGCCTTAAACTCATCAACTGGGTTGTGAGTGCATCATGCTGATGTTCTGGTAGCCCCAGTCAGTGTCTGTATCTGCTTTGCTGTTTCTCTCCATATTGTGATCTGGCAGCCATCTTGTGTGTCAAGTTGGCCAACTGATGGCTCAGTAGCCATCTTGCGTGTCCATGTGCCTAGTGCCTCTCTGCCTCGTGCCTTCTCCCTCTTCACTCTCCCCTTTGTGATCAAGGAGGACACTTTGGAGATCTTCAGCAGATCACCTAATTTAAATGTAGGGGTAGGTCATCTCTACGAGCTCCCCCTCCCAAGGGGTATGATGGAGTGCCAATTTCGTTGGGGGCTTTTCCGGTTTGACATTCACTGCTGATGCAGTTCTTGTCAGTCACGCCTTTCAGCAGAGCTTTAAACACCTGAGGTCCAAACTGAATACCAGCATCAGTGCAATGAGGAGAACTATCCCGTGTGCCAAATAGATTCTCCAAGATTTACCTAGCAACTAATTAAGCCAGCTGTCTGTAATTGTGGTTCCCGTCAAAAACTGTCCAGCTGGTCTCTGAGATTCTTGATGACTTCTGTAATATTATAAGATGCGTCAATAACATGGGTAATACAATTGTCACTAGTAATTGTACAAACTGCCCCACTTGCTGTGCTAATTGATAATCCACCACGTAACGTGACTTCTGTGTGTAGAGTCTGAGTTCAGCAGCTCTGTATTAATTGCTTCCAGACTTTTGAGGTATTGTTGCCTGGGATAGTCAGGCAACATACAAGGTAATATTGGTGTTTAGCGCAGACGACTCCTGCTGCGTCCCCCAAAGATAGAGATCCAGAAATCCATATCCCAATGAGGACCCCAAAGTGGTTGGGGCCTGCCAGGCAGCACAGAACTCCTGACAGATGGAGTGGGTCACTATCCTTCTCCTGATATGTCCCCCACTGGCACATGGTACTGTCTGGGGCACAATTGTTCCTACTATGAACAGGTTTGGGAGGTCTGGGGTATCTGGTGCGTAAGTCCCCTTTTAAATAGGACAACAAATCCGGTCGCCGCTCAGTAACAGACATTGTCCTGTCCTTCTGTTTGTCTGTCATAGAACATAGAACATTACAGCGCAGCACAGGCCCTTCGGCCCTCGATGTTGCGCCGTCCTGTCATACTAATCTGAAGCCCATCCCACCTACACTATTCCATGTACGTCCATATGCCTGCCCAATGACGACTTAAATGCACTTAAACTTGGCGAATCTACTATCGTTGCAGGCAAAGCATTCCATACCCTTACTACTCTCTGCGTAAAGAAACTACCTCTGACATCTGTCTTGTACCTATCTCCCCTCACTTTAAAGTTGTGTCCCCTCGTATTTGCCATCCCCATACTAGGAAAAAGGCTCTCCCTGTCCACTCTATCTAACCCTTTGATTATCTTATATGTCTCTATTAAGTCACCTCTCAACCTCCTCTCTAACGAGAACAGCCTGAAGGCCCTTAGCCTTTCCTCGTAAGACACTCCTTCCATACCAGGCAACATCCTAGTAAATCTCCTCTGCACCCTTTCCAAAGCTTCCACATCCTCCTCCTAATGCGGTGACCAGAACTGTACACAATACTCCAAGTGTGGCCGTACCAGAGCTTTGTACATCTGCAGCATAACCTCCTGGTTCCGGAACTCAATCCCTCTATTAATAAAGGCCAAAATGCTGTATGCCTTCTTAACAACTCTGTCCCTCTCGGTGGCAACTTTCAGGGATCTGTGTACATGGACACCGAGATCTCTCTGCTCATCTGCACTCCCAAGAATCTTACCATTAGCCCAGTACTTTGCATTCCAATTACTCCTCCCAAAGTGTATCACCTCACACTTGTCCACATTAAACTCCATTTGCCACTCTCAGCCAAGCTCTGCATCCTATCTATGTCTCTCTGCAACCTACTACATCCTTCGTCACTGTCCACAACTCCACCGACCTTAGTGTCATCCGCAAATTTACTAACCTCCTTCTAAGCCCTCATCCAGATCGTTTATAAAAATGATGAACAGCAGTGGACCCAACACTGACCCTTGTGGTATGCTGCTAGTAACTGGACACCAAGATTACCAATTCCAATACCGAACAACCCAGATGACCACCTCATTCAAAGACCGCAAATTCCCCCGAGACGTGATTGACGATGCTCTCCACCACAGCTCCTCCACTTCCCGCTTCTCTGCCCTTGAATCCCGTCCCTCCAATCGCTACCAGGACAGAACCCCACTGGTCCTCGCCAACCACCCCACCAACTTCCATATACATCATATCATCCTTCGTCATTTCTGCCACCTCCAAACAGCCCCCACCACCAAGGATATATTTCCCTCCCACCCCCTATCAGCGTTCTGGAAAGACCACTCCCTCGTCAGGTCAACACCCCCACCAACCCAACCTCCACTCCTGGCACCTTCCCCTGCAACCGCAAGAAATGCAAAGCGTGCGCCCACACCTCCCCCTCACTTCCCTCCAAGGCCCCAAGGGATCCTTCCATATCCATCACAAATTCATCTGCCCGTCCACACACATCATTTAATGCATCCGCTGCACCCGATGTGGCCTCCTATACATTGGGGAGACACGCCGCTTAATTGCGGAACGTTTCAGAGAACACCTCTGGGACACCCGGACCAACCAACCCAACTACCCCGTGGCTGAACACTTTAACTCCCCCTCCCACTCCGCTAAGGACATGCCGGTCCTTGGCCTCCTCCATCACCAGACCACAGCAACACGACGCCTGAAGGAAGAGCGCCTCATCTTCCGCCTAGGAACTCTACAACCATAAGGGATGAATGCAGATTTCTCCAGCTTCCTTATTTCCCCTCCCCCCACCTTTTCTCAGTCCCAACCCTCGGACTCAGCACTGCCTTCTTGACCTGCAATCATCTTCCCAATCTCTCCGGCCCCACCCTCTCCCTCACCTTAACCTCCTTCCATCTATCGCATTCTCAACGCCCCTCCCCCAAGTCCCTCCTCCCTACCTTTTATCTTAGCCTGCTTGGCACACTCTCCTCATTCCTGAAGAAGGACTTATGCCCGAAACGTCAATTCCCCTGCTGTTTTGATGCTGCCTGACCTGCTGCACTTTTCCAGCAACACATTTTTCAACCAAGATGAACATGTTCCATCAACTACAACTGTCTGTTATCTTTCAGCAAGCCAATTACTGATTCAAACTACTATGTCTCCCACAATCTCATTCCTCCGTATTTTGTATAATAGCCTGCTGTGGGAACCTTATTGAACACCTTGCTGAAATCCATATTCACCACATCAACTGGTTTACTCTCATCTACCTGTTTGGTCACTTTGTCAAAAAAGTCAATAAGATTCGTTAGGCACGACCGACCCTTCACAAAACCATGCTGACTGTCCCTGATCAGATTATTCTTTTCTAGATGGTTATAAATCCTATACCTTTTCCAACACTTTCCCAACAACTGAAGTGAGACTCACTGGTCTGTAATTACCAAGGTTGTTTCTACTATCCTTTCTGAACCACATTTGCTATCCTCCAATCCTCGGGCACTATTCCCGTGGACAATGGTGATTTGAAGATCAATGCCAAAGGCTCAGCAATCTCTTCCCTTGCTTCCCAGAGCACCCTAGGATAGATCCCATCCGGCCCAGAGGACTTGTCTATTTTCACACTCAGCAGTATTTCTCATACCTCTTCCTTGTGAACCTCTATCTCTTCTAGTCTAGATGCAAGTATCTCTGTATCTTCCTTGCCAACATTTTCATTTTCTACCGTGAACTCTTTCGAAAAATATTTATTTAGTGCTTCCCCTATCTCCTCTAACTCCACACACAACTTCCCACTATTATCCTTGATTGGTCCTAATTTAACTCTCATCATTCTTTCATTCCTGACATACCTATGGAAACCTTAGGGTTAACCCTGACCCTATCCTCCAACAACTTCTCATGTCTCCTCCTGGCTCTTCTGAGCTCTCTTTTATGTCTTTCCTGACTTCCTTGTAACCCTCAAGTGCCCTAACTGAGTTTTCACATTTTGTCCTAACATAAGCCGTCGCCGCCTTCTTGACCAGGGATTCCACTTCCTTAGTAAACCACGGCTCATGCGTTCTATATCTTCCTCCCTGCCTGACATACTTATATGTACCTAGATAAGGTACATACTTATCTAGGACACACAGGAGCTTTTCCTTGAATAAGCTCCACGTTTTAATGTGCTCATCCCCTGCAGTTTCCTTCCCCATTCTACGCTTCCTAAATCTTTCCTAATTGCATTGTAATTTCCCTTCTCCCAACTGTAACTCTTGCTCAATGGAGTACACCTATCCCTTTCCATCACTAAAGTAAACCTGACAGAATTGTGATCACTGCCTCCAAAGTGCTCACCTACTTCCAAATCTAACACCTGGCCAAGCTCGTTACCCAGTACTAAATCTAAAGTGGCTTCGCCCCTTGTAGGCCTGTCTACATACTGTGTCAGGAAGCCCTCCTGCACACAGTGGACAAAAACTGACCCATCTATAGTACTCTTACTGTAGTGATCCCAGTCAATATTTGGATAGTTGAAGTCTCCCATGACAACTCCCCTGCCCCTCTCACTCCTATCGAGAATCATCTTTGCTATCCTTTCCTCTACATCTCTGGGACTATTCAGAGGCCTACAGAAAACTCCCAGCATGGTGACTTCTCCTTTCCTGTTTCTAACCTCAGCCCATATTACCTCAGTTTATGAGTCGCCAAACATTCTTTCTACAAGTGTAATATTGTTCCTGATCAACAATGCCACACCTCCCCCTCTTTTACCATCTTCTCTGTTCTTACTGAAACATCTGAATCCCAGAACCTGCAACAGCCATTCCTGTCTCTGTTCTATCCATGTCTCCATAATGGCCACAACAGTTCCAGGTACCAACCCACACTGCCAGATCACCCATTTTATTTCGGATGCTCCTGGCGTTGAAGTACACACACTTCAAACCAGGTTCTCGCTTGCCAGTATCAGATACTTGATTTTGGAACTCCCTACTCTCATCCTCTTCTGCACCTGTCCTACAATTTTGGTTCCCATACCCCTGCTGTATTAGTTTAATGGCTTTAGCGAATTTCCCACCCAGGATATTGGTACCCCTCTGGTTTAGATGAAGACCATCCTGCTTGTAGAGATCCCACCTACCCCAGAAAGAGCTCCAATTATCCAAAAACCTGAAACCCTCCCTCCGGCACCATCCCTGTAGCCACGTGTTCAACTCCTTTCTCTCCCTATTCCTCACCTCACTAGCACCGTGGCACGGGCAGCAAACCAGAGAAAACAACTCTGTCCTAGCTCTAAGTTTCCATCCTAGCTTCCTAAATTTCTGCCTCAAGTCCCCATCTCTCTTGCGACCTATGTCATTGTGTCAATGTGGACCACGACTTGGGGCTGCTCTCCCTCCCCCCGAAGGATCCCAAAAACCCGATCAGAGACATCACGGACCCTGGCACCCGGGAGGCAACATACCAACCGTGAGTCTCTCTCGTAGCACAGAACCTCCTATCTGTTCCCCTAACTATCGAGTCCCCAATGACTACTGCTCTGCTCCTCTTCCCCCTTCCCTTCTGGGCAGCAGATGCCCCACTGCTTTCCTCTGGTAAGTCATGCCCCCCTAACAGTATCCAAAACGGTATACTTATTATTGAGGGGAATGGCCACAGTGGATCCCTACACTGCCTGCCGGTTCCCTTTCTGTCCCCGAACTGGCACCCATCTGTCTTTTTCTTTTATCTGGGGAGTGACTACCTCCCTGTAAATCCTGTCAATAACCCCCCCGCCTCCCGATTGATCCTAAGTTCATCCAATTCCAGCTCCAGTTCCCTAATGCGGATTTTGAGGAGCTGGTGTTGGATGCACTTCCCAAAGATGTAGTCAGCAGGGACACTAGTGGTGACCGTTACTTCCCACATTCTGCAGGAGAAGCATTCCACTGCCCTAAACTCCATTCCCACTATTCTAACTCCCGAAGTGACTGCTAACAAAAAAGGATTAGGCAATAAACTAGTTACCTTACCTTGTCAGTCTGACTCCCACAGCTTTTTTTTAGGTGAGAGGTCCACCCATGTAGCCCCCAATCCCCCTTGCTGGTAAGTATCAAACGGGTATGTCCATGTGGCAGAGCTGACATGGGTGCCATTGCACTGACCACGCATGAACTGTCTGTCAGCAGTGACATTCACGCATGCCTGTTCGCTGCAGGTGCAGAGAAACTGACCCCTAGTGACTGACTGTAAAATGCTGATAAGTGCATTGAGTCTGGACGCATGAGTTGTTTTTGAGAACCAGGGCATAAACGCATCCCCATCCCTGTCCTGTGAACCAGAGTGGGTAATTACCGGGTTTTAACTGGGTCTTCCCTTCCCTCAGCTGGGGAGTCCGGCCCCCTGGGCCGATGGTCCTGTCCAGCTGCACACATCTACCCTGGAGTCCCCGCTTGTATTTCCCTGTCTGCCCTTTAAATGGCGCTTTCGAGGTGTCTACCGTGTACTGGCCACAAGGGGTCCACACTGGGGTAGCCACAAATAGTGATTCCACTTATCACGTTCTTGGGTAGCAGACAGTTCGGTTACCAGGCAGGCTTAGGTGAGTTTTATAGAAGAAGTTATCCTCAAAACCTGGCATGCTCCCGATGGTTGTGACGCTTAAGTACAATGAAATACAGATAGGTGTTTTCAGTACTCTCCCTGGATGACTGTCTTGTCTGCCTTTGCTGCTTGCACCTGGGGAATGGCCAATGACATTGGTTTGGTAACAGGAGTCTAAACAGTTTTGGTTGGATCCAATGCTTCCATGTGCCTTTTCCTTTAATGTGTAGGCAGGCACATGTGTCCCCACTTATTATCACGTTGTATGGCCCATTCCATTTTGGGGCAAAACCTGGTTTGTCAGGCAATGCTCGCACTAGGGTGCGGCTTTCTCTGCTGACACACCAGGGAAGACTTCGACTTCCCCTGCCCTGTCCATTTTGTCCTGTTTGTCAATTACAGATTTCCACATCCCTGTCAATTGGGTGCTTAATTCTATGACATGTCACCGAATTGTTTTTTAGTAGACCCACATCAGTGCAACCTGTGATTATTGTCTCTGGCAATTGCATTGCTTGCCCAGTCATTAATTCATATGGTATTACCCGGTTGCCTGATTCGTGATGGCTCTTACTCTCATTAGTATGGTTGGCAGCCGTTCAGTCCATGTTCTGCCTGAGGCTTGCATAACCTTAGCTTAAGCATTTTTGAGCAATCTATTCCTTCTTTCTACCATCCCTGAGCTCTGGAAGTGATAGGGGATGTGGAAGTTTTGTCTAATGTTGAAAAATTGGCATACAGTCTTCATGACTTTTCCTGTAAAATGTGTCCCTTGGTCAGAGTTGATCTAGAGGGCCCCCACACACACACCTAGGGATTACCTACTCTGCTAATATTCTGGCCACAGTGGTTGCGGTGCAGCTTTTGTTTGGGAATGCTTCTCCCCACTGGGTGAATTGTTCTATGATGACCAGGCAATACATTTTCCACGGGAAGGTGGTAGTGGCGCTGTAAAATCTATCTGAAGGTGTTCCCAGGGTCCCCTAGATCTGGGCTGGTGTCCCATCCTAACTTTTATGGGTATCCCTGGGTTATGTTGTGCACAAGTCATGCACCTGCAGCAGAACTTAGCCACATCTCTTCGCATTCCTTTCCACTACCTCTATCTCCCTAGGCTTCCTATCATGGCCTCTCTACCTGTACAGGAAATGTTCTGTATACATGCTAGTGCTACCACCTTGTCTGCTTGTCTCCAAACACCATTCTTCCCTCTGAATGCCCCCTGATGTTTCCATTGTTCTTTCTCTTCCTGCGGGGTGTCCTCCTGCAGCTGCTGAATTTGGATAGCGTCTTTCGCTAATTCAGTAGTGGCTATTTCAGTCGTGGTAATGGCTGCTTGTTCTATGCTTTTCTGAGCTGCTCAGTCTGCTGCTTGGTTTCCTTTGAATGGTAGCCAATTTGGTCTGTCTTTTGCTGGCTCTTTTTGATGAGCCTTTATTTTTATTCCTGCAGCCTCTTTTGGCTATTCACTGGCACCCAATAGTGCCCGCATTCTTGGTGTCTGATAGGGGTTCCCCTGCAGTTATGAACCCTATTCTGCCCCATGCCACCACTTAGTCATGGACTACACTGAAGGCATTTTGACTGTCCGTATATATATTCACGGTTTTTCCTTTTGCTAGTTCAGTGATTTGGCAAGTACTATCAGTTCTGCTACCTGTGTGGACTAACTTCCATCAATCCTCCCGGATGTAACTGAGGGGATATCTTTTACTTGCTCCTTTCCCCCCCACCCCCCCCCACCCAAAAGTTCCTCATCCCCATCTATATCCCTACAGCTATGCGGTTCCCCTGTGGCTAGAATTCCCTCAGCTGGGTTTTCTCCTGTATCTCTGACTATTACCACGGTCCAACTTGGGAGTAAAAGAACTGCCTCCCACTTTGACCTTCTCAATTTGGAAACAGCCCTCAGTTTCTCTGTGTTTAACATCTGTACTAGGGTGTGTTTAGTGTGGAGGATGATATTCCCTGTCATTACTATGGGCTCACTAACCCTAACCGCCCACCAAACAGCACAGTCTAAGGCTGCTATGCACCTGGGCAACCCGGTGATGACTGGCCCTTCTGTAGTTGAGTAGTATTCTCCTGCTACCGTGTTCATGGGTGACCACTGCAGAGTAAAATTCTCCCGCATTATTACAGTGGATGTGAAAATCCTTGCTGGGATCTGTCAGACCTAGACCTGATATGAGTCAAGTTTTAAGCTGACTGTATATCACCTGTTGTTGTGGCCCCCAGGTTACAGGTTCCAAGGTGGGCATGCCTTCTTGAATTAGTCTCTGAATTGGTTCAGCCAATTTTGCGAACTCTGGTATAAAGCGCCGACTGTAGTTGAATGGCCCCATGACTTTTCTGACTCCCCTGACGGGGGCAGGTCGGATCATCTGTTGGATTGCCTCCTTATGGTCGTTGGGCATTTCTTTGAGTCCCTGAGATATGAGGTGACAAAGGTATAAGACTTGTGTTTTACCAATCTGTGCCTTTGTGGGGCAGACTTTTAACCCTGCAGTTGTCAATTACTGCAATACTAAAGCTTCCTGGTGTCCTGACTCGGACTCTGAGGCAAGTAGGATATCCTCTACATATCAGAGGGCAGTGCTACCCTCTGGTAAGTCTACTCTCTTCAGGATGTCACTCATCACCCTGTGAAAAATAGTGGGGCTGTTGTGGAGCCCTTGTGGCAGGTGAGTCCATGTGTACTGTCTGCCCCTTACTGTAAAAGCAGATTTGTTCTGGCACTCGGGGTATAACGGAATAGACCAAAAGGCGTTGGCAATGTTGAAAACAGTAGGAATCTTGTACTCGGGGGCCAAGCTGTTTAAAATGGTGGATGGGTCTGCTATGATGGGGTGCAATTTGGGGGTGACCTTATTTAGTCCTGTATAATCAATGGTGAGCCTGTAGCTCCCATCAGGCTTTAGTACTGGCCATGTTGGGGAATTAGTTGTACCTGCGGTTTCTTTCAGGATTCCCTGTCTCAGTAGTCCTTGCACTATTTTCACAACTGCTTGTCCTGCTTCGGGTTTTATTGGGTATTGCGGTGGGGCATATGCTGCGGTCTGGGAACCCTTAGCGGGTCTGTGTTAACTAGACCTGTATCTAACTGATTTTTCGCCCAGGCTCCAAATCCCTCTTTTTCGAGGTTCCAGACCTAACTGGTGAAGGTAGCCACTTTAATAGTTTCAAGGTGATTTGTAGGTTTCCCAGTCTCAGTCTTCTGACCGTCCTGTCTGGACCAAATCAATTTCCCTTTTAGACTCATAGAGCCATAGAGATGTACAGCATGGAAACAGAACCTTCGGTCCAACCTGTCCATGTCAACCAGATATCCCAATCCAATCTAGTCCCACCTGCCAGCACCCGGCCCATATCCTTCCAAACCCTTCCTATTCATATACCCATCCAAATGCCTCTTAAATGTTGCAATTGTACCAGCCTCCACCACTTCCTCTGGCACCTCATTGCATACACGTACCATCCTCTGCGTGAAAAGGTTGCCCCTTAGGTCTCTTTTATATCTTTCCCCTCTCACCCTAAACCTATGCCCTCTAGTTCTGGACTCCCCAACCCCAGGGAAAAGACTTTGCCTATTTACCTGATCCATGCCCCTCATAATTTTGTGAACCTCTATAAGGTCACCCCTCAGCCTCCGACACTCCAGAGAAAACAGCCCCAGCCTGTTCAGCCTCTCCCTGTAGCTCAGATCCTCCAACCCTGGCAACATCCTTGTAAATCTTTTCTGAATCCTTTCAGGTTTCACAACATCTTTCCGATAGGAAGGAGACCAGAATTGCACGCAATATTCCAACAGTGGTCTAATCAATGTCCTGTACAGCCGCAACATGACTCCCAACTCCTGTATTCAATAATCTGACCAATAAAGGAAAGCATACCAAATGCCTTGTTCACTATCCTATCTACCTGCGAATCCACTTTCAAGGAGCTATGAACCTACACTCCAAGGTCTCTTTGTTCAGCAACACTCCGTAGGACCTTGCCATTAAGTGTATAAGTCCTGCTAAGATTTTCTTTCCCAAAATGCAGCACCTCGCATTTATCTGAATTAAACTCCATCTGCCACTTCTCAGCCCATTAGCCCGATCTGGTCCAGATCCTGTTGTAATCTGAGGTAAACCTCTTCGCTGTCCACAACACCTCCAATTTTGGTGTCAGCTGCAAACTTACTAACTGTACTTCTTATGCTCACATCCAAATCATTTATGTAAATGACAAAAAGTAGAGGGCCCAGCACCGATCCTTGTGGCACTCCACTGGTCACAGGCCTGCAGTCTAAAAAACAACCCTCCACCACCACCCTCTGTCTTCTACCTTTGAGCCAGTTCTGTATCCAAATGGCTAGTTCTCCCTGTATTCCATGAGATCTAACCTTGCTAATCAGTCTCCCATGGGGAACCTTGTCGAATGCCTTACTGAAGTCCATATGGATCACATATACTGCTCTGCCCTCATCAATCTTCTTTGTTACTTCTTCAAAAAAACTCAATCAAGTTTGTGAGACATGATTTCTCATGCACAAAGTCATGTTGACTATCCCTAATCAGTCCTTGCCTTTCCAAATACATGTACATCCTGTCTCTCAGGATTCCCTCCAACAACTTGCCCACCACTGAGGTCAGGCTCACGGGTCTATAGTTCCCTGGCTTGTCTTTACCGCCCTTCTTAAACAGAGGCACCACATTTGCCAACCTCCAGTCTTCCGGCACCTCACCTGTGACTATCGATGATACAAATATATCAGTAAAAGGCCCAGCAATCACTTCTCTAGCATCCCACAGAGTTCTAGGGCACACCTGATCAGGTCCTGGGGATTTATCCATTTTTAACCGTTTCAAGACATCCAGCACTTCCTCCTCTGTAATCTGGACACTTTGCAAGATGTCACCATCTATTTCCCTACAGTCTATATCTTCCATATCCTTTTCCACAGTAAATACTGATACTAAGTGAACATTTTGCATCTCCCCCATTTTCTGTGGCTCCACACAAAAGCTGCCTTGCTGATCTTTGAGGGGCCCTATTCTCTCCCTAGTTACCCTTTTGTCCTTAATATATTTGTAAAAACCCTTTGGATTCCCCTTAATTCTATTTGCCAAAGCTATCTCATGCCCCTGTTTTGCCCTCCTGATTTCCCTCTTAAGTATACTCCTACTTTCCTTATACTCTTCTAAGAATTCACTCGATCTATCCTGTCTATACCCGACATGTGCTTCCCTCTTTTTCTTAACCAAACCCTCAATTTCTTTAGTCATCCAGCATTCCCTATACCTACCAGCCTTCCCTTTCACCCTGACAGGAATATACTTTCTCTGGATTCTTGTTATCTCATTTCTGAAGGCTTCCCATTTTCCAGCCGTCCCTTTACCTGCGAACATCTGCCTCCAATCAGCTTTCAAAAGTCCTTGCCTAATACTGTCAAAATTGGCCTTTCTCCAATTTAGAACTTCAACTTTTAGATCTGGTCTATCCTTTTCCATCACTATTTTAAAACGAATAGAATTATGGTCACTGGCCCAAGTGCTCCCCCACTGACACCGTAGTCACCTGCCCTGCTTTATTTCCTAAGAGTAGGTCAAGTTTTGCATCTTCTCTAGTAAGTACATCCATAGAACATAGAGCAAAGAACATAGAACAATACAGCACAGAACAGGCCCTTCGGCCCACGATGTTGTGCCGAACATTTGTCCTAGCTTAAGCACCTATCCATGTATCTATCCAATTGCCACTTAAAGGTCACCAATGGTTCTGACTCTGCCACTCCCACAGGCAGCGCATTCCATGCCCCCACCACTCTCTGGGTAAAGAACGTACCCCTGACATCCCCCCCTATACCTTCCACCCTTCACCTTAAATTTATGTCCCCTTGTAACACACTGTTATAAGCCTCTATCAAGTCACCCCTCATCCTTCGCCGTTCCAATGAGAAAAGGCCTAGCACACTCAATCTATCCTCGTATGACCTAGTCTCCATTCCAGGCAACAGCCTGGTAAATCTCCTCTGCACCCTCTCCAAAGCTTCCACATCTTTCCTAAAGTAAGGCGACCAGAACTGCACACACTAACCCAAATGTGGCCTTCCCAAGGTCCTGTACAGCTGAATCCACTTGCAGAATGGATTAGACCATTATATTCTTTCTTGAGATCGTTGCCCAATATGATGTCCTTATAATTTTGATATACATAGAATCTCATTGGGATATATATGTTATTTATTTCTGTGAGGGTAGTTTCACTTAGGTAAGCTGATGTTTTATCCCCTCCTACCCCAGTAAAGTGAACCTTTTTGTTTGTGTGGGGTAAGAGTAGGTTTGTGCTGGATACAACAGCTCCTGTGTCTTATTTCCTCCCTCCTATTACTGCGGGTAGGTAATTCTCCCTTATCCATTACCCTCACGAATGGGGGCAACTGGTTGTCAGCTCTACTGACCTCGGGACTCCTGCGGTTCCACGGTGTTCCGGGTGGTGTTTGGGGGTTCCCCATTCTTTTCGCAGCGTACTGCTTCTGTGTGTCCTGTTCTTTTGCAGTGGCTGCTGTATCTGACATTGTTCCCTGGTCTCTCTCGTGGTCACTCTCGAGTAAAGTGTCCCTGCCAGCCACAGTTGTGGCAGGATCAGTTCATTCTACTCTCGCCTCCATTCCGGTCGGCTGCTTTGTCAGATCCTGCCTTTGTTTGGGGAGCTTCTGCATCCTGCTTCCCACTAGCCCCACTCGATTCAGTCGTCATAATCCTGGGATGTTATTACTCCCATTTTCAGGATGGCTTGGTGGGCGCTAGAGAGCCAATATTTAAAAGCGTGGGTGAATGCCCAATCACCCCGATTTGGTTTTGCTTGCCCTGAGCATTCCTAATAGATCCTAAATCATCGCTCCCTATATTCAGAGGCTCCTTCCCTTTAAGTTGTTTCGTGTTCGTGATCAAGCTCCAGTTCGTGGGAGCATTTCCTAATAGCCTCTGGATTTCTTCTTTCAAGTCAGGGCCTACTAGGCATCTATCTCTGCTGCTAGGACAACGGCATGTGTCCACCACCCTCCCCTAAAGTCTTGGGCTGCTGTGGCGTTAGGTCCACCAGCTACCTGTCTCCACTTGTCTACTGGCCAAGCTGCCCAGTCCAGGTGGTGTATGTCCCTCAGGTGTAGTTGGTGCCCTATCCATACACTATCCAGTTCTTCCCAGAATCTGGTGTTTGCGCTCTGGGTCTGTAATTTTCCCAGGGAGGCCATAATCTGCTGCCTCTCCCCTGGGGTGAAGGGTTTATAATTCGCTTTAGGTTGCAACTCTGTGCCTGCTCTGGTAACTGGCACTAAGTTTTACTCCTGCACGGTTTGTCCAACAGTTTGGCACCTGCTGGACAGTTTTGTAGGAGGGGAGACAGTCCATTGCTCTCTCCTCTCGCATTTTTTCTAAGGTGAATTCTAAATTTTTTATTCTGCCTCCAGTTGTTTAACTTGCTCCTGGTCGTTTCTCCACCTACTCGTGAAGGCACTCACTTGTTCAATTAGGCCTGCTAATTGGTGTACTGACATTACCCCTATCTTTTTAGTTTTATTCCGTTTCTGCTTATCTATCCACTCTCTCGGTTGTGCTAATGTTTGGGATGGGTCCCAACCACTCCTCTTCATTTGCTGTGTCAGCCCTTGTATTTCTCAGTAAGGGAACCTGCAGTTTTCCCTTAAAACTTTGATCTGCCATTTAGCAGATTGTGTATCCCCAGATCCTACCAACAGTAAAGTGCCCCTAATCCAGTGGGGACTTCTCTACCTCCTTGCCAATAATACTGTTACAGCACCACCCGTATGGTTGTAGCAGCCTCCTAGTAAGGTGTGCTGTCTGCCGGTGGGACTTCTCTACCCTCCCGGCCACCACTACTAGTCAGTACCTACCGGTTAGCTGGGAATGATGGTTCAATAGGGTGTGCTCTCTACCGGTAGGACTCTTTACCCTCCCAGCCACTGCCACTATTCGAGCTCTATGGTTCTACTACGGACTGACAGGTTATCATGGTTAGTTCGTGTCCGCGTTCCACTGAGGTTTGGCTCGAGATCAGTGATCAGCTCCTCTTCTGCACCACATTGGAAGTTACAAGTATAGACAGTCTGTGTTGTTTGCCCCTATAGAGTCCAATGTTACCCAACTTTGCCACTTATGCTTCGCCGCGCCTAGTGCCCTTGGCGCCTCAATTCCCACTTCAAATTCCAACTTTCGTGTGGGGGTGCTACCCCTCTTAACAACTGGTTTAGGACAGGGCTTTTGAGACAGGCACTACTTTGTCCTCTGGCTGTTTCAGCACAAGCAGTAGATTCTTACAGCAGTTAATACAGTTAAACACATATACTCCACGGACACGCACTTAAAAAAAAATTCAACTCCGTACTGTGCAAATTAGCCATTACAATGAGTATACCTTTTAAACTGTGTCCTTGGCCCGGTCTGACTCTTCCCGTTTGCAGGTACAAATTGGTTCTTATCCCGGTCCCCCAATCATGGCCTTCGACCAGGGCACCAGTAATAAGAACCTTGCTCGCAGCACCAACTGTTGTGGCGAAAATCACCAGCTTCGGAGTCAGAGCCAGGGTTCAATGACAGAGATTATTGCGCAAGGAAATACCAGAGCTCTGGGGAGAGAAAGACACCAACAACGGCTGCGAGTCTTCTCTTGACCCGGAGCACATGTCAATAAATTTTTATGCATTTTGTGATGCAGTAGGTCAGTGATGAGGTTATTGTCTTTGTTAATATGGTTTGTTTATGGCAGTCATTGCAGAATCATTGATAGTTTCAATACAGTCTTTGTCAGTTCCAGCGCAGCCTTTGTTAATTACCATGTGATCGTTGTCAGTTTCAGTGCAGTTCCCATTGCTGTAGTAATGGGAACTAATCGCTTTTCCTGAGAAAGACAATTACTGCAGCCCTGGTTATTAGCATTTTGTATTGAGACTGTATCAAGCTGTTAGCATTGCTGTAAGAGGTGTTGGCTGGACCCAGAACAGGGCAGTGTTCATACTCACGTGTATTCTCTCCCCCACCCGCCTTAAACTAATCAACTGGGTTGTGAGTGCATTGTGCTGGCATTCTGGTGGCCTCAGTCAGTATCTGTATCTGCTCTGCTGTTTCTCTCCATAATTGTGATCCGGTGGTCATCTTGTATGTCAAGTTGGACAACTGGTGGCTCAGCAGCTATCTTGTATATCCGTGTACCTAGTGTCACCCTGTCCTATGCCATCTCCCTCTTGAAGAGGTTGAAATATTTTCAGAAGTTTTCAATTCCTCTTTGAATTTGTCTAATGTTTTATTTATATCTTGGTAGGCAATAATATCATTTGCTATACTCCCAATTATATACAGAAGTGTATTTACTTGTTCAGCTTCGGTCTTGATGTCCGGTTTAGAAGCTGTATCAAAACTTATACCTCCAATTTTGTCCCATTTTTGTATGAATTTGTGCTATATTTGGCCCATGTATGAAGTCGAACATTCTGACAGTACTGTTTTTGATGCAATAGCTTCCTAACACTATTAGATACTTGAAAAGACAATAAGACTGTAATATATAGCAACAGAAGTGACTATTTGGCCCATCGAGCCATTCTGTAAATCCATGATGATTTACAGAGTGGCTCGATGATGATTCTCAACTCTGCTTTCCCCTCTTTTCTCAACAATCCTTTATTCTCTGACTAAAAAGAGTTTTTGTCTCAGCCTTGAATATATTTAATGACTCGGCCTCTACAGCCATCAGAGGAAAAGAATTCCACAGAAATATTGTTCTCTGAGAGAACAACCTCCCATCCATCTCTGCCTTGAACGAATGACCCCTAACTCTGAGATTATGCCCTCTGATCTCTGACACTCTCACAAGGCAAACAGCTGCTTTGTAACTGCTCTGTCAAGTTTATTTTTCTGTTGCCATTCATTGTTCTAAATACCATTGCCAATATGTCTTTCTTTAGACTCCCACAGCCCATATCCCTGTCTTGGCTTTGTAGATTTCTTCTACATGATGGAAAATCAATTCCTTTGTATTCAGTGCCTTGCTGAATTGACCTTCCTTATTAGGACCAATAACCGAGTCACTGATGTTGGTTAACCTTTTTATGGGTGTAGAAACATCTCAGAAACATTGGTAAGAATGTGGAAACCGTTGCCACCCTGTGGATCCTCTGACATCCTCAGTCTATGTCAGAGAGTGAGAAGGAATCCACAGAAGAACATCTGTATTGATTCTCAGAAAAAAATGTCCAATATAGTCTCTCACCTCAATTTTTCCTCATTACCTTGTAAATTAGTTATCTTCAAATGCTAGTCCAATTGCCTTTTGAAAATTACTGTGGAATGTGTTGTTACCACCCTTTCAAATAATCTATTACAGCTCTGCGTGTGTAAAAAAAATTCTCCTAAGTGTCCCTCTATTAGTTTGCTAGTCATCACTTACCAGAGGAATCAGTTCCTCCATACTTCAAGTAAACAATGTGAAGATGCACCCTCAGGTATGTTATATTCCTTATCTTTTTGAAAACACCAAATGTATTCTAATAGTAGTAACGTTATACTACCTTTTTCAAAGTTGGTTCTGCGAAAGTGCATAACTTTGCACTTAACCATATTAAATTGCATCCGTCATGTAACTGGTTATTTAACCAGCCTATGTCCTCTTGATATCTTCTACTATCCTGTTCATTATTTATGTGTGCCAAGCTTTTTAATTCTCACATCAACGTAATGTCATTTATATATATACACCACCAATTGCTGACAGACCCCATCACTCAATTTATTTGTGTTTGAAATTGTGCTCTTTAAATGCTCGGACCTCTGAAGGCTGTATTGCCATGTTGGAGGCAAAGATAAATTTCTTTGTTTATGTCTGCTAAGAGGTGACTTTCAAAATATGAGTCTACCACATTTTCCACATTGCCTATGTTGACTTTAATCAATCCGTAATCAATTGTATTGTACTATAGAATCTGGTTAAAAGAGAACTTTAATTTTCTGAGTATTTATAATGATCGGCCCATTTTTGTATGCATTGAGTGAGCAAAGATACAACATCTTTCTATGCAAAGAATTTCAATGACTGAAGTTGGATGGAATTAAATTTTAAACTGAAAGATTCCAAGTCTGGATATAGTTAAAGGAGAGAAGGGCCTGGTATGTCATCAAACTTGAACAAATTATCCAAGGACTTTGTATCATCCTCAGTGAAGAATTCCATTGCCTCTTCTGTAAATTGGAAAGCTCTTCACAATCATGTCATGAACAGAATTCAATGGGTTGGTAATTCATTGTGATATTTCTCTTTAACTCCTTGGCTCTCATCATCTTTGGACAATTGCTATCCTTGGGAATCAAATTCCACTTCATCAAAGGTAAGTTCCCCTGTCAGTGTGATTCTGAACATCAGCAATGTTGTAAAATCCTCTGAGGTTAATGACGCACTTGGGCCACGCTTTCTGCCAAAAACCATTCATATGCAAGAATGTAACTTCCTCTCGTGAAACAACTATATTTTTGCTATCCTGACCTGTTTCTTGGATTATCATCAAATCAAGAGGCAATTTTATAATAGTTTTGATCTTGAATCTTGTCTCTACAAGATGGCATGCCTAAATTCCCTGGCTCTTGGTGCATTCTTACCATCTGCGGCTTTGAACTGGTAGAAGGTATAGCGTAACCAGTAAGTCTTGTATGCAGATCCATGGAGCTGTAGCAATGAAATTGTGTTGGGTGAGGGGAAAATTGCTTTCACGTTTCCAGACAAGTCATCAAGGTTAATGAAATGACCTAAGCAGTTATCCAAGAGAAGCAATATTGTGAAGATTTTATTTTTTCTGGCATGTTATTCCCTCCAAGCAGGAGTCGCGTATAGAGAGAACCATCAGTGCTCCCATGATCAGTTCTTATTTCAATGTTATATAATGCACAGAAGTACCTTGGAAAGGCTTTTAACTCAACTGATAAATAACTAAGGTCTTAATCGTGGAATCTCATGTAGTATTCCCATAAAGAGCAGCATCAAACATTCTTTGCAGCTTTAAATTCCCCTCTTTGGAAATGTATGCTCTCTGTCAAATGGATTTGCATCAAAAACAACTCAGAAATGTTCTAAACAAAAATCTTGTTCTGGTGAATAGCCATCTTTTTTTAATTATTCTCTGAGGAGGCAGGGATTTCATAAGCTACTTCAGTAATAGCATTGGTTTCTTTACTGGTGACTTTAATGTGCAGGTGAAAATATTCTTGAAAAAGTTAAATCAACCGCAAATAGCACTAAAACTTGACTGTGAACTTTCAACCTGCTCACTCTGTAAGGAGTCATACAAGCTTTTTGCTTTTACTTGGATAGCCATCAAACAGATACTTGTCATAAAAGTTAATTATCACATATTGGAAATCTGAAGTTAAAAACTAAGTGCTGGACAAACTGAGCAAGTCTGGCAGTATTAGGATGACTTCAGAAGACGATTCCTATTGGATCAAAATGCTAACTCTCTTTCTCTCTCCAAAGATGCTGCCAGACCTCCTGGGTTTTTCCAACATTCTATTTTGTGTTATATTTGAGGTACTTCTCTGTTTTTGTCTTCGATCCAAGCCTTCCATTTTCCCCTTTTTGCTATTCCAATATAACCCATGAGTGCTTAAAATTGTAAAAGTTTGTTTTTTTATTTTGCCAACAGTGCTATGGTTCACCTGTGTGTTCTGCCAATATCAATTGTGTGTTCCCTGGTCTCAAAATGTTTTAATTTGATGTTCTCAAATTTCGTTGCTAAAGTGACAGTGTTTCTTATTTTCTTAGCAGTAAACACACTACATCGCTTACTAGACAGGTTTAAAATAGGTAAAAACAATGACTGCAGATACTGGAAACCAGATTCTGGATCAGTGGTGCTGGAAGAGCACAGCAGTTCAGGCAGCATCCAAAGTGCAGCGAAATTGACGTTTCGGGCAAAAGCCCATTTGAGAAATTGCAAACCATTAAGTCACAAGCCTGAAACAATCTCAAACAATTTAAAAATGGCCTCTCTGCCTCTAATCCATCTAAAATTTCAATAAGGGTCACACTCAGGGCTCCAAAATTAATCAGAAGATTGCGGAGTCGGATCCTGTTTGCTTTCCCTTTCCTCTTGTCAAGCCATTGCAATTTTTGTCAAAAGAAGGCCTCAAGTCAAGGACACCACTGCAATCTGCAGCAAATGCCTATCACTGACTTCAAAATGGCTTCTCAGTCTGAGCACATAGCCCCCTCTCTCTCAGGTTTTAAAATATCCATTCAACATCACATGCTGAAGCTAAACAAGGGCCATACTTGGGGGTTCAAAGCTAATCAGGAGATTATGGAGTCAGGCTTCTGAAGAGTCAGCACCGTGGCCTCTCTTCCGTTAACTCACACATGTCCTGAGCCAAGGCATATAGCTGCAAGGACCCTTTTCCACCAATTTTAAATGGCTTTTCTGTTTTATTAGATACAAAGCTCCACAGTCTGGGAGTGCTCCAAAGTTAAAATAATATTACAGAGTCAGGAATTGCATCTATATTGCATAAGCAGTACAGAAAAATAGCCTCGGTGTAGATATTCTTCACACTTCTCTGCATTGCACAGTTTTCAGGAAAAAAAAATCACCAATGCGTCAAGTACTACTGAACACCGTCACCTACTTTAAAAGGACCACATGTTGCTACATAGGCTCCAGGACAAAATATGCATTTATCAGCCCTATTATTCATGACATTAAGGTGGAATGGCATTGGATGAGGCAACATTAAATGAAGATTTGCTGTAAATAGGCTACTGTTAGTTCAGGATATCAAGTAATATGAAGTCCAAGTATGGATCATGATCAGATTGATGGAAAAAATAGGCTTGAGGAAATGAATGGCCCCCTTTCAATGTTGTTGTATGGTGCGGGGAGTAAAGCTGAAACGATGGAATTAGGGCTACTTATTTATGGTAATAAAATAAGTAACTCAGTTTTTGAATGGATTCTGGGATTTTCACAAAAAACATTTTTATTCCCCATGGGATAAAGCCCCTGCTCAATTTAAACCTGTAACACAAAAAGGATTTACCCTGTGCAGTAATCTGTGAAAATTTGAGAGGCCAAGAACTATTTCACCTAAAAATTGATAACTTTATTTCTTAAAGTATAACAGAATAATTAACTAATGACTATTTACAACTCCTATCTCTAACCTATCTTTTACTTTCCCTTCTGTAATACTAGTTTGATTAAACGCTCCCTTCCCCGAGTTAAGATTTACTAAAAATTCAAATTTCAAAACCAGCTAGCTGTCAAATCTTCTCTTTATATTTGACTCTGTCGTCATCTTCTTAGGGATTTCTGTTTCACAAGTGACTGATTGACAAAGGTACCTTTAAGAGAGCTGTGTTTCGGTCAGACTGCATGTGTTAGTGGCATGGCAGCTCTCCTCTTAACTGTTCAGGTTTTCCCTGTCTTATACCCCAAAAGCATCAGATTGTGTCATTGGCTTTTAAGATTGTCAATATGCTAAATTAAAATTTGATTGGAGTTTGGGGTATAGTTTAAACTGGTCGAATTTGAATTTGTTTTGTCATCTGTAGGCAACCAGCCATTTGACCAAGTGTTACATTGTTACCTTATTCAGAACACTTGGTGCTGTGTCAGGTAGTCCTGCTAGTTTTTAACTCTCTTAAAGATACAGTACCCCTTACACCTTTATAACACCACTTAGAGCACAGCAAAAACATTGAGGTTTATTATTTTGCAAAAGGATTTACAAATGCTTTTTATATTAACAAATATTACTCTTTAGGTGTTAAATGTTGGACCAAGGAGGTCGCAGCATGGCCAAAGGAGAGAACCAAGGAAGATTATTACAAATATAACTGTGAATGATGATATTCAACTGAAGAAGTCAGAGAATGCATGGAAACCAATCTTAAAAAGAGACGATATTTCTGAAGACTCTGATGTGCAAAAAACACAGGTTAGACAAAAAAAAACTGCCTTAAATGTACTGTATTTTGCACCTTTCAGCCTCAATAGCCTTCATCTAAATTCCTGTGTGGAATTTCTAGAAATGGTTGCATTTCTTCTTAGGATTGCATTAACTGGGTAAAGGTTTTCTGAAACTTAGACAACTTCAAAAGTACCCTTTTCTCAGTCATGCGCCTTTGACCTCAGTTTGATTATTCATTTCATTGTTCTTCACTCGAGGTGTCAGCTATAATAGTGCTTTCTTCGCTGAGTCTGAAAGTTATGAGTTCAACTTATGCTACAGAAGTTAAGCACAAAACTTTAAACTGACCCTCCATTACTGTGAGTATTCTGCTGGTGGAGGAGGTGCCATCATTTGGAGGAAGCATTAAACAGAGCCTGCTTTACCTTCAGCGTACCATGGGTTCTGCCATGTATAATAAATCACATGACAAATTATCCAGAATGTTACCATCATTGTTATCACACTGTAAAGCATGACAGTTCAGATATGCTCATGAGGTCCTAATGAGGCCTTATTATTTTGTTGAATTAGCACTTTTAGGCAAGGTTGTATGAGTTGGCTTTTGCTTTTAACGCACTGACCTTTTGTACTCGATTCAGGAATTATTTCGACGAGTAAGAAGCATTCTGAACAAGCTGACACCACAAATGTTTCAACAATTGATGAAGCAAGTTCAGGAGCTGACAATTGATACAGAGGAGAGGCTGAAGGGAGTTATTGACTTAGTCTTTGAAAAAGCCATCGATGAGCCTAATTTCTCAGTAGCATATGCCAACATGTGTCGCTGTCTCACAATGGTAGGTTCATGAATATCAAGTATGCACACTTTGTAACCTCTGGTCAATTTTGGCATAGTTTTTCAAATCACAAATTTGCATTTTCTTTGTACGTGGACTATATTTTGTGTGGCAGGCATAACATTATTTTAATTAAATTCTACTTTGCCAAATTATTTTATTTTTTATAGTTTTTTTTGCAGAAGGGAAAGAGACTGCTGGTGAGCCCATCCTCACTCCTACTTTCGTTCAATACAGATAACTGCATATTGTATACATGAGAGAGAAAAAAGCATTTCTGTTATTATAATGAGTCAAAATCAGGCTTGGGTTACGCAGCATTGACCTATTGCAGCATAATGAAAAATATTGCGTACCACAAACTCAAAGTTGCAGCTTTTCCCACAATAGAAGATAACTATTCAACAGCAGTTATTTTCTTGATCTTTAACATTAACATTAAATAAACATGAGCTTGTATTGGACTGACATTCACATGGGCATCACAATAGTTCAGAAACAATCACTGATTACTCATGATCAAAATAAAGCTGCTGAAAGGTTCCACGAGATTGTTAGCCTTCAGTGTGAAGTTTTTTTTGAAAAAGGGGCAAGATTTGGGCGTCCGCATTGATTTTTGCACTAATAACTTACATTAGTAGAATTTGAGCACAGTTTTGAATTAAAAAAATGTATATTTATAGAGGGATTGAGACAGTGTATGAGTTTTTGACGATCGAGCCTTGATACTGAATAAAAGTGTTCCTTTCTATCATTAGCTGAAGGTCCCAATGTCGGATAAGCCAGGGGCTTCAGTAAATTTTCGTAAGCTGTTACTAAATCGTTGTCAGAAAGAATTTGAGAAGGACAAAGCCGATGATGTTGTCAACGAGAAGAAGCAGAAAGAGATTGATGCAACTGCTAAAGTAAGGAGCTGTAACAGGCACCTCTATAATGTCTCTGAAACTGATAATTTTATTTGCTGTTCATGAATGGGTTAAATTATTTTTAACTCCTTGATATCAGCATCTGAGCTAGCTGAAATGACGCATTCTGGTGGTACAAAATTCAAGCTTTGGACAAATGAGTAATTAAAAGCAGAACATTTGGTGGCATTTGTAGCGAGAAACAAGAGTGAACATTTCAAGTTAATGATCCAGTGGCACACGTGGGGAGATGTTATCTGAAGCTTATGCATTGTCATTATAAAGCTATTTTATATTTTACTAATTCACGTACTTTGGGTGGATGTTTATTCTCCTTTGCCTAATGTAATTTGACAGTGCTGGTTTTAATTATGTTTTAATTAATTGCTGGTTTTAATTAGAATACTTGAAAGTTCTTGAAGGATCAAAAATTACATGTGTTTGTTTGGAGTTAACCTGCAGTAAAGGAACTGTGTCGCATTTAGTGCATCCTTTAGGCCACCAAATTTTGAGAACTGGGGAGAAGTGCGGATTTACAGGGAAATAACTAAGATATTTCTTTTGTTAGTTGCTACAATGGTATCCATGACAAACCATTCTTGATTATCATAAAAACCTATCTGGTTCACTAATTTCAGTCAGGGACATAAATCTGCAGTCCTTACTCAATTTAGACTACAAATGACTTCAGAGCCACCATAATATATTTATCTTTTTAATTGCCCTCCAAAATACTGCTCTCTGCATAGCCGCACAACTGAAGGGCAAATGAGGATGAGTTAGCCCAACAAAGAATAAAGAAATATCTTAATTATTTAATCTTGTAAAACCAGAATCCCATTTCAGCCAGCTTTATCGGTTAGATTTTAATGTTTGCTATCATGCAAGTAAACACTGATCTACTGTGAAGGTAGTTTGGAACTTGGATGGTGGATTTGTTCCTGTAACCTACTTTTTATGAAGTGCCATATGAGGTTGTGGTATTCACATGTCTGATGTTTAGACAAATGTGGTTTCAATCTTGTTGGAAAATGTCTTGTGCTTATGATAAAAGCAAATGACATTTAAACTGAGTGCCATAAAGCCAGTCAATAAATTTCCAGTTGGTCAATGGCAACTCAAACTGCTAAATAGAAAAAGTTCAAGTTGCAATTCTGTCAACAGCTCTCGAAATTAATATCTCCTGACTCCCAAATTTTTCTCGAGTGTGGTGCTGGAAAAGCACAGCCAGTCAGGCAGCATCTGAGGAGCAGGATAATCGATATTCCGGGCATAAGCCCTTCATCAGGAGGGCTCTGGCATCTGCAGTCCTCACTTTTCTCCTCCCAAATTTTTCTATCTTGCGTTATTGTATATGAAAACTTCTGGATAAATTCATGTTTCTCATCAATAATTTTTCCAAATTCCTTCAGACAGAAGAGAGGTCCAGACTTCAAGACGAGCTAGAAGAATCCAAGGACAAGGCTCGAAGAAGATCAATTGGAAACATTAAATTTATCGGTGAACTATTCAAACTTAAAATGCTGACAGAAGCAATTATGCACGACTGTGTTGTGAAACTACTAAAAAACCATGATGAGGAATCATTAGAATGTTTATGCAGGCTATTGACCACAATCGGCAAAGACCTCGATTTTGAAAAAGCAAAAGTAAGTGGAAAATTATTGATGTATTGTGGTTTATTGTGCTTCGGTCTTCTTATGGCCGTCAAAGGATTTCTCAATTGGATCTTTGTTTCAAAGAAATACTGTAGAGAAAGGTTCTGTCTAAACTTTATTGAGCATTGATCTGAAATTTTACAGCTGAAAGAATTTTTTTAAAAAAAGGATCTAAGTAACATTCTGAATCAAAACATCACTATCCCCACTTTCTCAGGACTGGTTACTCGAGCATCACTCTTGCTGTCAAGCATCCACACCCAGTATGTAGTATTGAGAGAAGTGTACATCAATAACGAGCCTCAAAAGTAGCCTTAGTTATGATTGAACTTCTCTTAAGACATTTACAAAATACAGAGGAACCTTGATTATCCGAAGGACATGGGCAGGGAGTACTTTGCCCAGATAATCGAATGCCAGATAACATAGTTAACCAGCATCGGGACCTTGCGATCTTGTTTGGATAATCCAAACTTCAGTTAATTGAATGCCAGATAATTGAGGTTCCTCTGTAAGTGCTGTTGTAAAAATTGCAAAGTAATGTTGCAAAATGCTAAGTAGTTGAGAGGCTGTTCTTAAAGTATTTAACCTGAATTATTCCTTTAAAGAGACTGACAGTTTATTTGTCTGCACCATGCTAATTCCAAATAATGTGACATTTAAAAAGTGCCACAATTGACTCATTGAAGTAAATATTGCAGTTTAGTTGAATAGCCCATTTTTTGATAATAGTTAGTTCCCTTAGCTCTGCTTTAGTGGCTCAGTTAGTAAATGCAGCACCAGGATAAAACTGAGTCAAATATTTCAAAATTCCTCCAGCTTAATGCAAGATCAGCACTGAGTTAACATGAGAAAAAGGAATATTCAACTTGTGATCACACTGGTGTGGATACTTAATGATGCTCAAAATGGGCTTGAATAGCATTTCCCCCCTTTTATGCAGTGGACACCACACAAACATGAGTGTTTTAAAGCTATTTACCAAAAATGAACTATACATCATAATAGCCATTAAATGTTGAGATAGGAAATGTACTGAGGTTTCACACCAGGTAGGTTTCTTTTGCTGACAATGATGAGTTGAGCTAAGAGTCTCATTGTGGTACCCAGTTGACCAAGTGTCTTTTGGGTTAAGAAAAAATAAGCCAAGTATTTGGTAACTTCTATGTTGGAAATTTCTGCATATAAATTATGTTGAATGAGGATAAGCTCACGCTGCCTCCTCTCCTGCATGACCAAATAATTAAGCAGACTGTGCTACCAAGCTTAAAAGAATTGCGATTTGGATGAAATATTAGAGGCATCACTGCTGCAGTGGAATTAGAATCAGTCACTGTTTAAGATAATGTAAGTAATGGGAATGAAGTCAGTGAACATCAATAATCAGAAGAATACATGGTGAAAGTTAGCTTGTTCTTAGAAATAACTCCTGGGCACAAAATGGCAATATTATTTATTGTTAATGTTAACCAGCTGAGTAAAGCTACATCTACAGATTCTTTTCATCTGCCTTTGGAACCTTGAGTTAATAAATTTTTAATTTGTAATTTAGAAATCGCTCTCGGTTATCCATCAAGAGTGCAGTGTGGCAGTTTATTTTTAAACATTCATAAACGTTTCAATTCATAGTTTAGTGGGTGTTAAAGAAATCTGAGTGAACTTTCACATAAAAGGTGTGCAAGTACATCACAGTCCTCTGAAAATGAGAGTAAATTCAAAACAGCCATCTAAACGTCACCAGTTCTCCCCTTATTGGTTGACATTACTGTTTTTGATTCATGATGTGTAGATTAGCTGCATTAATCAGGGCTAAGTATAGGATAATAGGTAAGGGAAATGATCTGAGTGGTTTACTCTTTGGAGGGTCGGTATGGACTTAGGCCAAAGGGTCTGTTTCCATACTGTAGGGATTATGTGATTCTATTTATAACAAAAGTGCATGCCAAAGTTTATTGTTCTGTGTGCTGCAGAGATGGTCTCCAAAGATGGAGAAAGCTGGCAGAAATTTTGAGGAGGGTTCATGCTCTACTTATTTGTGAAAATACTCACAGTATCAGAAACACTTTTGGTGTGGAGTGGATCTTTTGGAGGCATCACTGCTGCAGTGGAATTAGAATCAGTCACTATTTCAGATAATGTAAGTAATGAGGATGATGTCAGTGAACATCAATAATCAGACGAATAAATGGTGAAAGTTCGTTTGTTCTTAGAAATAGTCCAAGTAAGCTGTTGTTGAGGGCATTCCAGGATTTTGCTGTTCCCTCGTTGTCAATACATTTGCAAGTTAGGATAGTGAGAGACTTGGAAGTGATGGCACTCTCATGTGCATGGTGCTCTTGTTTTTCTGGGCAGTAGAAGTAAGTTTGGGAGGCTCAGTATTCTCTGCTGTAGAAATATTTTTATGGCATTGTTAGTGAGTTTTGAAAAGACGTGTAGCTGAGGTTGAGGTTCTGGATTTAGGTTTGCTCACTGAGCTGGAAGGTCCGGTTTTAGGCAATTTGTCACCATACTAGGTAACATCATCAGTGAGCCTCTGGGTGAAGCACTGCTGGTATGGCTAGCTTTTAAATTATGTGTTTAGGTTTCCTTGAGTCGGTGACATTTGTTCCTGTGGTGCTGTCATTTCTTGTTGTTTTTCTCAAGGGGTCGTAAATGGGATGCAAGTTAATGTTTTTGTTGATAGAGTTCAGGTTGGAATGCCATGCTTCTAGGCTTATGGCTTTGTTTATTCATCTGTAATCTGTACAATTGCCTGTTCCACAAACCACAAAATAAATTCAATCTTCAAGTAGTGTGTTTGCCAGTTTTTATAAATTTGTACAGCAGGAGTCCTATATATAAACTTGCAAGTAAGTATAAAGTCTGATTTAGTATCTCATCAGTTGAATATTTACATTTTAACTACATAAAAAGGAAATATCTTTTTGTCAGGTATTGCTGAGAAGCATAGTATATTCCTATTGTCAGTCTATTCTTGTAATTGGTACGTTTCATGGTTATAAATGAATCAGTAACTTTAAACACACCATTCTCTGCTATTAAGCTTTCCAAAAGGAATACTTCAAGTTATCATTGTTCATTTGAGGAACATTACTTTCTATCATGGATTGTATTGGCTGAAAGTTCAAGTCTTGATTGTTGGAGATTTTCAGTGTGAAGCTAGAGTCTACATCAGATGTGATGTAGATTTCCTTCTGTTCCAGTGAAGCTATGGCACCTAGAGAGCACCACAGGAAGCCAT
Source organism: Hemiscyllium ocellatum (assembly GCF_020745735.1). NCBI lineage: Eukaryota > Metazoa > Chordata > Chondrichthyes > Orectolobiformes > Hemiscylliidae > Hemiscyllium > Hemiscyllium ocellatum. Next base: position 8,690,857 of record NC_083437.1, read on the forward strand.
ATCACAAGCAGAAAATTTGCATATAATGGTAAGGTATGAACCTTTGGAAAATCCTATTCAAAGCGTCAAATAAAAAATTAAACTAATGGCTTTCCTTCCAGTGAACTTTATGATGTTACTGAACTTTACTGGCTTTTTTGCTTGGTAAATGGTATTACAAACATATCAGTGAGGCTTTTTGTGGGTCTTGTGCAATTGTAATGTCCCGACCTCTGGGTACAAGGTCTGGGTTCAAGTGTCACTTGTCTTGAGAGTGTCATATCTGAACAGGTTGATTATATATTACTGAGGCCAACACTTGGCAATATTGGTAGAAGTAGCAATATTATTGATCTTGAGTCATGCTTGTGATATTTTGCTTCAGGAAGTTTAGTGTTTATTGAAACATTGTGGCATTTATCTGTAGCATCACTGTGATATGTATCAAAAGCCAGCTCAAAAAATCGCAGTGATAATTCCTTGGGGCAGCACAGTAGTTAGCACTGCTACTTCAGTGCCAGAGCCAGGTTCGATTCCAGCTCAGGTAACTGTATGGAATTTGCATTTTCTCCCCATGTCTGCATGGGTTTTTGCTATGTGCTTCCATTCCCTCCCACAGTCCAAAGATGTACAAGTTAGATGGATTGGCAACACTAAATTGTCCATAGTGTTCAAAGATGTGTAGGCAAGATGGATTAGCCATGGTAAATGTGCGATTACGGGGTTAAAGTAAGGGGCTAGATCTGGGTGGATGCTCTTCAGAGGATTGGTGTAGACTCGATAGGCCAAATGACCTTTATCTGCATTGTAAGGCTTTTATGATTGGGGAAGATGGTCCTTTCCTCTGATAACATCTGGTAATGGTTGTGGCACCCAGTAATCTAAATTTTCTGACAGGAACTGAGGTGCTGAAATTAAGCGCTTGGATCAACCACCTGCACTACACCACCTCTGAATTTTTAAATACATCTCGAATTACAATTATTTTTGACATTTTGCAAAGTAGCTGCTGACTCTGTCCTAAGCTTACTACTCATGCTCTAATTGGATCATCTGTGAAACCAGAGGATATATTAGCACAATTTTTGTTTCTTTAAAAAAGCTAGTTTTTTTTTCAGTAACATGAACCATCAAGGCTTTCCGCTGTTGGGTCTTTATACTGATGCTTAGTGTAGATTTAGATAGTACCAGGTTTGCTGAGTTGCTTGTCTTCTGCACGTAATGTTCAAAGTATTAAAACCTCTTGATCTGTAAAATTGGAATATCAGTTTTTCTATTTGAACTTGACCTGTTTTCTCTTTGACTACTTTGCTAGTTTGAAGTATATTCTGTACTCAGGCTTTAGTTTGATTCTAATATGATATTATTCTATCAAAATTGCTGCATAGGGACATGCTGCTTTGTGAATGTTCTTATTTTCACTGCCTTGCAAAATCTGTGATATTTTGCATTGAGACAAAAGAACTGTAGATGCTGAAATCCAAGGTAGACGAGCAGGAGACTGGAAAACCACAGCAAACCAGGCAACATCAGGAGATGGAGAAGTCAATGTTTTGGATGTAACTGTTCTTAGGGACCCGGGGGTGGGTGTGAGGGGAGCACCCTTTTCACACGTACCCTCAGTCCTGAAGAATGGTTACACCCAGTATATTATATTTGGCATTCCAATTGGACACAGTATCCAGAAAGTTAAAATTGAAGTTCATCTTTAAAAAGAGTGACAGCTTTTTGTTTACAGTGGAATTACTTAATTATGTAGCATTTATATCACGTCACACTTAAAAATATTGAAACTGGAGGAGTGGATAGCCCATTGAGTCTGCTGTGCATGATGATGGTGCAGACAGACCGACACTGAGGAAACTTGTAAATATAAATTAGGACACTATGCTCAAAATGTGACTAATGAATATCAATTGGATTGAAATAGAAATTAAATTTTTGGGAGAAGATTTGTAGCTTGGGTGCTCATTGTTGTGGTTCTATTGGCCAAGTTGGGAATTCGTGTTGCAGACGTTTCGTCCCATGTCTAGGTGACATCCTCAGTGTTTGGGAGCTTCCTGTGAAGTGCTTCTGTGATGTTTCCTCCGGCATTTATAATATATTACACTATAAATGCTTGAGGAAACATCACAGAAGCACTTCACAGGAGGCTCCCAAGCACTGAGGATGTCACCTAGACAGGGGACGAAACGTCTGCAACACAAATTCCTAGCTCGGCGAACAGAATCACAACATAGAAATTAAATATGTACAATTATAAAAGAAATCTAATCTTTGCATGAAATATATGAAGTAAATGTCAAATTTGGCTTAAGTTGAGAGGAAATATAACACTTGCAGATAGTTTTTGGTTTTATTTCTGGAATTCAGAACTCCAGTACCACAAAGTGTGTCTACCGTGGCTCAGTTCGTGGCACTCTTGCATTGGAGTCAGAAGGTTGTGTTTGGGAGGCATGTGGTTAATATTGCTGCTTCACAGCACCAGGGACCCAAAATCGATTTCAACCTTGGGCGACTGTCTGTGTGGAGTTTGCGCATTCTCCCCGTGACTGCTTAGTTTTCCCCTGGTCGTTCTGGTTCTCTCTCATAGTCCAAACGTGCAGGTTAGGTGGATTGACCATAATAAATTGTCCATAGTGTCAGGAGGTGTGCAGGCTAGGTGGATTAGAAAAGGGAAATGAGAGATGATCTTCAGAGGGTTAGTTTGGATTTGATGGGCTGAATGACCTGTTTTCATACCAAAGGAATTGTATGATTGTATTCTATGATTCTCGTCCAACTCCAGGAGCTGTGAAGCAAATCAAGACCCTCAGAAAACTGCTGTGTCAAAGTGTTGTCTTTCAGATCAGACATTAAACCAATACCTATTCTGCCTTCTCAGTTGGGTGGAGAGCAAGGGAGTTTTCCCTGGTCCCCTTCTTAATATTTATGCCTTAATCAACATCATTAAAACTGATAATCTGGTCATTATCACATTGTTATTGGTGAAGAGTTAGCTATGCAAACATTGGCTGTTGTATTTCTTACATTACAATTGTGACTGAACGTCTAATGTTCTTCATTGGCTGGGGTAAAGCACTGAGATGTTCATTGTTCAGTGAAACTTTCATGTCACCATCATGGACTACTCTTTAGAGTCAGTCGCGTTCTTGGATACACCCAACTCCATCAAGGACGTGGACCTCAGTACCTCACTCTTCTGCAAGCCCATGAATGCTGCACTTCTCTAGCTTCCGCCCTAAACATATTAAAACAGCCATCCCCTATGAACAATCCCAGCACATACACAGAATCTATTCAGCTGAGGAGGAATGTGATGTACACCTGAAAGTGTCTCATACGGACAGAATACAGTGCTCAGTTAATTGATCATTAGTTCAACATACCACAGTGAAAAACTGTAATGACCTCCTCAGAAGACAGACGTAGGATACAATGGATAGGATACCCCTTTTCATCCAGTATTTCCTGGAGTGGAGAGACTGTGCCATGTTCTTTGTAGCCTCCAACACATTATCGATGAGGATAAACACCTTGCCAAGATCTTCCCTATGCTTCCATTTCTTGCCTTTAAACAACCACCAAACCTTAAACAGACTATTGTTCACAGCAAACTGCCCAGCTTTCAGGACAACATCGACCACAACACCATACAATCCTGTCACGACAACCACTGCAAGACATTGACATGGATACTACCATTACATGTGGGAACACCACTCACCACATATACAGCAAATACCCATGTGACTCAGTCAACATTGTTTATCTCATACGCTGCAGGCAAGGATGCCTGAAGGCATGGTATATTGGAGAAACCATGCAGATGCAACAATGGATGAATGGACACTGCGCAACAATTGTCAGACACGGATATTCCCTCCCAGTGGGGGAGCACTTCAGCAGTCAAGGACATTCAGCCTCGGATCTTCGGGTGAACGTCCTCCAAGGCAGACTTTAGGATATACAACATAGTGACTGCATTACTTGTGCACACTGTCTGTCAAGCACACACGTGCGCACACATCTACTTCCTCTGAAGCACACGCACGCTCTCTGTGTGTGTCTCTCTCTCTGTCTCTCTCTCTCTCTCTGTGTCTCTCTCTCTCTCTGTCTCTCACTCACTCACTCAAATCTATGGGATTTTGTATTTGCAGGTACATTCTATTTTGGTCAAAAAGCATAGTTTATAGGCAGGCAGTCAATGTGAATTTTATGAATTCCTACTTTGGAAATAAAACCAGTCTGACTCCAGGTTGAGGCAGACTCAAAATAAGGCCTCACATCTAAAATGCATTGTCTGACCTGAGATGTCACCTTTGTACTGATAAAACCTCACTTTCTGGGCAGTGACTTGAAAGAAATTCTGGGATTTATATATTAATCAATCGAAAACTGCATCTCCATTCTAACTGATTAAAGACTTAATAGCCATCTAGGTTTGTTCAATACATTCACATCAGTTGTATGATCCTTTTGATCTTTTACTTCTAAATTCTGTATCTGATGTATTCTCTCTCACTATCTGCCTGAGGAAGAAACACGGCAATGAGAGCCTGCGTTTCAAATAAACCAGTTGGACTATAACCTAGTGTTCTGTGATTTTTGACTTAATTCTACTAAGATGTCTTTAACGCAAAATAGAACCCGGAGTGATTTATGGAGTCCTGATATTATGGATATGCAATCAGCTAAGAGTCTGAATGCAGGGAGTGGGTGAATTGAGCAGGTGAACAGTCCTTCCTGATTAAAACCAAATTACTGCAGATGCTGGAATCTGAAACCAAAAGGAGCTTTGACAAAGGGTCAGTTAGACTCGTAACGTCAGCTCTTTTCTCTCTTTACAGATGCTGCCAGACCTGCTGAGATTTTCCAGCATTTTCTCTCTCTTGAGCTCTTCATGATTAGAGGACAGTTTACAGTATTGTGTCGTTCGTGCTGTCTTCACAGCTAAAATGCTGTAGTCTGGGCAAAATCCTCACCAAGCTCCTTTGCAACCTCTCCAGTGCAGTCATATATTTCCTATAGTGTAGCAACCAGAACTGCATACAGTTCTCGAGCTGTGTTTAAACACCACCATCTTCATAACCTCCCAGCTTTTGTACTCTATGCCATGACAAATAAAAGCAAGTATTCCAAATATCATCATCATCATCACCCTGTTGCCTTCAAGGATCTTTGCATATACACACCAAAGTCCTGCTGATCCTCAGTAATACACCGGGTCTTCCTGTTTGTCATGTACTCATTTGCCTTATTAGTTCTCAGAATATGCATCACTTTATGCTTTGAGACCATAAGAAATAGGAACAGGAATAGGCTGTTCAGCCCCTCGAGCATGCTGCACCATTCAGTAGGATTGTATTCATCCAACACTCCGCATGTCCACTCACCTGTATTTTCCCAATAACCCTTGATTGCCTTCCTGATCAAGAATCTATCTTAGCCTTAAATATATACAAGGACTGTGGCACCACAGCGGTCTGTGGCAAGGAGTTCCGAAGGCGCACAATCTTCTGACAGAAAAAATTCCCCCTCATTTCAGTCTTAAATTGGAGTCCCTTTATTCTGAGACTACGCGGTTTGGTCTGAGACTCTGCTCTGAGGAAAGTCATCATCTTAGCATTTATCTTGTCAAGCCCCTTACGGGTGTTATAGCTTTCAATAAGATCACCTCTTGTTTTTCTACACTCCAGTGAGCAGATTCCCTGGTTAGATTAGAGTGGTGCTGGAAAAGCACACCAGGGCAGGCAACATCCGAGGAGCAGGAAAATCGATGTTTCAGGCAAAAGCCCTTCATCAGGAATAGAGACAGGGAGCCTGTAGGGTAGAGAGATAAATGAGAGGGGGGTAGGGGTGGGGATAAAGTAGTATAGAGTACAATAGGTGAATGGGTGTGGGGATGGAGGTGATGGGTCAGAGAGGAGGATGGGGGAAGATTACAATGGGTGAATGAGGGTGGGGATGAAGCTGATAGGTCAGAGAGGAGAGTGGAGTGGATAGGTGGAAAGGAAGATAGGCAGGTAGGACAGGTCATGAGGGTGGTGCTGAGCTGGAAGGCTGGAGCTGGGGTGAGGTGGGGAAGGGGAAATGAGGGAACTGGTGAAATTTACATTGATGTCATGGGGTTGTAGTGTTCCGAGGCAGAAGATGAGGCGTTCTTCCACCAGGCGTCAGGTGGTGGAGGAGGCCCAGGACCTGCATGTCCTCAGCAGAATGGGAGGGGGAGTTGAAATGTTGGGCCAGAGGGTGGTGGGGTTGATTGATGCGGGTGTTCTGGAGATGTTCCCTAAAGCGCTCTGCGAGGAGACGTTCCGTCTCCCCAATGTAGAGGGGACCGCATCGGGAGCGACTGATAAATGATATTGGTGGATGTGAAGGTGAAACTTTGATGGAAGGCCCCAAAGGAGCCTTCCACATTCATCAAAGTTTCACCTGCACATCCACCAATATCATTTATTGTATCCATTGCTCCCGATGCGGTCCCCTCTACAGTGGGGAGACGGGACATCTCCTAGCAGAGCGCTGTAGGGAACATCTCTGGGACACCCGCACCAATCAACTCCACCGCCCTCTGGCCCAACATTTCAACTCCCCCTCCCACTCTGCTGAGGACATGCAGGTCCTGGGCCGACTCCACCGCCATTCCCGCACCACCAGACGCCTGGAGGAAGAACGCCTCATCTTCTGCCTCAGAACACTTCAACCCCATGGTATCAATGTAGATTTCACCAGTTTCCTCATTTTCCCTTTCCCCCACCTCACCCCAGCTACACCCTTCCAGCTCAGCACCACCCTCATAACCTAACCTACCTGCCTATCTTCCTTTCCACCTATCCACTCCACCCTCCTCTCTGACCTATCACCTTCATCCCCACCGCCTTTCACCTATTGTACTCAATGCTACTTTGTCCCCACCCCCACCCCCCCTCTCATTTATCTCTCCATTCTGCAGGCTCCCTGCCTCTATTCCTAATGAAGGGCTTTTGCCCGAAACGTTGATTTTCCTGCTCCTCGGATGCTGCCTGACCTGCTGTGTTTTTCCAGCACCACTCTAATCTAGACTCTAGTTTCCAGCATCTGCAGTCCTTGTTTTTACCTAGATTCCCTGTTTAGCCTTTGGTCATAAGACAATCCCTCCAAACCTGGGATCATCCTAGTGAACCTTCTCTATGCTGCCTCCAGTAAAATAAAATCTTTCCTTAAATCAGGCCAACCTGAAAAATAAACGTTCTTCCGGCTTGCTGTTTCCTGCCCATGGGCCATTTCTCTATCTATGTAATATGCTATCTCCAATACCATGAACTCCTAAGACATAATCTTTTATGAGGTATCTTGTTGATTGCCTTGTTAAAGTCCAAGTACGTCACATCTACTGGTTTCCATATCTGCACTCTAGTTGAGATTTCCTTGAAAATTTCTAATAAATTAGTCAAACATGTTCTTCCTTTCATGAAGCCATGCTGATTCTGCTTGATGAGATGATTTTCTAAATGTGCCTCTTTTACTTCCTGAACAGTTGATTAATAATTGATTCCAATATTAGATGGTAGGCTAATTAGCCTAACATTGACACTTCTTGTGCTTCTCCCGTTTTGAATGGTGACATCTATTATTTCTGCAGAATCCAGTGATTTTTTTTTTGGAAAATTCATTCACTACCTCCATCTATTTATTTTCAGATTCTAGAATACAAGCCCTCAGGGTCAGGGGACCTTTTGCTTCATCACCATTTGCAGGATTACCATATATACTTAAGTAAAATTCAACCCAGTATTTTTGGCCAAAAATCTGGAATTTTCCAGATATCTCACATAAAAGTCAACCCTAGTCCTTCACAGATAACAGATCAACATTTGTGAATCAAGGTATTATCCTGTATATAAATGTTATAATGCGGAAATGAGCTTTTTTTATCGTGCTAGTATGTGTTTTGATGTACAGTTCACACCAATGTTAGGCTATGGATTTCTTAATTTTATTATCAATCGAGCACTGTAATTAGTGTGATACAAAGTTGATCACACTAACATTTCCTGTATAAGATAGGCCTATGTGCATTTACTTCACTGTAGTTACCGTGTAGCTATTGATGATTTCTCACAGCCACAATGATCGGTGAGATTGTATGTGAGTCACATGCCTGATTTTTAAAAAAAGTTATCAGAAACAAAAGCTTAAAAGAGAGTTTGGGAAGATGAAACAAAGTAGATGAGAGAAAATGGAGGGAAATGAAAGAATTTGGTGCGGAAGTTTAAGGTGCATCAGTTCAGTCAGGTGACAAACTCCCTTTGTATGCAGCTCAGCTGAGCTCAGTTCCCCTGTAGCACCCTTGGAATTCTGTAATTTGTTTTTGTGTTTTTTTTCTTTATTCATATAGAGATCAGTTGGGCTTATGCTAATGATATTGTATTTTGGACTGTAACGTGAATATCAGCCCCTCAAAAGTCGTATCTCTGTGATAGTCGACCCCACAAATTTAGCCTTAAAAGAACGTCAAAACGATTTGACTTTTACATGAGCATATACGGTAAACTCCATCTGCCACTGTTCTACTTAACTGACCAGCCGATCTTCATCTTGCTGTAGCCTAAAGCTTTCCTTCTTGCTATTTACTGTTTGTCTGTTTGCTTATTATGCCAGACATTATGATTTTAAGGACTAGTGGAAACAGTTTAATAGTAGTTTTTGAAGGGAATTGGATAATTACTTCAGAGAGAGAAAGAACTGGCCAGTTAATCTGAATGGATCATTTTCAGCCAGTACTGGCATGTTCAGCCTTCTCCTATGATGTGATTTTTCAATGATTTACTTTAGCATTTGAATTCATTCAAAGGTATTGAGAGCTTATTTTTACATTTATTAATAATTTAATGATTTTAATATAAGCTGTAACTTGTGCCAGTTTAGTGTAATTTAGTATGCAGATAAGAATGACATTGCATTGTGATAGTCTGTCTGTCTCACAGGATTTTGAGGAGACTATGTAGAGGTCTTAATAATGTTCAGTAAGTGACTCACTTGTATTGATCGAATTTGCAACTTTTTAGGAATTAATAGTGAAACAAAAATCACCTGAAAGTTGCCCAAGTATTTTTGGACTTGTGGGTCAATCTTGATTTTTCTTTTTCAGTAGTTCAATCCACACAGGACCTTCCCCTTGTCATCAGGTACATGGATAATTTGCAATTGATAACCAAACTGGGTTCTTCTACTTTATATGAGAATTCCTGAAACAACACTATGCAGGCTACTCAGTGCTATCCTTGTTAAATATTTTTATTCTTCCCCTAAGAATGCTTATTAAAATTGACATTTGAATAAAGTTAAGTGAGACCAGATTGGAATTTTGATAAACTTCAAAGTTAACTGAGAATATACAGTGTTGAAAGCTGTGGCAAAGGCTTGTTGAATCAGATTAATTTTAGGACTATCAGGAATGAAGTAGTTTTTTTTGTTATCTTTGCAGGCAATCTGATTTCTTTCCAGCCTCCCATCCAACTACATTGACATCTTGCTCTCAGTCATTGTTCAAATTGTAACTTTAGGGGCAAGCATTTTTTGCTGCTGGTCATCTCCCATAAAACTATACACGTTTATGCTTGCTGAAGTACCTGTTCAGCTCAATATACCAATTATTATGTGTTCGTTGTTTGATGTTTCTACCTTGACCATTAGCTAGCCAATTGAGTGTGCAGTTTGAGTTCTTACTTTATTAAGCATCAGTCATGGATCATGCTTGTGTTTTAATGGTCATTTTTGCTAATGAAGAGTAATTCACTTTCAAGTACAAACCAGTTAGAGTTGATTTTAAACGTAAATTAAAAATGCTTGAAATTCTCGACAGGTCAGGCAGCATCTGAGGAGAGAAACGAATTGGATATTTCACGTCAAGGTGATCTTTCAATCTGATGTATTACATTGATTTTAATGTTGTCAATTACAGTGTCTTATTTTGGGCAGAGGTTGTGCCTACTGACTGTAGATGTTGTACATGGGAAAAATTCTTAATTGCATAAGCTATGCTTTTTAAAAAAAATTTATTTGTTCTGACTTGCAGTGAAGTAATTCGATTGAATGTCATCCATGAATTTAGAAATTGTGTTTTTGACTTCAAAGTCCAACATATTAATGTAAATTGTGAAGAAAGCCGAATGTACCTTTTTGGGGATGGTGTGGCGAGTGCTTCTGCATGGTGTTTCTGTAGACACCACTTCCAACTCTCCACATAGGCAGCAGCGTGTCTAGCTGTGCATGCTTATTCTATGATGTAGTTGCAGCGATTGGGTAGGGCTTACTTTCTTATGATGATAAGTGGAGTGGAAGCTGGTATAAAAGGAGACTGTAGGATTGAAAGTGAAGCGCACATGACCCTGTCAGTTCGGAGACGGTCAAAGCTGAAGGTCCTTAGGTGTTTGGAAGCAGAAGTAGTGTCTCCCAGTTAGCAGTGGTATTGTGGTGGCTAGTCAGAGAATGTGGTTCGAGGCAGCTGAAACTGAGTGCAGGCAGGAGGGACTCAGTACAATGCCAGCCTAGCTTAGCTGAATTGTTTCTATGTTCCATGCAGATGGAGTGCAGCCTTATGAGTCCATTGGGGCATAGTCTCCTAAACAAGATTGAACAGGTCTTTGGTGAGCAGCCTTTTGGTGCTTTGAGTTTTTTTGCATGACAGCTACCTGCAGGTCAAAGAAGAAGCAGCAAGGCCTCCAAGCTGGATAACAGTTGTTACTAGAAAGTTGAGAGGTTAAATCTTCAAAGCATAAGGATGGGAATCCCTTGTGAAGGAGGCATGATTTTAATTGGATTTTGTGACCCACATGTCATTACTGTCTGGGGCTTTGCTGACGAATCCATGGGATTGGTCTTCACTTGATCTGCTAATTATTGCACTGTGTGGGATGTCCCATGTATTTTGTTTAACCATATTTGCCTTTTATTAATTCTGGATGTTAAAGTGCAAATTGTATATATATTGTAGATTGTTGTAGTTTCTAACCTTGTGTAGTAATTTATTTTATTTGTTTAAAATCATGGAATAGTTTATTTGTAAGTACCTGGATTTTCAATTTTTCTCAATCTTAAATAAACAGTTACTTGTTCCTTATCAGATCTTGACAAAAGTTTGATCTCGTCAGAGACTGTTATTCATTGTTGCATCTCTCATTTCTACATGTTTGTGCTCTCTCCTTTAGTAAGAATTCAAGTATTCCAAACACTGACATCTTCTGCCCTTAAATATAAGAATAAGTGAATTAAATGCCTGCCCACTGGCGTTACCTCTTTTTATAACCAGTGCTGAGTGCTACTGGCTCTGCTACTTCTCACCTAAATAGAGTCGTACAGCACAGGAATAAACCCATCGATCCAACTAGTCCATGCCGACCATAATTCCAAACTAAACTAGTCCCACCTGTCTGCTCTTGGCCAAACTCCCTCCAAACATATCCTATTCATGTATCCATCCAAATGTTCATAAATGTTGTAATTGTACCCGCATCCACTACTTCCTCAGGACCTTGATTCCACATGTGAACCACCCTCTTTGTAAAATAAGATTTGCCTCTTGTGTCTTTTTTAAATCTCTCTTCTCTCACCTTGAAAATGTGCCCCCTAGTATTGAAATTCCCCATCTTGAGGAAAAGGCAATACCAGTAGCTATCTTTATCTTCCATTATTCCTAATGAAGAGCTTATGCTTGAAACATCCATTCTTCCGTTCCTCGGATATTGCCTGAGGGGCTGTGCTTTTCCAGCACTGCATTTTTTGACTCTTTGGTTATTTTATAAAAGTTCTATCAGGTGACCTCTCAACTATGCTCCAGTGAAAAACATCCCAGCCTTCCTTTATAACTGAAACTTCCCATACCTGACAATATCCTGGTAAATCTCTTCTGAACCTTTGATAAAATCCTTTGAATAATTGGGTGACCAGAACTGGACACAGTATTCCAGAAGAGGCCTCACCAGTGTCCTGTATAAGTTCAACGTAATGTCCCAACTCCAATGCCGTCTTTCTGAAATGCTTGGATGCAAGCCATTCAGACTAGGAGATTTATCTTCTGAGTTTATTTAATTAATTCAATACTTCTTTAAATTTCAAATGTACTTATCTCTTTATTAATTGCATTATTCAATATAATTTCTATATTCTGCCTCCCTGGTAAATAGCAATGTGAAATACTTGCTTAATATTTCTACTCTATCTCTCTTGCGTGCGTGATCTCTCTCTCTCTCTCTCTCTCTCACACTCTCTCTCTCTCTCTCTCTCTCTCTCACACTCTCTCTCTCTCTCTCTCACACTCTCTCAAATCATGATCCTATTCCCATTACAGCATTTTTAAATATATTGTGCTGTCTGTCTTTATTATTTCAGGGAAGTGTGTAATGTTGGCAAGCTCGGCATTTGTTGTCAATCTCTTAAATTCCTCTTGGGAAGGAGCTATTGTTTTGAACTACTGCATTCCTTTATGTAGCAATTTGGTAACAACTGAGTACTTTCCCAGGATGGTTAGCAGCATAGTACACTGCTGTGGGCCTGGAGTCCCATGTAGGCCATACTGGTGGAACAGATGGATTTTGATGATAATAATGGCGCCACAAAACTAAAACTAGCCTTCATTCCAAATTTTTGTTCATTAAATTAAAATTCTACAATGCTAACCTTTGAACACATATTCCCAGATCTTTAGCCTAGGCCTGCTGATTACTTAGTGCAGTGATCCTGCTGTGTTCCTTCATAATTTACTTGCTTGATTCCTCTTTATTTTTACTCCTCCTAATCTCTACATATTTTCTCTTATTTTGTCTGTCTTGGTGATCAGTCACCTTTGTTCCAGGACATCACTGCAGGCATTCCTCAGGAGTGTCGAAGGTCCAACTATCTTCAGCTGCTTCATCAATGACCTTCCCTCCATCATGAAGTCAAATGTGGGGAGGTTCACTGTGCAGTCATCAATGTTCAGCACCATTTGAGATTACTCACATTTTGAAGCAATCCATATCCAAATGCAGCAGGACCTATGCAAAATCAAGTCTTAGGCTGACAAGTAGTAGCTAACACTAATGCCATACAAGTGCAAGGTTTATGACCACCTTCAATAAGAGAGTCTAACCATTGGCCTTTGACATCCGGTGTTCACCATCATTGACTCCCCACTATCAACATTGAGAATTAGCTCAAACAGCAGGCCAGAGGCAAAAAATCCTGCAGTAACTGACTAACCACCTAACTCTTTAAAGTCTGTCCGCAATCTACTGGGGGCAAATCTGGAATGTAATATCATGATCCCCACATGCCTGAATGAGTGCACTCCAATAACAGTCTAGTACACCGTCCAGCACAAAGTAGCTCTCTTGATTGGCACCACATCTATGAACATTCACTCATTCTACATCAACGCTCAGTAGCAGCTATGTATATCAACTCCAAGATGCAATTCAGAAATTCACCAAGCTTCCAAATCAGCAACCATGACCCTCTAGAAGGATGTGGGTAGCAGATAGATGGGCATACCAGCGTCCCTCCAAGTTCTCCTCCAGGCTTGGAAATATATCACCATTCTGTCAATATCTCTGGGTTAAATTCCTGGGGCTGCTTTCCTAATGTTTTCTTTGTATATCTAAATGGAACACAGTTCAAGAAGGCAACTGATCACCATCTTTTCAAGGGCAATTAAGAGGTGAACAGTCCCAACTAATGACGCCAGCATCCCATGAATGAACTTTTGTTTAAAGTTTCTGCTCTTACAGATTCTGAGTAAAGACCTTCCACAAACAGCTGGGATCTTAGCTGACTTTGCTAGCCTCCTGAATCAGGAGCCTTTCCTCCCCTAGCCCAGTGCCATAACAGTTCAGTTTCCAATAGCTGCTCTCTCCTTGACTCATTTGTCAACTGGTGATTGATATGCCTCTTTGACAAGGTGACTTTTGACTTTAGGAAGTAAAAGGTGGATAGCTGTCTCTTGGTTGCTTTATACCTTGTCTTCCCTAAGTGAGATCATGTGCTCTGATGTAGCAATAGATGAGTCCACCCTGCCCATCTTCCTGCTCTTATATGACCCTTGCGGCATTCGCTGAGGGGTTCCGACAGCTTTGAAGCCTTAAATTGGAATATCAGTGGGAAAAGGTTTACAAAGCATTGCATTATAAACTGAGGGAGATGCCTGAGTGTCACAACCACTTGTCATGCTCAGTCACAGAACTGTAGTTTTATTGACATTTCACCAACTGTTTTTTTCCTCCCAAATCTCAATCCATTCCAAGACTTGCTTTTGGAAACTTCTAAATCCTGTTGCAATCTGCTATCACATTCCTCCATTTTGTCTTGTGACTGCCCTACTGCCTGTAAATAAAACTGAGAAGTGCAAGTATGGGGGAAGGGATTCTGAACCGTGCACCAGCTAATTAGTTATTGACCATTAACTTATGCTGGTCCCGTAAGATTGTTGAAAACTGATTTTTATGACACATCATAATCATTTAGTGACAAGAACACCTGTTGATGTCAGCCCCCTTGATATCTATGATTATCAGCTTTTGCTGTGTATGAAATGTAATCCTTTAAAAGTCAGATTATCGAAATAAACATTTTCATTGCAGTTACAACACCAGGGACCCAGGTTCGATTCCTGCCTCGGGAAATAGTCTGTGGAATTTGCACATTCTCCCCGTGTCTGCGTGGGTTTCCTCCAGGTGCTCTGGTTTCCTCCCATAATCCAAAGACGTGCAGATCAGGTGAATTGGCCATGCTAAATTCCCCATAATGTTAGGTGCATTAATCAGGGGTAAATATAGGGTAAGGGAATAGGTCTGGGTGGTTTACTGCTCCTTGGATGCTGCCTGAACTGCTGTGTTCTTCCAGCACCACTAATCCAGAATCTGGGTGGTTTACTCTTCAGTGGGTTGGTGTGGACTTGTTGGGCCGAAGGATCTGTTTCCATAGTGTAGTGAATCTAATCTAATCTTATACTGAATAAAGATAAACTGAACCTAGCAATTAAAATACACACCTGTGGTGTTCTGGCTATTTGCTGGTTGGAACACAAAGTTCACTACACAAAAGGTTTGAATTTAGCTATGGACATAGATGCAACATATTTTGACTGCATTGTGAAATTGACCAAGCTCAGCTCTTTCCTCATGTACTTGTTTGATTAAATGGTTATGTGATTGTTATATTTGAATTTTTATCTGTTAGTCTGTCTAGAACAATTTGATTCAATGGTAGTTTACTGCATTTTTGGAGTAGCTGGTGTTGGACTCTGGTGGACAAAGTCAGAAGTCACAGATCATTAGGTTATAGTCCAACAGGTTTATTTGAAATCTGACGAAGGGGATGTGCTCCTAAAGCTTGTGATTTCAAATAAACCTGTTGGACTATAACCTGGTGTCATGTCACTTCTGACTCTTTAAAGCAGACATGATTTCTACTGCAATCTATGATGGAAGAAGGCTTACACCTGTTGCATCAGACTAGTCCAGTCCTGGCAGCTGTAAAAACTGCAGGCTCTGGTTCATAGGCATTTGATATTCTAAAGAATTGGGATTTCAAAATGCCGAGATTCTAACAATCGATGCCTGCATAAAGGGGAATCAAACCAAACAAGCTGTTTTGAAATTGTAATTGCAGTACAGGTGCACATTCCTTTATCTGAAATGTTTGGGACCAGCTGGTTTTTGGAATTCTGTATTTTTCGCATTTCAGAATAAGTGACAGTTTGATGGTTCATTGATTTTTTTAAAAAAATCTTACTGGAGGAGCAGACTTGCTCAGTGAAACGTGCCTTGAGTGAGAATTGAGACCTGCTAGTGCTGGGCCACACTCTCAAACATTGCATCTGAATGACACGCATCGAGTGGGTGTCGACTTGGGTTAACTGTTTGCACGCCAAACAACCTTGTTAATGAGGAAAAAAAATTCCCCAAAAACTTCGGACTTTGCAGTTTTTCGGATTTCGGAATTTCAGATAAAGGATTGCTACTTATACCAGAATTTGATGGCAATTATTGAGTAATGGATCTAGATAAACATGTGAAGTGTGTTAGAATTGACTGACTTAAGAATGGAAACTAGCTAATCCAGTTCCACTGTGAAGTAAGCTGTGCAAACTGGCACAAGAGGAAACAGTTGAAACATAAGCTTGGGAAGTATGATATGCACAAGGCAGGGAAAGGAAGAATATTGCCAGTCTGCACGCATTCATTTTGACAGGTTAAGGAAGCAGTTGATATTCATGGATTCTTAAAGACATGGAAATTATTGGGATTTCAAGATGAATGCTTAACAAAAAAGAGAAAAATTTGTTACTCAGGAATGGAGTCTGATCTTACATGGAATACTAGGTAGTAACTGTTACAAATTTGTCAAAAGCATACTGGCTTAAGTTTTAACATGCTGTGGAAAATGATTGCCATTTTTCAAAGGTGAGATTTCAGTTTCTGAGAGTAAAAGTCTATGGGCTATTCAAGAGCAAGGCAAAATCTAATTTCAGTCACACATGGATGTTATCAATTAAATTAAGGTATTCTTGCCTTCACATTAAAAACATACCCTGCTTAACCTTGGGTCATTGCAAGGTTTTCAAGTCCTTTAATGGTGCAGTCTCGGAATTACTTGAGGTAATTGGGAGGGGCTTTAAGTCAGAGAGGCATATAGTAACAGGCCCTTTTGGGCCCAGCATGTTCATGCTGACCAATAAACAGCAAACTTCACTAATCCAATGTACTAGCATTTGATCCTGTCATTTTTAGTGCTCATCCAGATGCTGCTTAATATTGTAAAAGTAACTGCCTCCACCACCAGTTCAAAGCACATTCCATATTTCTACCAGTCTCTGGTTGTTTTTTTTATCCGATCTCCTCTTAAACCATTACTCATCACCTTAAACTTGTGCCCTCTGTTCTTAGAAACACCTAGCATGGGGTAAAGATTCTCATGATCTACCCTTTCTATGCCTTTCATAGTTTTGTATACCTTAATTAATCCACCTCCTCTGATCTCCCCTCTGCATCAAGGAAAACAAACCAGTCTATGTAGTCAATCCTCATAACTCAGTTCTCATCCCAAGCAACAGCCTGGTGAATCTCCTCTGCACCATCTCCAGTATATTCAAACCCTTCCTATAATATGGTGTCCAGAACAGCGCACAGTGCTTCATCAGCCTAAACAAGCTTTCATAAAGTTGTAACAAAACTTCCTTGTTCCTATGTTCTACACCTTGGCTAATGCAAGCATCCCATAAAGCTCCACCACACTGTCTACCTGTGCTGATACCTTCAGGAATCAACAAACTCATATAACGAAGTCCTTTTGTTCATCACTATTCCCTAGGGCTCTACTGTTCGTTATATGCTCCCTTATCAGACCTACTAAAATGCATCACGTCGCACGAATCAGGATTATATCGGCCATTGCTCTGCCCAAGTTAACACGTGATCAGTGTCAGACTGTAGAATGAGACCATCCTCCTCACTATCAACAACACTACTAACCTTTATTCATCTGCAGACTTATTACACCTTCTCTATTCATTTCCAAATTGTTAATGTATATAACAAGCAACAAGAGTCTCTGCGATGATCTCCATGATACACCACAGGTTGCAGGCTTCGAATTATAAAACCAAACCTCCACAATCATCTTTTTGCCTCCAATGAACAAGTCAGTTTGGATCCAGGTTGCCAACTTGCCTTAGATCACATGGGAGTTTGGACCAGCCTTCTATGTGGGACCAAGATCAAAGTTCTTACTGAAGTCCATGTAAACCACATCAACTACGCTAACCATATCAATATATTGAGTTACTTTTGCAAAAGAAACGCAATTAAATAAGTCAGACAGGATCTCTCTCCAACAAATCCACTGCTGTCTTCATATAATATGTGATAAATAAAAGTCTTTAGTCTGTGGAAGCTGTTTATGTTGACCACTGACTTTGGGATTTAAGCAAGATATACAGTCCCACGTGCCTGTGGACAACTCATTATCCAAGAATCGCATCAAGGTACAGCAACTGTCATGCAAAACTGCTTCAGCAAGCTAGCCAATTATAATTCGTAATTCTTTTTTGAAAAATATATCCTTTAATTATGCCGGTTTGTCTGGGCATTGTGATCAGAGAAGATTGGGTTTAAATCATAGATATTAATTAGGTTATCTTGTTATTTAACTTTACTCTGCTAAAGTTGCAGTATTAATAATAAATTGCTAATTTCTACTTAAACTATAAACTTGATGTCTGATATCTGTTTTTCATATCCTGGTTTGGAGCAGCTGTGCAGTTTTGAGGGCCATCAAACATTTTAGTTTCACTAAGTTGCGATATCCAATGTTAGCAAGTCTGAATTAATCTGGCTTGCCATCTCTGTGTCTTACAGAGGGTACTTTCTAAATCGTGACAGTCTAGAAACAGTGAAGATCCACAAAGTTTAGGGATCTAAATGCATAGATCATTAAATTTCATGAATTGAAAGGGAAATTATCAAAGACCAATGGCATGCTTGCCTTTCTATCTCGAAGACTAGAGTACAAGGGATAGATGTCATTGCTTCCGCTATACAAAGCCCCAGTTGGTACACAGCTAGGTTAACTGCATTCAGTTTTTGGTACCACATCTTAGGAAGGATACATAGTTCTATGAGAATTAGATGTGAAAACAGTATTATATTACAAGGAGAGTCTACATAAACAAAAGTTGCATTCCCTGAAATTAAATTGGTGAGATGTTTTGGTTCAAACTTCCAAGATATTAAGGGGATTAAATAGGAATAATTAACTAGAATTAGCTACTTCTGCTAAAACTAGAGGATGCAGTCTTGAAGATTAGACGAGCAACATTTTGAGAGTGAAATGAGAAAATGTTTCTCTAGACTAGAGTTGATAGAAGCTTATAACTTCCT
The DNA here is from genome assembly GCF_020745735.1 of Hemiscyllium ocellatum. Taxonomy (NCBI): domain Eukaryota; kingdom Metazoa; phylum Chordata; class Chondrichthyes; order Orectolobiformes; family Hemiscylliidae; genus Hemiscyllium; species Hemiscyllium ocellatum. The sequence continues at coordinate 8,709,735 of NC_083437.1, forward strand.
TTCTTCTACAAATGATGCCAGGTTAGTTAGCTTCAAAACAGGATTTCTGTTCACCAAAGTCATAAAGGGATATGGGCCAAATCTAGGTCTGTGGAGTTATGTTGTAGACCAGACACAATGTGATTTTTACCAGGGCCTTCTACGGTGGGGGATGGTTGAACTCGCAAGCCCACACCAGTATAGTCAACTTGGTCAGCTGATTACGGAGATAGGCATGGTCCACTTTCATGGAGTCAGGCCAGTTTCTCAAGACTGTCATGGTTCACAAGGTGGTGGTCCTGCTTCCTCTAAGATATATAGCATGCCCATCACCATTCGAGTAAAAAATTAGGTCTGCAGATGCTGGAGATCACAGCTGCAAATGTGTTGCTGGTCAAAGCACAGCAGGCCAGGCAGCATCTCAGGAATAGAGAATTCGACGTTTCGAGCATAAGCCCTTCAGCCCATCACCATTCATCCACTATCCATTGTCCAGAAGCAGTCAACAATTGGATGTAATTTTTTTTAAGAATTTGTACATAGTTAATAACTTTTGTTGTTAAAACCACCATTTTCTTTAAAAATTCAATTCACAGTAGCACAATAAGTGCCAACCATCCAGACCCTGTCAAAATTAAATACCTGAAACCACAAGGCACTTGACACCACTTAAGGTTCTAACATCAAATGTTGTGAAATTGAAATACAAGACCCCTAGAGCTGTGTGTGTTGAAAAGTGTGGCTCTGGAAAAACACAGCAGGTCAGGCAGAATCTGAAGAGCAGGAGAGAAGCACTCATGCCCGAAATGTTGATTCTCCTGCTCCTCAGATGCTGCCTGACCAGCTGTCCTTTTCCAGCACCACATTCTTCGACTCTGACCTCCAGCATCTGCAGTCCTCACTTTCTCCAAACTTTAGTGGACGGCACGGTGGCACAGTGGTTAGCACTGCTGTCTCACAATGCCTGAGACCTGGGTTCAATTCCCGACTCAGGCGACTGACTGTGTGGAATTTGCACATTCTCCCCGTGTCTGCGTAGGTTTCCTCCGGGTGCTCCAGTTTCCTCCCACAGTCCAAAGATGTGCGGGTCAGGTGAATTGGCCATGCTAAATTGCCCGTAGTGTTAGGTAAGGGGTAAATGTAGGGGTATGGGTGGGTTGCGCTTCGGCGGGTCGGTGTGGACTTGTTGGGCCAAAGGGCCTGTTTCCACACTGTAAGTAATCTAATCTAATCTGTGTAAGCAGTCAGTCTTGGCAGCCTATGGCTGCTTCTGAACCTTTTTCTGGGCACAGCTGACCCAACCTTAGCCATCTTCCCTGAGGGAGATGGGCAGTTCTGGGTGTTTTCCTGTTTCTTGCCACCTGCCAAATGAATTTGGCCCTAGTTTTCAAGGCCTTAGACTGTTTACAAAACGAGTTGGAGAGAGTTGTAAAAGGGGCTGGTGTTAGGCCAAAAAAATCAAATATGATGAGATGTTGTCTGGATCTAGTTTATGGGGACCTTAATGCCACCTATAGGATAAACCTGATCAGAGTAATGTGTGGTTCTATTAGTTTGCTGCTCAGACTGCCAAGCTTTACAAGAGGTTCTTCAACTCTTTAGTTCCTTTCAAATGAATTTGCTGCGGAAATCAATTTCAGGATATAAGAAATCTGGGTGGCTAGAGGGAGCATTTCATTTGTAAGTGAAAAACTTTTCTTGTTCACACATTTGACGTGTACTAATATTTACTCTCCTTGAAATGTTTTGCCAACATACAAGTTTCTCTTTCTTTCTTCTCTCTGTCATCTGAAATTGATGCTGCACTCCAACTGTCAAAGGTTAGAGGTGCAATCTGTAAATTTGACTTCTGTACTTAAATGGAGTTTTCAAACTGTAGCTTTTGATGTGATCACAACTATTCTTCTCTGTTGCCCGGATTGGCTGATGGCATGTTATACTAAAAGCAGGAAGGAAATAGCCGTGGGCATTTTAGTAATTGTTACAACTTAAAAGGCATCAATGCTAAAAATGGTGGTTGATATTTTTTAAACTGATCATTCTCAGAGCATCCCTGGATTACCATAAGCTATGTCATGCCAATAGGGCCATCTAGTGGTTAAAATAGATGCTTTTAAAAGTGGAAATGTGCTGTATAGCTACTCGTATTGTGTAACTATAGTTTGAGTAGTTAATTGCAGCTAGAATGTGTAGCTTCAAGGTGAAAGGTTTGATACTTCGAGGTCCTGTAAGACTTTGTGCAAGCAACTTCAACTCCCCCTTCCACTCCACCAAGGACATGCCTCCACTGCAAATTCAAACCACCGAAAGTCTGGAGGAAGAACGCCCCATTTTGCACCTTGGGACCCTTTAACCACACGGCATCAATATGATGCGAGCTGTGAGATAAATATGAGGGTGGGGTGGGGCTGGGGTGGTAGGTGATAGTTGGATGCAGCTGGGAGGGGGTGATAGGCTGATGGGGAGGGTAGAACAGATAGGTGGAAAGGAAGATGGACACGTGGGATGGATGAAGAGGGCGGTGCCAAGTTGGAGAGTTGGATCTGGGATGAGGTGGGGGGAGGGCAAGTTTGGAAACTAATGAAGTTGACATTGATGCAGTGTGATTGAAGAGTCCCAAGGCAGAAAATGGAGGTGTTCTTCCTCCAGACGTCAGGTGGCTTGGATTTGGCGGTGGAGGAGGCCCAAGACTTACATGCCGTTGATGAAGGACTTATGCCCAAAACATCGACTCTCCTGCTCCTTAGATGCTGCCTGACCTGCTGTGCTTTTCCAGTGACCCACTTTTCAACTCTGATCTCCAGCATCTGCAGTCCTCACTTTCATTTTGTGCAAGAATAGCTGGGTCTGCCTGCTCTGACACATTGGGCTTGTTTTTGCTGTTTGTAGCGTAAAGATTGTAGTTGATTCTTTGAATTTCTGAATAAGTAGCCATGGAAATGAACTCTGGGTACCATGCAACTCGAGAATAATTTTATCTTAATAGATGCAGAGTGATAATTCAAAACTTTTACGTATGTGTGAGGCAAAGGTTTCACAAGCTCCAATTATAAAGCATGAATTTTAACAGCATCACTGTACCTTACAGCCTCGCATGGACCAGTATTTCAATCAAATGGAAAAGATTGTGAAAGAAAGGAAAACATCATCTAGAATACGTTTTATGCTTCAAGATGTGATAGATGTGAGAATGGTGGGTGATCCATTTAACTTTGTGCCTTTACTGCTTGCTTTTGTACAGTTTTGCTCCCTTAAATTGGTCAGACATTTATAATTAAATGTTATGAGTGTATTTTCTCATGCATTAAATGCAGTTAATTTTCCGATTTCCCTGAAATTTTGTCTTTTAATTCTCAAAGCATCAGCATTGCTTCAGGATCATATCGCCCATTTTTAAAACTTTTTATAATGCTATGAGTTTCAACAAATTGAGGTTTTTCTGACTTCTGTCTCAGTGCAGTTGAGCTAAAGCTGCATGTATTTCTCCCGAAAGAACAAGTTACATGCCAAGAGGGGATTGTGTGTTTGTATAATAAATTGTCATCCTTTAATTCCCTCCCCTCCAAAATACCCAGATCAATGAGGAAAACTCCAAAAGCAGACTTTTGAGGAGTTTATCATTCTCACTGACAAACTATGAGAGGGTTAAAAAGTCTTTTGTGACAGGATTTCCTATCGTTGTATGTTTTAATTCTGGAAATGCAATTTTGAAATTCTACTTTAGGAAAGACAATGGGTTATAAATGTTGGATTAAAAATTAATTTATATGTGTTTTGGTTTAATCTGGATGTTTGTCAAGCACTTAGGAGTATTTTCTGGGGACCTCTTTCAAAAGTTTTATTGGTACCTGTAAATGGATACCAAGTAATTATATGTTGGTCACTGATGATTGATGAATGGTAAGGAATGCTGTGATAATATGTGTTGTAATGTTGGTCATTGGAAAGAGACTTTAAAAAGTTTGAAACTGAACCAGACAAATTGCAGTATTGGCATCATGGATACATTTAAATACATCGTCAAATAATATAAGTTCCTGGATTTCTTAACACAATGTGTGAATGTTGTATTCATCCACAGAAAAATTGGGTATCACGTAGGGTCGAACAGGGTCCGAAGACTATTGAACAGATCCATAAAGAAGCACAGATTGAAGAGCAGCAGCAACAATTGAAAGTTCATCAGCAACTATTGTCTAAGCAAGACAAAAGGAGACCAAGTAAGATATTTCTGTAATTGCCTTTTCAGATGTCATCATTTTTATACATTCTCGTACAATGACAATACTCCTTCTCTTGGTGGTAGTAAATATATTAACTCCATCTTTACATGTCGGATCTTGGTGGAGTTGAGCAAAATCTATCCACTTGAGTCCTCTGCAGCAACCTTAACTGCTTTAATTTACAATGAGATGTAAATGGTTTGTACTGTTACCTGAAAGGATAACATGTTCTGTTCATTATTCCTAATTTTTGGAGTTATATTGAATGCTGGTTTCTTGTATATACACATTTGCTAAGTAGCAAGCTATATAGTATTCTCTTAGAACCATGGCTGTTTAGTTTATGAAAAATAGGTGCAAAGTTTTGAAACACGAGTCACAAAATGATGCCTACCTGAGCTGTTTAGGATTTCTAGCAATTCTTGTTTTAATTTTAGAAAATAAAATTTCTAAGTCACTTCACTTGATTAAAATGGTTCACTAAATTTCAAGGACAACCAGCTTTTGACCAGACCACTAGAAGAATAATTTCTGTTGTTGTGTTCTAAGGGAGTTGTGGTTTCTGGATCCAAGACCAAATAATTGCTTTTTAGTCGCATCCTCCTTTATTCACATCCTCTAATGATTAGCTGCATTAACCATTATCCAAATATAGCATATTTTAACAGGAACTATTATGCTTGCAGCTAGTGGACGACCCACAGAAGAAGCTTGGAACACGGTTCCAGTGTCTAAGAGCAGCAGGACGATAGACCCCAGCAAGTTTCCAAAAATCACCAAGGTATGAGCATTGTTACAAGTACCTGAAAGTTTGTTGATGCAGTCATACAAAGGCAACTGAGACTGTTAGGGTGTTAGAAGTACAGCAATCTGTATTGACACAGGCATTTTTCATTCCTAATATGGAAATCAGAGTCAGGTTATATAAACCTAAGGACAGGTTGTGTACAACAGTTGGATCTGGGCTATATTATGTGTCCAAGCCTTATGTGTACAAAGCCATGGAAGATTGACTAGTTTATGTAAGTTATTTGGCTGTGGAAAGAAGGAGAAAGCTATTTAAGTTTGCTAATGACACTCAGTTTTGGGGACATGCAGAAGATTGTAGAAATTTGCAAGGAGATGCTAATATTGCAGATAATTGTAAAGTACTGTATTATGTATTGTGGTGGGGAGGGTGGCAATTAAATAGAAGCCAAAATGTAAAACTCTTAACAGGGCTTTAAAAAAAGGCAGGCTGTCAAGGCATGCATTGGGAGCACAGGGAGCAATGGCTAGAAAAGAGGGAAATTGGATTCTAATTCTCAAACATATATTCCTTACAAATGTTATGAAGCAATGTTTGAATTCTACAAGTTACTAGATGAACTGCAGTTGGGGCTTTAGGTGTCATATCAAGGATGTTAGAGGGAAGGTTATTCCCAAAGTTCTGTAGGATATTAATAGGAATGAGGGGCAGGAATTACTGAAGAGAACAGTGAACAATTGTTGCCCTCTAATCACTGGTACACAAACTAAAGATTATCATCTCAGAAAACAAAAAGGGAATTGGATAAGTATTTAGAAAGGAAGTTGATAGAAAGACAAAACAAGTTGGACATTCCTGGTGAAGATTTGTGCAAGCATGATAGGCTAAATTGCCTTTTCCAATGTCACAAGTTCAACATTGCACAAGCTTTTAGAGTCTGTTTTGTTACTCCATGCTCTTTGTCTTATGGAAACAGATTGGCCATAAGATATGATTGTATTGACCTGTTTATTTGGTCCAATAGTTTTCGTTCACAGTGCAGTACATGTTTTTGGTGCTGACACAGTCTTGAATGGATAGTGACACAGGAATGTAAATTGTACAACAAAAGTTGAAGATTACGCTGATTATGATGTTGATATGAGCTGGCATTGTCATTTTTGACCTGAATGTTCCAGTAGGTGACCTGTCTTAATCTTATATAGGTAAACATCCATCACTGATTATTATTTACTCACTACACAAGTGAGAACAAACCAATATAAATACCGGAAGAAACATCAAAGCAGCGCTTCACACGAGGCTCCAACAGCACTGATGATGTTCCCTAGCCAGGGAACGAAACGTTTGCAGCAAAAACTTCCAGCTCGGCGAGCAGAACCACAACAGTGAAAGCACTAGTCATGGGCGAATGTCATAGTGCGGTTTTCACCTCTGTTTTAGAAAACTATCTAATTTTGTCCCTGTATTTCTTGTACATAGACTAATTAGATGACCCAGCAAATTATTTATCTGGTCGAAAGACTTGAATACTAAATTACTCTGACAGTTGGATGATTAAGATTTTAAGTTTCACGTTGTGGTTATTTATTAAATTGGGAACAGGGAGAGGATGAGACTGAAAGTACATGATGTCTTTTGCTGGTTAGTCCCTAGTTAAGTACATCTAAATGAAATGAGACTATTTAATGACCAAAGATGTATTTTGCTCCAAATCTTAACAAGCCGATCCAATGAAAGGGACTGTGGTCATGATGATTCAATTTGTGCTCGATAGGGAATCTTTTTGAATTATTCCATCCTGAAATGCAAGTGCTGGAGAATTGACATTTTACTACCACTATCAATATGGATTTAAATGTTAAATCAATTAAATGTTAAATCCCCAACCATGTGCCCTAATTCAATCTTTGTTTGGCTCAAAATCATGGAACTCTGTCCCTATCATTGCCTTGGGTGCATTTGCACCATAGGGAATGCAGCAGTTCAAATCATGGCTGATGACCTCCATCCAAGGACAATTAAAGTTGGGGAGTAAATGCTAATGTCAGCAGCAACACTCAAGTACCATGAGTAGCTAAATCCACAAAGATTGTGCCCATGTAACAATTGAGACAAGCCAGTCACAACAGCTCTTAGTGTGATTGTCCATCTTTGTGAAATCATTGGATTGCAACATCTTAAATAATTTCATGTTATTTAGTTTGCAGAGAATGAGTTAAAAAGTGGTGTAGCATGAGTGTGAAATAGATTCAACCCAGAATTGGATAAGGGCACAAAATACCACTGGAATAGTAATCGTTGTAAGATGTGAATTTTTTTAATAGCATAATGAACAGTAGATTGAAATGGTGTAAAAATCATCAAGCCTTGCATGTGTTGCTCAGGTGATTTATCTTCCTTTGTGTAATATCAGCTCAGGCACCATCATATTAAAATGTATTTAGCCATCCCTTCCCTGTGTTATCCTCACAAACCATTATTTTCTTTCCGACCCAGATATTCACCAATCTGTTCTCAAGAATTAATCAACACAGCATTGATTGCTTTAACTGAGAAGTTGTTCCAAATACTCCTTAGTCAAGGAAGGGAATTCCTTCAAGGCCTCCCTTGTTCCCAGCTTGTTATTAGTGAGCTTGTTCGATAGTTTTGAGTTCTAAATCACTAAATTAAAGATGTTTTCTGTCCCTAAAGTTTCTTTCATAGTTACCATATAGTCTTTAAAAAATAATTACCAGTTAATGTGCAGCAATTTTGTAAAAAAAAATCAACTGTTTTTAAAATTCATTTTATCATTTATGCTTGATAACCTACTGTTGTGGTTCTGTTCGCCGAGCTGGAAGTTTTTGTTGCAAACGTTTCGTCCCCTGGCTAGGTGACATCATCAGTGCTTTGGAGCCTCCTGCGAAGCGCTTCTTTGATGTTTCTTCCGGTATTTATAGTGGTCTGTCCTTGCCGCTTCCGGTTGTCGTTTCAGCTGTCCGCTGTAGTGGTTGGTATATTGGGTCCAGGTCGACGTGTTTGTTGATGGAGTTTGTGGATGAATGCCATGCCTGTAGGAAATCCATGGCTGTTCTCTGTCTGGCTTGCCCTATGATAGTGGTGTTGTCCCAGTCGAATTCATGTTGCTTGTTGTCGGAGTGTGTGGCTACTAGGGATAGCTGGTCGTGTCGTTTCGTGGCATACATGAACATCAACTAGCCACGAAACGACACGACCAGCTATCCCTAGTAGCCACATACACAGACAACAAGCAACATGAATTCGACTGGGACAACACCACTATCATAGGGCAAGCCAGACAGAGAACAGCCAGGGAATTCCTCGAGGCATGGCATTCATCCACAAACTCCATCAACAAACACATCGACCTGGACCCAATATACCAACCACTACAGCGGACAGCTGAAACTGACAACTGGAAGCGGCAAAGACAGACCACTATAAATACCGGAAGAAACATCAAAGAAGCGCTTTGCAGGAGGCTCCAAAGCACTGATGATGTCTCCTAGCCAGGGGACGAAACGTTTGCAACAAAAACTTCCAGCTCGGCGAACAGAACCACAACAACGAGCACCCGAGCTACAAATCTTCGCACAAACCTTGATAACCTACTGCTATAATTTATAATCAATTCTGCTCATCTGCACCTTAATCTCTTGATGCGTACATCAAGTAATTAGCGTTCTATAGTATATGCAAGTTGATTTTCCATTTTTCAGTACTTTTGTATTGATCAAAGCAATCAATAGAATATTTGAGGTTTCAGAGAGACCTAAATTCAATCTGTTTTTAAAATGCGAAAACTTATACTTCCTAATACTTAATAAAATGATATCCAAGTGATAATTAGTAATAGAATTAAAACATTAAGTCCATGTTCACTTTTCTAGGCTGTTCCTCTTGAAGGGCTTAACTAGCTGCTGTTCCTTTTAAGGGATATGTCAATTAATGGGTGGTTTCTGTTAACAGATGTGCTAATTATTGCTGGGTTCCTGTTGTGAATTTTGAACTAATGGTACCATAACAGCACCGATGGAATGATTTTTTTGTCCCCTTTTCTTTCTATTCTCTTGGAAATGTTGGCACACAAGAGTGTAGTTCCAAGGATGTCAGGGGTCCAAGGGAGTGTCGGTAAGCGAAACCCCAATTTGCCCATATGTGTATTTTTCAATAGGGAGCAGGAGCAGAACTTGAGCCTTTCCTTTTACATGCTGGGGAATAGTAGCAGTTCTACTGCTTTCCCAGTTGGTAAATAACTTGGAACTAAATGATGTTTGGTCGTTCTTGGTCAATTTGATTTAGCACTACACTAAATCAGCTTACTAAGTAATCCAATAGTAGCCTTTCTCTTGTTAGGCAAAGCTCTCTGAGCATCATAATTCTCCATAAGTAGAAGAATCATACCTTCTGTGAGCTTGGAGTGTGATCGTGCAAACTGATTCAGTTGAAATGATTGCCAGAACGTAGGTTTTACAATTGTTTCTTATAAATATGCAGGGAAAGGAGGATGTGAGAAACTTGCACGTGTTTATCCTGTTCAGTATTATCAGCAACAGGATCTCAGGATTTTGAAAGTGTTCTCTTACTTTATTCTGTCCCTTAGCCTGCCACTGATGATAAAATTCAGTTGGGACCAGGATGTCGATTAGGTAGCTGGGGTAAGGGCAGCAGTGGAGGAGTGAAAACTAATGAAACTGGTAAGTGAGATGGTGCTTGGTACTCTATCTTTATGATAGTTGTGCACATTATTTGTAAACCATGTCTTTGAGGACTCGGGTTATACTTTTTTTCAACGTACTTCCCTGGTCCCATCATCAATTTTATTGGCTAATTGGAAAATGTTTTGAAACAGGATTTTTGAAATGCTGGAAAAGCAAATTGAAGGATATTTCTAAATAGATCACTATTTTTGTGATTTCATAGTTTAAAGACTGTATAAGTCCCCTTTTAAAATATATGTACTTTACTGTTTCAAATGCGCTTCTTGATCATGTTGGCATGAATAAGTCTGCAAATATGATAAAAATTGATATTTTTTTCCTCAGGCTATATTCACAGATCTCTTATTACTGTCCCCCATTTAACTTTATATCTTCATAGGAATTATTAAAATCACTTCTATCTAAATGAATCACCTTATTCTTAATAATGAATTTTATTTGCCATTTCAAGCAAAAGCAGATGCGAAGAGAAATCAGAGTTTATGTTTCGGGTCCCATGACCCTTCCTCAGAACTCATTTGCCTGAACTTTATTTGCCATTTATCCACTTGCTGTACAAGCTGCTTGTTCTTCGTGTTTTGATGCAGTCCAAGCTCACTTCAGGTCTTAAGAATGTAATTTAGACCAATACTTCAGTGACATATTTAAGGAATGCTGTGTGGTTAGAGGAGCTTTCTTTCTAATTAATTGTTAAGAGTTGTGCCGGCCCTAAACTATAGAAGATCCAAAGGTCAATTTGAAGAAAATCTTGAATTTTCACAAGTGTCCTGAACAGTACTTTTCCCCTCAACCAATCCTATTTTGTTTGATATTTTGGATTTTGACATTCAAATCAGCTGTTGTATTTGCTTACATGATTTGATGCACTTTGGGACACCTTGACAATGCATTAAAGAGATGTAGAAATGCCAGTGCATTCTTCATTTGAAGTCTAGATAGCACAAATCTTGTTATATTTCAGAACCACCACGAACAACAAGTTTGAATAGATTCTCTGTACTACAGCAGCCTACCCCTCCTTCTGATTCAGATGCACGCAGGACACTACCTAGGTGAGTGTTGTCTGTTGAAGATAACGAAGGCAATCTTAGATTTTTTCCTTTGTTTACAATAGATTTCCAGTACAGTATGCCAGCACTATTTCTCACTTAATAGAGTTATTTTTATTTTAGTATTGATTTATTTTATTTTTCAGCTGCTGCTAGTAGATACATATTAAACTGGCTTTATGTTAAAATTCAGGCTTCAGGAGAAAAAGAAAATCAAAAAGCTAGAACCACGTTGCAGCTTAGGCTCACCAACTCAGCCAGGCTCCTTGGACAACATTTTCCAGATCGGTAATCTCTGCCACCTAGAATGACAATGGCAGCACATACATGGAAACACCACCCCCTCCATCTTCCTCTCTAAGTCATGTACCATTCTGACTGGGACTGTATAGCTGTTCTTTCAGTGTTGCAAGCTTAAAATCCTGCAATTTCCTTCTTATCAGACAGTACTTTCAGATAGTTCTACACTGCATGGACTGAAGTGCTTCAAGAAGAAGACTCAGCACTCTTTTCTTAAAGGCAATTATGGATAGGTGATAAATGTTAGCCTTATCAATAAAGTTCGTATCCCATGGAAGAATGAACCAACAGGCAGAGTGTTTGCTAACCAACAATCATCCACCTGAAATATTAGCTCTACTTTCCTTTTTTCCCCTGATGTTGCCTGGCCTGTGTATTTCCAGCATTATGTTTTATTTCACCTTTCCAATGTCTGCAATAGTTTGCTTGACAGGGCAACAATACCAAGCTGGCTACTTTGCACAACACTCCCCTGTTTGTTTTCTTGCACTGTAGGCTAATCTGAGGTCAATGAAAGATCGTTTTAGCCTAGGGCCACACCAATCTGAAAAATCTGGTCTTGGAAGCTAAGCAGATTTAGCCTGGTTATTCAGAGCTGTTATGGCACAATGGTAGTGTCTGGGCCTGGAGGTCTGGTTCAAGTCCCACTGCTCCAGAAGTGTGTTATAACATCTCTTAATTGATGACTAAAATATTTACAGGACCTGTTCAGCCACTTCATTTTCTGATTGTGCTTCCAATCAGACAACTAAACAGCTAAGTTTCAAAAAAGCTAACTCTCTGAAATTGCACTTCAATAATACAAAGTTTTGGAACCAGGAAATTGCAACAGTGCCAATTTTGTACTTACCATTGGAGCATGTCACAAAGGCAAAATAATATTTGTAGATGGCTTTTAACCTCTGAAAGACTGTACCAATTAAATTGGCAAAAGGTGGTTGAGAAGATAAGTTTGTTAAATGGTTTTGTAACTGCATGGAGCAATACATTTTTGGAGCCAACACAGGGTAAAAATGTTCTAGATCTTGCCTTAGGTACTGAGGCATCAGTAATTAGTAATCTCCTTTCCACTGGTAATTGGTGATTTTCATAAAAGTGAATTCAATGTTAAGTTTGAAAGTCATTTATTTGAGCCCCCAACAAATATCTACAATTTCATTGATAAGAGAGCAGAGCTGGCTGAGGTTGATTGAATTTTGGGGTCTTCATTTGGTAAGTTCAAATTTAATATTTATGAACTGAGAAACAAACATTTCTTCTTCGTGCTTCCTTAGCTTCCCAAGGCAGTAAAACTTTTAATTGCTTCACTTGTGCAAGACTTGGTGAGACCACACCTGGAATTATATGTGCAGTTTTAATCTCCATATGCACAGAAAGATATACTTGCTTTGGAGGCCATTGGTTCTTGGGTTCAAAGAGTATAGTCCTCTGCTGAGAAGCTGAGTAAATTATATATGTTCTGTGGCATTTATAAGAATGAAAAGGGATCTCCTTTGAATGTACAGTATTTGAAAGGGAACTTACAGGGTTGACTGAGGTTGTCTAGGGAGTATAGAATCTGAGTGCACAGTCTCAGCGTAAGGGACAAATCACTTAGGACTGATAATGAGAAATGTCGTCACTCAAAGGGTTGTGAATATATGGAGCCCTCTAACTCAGACAGTTATGAATGTTCCATCATTGTATCTATCCAGGGCTGAGATAAACAGATTTTTGGTGTTTTGTGGAGTCCAAGAATTTGGGATGCAGGCAGAAAAATAGAGTTGAAATTGATTTATCATATTGAATGGAGGAGTAAATATGGCAAACCTTATGATCTGCTCTTACTATTACTTATGTTCTTTTATCAAATTATTTTCTTGGGAAGTTGTCCTAGTCATTGTGAGCTGGCTTTAAACTTGGTTACCAGAAATGAACCTGCTGTTTGTTAACTTGCATCGCCTAATTCCCAGCTTCAATTATGGAAATAGACAGGTTCAGCCTTCTACATGTGAAACAGGTATATATGTATTGATTTTAATGATGCTACTACTCTAACCTCATTTACTTGGGAAAGTATACATGTAGCTGCTGAATTAATTTCAAATGTGGAATTAGCCATTGGTAAATACAGGGGTAGGGTAGGGGGGTGAGTCTGGGTGGGATGCTCTTCAGAGTGTCACAGAGTCTGACAGCACGGAGACAGGCTCTTTGGCCCAAACTGGTCCATTACAACCAAAATGTATATTCACACTAACCCCATTTCCTTGCAGTTGGCTCATATCCTTTTAAAACATTCCTACCCATGTATTTGTCCAAATGCCTTTTAAATGTTAGTGTACCTGCCTCAACCACTGCCGCTGGCAGCTCATTCCATATATATACCAACCACTGCCCCTCAGGTTCCCTTTTATTCTTTCCCCTCAAACCTTAAACTGATACCCTCTAGGCCTTGACTCCCCAACCCTGGGAAAAAGGCTGAATGCATTCACCCTATCCATGTCTCTCATGATCTTATACCCTTCTATAAGATTTCCCCTCAGTCTCTTATGCTCGAAAGAAAATGTCCTAGCTTGTCCAACCTCTCCTGATAACTTAGACCCTTGGGTCCTGGCAACATCCTTGTAAATTTCTTCTGCACTCTTTCCAGTTTAATAACATCCTTCCTGTAGCAAGGTAACCAAAACTGAACACAATACTCCAAGTGCAGCCTCACTAACGTCCTGTACAACTGCAATATACCTTCCCAACTTCTATACTCATTGTCCTGGCTGATGAAGGCCTGTGTGTCAAAAGCGTTCTTCACTGCCCTGTCTATCTGTGACTCCACTTTCAGAGAACCATGCACCTGAATTCCAAGGTTTCTCAGTTCTGCTACACTCCTTAAGGCCCTACCATTCACCATGAAACCCCAACCTTGATGCAACTTTCCAAAATGCAATATCTTACACTTATCTATGTTAACCTCCATTTCCCATTTCTTGGCCCACTTCCCTAGCTGATCAAGGTCCTGGCTGCATTTTCTGATAATCTTCCTCACTGTCCTATTTTCATGTTATCTGCAAACTTACTAATCATGCCTTGTACATTCTCATCCAAATCATTGACAGCAATGCGCGCAGCACCGACCCCTGAGCACTCCAGTAGTCACAGGATTCCATGCGATCTAGCCTTCCAGAGCAGCCTACCATGTGGAACCTTATCAAAGATCTTACTGAAATCCATATAGACCACATCTACTGTCCTGCCCTCGTCAACCTTCCTGGTCACTTCATCAAAGAACTCTAACAAATTTGTGAGGCATGATCTCCCAAGCACAAAGCCATGCTGACTACTCCCAGTTAAACCCAGTCCTCCCAAATGCATGTATATCTTACCTCAGAATCTTCTCATGTAACTTATCCATCATAGATGTTAGGTTTTCTGGTCTATAGTTTCAGGATTTTCTTTGCAGCCTTTCTTAAATAAGGACATAATGTTCACTACTATCCAGATTTCCAGTACCTCATGCGTGGCTAACGATGATGCAAAAATATCAGTCAGGGCTCACGCAACTTCTTTTCCAGCCTCTAGCCGTGTTCTTGGATATATCTGGCCGGGAGCAGGAGACTTATCCACCTTCCTACATTGTAATACATCCAAACCACATCTACTGTGATATGGACTTGTCCCCAAGATATCACCACTAATTTTCCCAAGTTCCCAAGTTGTATTGTTTTTCTCCACGGTAAACACAGAGGACGAATATTTTTTGGAGATCTCGCCCATCTCCTGCGGTTCCGCAATATACTTAAAGAACCTTTTCGGATTCATTTTGATCTTCTCAGCCAAGGCCATCTCGTGCCCCATTTTTACCCTCTTGATTTTCTTCAAGAAAATCCTATATCCCCTATATATCTCTAGGGATTCCCTTGATCCCTGTACCTGAGCCATGGCTGCTGCTTTTTTCTGGTTAAAGCCTGGTCATCCAGGGTTCCCTATTCCTGCCAACCTTCCCCTTCACCCTCAGAGAAACATATAAACCTTGAACTCTAGCTATCTCACTTTTAAAAGCCGGTGTGGACTTAATGGGCTGAGTAGCCTGTTTCACACTGTAGGGATTCTAAGGATTTTATGGATTCTGCAGAATTGTGGAGAAATAGGCACAAATCTTAGAAGTTCCAAAACATTGGAAAGCTAAAGAGATGTGTTGATCAATTTCAGGATATCATTTAATTCTAGAATTTCCTCTTCTCCAAAGTGGAAAAAAATGAAAGATTGCTTCAAGATGCACCCATTGAATTTTGCTTAATGCCTGTATCATAGAATTCATCAACTTTTCAATTTGAACAGCACTTATAAAACAAGTTTCTTTTAAATCTTCAGCTACTTAAATATTGAAGCTCCCATCAGCCATTTGATTGAATCCACTGTAGCCATTGCTCAGCATTTGTTGAGAATACGTATTCTGAAGAAGTGTTGTCTTAGACTGTTTTCTCTCTCGTGTTCTGAGAGCTGCTAAGGTTTTCTAGCATTTTCTGTACCTTTTAATGTAGGTAAACAATCATTTTGCAAAGCATTACATCATTGAAGCTATATAGTTCACCTTTGGAGTTTATGAATACATATTACTTTATATTGTTCCAGTTCCTTACTATGTTGATACTTGAGATTAAAAAGTTGTAATTTTATAATACAAAAATTGAGAGATCTTTTTCCTTTCCTCCCCTGCTATCCAAATAGTAGAAGCAGTACTGGAAGGGAGAAGAACGATAAGCCAACTCGGCCGGCTATCACACGAGTGAGCAGTAACAAGGAACTGCTTGATGATAGAGCACGAGAAGAAGAGAGGAGAGAAGCCGTTGAAATTGTACAGCAAACCATAGGTACCTCTGAGGACAAGAGTATTGAGGTAGACAGAAACCGGACTAAGGAAAATGGTAATTTGCAATTCCTGTATCTTGTAGTGCACACGCTGTTCAGATCGTAACCAACATAAAATTAGGTTTTGAATCAAGAATAAATCTTGGATCTTATTACCATACATGCGAAAATCAGTGATGCTGTCAAAACTTGAAGCTGCAACCTCTGCTTTGTTAATTTTTGTGATATCTCGCATCCAGACCTACAGTACTTTTACTCACAAGGGCAAGTACCAAGCATTCATTGTATGATGCCATGGTGATGAGAAAAAAATACCTGAATTGCCTCAAATAATAAGATCACGCCAGGACACACCTCTATTATTTGATGTTTACTGTGTTCCTCCCCAAACATTCTTTTTCCTTGCAATCGTGAGTGAACAACCATGTTTTTTTTACCATTACTCACTTCCTGAACAAGCTTGGAGAACAATGTAATAAACAATAACAGAGGCATTTAGGAACTTTTCCAGCAACTATCTTTGAATTTATATTTACTTTAAAAACATCTGATTTGATCTGTGTTTGATAAGAACCAGTTTATTGGTGTGCTATGAATTGATCAGTAAAAATAATGTAACAGAGCCTTCCTCAGAAATTGTTTGTATGCCGGTTTGCAACCTGGATTCCATGCTGGAATTTGGCTGAGTTCTGTCAGATCTTCTCACTCCTAAGCCTCTCATTCTAGTGTTAGTTGTTTACTGATGTTTTATAACTGCAACCGTCTACTTAGCAGCCCCTTCCCATCCTCTGATCCATGTATACATGTAGCCGTACTCTCCCTCAAACTTGCAATGTATTTCAGTTGCATGATGCACTGGGTTTCTGCAACTCACTGTTGGTTCCATGGTAACAGTTACAGGAAAGCAATCTGCCTTGGGTTAAAATTATATATCGTCTATCCCCTTTCCCACTTCTATTGAGTTTCAAGTTCCAGCTTTTGCATGTTGCAAGAGTTTCCAAGCAATCTCTCTGCCATCTCGCACATGAGACGTCATGGCTGCCAGCTTACTGTGTGCATTGGACTTCAGAAAATTTGAGCAAAAGAGCTAATGTCAATGGAATACAGAGAGTGCGAGGCATGTATAAGAGAGTGGATATTGGAGATAAAAAAGAACAGAATCAAAAGCATGAGAAGAGCCATGCAGATACAGGCAAGGTACAAGTTGCATACAGAGAGACGTAATGTGAAAGAAGAACGTACTGTTTTATGACATCTATAAACTCCTTTGGAAATAAACTAGCCTTTTATTTAAGTGTCACTGAGAGTTGAGGATTAAATGGACCCAAGTCTATTTTGTAGTGATTTAATTAATCTTGAATAAGTTAAGAATAGGTTGGTCAAGTTAGGCTGAGTGCTTGAGAGCAAAGAACAGAAAAATGATTCAAGGATCCTACACACTATTGAGTGATGTCTTGCTAGAAGTCTACTGGATGGTTGTCAAATGAGTACCAGTTTGGATTTGGCCGTGACCATATTCTTTATTGGTTGCCATGAAAATAACATGGTTACAGTAGTTGAGACGGGAGACAACTTATTCATCAGCCTTGAATTCCAAAATCAATGTAAACATCAATAATGTATATATTTGTGCAATAAAATCTTCCTTTAGAACAGTTCGTGTTAGGGGATTCTAGTGTTGGGCAGAGGATATCTGGTAAGGTTTTTGAGACACTGGAGTAAATGGCAGTTTTGATGCCAATAGTAAGCTGGATCATTTAGTCTGATGACATTGCTATGATAAGGTGCTGATGTCACAAACTGTAATCACAACAAGAAACTCACCATATCTCATTGACACAGGAACCAAATGAACAGAGTTGTTATCTCTGTATGCATATCATTATTACCTTAAATTAAAAGTTTCCCGATTCACCACCTGGGTAAGAATTTGCAGAAATCATCCCTCTTCCACAGCATTCAAAAAGGTAAAGTGTAAAAATTAAGATACATGGCTATAATGTAAATGACAGTAAGTAATGTTTGCATTCCATGCCTGTGGAGAAGTGCATCAATGGTTAATTAGCTTTTGACAGTATGGAAAGGGCCAAACTGCCAAAGGAGACTTCCTTAAATTTGTTCTTTATTGCAGTGAAGCCTGAAGTATTTCCTGCTGATGCTTCATGCAGAGCTGATCTGTCTGAAGAGGAGATGGAGAAAAAATCAAAATCGATTATTGATGAATTTTTGCACATTAATGATTATAAGGTGAGTATTTGCAGGATTTAAATCGCATGATTTACATTCAACTATCAAATATAAGAATTGTACATTAACTAACATTATTTCATAGTTTCTGAATTAAATTGTTTTTGTACATTTAAAGGTAATCTCTGGAGATGTCAGGTTATCTTTATTTCACATTTCGATTCCAATTCTCCAAAGTATTGTCAGATAACTGTTTGTCTTTTGTTCATCACACTATCAGTAATGGGTTAGCAGATTGTCTCTCTTTTCTCTTGGAAAAGAAAGGAAGCTGACAGATGTCCTAATTGAGGTCTTCAAAATAATGAAAGGTTTTAATTGAATAGACACGGGAGTGTTTCTACGTGTCATTGTTAGGGCGTCACAAAGAAATCGTATCAGAAAATATGAATCATCAGTTTTATCTAGATAATGATGTGAATGTGGAAATCACTACTTCACGAAATAGCTCAAGTGAATAGTTTAGAATTATTTAAAGTTAAAAGTTACAGCAGAAGAGAATGGAGAATTATAAATTTAAACAGTTTAATGCTGTTTTTCCTTAGAGCAGACAAAACTCTGGTTCCTTTGTTTGAAGCTTACTCATGCATGGCAGATGTACACTTCAAGAAAATGATGTACAGCTCAGACCTTTATTATAAGAACAAAGGTTTTTACACATTTTTACAAATAACAATCAACTATTCCTACAGAAGATAATTTCCGATCTAAATTTACTCACCCTTATCTGTTCCCAATTTGTTTAAATAGTTAACATTTGCAAGTTAGTTCACAATTGTTATCCAATCATATTTAAACTAATATTCGATTGTATTATCCAATCATATTGTACGTATGCACCCCTGGAGATGCAGTGTGTGCTTGTGATCATGGGAAAAACCTGGACAGCTTAGCTCCTCTCTCACCCCCATTCAATTCTGCTGATAGTTAAATAAGGAAGGATGGGAGGAGGTTAAAGTAGAACAGAAACACTGTCACAGACTGTTTCCTATCAGATTCTTGAGTTCTGTACCCCAACATACCTATACTTTGTTCAGCTGTATTACCACATTATTTGGCTAATTAAAGAGCCAAATTCCTCTGCGCTCCCAACCCGGTCCAGTTTCAAAATAAATTAACTTCATATTTTAATAGCCATTACTCTTAAAACTATGTTGAAGCAGGATACCAGAAAGAGAAAAAAGGAAGAAAAAAAACTTAGAAAACACAATCCCCATTATTTAGGCAAGGTTGACCTCCAAGGTGGGGAGCTGACTTCACAATTTGAGAGTTGTTCTTTCCAAATCCATTTCTAGTAGACATAATCTAATTTTTTTTCAAAAACATTTTATTAGGTGTTCAGAGGAAAATGTTGGCAATTGGTATAACATGTGAAAATAATTCAGTAATAATGTTTGATTTGATTGTTTTCCATTTTCAGGAAGCAGTCCAGTGCGTAGATGAATTGAATTCACTGAATCTACTCCATGTCTTTGTGAGAGTTGGTGTGGAGTCAACATTGGAGAGAAGTCAGATAACAAGAGAACACATGGGACAGCTTTTCTACCAGTTGATACAGACAGAAAAGCTACCCAAGGATGAATTTTTCAAAGGGTACGTGATACTTGAAGAAAATGAATGTGTAATGAAACCTTGCATTTCAATGTTGGAACACATGGGACTTTGGAAAGTGAGTGAAATATTATGATTCTGTGCAAAAATAATAATATCATGTCATATTTGTTGAATGCACGTCAACATATTACATCTGCAATGGTTTAGAGCATAGAACAAAGAAAAGTACAGCACAGCACAGTCCCTTTGGCCCACATTGTTGTGCCAAGGCTTAATCCTAATGTAAAATATAGTAATGTAACCTACGCAACCCTCAACTCACTGTTCTCCATGTGCATGTCCAGCAGTCACTCAAATGTCCTCAATGACTCTGCTAATGTTTGTAGAAGTAACTAGCTTTTCTGACATAGAGTGCTAAGACATCAAGAGAACTCCACAGTTAGTTAGTGAGCCCAATAATTTATGTTTACATAAATCACCACTTCACAGATCTCATCATTATTTCCTTGAGTAGCTTGCAGAGCAACCAAATACTGAGCAAATCATAGGATCAGGAATTTTAACTGGATATTAAGCTCAAAGTTTGTGAGAAGATTTGTAGCTCGGGTGCTCGTTGTTGTGGTTCTGTTCGCCGAGCTGAGAATTTGTGTGGCAGACGTTTCGTCCCCTGTCTAGTGACATCCTCAGAGCCTCCTGTGAAGCGCTTCTGTGATCTTTCCTCCGGCATTTATATTAAGCTCTTCATTGCAACCAGTTAAATAATAACTAAGGGTGAGCAGAGATGCAATTTAACAAATGAAGAATTTAACTCTCTCTAGTCACTTCTTCCTAATTATATATTATACAATTTATATACCACCACTCTGCTTTATATCACCACAGTACTTTGTCCATAAAGAGAACTTTTAGAAAATTCTTGAATTCGTTGTTAGGTCTTAAATTTAATTAACAATACTCTGTGGCTAGAATTAATTCCACTCAAATTTAACTGTGATTTGTGATGAGTACTCCAAACCTCAAATGGACATTGGGGTTGTGGCTGAAAATTAATGCTTCAAATGCAATGTGCTTCATGTAAACCAAGTACCAAATGTGCTGGCCTTGTAATAATAACCCAAAATAGCAAATGCTGTGCTGCATCTTCCTGAGTATTTGTTACACATGCCAGATGAGCTGCTCATTCACATAATTACCTGATTGTGAGGATTGGGCTGTTATTTTGGAGGGGAGCTTGGGAGGTGGAAGAGGATAAGAAAGAAGTCTGTCACATTTGAAGCATTACACTGTTTCGATTTCTTTGTTGTCAATGTATAGAGTGACCAATTGTATATTATACAATTATGGGACTTTTCCAATGAATATATGGATGCTTTTATTCTATTATTATCTGAAATATTGTGTGCAACCGTAATTATTCTGTTTCTTCTCAGGTTCTTAGAACTCTTGGAATTGGCAGAGGACATGGCCATTGATATACCACATATATGGCTGTATCTGGGTGAACTTGTGACGCCCATGTTACAAGAAGGAGGAATCTCTATGAGAGAATTATTTACGTAAGAACCATTAAGGAAATCTACTAATCCACTGCTCAGTGCATTTTTCCTACAAAAGTTATTTGCAGATGTTAAAGATAATTAATATCTGACGTTGATTGGCATGTTTCTGTCATCTTATTTTTGACTGGAAGAGTTAAATTCTGTATCCATTTTTAGCAAAAATGTCGTGTTATGGTTTAGGTATTCGAACTTAATGTCAAGAAAAACGGCTTCAACAAAAACAAAGTATTTCACAATAAGGTCGTTAACCTGAATTGCCTTTTGTTTCATCCATGCCTTTCAACGTTTTTCATTGAGGATGTCAGCCTTTTTCTATTTTCTGATGTTTATTTGAAGATCTATATTCAGATTTATTTGAATCTTACAATATTGCAGTGTCTGCTGTATCCCTCAATGTTCAATATTATTCAGCCAGCACTCCTGGTAGAAGATTCTTGCAGCTTTTACTCAAATTACTTCAAAATGATTTGAAGAACAGCACCAATGTCAAATAAAAATGTCTGTTCAAATCTCCGTGTCTGTGTGGGTTTCCTCTCACAATCTAAAAGTATGCAAGCTCAGGTGAATTGGCCGTGCTAAATTGCCCATAGTGTTCAGGGATGCGTAGGTTAGGTACATTAGTCAGGAATAAACGTAGAGTAATGGGGAATAGGTTTGGGTGGGATATTCTTCGGCAGGTCGGTGTGGATTTGTTGGGCCAAAGGGTCTGTTTCCACAAGAGGGATTCAAAGGTTCTAAGTTGTTTCATACTTTAACTCTATCACATGAAGACCTCTAATTCCAGAATGTCACATTTGAAGCATTACACTATTTTGATTTCTTTGCTGTCAATGTATAGAGTGACCAATTGTATATTATACAATTATGGGACTTTTCCAATGAATATATGGATGCTTTTACTGTTACTACAATGAACATTGATGCAATTCGTTGGTTCTGTTTGCAGAACCAGGATTAGCCTTTCAAAATGTTGAACAGTTTTCTTTTTCATTCTCTTACAGAGAACTTAGTAAACCTTTACTTCCTGTGGAGAGAGCAGGGATTTTGCTTGCAGAAATTTTGCACCTTCTATGCAAACAAATGGTGAGGAGAAAAGCATTTCATAGAGTTTGTTTGTTCACAAACTGGTTTCTCAAATTGCAAACGGAGGAACTTCTGTTCTCCTAAATTAACATTTTTTTTCAAGCTAAATCTGGTGAATACTTGCGTTTTATTCTGAACAGAGCCATAAGAAAGTCGGGGCCTTATGGAAAGAGGCTGGCCTAAATTGGAAGGATTTCCTAACTGAAGGACAGGATGTCCAGCAATTCATTAGTGATAAGGTGAGTCGTTCTTTATCTTTGAGGTCCAAATCTTTTGGTATTGTTGTAATGTAATCTAGTTTTACCAAATCCAGTTGTCTCAATCACTGCCATTTTCCTGCCATGTAATTGTCAGGAAGCCCACTTTAACATGAATTAACCTTTGGATATATCCAGTATTGAAAGTGAGGTGCAGTACACGTGAGCATTTTTGAAATCTTTAAAACTTCACAATGAATGCTGTACCACAACTTCAAATCCAACTCAACATATATTTGCATTGAAGGTTCAGCACTGCTGTCAGGATCTTTTCCAAGTTTTCTTTTGATCAAAATTAAGTGATGGCTAGAGATCAAATATGCAAGATTGTAGGAATATGAAAATGTTCATCGGCAACACAAATGACACATTAACTAGATGAGGAAGATCTGTCAAATTTTATAGGTGATGTGGGGGTGCCAGTGTCAGACTTCACCTTTGAAAGCTTGTGGTTTCAAATAAACCTGCTGGACTGTAACCTGGTGTCATGCGGCTTCAAATTTTATAGACATTTACAGCTGAGGAGACGACCAATCGGTCCAGCATGTCTTCATCCATTAACAAGCATATGACTACACTAATCTCATTTGTCTGCTCTTAGGCCATAGCTCTAGAGTCGATAGCAATGCAAGTGAATATCTAAATACTGCTTAACTTTTGAGAATTTCTGACTCAAACATGCTTTCAGGCAGTGGAAACAGTTCTGCTTGACTGTCCTCTTCTCCTGAATGTCTTCCCTTGAATCTGTCTCTGGTTATTGACCCTTTGCTAATGGAATATATACCTTTCTATCCACCCCATCCATGCTCAATTCATACATGTCCGTCAGGTGCTCCGCTCCAAGGCAAAAAAAAACCTTAGCCTGTCCAATTTTTCCACATAGCTCAGACCTTCCAGCCCAGTAAATCCTGGTAAATTTCCTTTGCATTATCTGTGGTGCATTCGCATTCTGGCTTTAACGTAATGACCAGAATTGTATGTAGTACTCCAGTTGTGCCTGAACCCATGCTTATACAGTTCTCATTGGTCTTGTATTCAGTGCCTCAGCTAATCAAGGAAAGGATCTCTCATGTTGTCTTTACCATCATACCTGCCCTGTTAGCTTCAAGGCTATCTGTGGATATGCACACAAAGATCTCCCTGATCTTCAGAGCTTTCAAGGGTCATACCATTCACAGTGTAATCCCTAATACTTAGAGAAATAACAAGGCATTAACGTGCAGTTTTCCAGGTTGAATTCTGTTTACCATTGTTTTCATAAGTCGTTTGATACCCTCTTGGAGTTTAGGCTATTCTCACTATTTACTGCGCTTCCAATTTTCATGTCATCATTAATTTCTTAATTGTTCCCCCATATTAATGTCCAAATCATTATTCGATCATGCTTATTGATAGCCTCTTGCAGTTTACCTTTATTTACTGAACTACTAATTTTTGTGTCATGCATGAACTTCTGAACTATACAGCCTCTGTTTAAGTCGTAGAGATGTACAGCATGAAAACAGACCTTTCGGTCCAACCCCATCCATGCCGACCAGATATCCCAACCCAATCTAGTCTCCCACCTGCCAGCACCCAGCCCATATCCCTCCAAACCCTTCTTATTCATATACCCATCCAGATGCCTCTTAAATGTTGCAATCGTACCAGCCTCCACCACTTCCTCTGGTAGCTCATTCCATACCCGTACCACCCTCTGTGTGAAAATGTTGCCCCTTGGGTCTCTTTTATATCTTTTCCCTCTCACCCTAAACCTATGCCTTCTAGTTCTGGACTCCCCGATCCCAGGAAAAAGACTTTGCCTATTTACCCTATCCATGCCCCTCATAATTTTGTAAACCTCTATAAGGTCACCCCTCAGCCTCCCGACGCTCCAGGGAAAACAGTCCCAGCCTGTTCAGCCTCTCCCTATAGCTCAACTCCTCCAACCCTGGCAATATCCTTGTAAATCTTTTCTGACCCCTTTCAGGTTTCACAACATCTTTCCGATAGGAAGGAGACCAGAACTGCATGTAATATTCCAATAGTGACCTAATCAATGTCCTGTATAGCCGCAACATGATTTGCCAACTCCTGTCCTCAATATTCTGACCAATAAAAGAAAGCATACCAAACATCATTATCTCTATCCCATCTACCTGCGACCAAAGCATACCAAACTCCTTCCTCACTAACCTATCTACCTGCGACTTCACTTTCAAGGAGCTATGAACCTGCACTCCAAGGTCTCTTTGTTCAGCAACACTCCCTAGGACATTACCATTAAGTGTATAAGTCCTGCTAAGATTTGCTTTCCCAAAATGCAGCACCTCTCATTTATTTATCTGCCACTTCTCAGCCCATTGGCCCATCTGATCAAGATCCTGTTGTAATCTGAGGTAACCCTCTTCGCTGTCCACTACACCTCCAATTTTGGTATCATCTGCAAATTTACTAACTGTACCTGTTATGCTCGCATCCAAATCATTCATGAACGCCACACTGAACTCTGTGAAGCAGACTACCATTCACACAAACATCCTTCAACCATCATCCTTTGTTTCTTGCACTTCAGCCAATTTTAGTTCTGATCTGCTGCTGCTTTGGATCCCCTGGGTTTTAACTTCCTTGACCCAGTCTGCCTTGAGAGATTTTATCAAAAGCCTTGCTAAACTCCAGACACATCACAACCAATGCATTACCCTCGTCAACAATCCTGGTTATGGCCTCAAAGAAATCTAATCGAATTTCTCAGACACCAAGTGAGCCACATGTTCAAAGTGAGCAATCTTTCAACAGAAGGAGACAGAAGCAGAGTTATAACCCGGAGTTTGGGTCAAAATCTGCGTTAAAGCTGGTAAATATTTTGTGTTTAATGATCAAGTGAAAGTCAAAATCAGACCTAGAACCAATAACCTTTAAGGAAGCTAAACTAGTCCAGTTAAACAGATAGTGGTTTCTCTTGAACATTCTGAAATTCCTTGCCTGAATTAGGTGCTAATTACAGGAGCATGAAGTTTTTTTAAAAAAAAGTCAGTAAAATTAGAACTCCTGATATAAGAGTTTGTTCAAAGCACACAGTCACAGTAAGGGAGACTTCGCCAGAGTGAATAACTGAGAATCTGGGTCATAGTCTGAAATCAACTAGCAAATTAGACTGGATTGTATTGAATGGCAGGGCAGGCTCAACAAGCTGAATGGCCTTCTCCTGTTCCTATGTTCATAAATCCTTGCTGATTGTATGTGATTAATCCGTGTCTCTTCAAATTCAGATATATTAAGTCCCTCCGAATTCTTGCTAATACCTTGCCTACTTCCAAGGTTATTCTGACTGGCCCTGTTATTTCCTGGTCAGTCCCTGCTTCCCTCTTTTTTTTAATTTGGAACAATGTTAGTCCTCTGGCTAGAGATGGTTTTAAAATTACTGCCAGGGCCCTTATTATCTATTTCCTTACCTCCTTCAACACCCTGGAATCCAGGCCGGTGCTGTGACAGTTTTATTTGCGTGTAGCTGCTCCGAGTCCACTTGGGCCAAATTGTATCTCGTCATCGTAAGCCTGTGAATCTGATGGGCAACATGGCTCGGGCCATTCTGTGAGAGTGGAGTTCAAAAATTATTTTGTAAGCCAAAGGTACTGCTATTGCATAAGTCAAAATGTTGCAGATGCTGAATATATGAAATGTCTGATATTTAATCTTTTCTATTTAAGTTCATTGATCTGAAGCATTTTTTCTGTCCATGGAATTTTGCCTGATCTGCTAAGTACTTCTGTTTTAAGTTGTGATATGTGCTTGAAGGTTCCGTGTAATATTCCTTTACTCCCTAATCTAGATGCATTGCAGGCAGTTGGATTGCTTCCATTAGTTAAGTTGCCTGATTCTAGAATATTTTTAAACATTCTTGGTGCGTCTCTATAATGCTTTAAGGTTTTGTTCAACTTATGTAATGAATCAAGTTTTTTTTAACTTGCAGAATCCTATTTTGTGACCATTATATTATGATTATCTATTGATATTTAATGAACAGAATTATGCTAATGAATCCATCTGTGTATTGGGACTGATTTTAACACTGCTTTTCCTGCCAAATTTCCTAGGTTCAGGATATGAAATTGTATGCTGCACTAGAGGTTTCAGTATCTATTTATAAATTGCCTTAAAAAATGGTGATTTGTCATTTGAAATTTCGCTATAAGTTTGGTAACACTGGAAAAGCACAGCAGGTCAGGTAGCATCCAAGAAGCAGGAGAATCGCTGTTTTGGGCTTGAGCCCTTCTTCAGGAATGAGGAAAGTGTGCCAAGCAGGCGAAGATAAAAGGTAGGGAGGAGGGACTTGGGGGAGGGGCATTGGAAATGCCTACGGAACCGACCGACCCCGCACAGACTCCGGATTACGTTCAGACCAACAAAATTTGGACCCAATCCCCAGGTCATCTCCTCTGCCCAGAAACTCTTCAGCCACATTCTCAAACAAACTTGCTACCACAGCCACATCTCTTTCCTCAGCACCTGCCTACGGAACCGACTGACCTCGCACGGACTCCAGACTACGTTCAGACCAACAAAATTTGGACCCAACACCTATCGCATTTCCAACGCCCCGCCCCCAAGTCCCTCCTCCCTACCTTTTACCTTAGCCTGCTTGACACACTTATTCCTGAAGAAGGGCTCATGTCCGAAACGTCGATTCTCTGCTCCTTGGATGCTGCCTGATCTGCTGCGCTTTTCCAGCAACACATTTTTCAGCTCTGATCTCCAGCATCTGCAGTCCTCACTTTCTCCTATAAGTTTGGTAAATCAAGGCCTCCTTTATTTGAGATGTGGGCATTTCCAAACATGCTGCCACTTTTCAATTAGATGTAACAATTTTTACATGGTCCTTAATGTTTGAGATAATTTATACCTCACTGAGAACAACAAGTCATTGCTGTGGGCAAGTCTGTTAATAAAAATTGAGAAAGAATGCATAGTAAATGTAAACTTCATTTTGAACTTAAACTTATTCTGTCGATACCAATAAATAAAGGATGCCTGCAGATTTTTAGATCCAGTATGCTACCTAATTTTCAATTTCAGTAACCTCTCAATGGCTTTACATGTAAAGGAGCAAGTCAGTATAATAATTTTGGATACAAGAGCTCTGTTTTGGTACTTCACAAAGCTAACTCCCAGCATTTGTGGTACCGCTTAGGACATTACAATCATCTAACTATTCTGGCCAAAGAAGTTGAAAATCTAATGTTTCCACTCCTATCACTTTGGCATTAATGGAAATTTGTGTGTGTAATTGTGTGAGGATGACAGGATTGGGTTTGACTGTGATGTCTGCAAAGATTAAGCAGCTTGTACAAGAGTTCAAGATCACATCTAAGAAATTAAATCTTAATAGAATCAATACTTTGAGAGGAGAGAAATCTTGAATGATAAAGATCAAGAAATACATTAGAAGTACTGCAAATTAGGTTCGGTTATTTCATTACTATGGTTCATTCCACTTTCTGAATGAATAGGTGATCAAAAAAAAAGATTTTTTTTACCAGACTAATGAAATATGAGAGATATTCTATTATATAATTTTGGTTCCCTTCTCAGTGTAGTTATGGAACATTTATTTAACCTTATGATCCCTTTGAAAACTGTTAGCATCTTTGTTTTGTTGGGATTTTGTTCAGCAAAACGCCCTGCAGCCATGTTCATTTCTTTTGAAACAGTTTTTTTTTAGTTTTGCGTTTGTCGGATGTAGGCTGGCCAGCATTTATTGCCCGTCTGTAGTTACCCTTGAGCTGCCCTGTTGAACCCCTGAAGTCCACCTGCTGAGAGTTGACGCACAATGCCATTAGGGAGGGAATTATTAATGGATACTGTACATCAAAGACTGTTAGAAATTTGTGTTTTTTTCCATAAAGATTAGGGTAACACCCATTCCTTAGAGAAGATTAGGAGAAACACCCATAGTGGAAGAGTGGTTTCAGTTTCGGTTTTGGACAGTACTGGGAAAAACAATTAGATGAAGGTAGGTGCTTAAAGCTGTGCTTCTGAGAAAGGGAGACGGTTGTTACATTTGTTAACACTGAATTATCATAAAGTAAGTAGTTAGTCATTGTTACATTTGTTCGGATAAAACCCTGAGGGGGTTTTTTGAAGCTGTGTATATTTAAAATCAGATGTCGATAGTTCCAGGAAGTGTCTGTCAGACTTTCCAGACTGGAAGTTGAAGTAATGTTAACTTAAGCTTATGAAGGTATTAGAAAAGTTTGTTTTCTCTGGTGTGAGTATTGTACAAGGGGAACTTTTAGGTGCGACAATGAAGTGTTTTGGAATTAGTGAGGTTTTATCATATGTTAGTTTAAATGTAAATAGATTGGATTATTCTGTTTTAACTTCATTTCTACAAGTTGATAAAGTTCTGTTTAACCGAATAACATCAATTGGATCATCATAACATTGAGGTTGAAGCTTAATTATTACCCAGTTATTGTGTATTTTTGTGTTTCTGATTGTTCTTCATATTTGGGATATTCAAAAGGTTTGCTTCCTGGAGTGAAGAGGTTGTGCTGTGAGGAATGGTGAAGCAGTTTGGGCAGTGTTCCTGAAGTTTAGAATAACATGAACTTATTGTAAGATTCCAAGGGAGCTTGTCAAAGTCAATACTGAAATAATTTCTTCCCCCTTGTGGGGTAATCAAAATGTAGGATCCATAGTTATTGAGCAAGTGATCACCTATTTAATATGAAATGAGGAAGAATTTCTGCTCTGGCTAGTGCATCTTTGGAATTTTGTACTCGAGACTTGTGGAAGGTGAGTCATTAAATTGTTTTAAAACTTAAGTTGGGTAAATTTTTGAAATGAATGGGAGTTGCGGGTTATGAGAAACAGGCAGGAGAGTGGAGATGAGGCCATGATCAGATCAGCAACATCTTAATGAGTCCATAGCAGGCTCAAGGGACATTACAGCCTGCAATTCTTTCTATTTATGTTCCTAAATTTCAGATTGGTCCTGACCTTGTAATTCTAGCAATCACTAAAATGTTTATAATCCTAGATTAGGACATGGTCTCCATCGGTCATCAATGTTTGCATCTTAACCTAATGCTACTTAATTTTGTTTTTCTGATGTGACTTAGTAACCATGTAATGTTTCAAATTTCACAGTTCTAGAACCGTGGGCACCTTCCATTCGGCATTTTTTGAACTCCTTTGTTGAATCATCAACAGTCACAAATGTACTGCTGTGGCAATAAGATTGGAGAGCCATGATTTTTAACCACTATTTGTGTCTAAAATTTAGTTTTTAGTGTATCTCCAGACAGATGAAATCATTGGTAATTATTCTAAATTTCAAAGTGTAAATTCAATAGTGGACTGCAGAGAGATTATTTCAAATAACAAGGTTTTACATAGTTTTTGATGAACATGTTATCTGAGCTCTTTCACTAAAATTGAGGATATTAATTTTGTTATTCCTTTGCAGAAATTGGAGTTTACTGTATCAGATGTTTCTAGTCCTACTGAAGCACTTTCAAAAATGGAGCTCTCTGCTGAAGAATTGAACAAGTGGCTAGAAAAGCTTATTATCGAAGACCGGGCTAGCAATGAGCAAATCTTTGACTGGGTAGAAGTAGGTTGAACTATTGAACTGTAAGATTAAACCATTCTGTGTTATTTTCTTAAATTGGTCATATCTCTCAATTTACAAGGGTAATTGCTTTCTGACAAAACTATTAAAATAACAACATCACCCTGAGAAATGATGTCCTTGTGTCTTGTTACCTTTATTGATATGTAATAGTTAACATTTGTAGGATCAGTAGTGTCACATTGTTTACCCTTCCCAAATCATGGGTAAAACTTTAAATACAACAACTAAGAGGGCACTTCCTTATGCATCAAATTAAAAGTTAATGTGATCATCGGATATGCATTTAACACACTTACCTTCATTGCTCAGAACTTTGAGTTTAGAAGTTGGGACATTATGATGAGGTTATACAGAACATTAGTGAGGTCTCTTTATGCCGTTCTGGTCACCTTGCTATAGGAAGGATATCATTAAATTGGAGAGTGTTCAGAAAAGTCCTACCAGGATGTTGGGGGGAATGGAGGATTTGAGTTATAAAAGTAGGCTGGGACCTTTTTCACAGAAGTGTAGGAAATTGAGGAGGGAGGTTTATAAAATCATGAATGGCATAGACTAGGTGAATAGTAAGGGTATTTTTCCCTAGGGTGGAGGAGTTCAAAACTAGGGGGCATATTTTTAAGGTGAGAGGTGAAAGTTTTAAAAAGAACATCGGGGCAACTTTTTTTACATATAGACTAACCATCGGCTTACTGAAATTGTTCTAATTTATCCATTAACTATTAAATTTGCACCTTATCATTGCCACCTAATTAAACAACAAAAAGAGAAACCACCTTGAGTGGTAACATGTCAAACTAAGCAAACTGAACACTGACAAAAACCCTTAAAATTGAACTTCTCGATACCGCAGTTCCCTGTCCTCTTTTCTCTTGAGCGCTTTATATTGAGTAAGACTCTTGATGTCAAATTCTAAAATTATTTATTTTCTCTCTTTAGGCTAATTTAGATGAATCACAGGTTGGGTCATCTACATTCCTTCGTGCTTTAATGACAACAGTATGTAGATCAGCTATTACAGGTAAAATTAGCAGTCTCTTGCACTCTCTTCTTTCCAATGTATAATGTATTTCATTTTTCATTTGGTGTATTACATAACATTACTCACAATGTTATAGATCATGGGGTCTGATTTTAAAAATCCAAATATAAACCTTTAGAAAAATGATTTGATGTTTTGATTGACCTCCAATGCCCTAGCGACACTTAATTTAAGTATTTTAGGAAATGTAAATACAAATCTATAGGCCCATGTTCATCATATCTGACTTTTTGAATGCCAGATGAGCATTGTTACTGTTTGCCATAATAATTATGGAACCATGCAAAATTTCACTGAGGACAGTTGGTAAGAGTGGTTAGTAACTGCATGGAGACTTGAGTAACAGGTTCTATAAATTTATCCCTTTATCATATATCTCAATGAATACAAGTCCATAACTAAGCTATCATGGGTCAGAAAATGCATGACACCTTTCTAAGCATTGAGCAAAATTTTCATTGAGCGTGAGAAATGTATTGTAATTACTCTAAGGATTTGTTTTGACTAATCTTGTGACACCATAGGTAGGATAAAGATGCAAGTAGTAACTGATATAGGTGTACCTATTATACTCCAATGAAGTGACCGCATCAGTGAATTTGAGAGACCGTTTTTAGTGTGGGAGGAGCAAAGGTCTTCATGATAGGCTATTAATTTAATCAAAGCCATTTTGCGTAGCTGTTCCATTCCTCCAGTACAAAGAGAATTTAAGGGTGATATTTTAGTTGTTAATGTAAGTAGGCTGACTATGTCCCAGTAATAAGTCACTTTTCACTTTCATTGTGATCAGGCATTGTCTTTTCTGTATAAGTGCTATCTACTGTATGGAGTTTGGCAATGAAATTTGCTTTGGTGTCTCTGCACATACAACCCAATGGAAAGTTGCTGAATGGAATGGAAAACACATTGGATGAATGTAGAAATTTTGAATGTTATTTTTTTTTTTAGAAGTACAATGTTGCTAGTTGCTTTTTAAGTGTCTGTATTTGTTGATTAAAACAAACTTTGCTGGTATTGTCCACATTGTCTCCCCTAGTGTGTGAATGATCATTGGGCCTCTGCATCCTCTGATTTTTCGAAGAGCAAGTCCATATTGTCAGTAGTAATTATACATTTTGGATCTGCAAGCAACTGATGCATAGCAGCTGTTTGTGTTCATCTGAAAATTTATCTCTGTAACATCGCATAAAAATAGTGGATTATAAATGGTCCCCTGGGACAAAACAAAATGGAACACAGTTGCTGCATGCGTAGGGAAATAGTGAATCCTTTCTACATAGGATAAAGTTTCTCAGCTTGATCTGTTTGCCATCCAAAGAAATCTTGGCTGATCCTCTACATTTGCTTCATACCCTTCCCAATTATCTAATCAAAATCTATCAGACTCTTTCCTAAAAACATAATTGATTGAACACTGAAACCTTGTGAGGAAGTCAATACCACATTGTCTCCTGATTCACTGTGAAATGACCCATCTCTGGGGATGGGTAAAAATGGCTTTCCTCATTTTTAACAAGTCATCTGTTAATTTAATGTAATTACTGTAATTAATTACAGTCTTATTGCTTTATGTCCACTAGCAAACCTGCATTTGTGATGTGCATTTAAAGTGTTGTGCTGCACCCTCTGAAACTGGATGCCTTAAATATTTGAAGTCAGATGGTGCCAGGTTATAGTCCAAAAGGTTTATTTGAAATCGCAAGCATTCGGGGCACTGCCCCTTAGTCAGGTGAAGTCTGAAATCTGTAGTCTTTTCGGGATCTTCTTTTCTTTCTTGCATCGCTGTGGAGACTTGATGTCTGTGGTCAGTATGCATGATCTTCTTGGAGATCCTGTCCACTTTGATTGTAGCCAAAGGGCAATGCTCCGAAAGCTTATGATTTCAAATAGACCTATTGGACTATAACCTGGCGTCATCTCACTTCTGACCTTGTCCAAACCAAGCACCTCCACATCAATAAATATTTAAAATACTGTAGTTGATAAAATAAGAAACTTTGGAATTTACAAAAAGGTGTATTGTGTAGGATTGCTGTGAAACAAACAGTTTAAAAATGCCAATGCATGTAATGTATATGAAGTGTGCTATGTACTGAGTCAATTTTGTAAAAATTAAGTATCCATAGATATTATTACTTCATCTAGGGAAATGGTATTAAAGATGCTTTTGATACTTTATGCACTTTTGTGTTCTTTTCCAATATTGCATTGTTACCTATAGGGGAAGGAGCTCCAAGTCGAGTGGATGCAAATGTTATACAACAGAGATTGCGATTATTACTGAAGTACCTTAACTCCGATACAGAAAGAGAATTACAAGCACTTTATGCACTACAAGCATTAATAGTAAAACTTGATCAACCCCCTAGTAAGTAATGTACAAGTTTCTTAACTTTTGGTACAATTTAATCTGAATTCTGAGTTATACTGAAACGTATCTCCTGTCTACCTTTTCTTCTCTTTATCCCTTACCCCCAACAACCTTTTCTCTTAATTAAGTAATTTTCATTCTGTCATGGGATGTGGATGTTGTTGGCTAGGTCAACATTTATTGTTCATCCTCATTGCTCAGAGGGCAATTAAGATACAGCTACATTACTGTGGACTTGGAGTGTAGTCCAGACCAAATAAGGCTAGCACACTAGTTTGTGTTTTTTTAAACAATTGACACAGGTTACACAATCACTATTAGACTAGCTTTTCATTTCAGACTTTTATCAATAAATTCAAATTTCACCATCCGTCATGCTAGGATCCAAACCCTTATCCCTGGAATATTAGTTTGGACGTGTAGCCCAAACTCCCAATGGCATTACCATTGGCGTACTGCCTCTTCAACAAACAGAAAGGTGAAAATTTATGTTACCAGACCTTCTAAGTATTTACAGATCAACTCCTGAATTTTCAGTTTTATTTTTAGAAAGTGGCCTAATTCTGCACATGCGATACTTTTAAAACATTGACTTGTCAACACAACGTTCCTTTAAACTTGATGTTTTACAATGAGTATCAAAGGAACTTCCCTAGTTTAGTGAATGGAGATACAATATTATGTGGTACCGAACCACTTGAACCAAGAGACTTTACAGATGGGATCAAGTGAATCCCTAGAAGAGTGTAAGGGCACTAGGACTAAGCTTAAGAGGGAAATCAGGAGGGCTAAAAGAGTACATGAAATAGCTTTGGCATGTAGGGTTAAGGAGAATCCAGAGAGATTTTACAGATAGATTAAGGACAAAAGAGTAACTAGGGAGAGAAAAGATCCTCTTAAACATCAAGATGCTACTTGTGTGTAATTACAGGAAACGGATGAGATACTAAACAAATATTTCACATCAGTATTAACTGTGGAGAAGGACATGGAAGCTAGGGAACTGAGGTAAATAAATAGTGATGTCTTGAAAAGTGTCTACTTCAGAAGAGGAAGTGTTGAAGGTCTTAAAATGCTTAAAGATAGATAAATCCCTGGAACCAGATCAGGTGTTTCCCAGAACTTTGTGGGAAGCTAGGAAAGTGATTGCTGCCTTGCTGAGATATTTGTGTCACAACACCCATGGGTGGGGTGCCAGAAGACTTGGAGGGTGCCTAATGTGCCATTATTTAAGAAAGGTGGTAGGGGAAAACCAGGAACTATTAACCAGTGCACCTGATGTCAATGGTGGCCAAGTTGTTGGAGGGGATTCTGAGGGACAGGATTGACATGCAATTGGAAAGGCACGGACTGATTAGAGGTAGTCAACATGGCTTTGAGTTTGGGAAATTGTCTCTCTATCTTGATTGAGTTTTTTGAAGTATCAAAGAAGATTGATGAAAGCAGAGTGATAAACATTGTCTATATGGACTTCAGCAATGTGATCAGCAAGGTTCCGTGTGGTGGATTGGTGAGCAAGGTTAAATCACATAGAATACAAGGGAAGCTAGCTAATTGGATACAAAATTAGCTTGAAGGTAGGAAACAGAGGATATTGATTTTTTTGGGACTAGAGGCCTGTGACCAGTGGTGCGCTACATGGATATACTGTTTTTTATCATTCATATAAATTATTTGGATGTGAATATAGGAGGTATGGTTAGTAAGTTTGCAGATTACACCAATACACACGCTGTAGTGGACAATGAAGGAGGTTACCTGAGCGTACAACCATGATCTTGATCAGATAGGTCAAGGAGTGGCAGATGGAGTTTAATTTTGATAAATGTGAGGTGTTGTATTTTGGTAAGGCATTCCAGGACAGGATTTATTTAATTAATGATAGGGCCCTGGGGACTGTATCGGAATGAAGAGGCCAAGGGGTATAGGTGCATAGTTCCCTGAAAGTGGAATCACAGATAGACAGGGTGGTGAAGAAAGCATTTGGCATGCTTGCCTTCATTAGGTCAGTGCACTGAACAGGACAGTGGGGCTGCTTTTAGAAGACTGTTCAATTCTGGTCTCCCTGCTATAGAATAAATGTTGTGAAACTTGAAAGGGTTCAGAAAAGATTTACAAGGATGTTGCTGGGATTGGAGGATTTGGGCTAAAGGGAGAGGCTGAATAGACTGAGGCTCTTTCCTTGGAGCATTGGAGGCTAGGGGTGACCTTGTAGAGGTTAATAAAATCATGAAGGACATTGATAGGATGAATAGCCAAGGTCTGAATACCCAATGTAGGGGAGTCCAAAACTGGAGGGCATGGGTTTAATGTAAGAGGGGAAAGATTTAATAAGGACTTAAGGGTCAGTTTTTTCATGCAGATAGTGGTGCATGTATGGAATGAGTTGCCACATTAAGTGGTGGAGATGGTTGCAATGACACCATCTAAAAGGCATCTGGATGCTTACATAAATAGGAAGGGTTTAAAGGGACATAAGTAAAATGCTGGCAGAGATGGTGCTAGGTCAGTTTAAGACATATGGTTGGCATGGATGAGTTGGACAAAAGGGTCTGTTTCCATACTGTTAACCTCGACAACTCTGTGGTCTTGACCCAAGATGGTAGTCACATGCTGCATATTGGGTTAGAGTGGGGTTGTATGGTGAGGAATTGGCTACAATCCCCATCCTGATAATGAAGGGAGATAATTTCATGTTGAACTGACTAAAGCACATCCAGTATGTTTGGATCATAAAAATTTGAATTGGTTAACTACTTGGTGCAAAACTCTTGTGTCTTTGATGGAAATGCACAAGTAGGCCACTCAACCCAACGAGTCCATGCTCAAATGCACTTTCTGCACAAACAGTGATCCCACCTATATATGGCCATGTTGATCCCATATTTTTTTTTAATCTTCCTTTTCCTTAATTGCCTCTCTTAACCTATTAAAACTTGTCATTGGAATTGGTTTAATCATTAATTTGTCAAATATTCCAGACTTGCAGTCATTTGCATTTTACTTAAAAATGTTCTTGGTTTCTGTATTAAAATTGTTATATTGAATCTTGTATCTATGTCCATTTTCTATCTGCTCTGTCCCCTCCTTTCATGATTTTAAACAGGTTTTGTCCCTTAGTATGGACAGATAACTGTTTCCCTGGTGTTACAAAATACTAACAGTGTGTATTCCTTCTCTATCTTCTTCCCCACCCCCATACAGACTTGTTAAGAATGTTCTTTGACACTTTGTATGATGAGGATGTTATATCTGAAGATGCATTCTACAAGTGGGAAAGTAGCAAAGATCCAGCAGAGCAAAACGGCAAAGGGGTAGCGCTAAAATCTGTCACGGCTTTTTTTACATGGCTAAGAGAAGCTGAGGAAGAGTCCGAAGATAACTAAAACAAAATATGTCTTCGCCAATCAAAGTGCAAAAAGGCCAATCATCGCAACAAATATGCACAGATATACAGTCAGCGATCATGATGAAAATTATGGTACACGCACGTAAAGAAAATCCGCGGTGATGTTAAAGAACCATGGGTGGGAGCACTAAAAAAAATGTATTATTTATAGAAAATATTTTTGTTTTAAATTTTAAGCTTTTTTGTTATTTTTAAAAGGACAGATGGTTCCACTTTTCTGTGCAGCAAAAAAAATAAAAAAAATTGAACACTTTAATTTATTTTTAGAACTGCAACGGTTATGTAATTTGAGTTTGCAGTTACTGTAAACAGAATGTAACATAGAGAAAAGCAACCCAAACTCGTGCCCACCAGGCCATTTTAAACAAATATAGGGCATCAAAATTTAGTATATGGGCAGAGGTTAACAATGATGGCTGAAAGTAGTAATATGTACCAGTAATTCTTCCTGCCTGCTTCAGCTTGCTCCAGAAATGTACATAACATTCAACTGGAAGATGATGCTCCCCGAATTTCCAAGCCGTACATTATGAACTGCAGAACATGGAGAACTTGTACAAAAAAATTCAACTTGAGGAAGTGCTTGTAATACTTTCAAACTATAGAGCTACTCAAAAGCTTGTAAATACATAAAGAGAAATATTTAAAAAAAAATGACTCGTTACTATCTTTTCACTTTCAAAACTAAATAAAAACAGACCGTGCAAGTTGAAAAAAATAAATACAAACTACTGTTTATTTAAGAATTCATGATCACAAGACTGGTTCTACGTAAGTTTGCAAACTAGTTTGACTTTTTTTGTACTCTGTTACCTCATTGTATTATATGATGCAGGGCAGTGGATGCAATGCCCATTGTTGTGACGAGTTGTATCAAATGGCTGGCTGACACTAGTCAGTTATTGAGATGTGACAGAAGGTTTTTTTGAAAAAATACTGAACAAATGAAGATCCTTCCTCCTTAAAAACTTTCAACCATTGGTTTGAGACGCCTGTCAGAGCTGTCGTTGTGAAAGAAAATGTCAGAATATTTGAAATAATGGGTTACGTTTTCCAAACACACATGCAACCTTTCACACCAGCTGCTTCCATTGATGCTAGTTGCAGCAAACCGAAAATATTATCGTGTGAAACAGCATTTTTCCGAAAGTTATGTGGTTTATCTCATGAGTTGCTTATTTGATTTAAACATGGCCTCAAAGATTAACACTACATTTTATTTGTACCAGTTTGTGCATTTTTTGTTTGAGAATTGGTTTTGGAAGCTTAGCATAATATGGATCAGCTAGTGATTTTAAAACTTGCTTCATTGGCAAGATGGCTTTTGGAATGCTTATGAAGATAATGTTCCAAACTCTGAGATGCCATTAAATAACTGCATAACTTGAATTAAATCAGTTCTAGGCTGGTAATATATAATGGATTGGATTTTTTTTTTCTGTGCTTTCAATATCCATACATTTCTATATTAGAGAGGTCTCACTTAATTCCCCCACTGTGTAATTAGATGGGTTCACTAACACTAAAACCTTGGTTTAAGAGGCATGAGTATCAATGCTGATTTTATGTTGTTTCAATTTGTAACAAGATGAGCATTAGCCTCAGTTGCTGTCTGTATACATCATAAATTGAAATGTGTGCACATCCAAAAAGCTGGAATGGATTCAAAACCTGTTGAATTTTCTTATTCCGTGAATTATTCTAAAGATATGACCTGAAGAAGTGGTAAATATCAATGTAAGGATATAAACAACATTCACCGTATTAATATGGAGACAACTCGTGTCTGTCAGTCACCTTGGGTACAGATTTGAAATACAAAAACAATAGATAAGAGAATTGAATTTGCATTCTTATGATGTTTCAGGACCCCAAAATTTGGATTCAGGAAGAGCATTGCAGAATGGTGACTGTCTCATTGGTGCAAGACTTATGTTTATGCACTAACTTATTCTATTATATGGGTTTTGCTAGGTATTGGTTAGGCCCAAGTGCACATGAATAAAAATCCAACTATGGTTCTGTGTCAAAACTTGACCTTTACAAATGCTAAGCTGCTGTGTTGGTTTGCTTTGTTCAATATGTACTTTGATGAAATTACCCTGCTCCAAATTCTTAATAACCACCCCAGATCCTGGAATGTCAAAGCTCTGTGAATATCTATTTTACTAGTACATCACTTTTGAGTGGCTTATTTCCTCGTAGTTGTGCATGGGATACCTCTTTCAAATCAAGAAAAAAAGTAATTGTGCATTTTGTAATTTGTCATATCAAATAATTAAAAATGGAAGGTAATTGGCCTTGATACAAATCCTTTTAAGTTTAAAGAGCTGAGAAATTCTGCTGAATGCATGAATAGTGCTTTATGAATGTTACAACTGTATGAAACAGATTTGTATTCAATTATCTCCAGTATCTTTTTCAGTCAATTGTAATCTTTTACCATTATAAAGTTGTAATTGAGCGACTCACCAATGTGATGCACTTGTGTTCTCTAATTGGACTGCAGTTTTACAGTTTGAGAACAACTGGGCACAGGTAACTAAACTGTCTCAACGAAAGAATACATAATTGCTGAGAAAAAAAATTGTTAAAACAAAATTGCATTCCTTTGCATAATGTTCAGTAGAGCTTGAACTGTAAGTTGAAGCATTGCAGAAAAATATTAATATTTGTATTTAATCTAACAGCAGTCAGCTCAGAGGTAGTTCACCTATAGTAACTTAACAAGGCCAGGATAGCTATTGTATAATTCAAGTAGTCAGAAGCTTATCAGTTAATAAAAGGATTTACTACAGATTTTAGTAAGACCATGCTTAATAAGAAGTTTGAAATGAAGCATTACAAAGATCATGATAATGTAGTCAATCAGCATAGAAGCCTAATGGCATTTGACATTTGATTTTTAAAAAAATTCATTCTTACATGGGATGTTTGTGTCACTGTCAAGGCCAGCATTTGTTGCTCATTCCTTATCACCCTTGAGCTGTTGCCCTTTGCAATGGCCTGTACAGCCAATTATGAGTAAACAACATTTCTGGGGTCTGCAGTCACATATAGGCTAGACCAGGTAAGGACAACACATTTCTTTGCCTGAAGGACATATATAACAGTTGACATGGTTGTCATTAGGCTAGTTTTTAATTCCAGATTTTATGCATTCAGATTTCTCAATTTGCCATGGTGAGATTCATCCCCAGAACATTAGCTTGGATTCTGGATTAGTAGTGCTGTGTAATTAGCATGACACGACCACCTCCTTTAAATTGGACGGGACAACGGGTTTTTGCTGAACCAACATGTTTTCTTTGTCAAAACATTAAGGGAAGCTTTGATGCTGGGAGTAACCATCATTATTGTTGTGCAGTGATATTTCTTTAACTTCTTTTATCTATGAAGAAGATAACAAAAATGTTGCTCACTGAATTGCCTGAGTCCCAGAACACAATCAAGTACAACTATGCAAAAGATTAGACTATCTACCTTATGCCAAATGGTAACAGAAATTATTATTATTGAATTCTGTTCTTCTTGCCATTCTATCATGAAATTGTTATTTGACAGCGTAAATATCATGAAATTATTTTTAACTTCATATTTGTCACCAGTTTTATTCGCACTCAGTTTTATGAAAACAAAATGACCAAATCTAAATCAGCATTGCAAGTTGAAAGCTCTTTCTCACAGGCAAAACTTTAAATGTTTGTAGCTTCATTCAAACTTGTCACATTTTAGGAATTTTGTTTGAGGGGCATCACCTTGATGGGTGTGATTTTATTTTCTTCCTTCCTCTGTTGGCGTTCTGTACTTTGGTGAAACCATGAACAGCCTCAATAGTAGGACTCAATGCTACGGACATTCATTTATCCCTTAATTCTCTTTCATTTTTTATTTTTTGATGTTTCTTGGATGATCTGCTGAATTTGAGATCTCTAGCCTTGGTGTAGACAACTGCAACACCCATTCCTAAACTTGCCATTGTTACTTATGTTTTGACTAGTGCTGTTGAAATCAGTGCTATCACCTTTAATTTGGAAATGGTTTAGAAAATGTTATTCTTTTTCATGACATTGGAGCACAAAAGCTCACGCTCAAGGGTTAATATGAGTGATGTGAGCCAATTAACTGTGTGGTAACACAAGCAACTAATTGTTCAGAAGACAATGATCATGCTCCAATGCTTTGTGATGCTGTAGGTTATTGCATAACATTGTAACAATTCCCTCTGCTCACTCAGTACAGTTTCAGATTTGAAGTGTGACTCAAGCTAAAAGCAAATTATCAATTTTGAGGTTGCATATCCAGTTTTTACAAAGTGAACGTCATTATTTGTCACTTAGCTAGCTGTATCTTGACATCCTTTGAAGTTATTCATGCAAAATTATTGAGTTATTGAAGATATTTTCCTACAATATATTTTGAATATTCTGTATTGCACATCATTCATATCATATTTTATCCATAACTTTATCGTCATAAGATTAATTGTTTGGCTTTGTGAATAATGATAGCCACAAACTGGTATGTATTTAATGTATTTACAGATTGGTCATCCCTGAGGATTAATGTTGCACTTGGTTTTTTTGACTTTTTTTCATAACTAATTTCTTCCTGCATAATCATGAATTCTGGTCTTTAATTACGATGGAAGAAATGTACCACGCAGAGTCAGAACTTTTTATCATTTAATTAATTTTAATCTTTCTTGTAATCAGATTTATTGTAATATATGTTTTTGTAGTTTATGATCAGAAGTAACTTATTACTGCAGCTGTTGCGTCAGTTAAATGTTTTTTATATGTTGGCCTGAGGAATCTGGCAATGGTTTTTCCCTCTCTATCTTTTCTAGTCTTCTATCCACTGTTACTGATTGATAGAATTTGATTATGGTTTCCAAGTTAATCCAAGCCTCGGGAATCTACTGCCTTGAAGTTGCAGGACTTTAATCGTGTCGCACAGCTTTTAGTCCTGTTGTGTGATTTGAGTGAGGAAAAGAGCAATCATAATGAAGGGTTTTTTTTTCCAGAAATGAATTCTTTCTTAACATTTGTACCAGTATTAATCACTAAATTAACAGTTCCCTTAATTCAATCGATAAATATAAATGTGAGCAATTGGTTGACAGTTTAACTCTTTGTTTTTGATTATTAGCACTGCCTTTTACAGATGTTCAAGATATGAAATGTTTTAGCCTTATTGAAGTCCAATGTCATATCTTTTCAATTTGCTTTCCAAAATAACCTAAACCCTGGAAAATTAATTGCCTTTAAAACACCTCAATGAAAATAACTGAAGTACTAAAATATGTTAGGACATTTGGCCAAAGATTTCTGGTGACATACTTCTTTTGCTTGCTATATTGTAGGCAAGTATGTAAAAGCTTATTGTGCCTAATGTTCATAAACTTTATATGGTAAGGGAAACTTATGGGAAATGCATTTGTCAGAATGGAGTACTACTGTAAATGGTGAAAATGTTTATATTGACAAGAAAGACATGAAAAGGATCTTTGTGCAAATGCTGGATGGAGTGAAAAAATTGATACCCAATGAAACTGTAGATCAGTAAATGGTGAGTTGTACATTGTCACAGTACTAACAACCATGCCACTCCTCCACATGCCCACTTCTAAAAGTAAGGAACCAGACTTTACTGAAAACCTGATGGAACCCGAATGATACATATTGTTGTTAATACATCAAAATAACTTGCAGTAAGAAGGAAATACCCATCGAATTAGAAATAGTATTTGATATTTAACATTCCATTCAGTTTGATAAAGTTGTTTCATTTGCACCTTAATTGCCTGTTAATCTTCCACAAAATTAAGCCTGGGGTAAGTATGCTTTAAATGATGTGATATTAGTTGTGACTGCTTATGTGAAAAATGAACAATGATAAATGTGGTGTCTTACTCAAATAGGATCTGTTTTTTAATCTCATCTTTAAGAATCTCCTCTATCCAATCTATATGGTTTGACATTGACTTCCCTCCTATCCAATGCTTGCTTTGATTATTTCTCATGGTTAAGGAGATAACATTGTTTTGCCCCATTGTTTACTAAAACCCCTGATGTCCAATCATCTTTGCTGGACTATCAACTAGCACACTCCACAACCTGTATATTTAGGTCTTAACTCGCGGAACTTGCTAGGAGATGACAGAATCAGGTTTATTTTGGTCTTTGTCCCATCTCAGCTCTAGTACTTCCAATACAGTTCACTGGATAGCGATCAGTTTTAAGAACAGGCTTATTGTTCCTGCCTGTTTGATTTATACCAATTTGTTTGAAATGTTGTTAGACAGGGTGTTCTGCGTCCCTCATCAACCTTGTGCTGTAGACAATCCTTGTGCCCATTCAGTAAAAGGTTCGCACTATCCAAACAGCGTCCATAATTCGTCAATTGCATTATAGCCAATTTGTGTTAATGAAATGCACGTTATACCAGAAGTACCTGTATAACCAAACATCAATCGTGGGGAAATATAGTATGTGTGTAACTTCGACAGTAAATATAACAGTGTAGACTAGCTTATGTTAATGATTATTCCCCACAGTTTACCAAACAGGGATTTTTTTCTCAGAATTACTGATACAATTACCAGTTTTTGAAACAGTTCGTTTCTTGGCTGAGTTCAGAGAACTTCAGATGAAAGATTCTGATCTGAGAACTGGAAGCAATCTATGCCCCACTCCATTGGCCATGTGCCAACCACTTACCTTTACGGGTAAGTTTAATTCTTTGATCTGAAACAGAACTTGGAACAGTGAAGCAGCCTGTCTCAGTATGTCTTGAAGTCGATACTTGTGAAGCTTGGAGAAGTTGACTTTGCTGCTCCTGTTGTGCTCTTCCGGCTTCACATCTATTGACTCTGACTTCCAGCATCTGCAGTCCTTAGTGTCTCCTTGCTGTGAAGTTTGTGTGTGCGGGAGCAGGGGGATGTGTGGCTGGAGGAATAGGAGATTTGGCGAGGTACATCTGATTAAAATGTAACTGAACAGTTAGCCACGTTAAACTCGCTGTTGCAGGGCGGGAACCAATGTGTAATGAGCATTGTTTTGATTCCGTATGATGGATCAGTGATTTGGGGTTGTGCTTATGGGGTTGTGGGCGGCACGGTGGCACAGTGGTTAGCACTGCTGCCTCACAGCGCCTGAGACCCGGGTTCAATTCCCGACTCAGGCGACTGACTGTGTGGAGTTTGCACATTCTCCCCGTGTCTGCGTGGGTTTCCTCCGGGTGCTCTGGTTTCCTCCCACAGTCCAAAGATGTGCGAATCAGGTGAATTGGCCATGCTAAATTGCCTGTAGTGTTAGGTAAGGGGTTAATGTAGGGATATGGGTGGGTTGCGCTTCGGCGGGTCGGTGTGGACTTGTTGGGCCGAAGGGCCTGTTTCCACACTGTAAGTAATCTAATCTAATCTATATATTGGCAGAGCCCAATTCGTTTGACAGCCAAAGAATGTCTCCTTAGTGGGAGAAAAATACAGTTCCAGGAGCATCGAATTAAAAATGTTAAATCAACACAGACTATATTTTGGGGGGGGGGGGGGGGGGAATGAATGAATTACCTGCAGATGCTGGAAATCCTAAACAAACATTGCTGGGAAAATCAGGTCTCACAGCATCTTTGGAGAAAAATCAGAGTTAACATTGAAGAAAGATCACTGAATCCAAAATGTTAACTGATTTCTCTACAGATGCTCCCAGACCTGCTTTATTTGAATGTAGTTTCCTATTTTGAAGAGTACTAGAAAAGCGCAGGGAAGTTGAGCTGAATAGATGTTTG
Organism: Hemiscyllium ocellatum; assembly: GCF_020745735.1. Classification (NCBI taxonomy): domain Eukaryota; kingdom Metazoa; phylum Chordata; class Chondrichthyes; order Orectolobiformes; family Hemiscylliidae; genus Hemiscyllium; species Hemiscyllium ocellatum. The sequence continues at coordinate 8,754,525 of NC_083437.1, forward strand.
AGACTTAACAGGATTGTTTTATTTATTTATGGGGTGTGGGGTCTGGCTTGATCAACACTTTATGCCAACCCCCACCCCCATTGCAGGTTTGACATCATTTGTCGGTCAGACCAGACATAAGAGCAGATTTCCTTCCCTGACGCACAGTAGTTAACCAAGCAGGTTTTTATTGAAATAAAATTTCACCATCTGCGATGTTAGGAGTCAAACCCTTTGCCCAGACTCCTGGATTACTCGATCAGAAATCACCCGACATCAGATTATAGACCAACAGGTTTATTTTAAGTCAAGCTTTTGGGGTGCTGCTGCTTCATCAGGTCTAATGTTATTACCACCGTGCCACTACCTCCTCAGGTGTATTATACAGTGAATATTCTCCCATTGCTGAAAGATTCTAAATTTGTTTACAAATGTGATGGAAAATCTGCTTCAATTTTCACCAGCATCACTTGTGATAATCTAGCTGGATTCTCACGCGTAGTCTTTCCATTCATACTGCCAGTTCTGTATGTTTTAGTCATATTCATTTGCTGTTTTATGGTGATCCAAGTAACAAATGATTTAAACAATGTCATGGACTTAATGACAAATGATTAGTGATAAAATGACGAAGCAGGCTTGCTGTAACAGATACTGCAGTCAGAGTAAATGGAGCTCTGTTCTCCAACTGACTTAACCTTGAAAATATTGAATCAATTAAGATTTTCTTTGGAAGATCCATTTTCCAACTCTGATGTTGCTCACTTTTAAAGTATTGGCCAAAGATACCATGGAATGAATGATGATTGGGAAAATGCTAAAAGGCAATCGATACCCTTTACATTGTATATTCGAAGAATAAAGCTCAGACGTTTTACCTAAAGTACTGAAATTCCAGTAATACTATGTAGCTTTCTGCATTCATTGTAATAGCCAAAATATAGATACAAATATCCAGAATAAAAGGAATTTGAAAATATATTTATCGCAACTACAATTGGACGATCAGATGTTCAACCAAACATTCTGTAATTAGAGCTGCCAACTAAACATTCTGTAATTTGTCTCATTCACTGCTTGTTATTGACTACTTCCTGACCAACGTGCACCCTACACTTTGAGTGATCTGATATAGGACCCCTATCCAAACTCAATGGCCATCCATAAATTGCAAGAACAGTCCATTTAATGTATGTTAGTGTCTTTTGTGTATGGGTTACATTTTATGAATCTAATGAATGTTAATACTACTAAAGTTTTCACCTAATGAGAAATGTGATCAGGACAAAAGAATCTGAGAATAACAACAATGTTTAATTTTGGTCACTATGACTGGAAAGGAGCTTGGGAGGGAATCTGAGATTATGGAGGGGTGCATTGAAGTTTGGAATCAGAGGCAGTTAACTTAGCAAAGACTGCACACACAGATATGATGAGTCAATTCAATCATATGTCATTGAAAAGTATTTTAGGTTGAATTCGAGAAGGTCAAAATCTGACAGCATTTGCAGGAAGCTGTTCTTATTGTTCTTCTATCAGCTTTTTGAAAGCTTTCCTCGCATTTGTAATTTTTGCAAATTCTTTTCAAAATTACTATTGCATCTGCTTCAATCCTCTAGGAATGTGCTACATGTAATTCACTAAAATTATTTATCCCACCAGTTCTTTGGTTACTGACTTTCCTGTCAATATGTATTCAAAAGTCGCCACTATTAAAACTTCCCTTAAACTTCTGATCTAAGGGGAAGAATCCAAGATATTTCGGTCTATCTTGAAATGGTGGCAATGCTACTTTCCAACTCTGTCACTTTCACGTGGGGAGGCATGGCTCAGCGGTTAGCACTGATACCTTACAGTGCCCTGGTTTGACTCTGGGAACTATCTGTGTGGAGTTTGCACATTCTCCGCGTGTCTGCATGGATTAGTCATGCTAAATTGCCCATAGTGTTCAGGGATGTGTAAGTACAGTGTAAATGTAGAGTAGTAGGGTAGGGGAATGGGTGTGGGTGGGCTACTCTTTGAAGGATCGGTGTGGACTTGTTGGACCAAATGGCCTGTTCCCACACTCTGGGGATTTTATGATTCAAGGACTGGATGGGCAAAAAACCAGCAATAGAATTTTGGATGAAATAAATTTTATATAAAGTACAGATCAGAAGGATGACCACATAGTCTGTTTGTGCCAGTCTACTTATGCTATTAAAGATTAAAATCACAATCAGTTTTTATTATAGTGGATATTAATTTTGTAACTTTAGATGAGAATCTTCAATGAAAGCAGATTGAATACTTGTGAAATGACTTCAGAACAGTAGTCCATAAGAGTTGAATATTTACATTTCCTAGATACATTTTTATTGGTTGACACTTTTTAAATTTGTTTTTGTTGCAAGTTGACCTCTACTTTTTCAATGATTTTTATATCCTTCCACCAATCCTGGAATCAGGCGAGTAACTTTTCTCCCAGTATTGCACAGCCCTGGAGGGACCTCTTAACTTCAACTTTGGACACGACCAATCCTATTATACAGAGGTTTATTTTTCCACAACATTTAGCCTTGGCATTTACCGGTGGGTCTACAATTGTAAGCCCCTAATCCACATGCCCTTGACCTGATGCAAAAATTATTCAACCACAGCTTGTATCTAAATGATTAAGCATAACCCCCATTTCCATGGTCAACTTCAAGTCAAGGTATCATCATGGTTCAATGATAGGTGCAGGAAGGCATCAGGTACACCTAAACATTGAGATGTCAATCTTGTGAAGCACAGAACTATGCATGGCAAAGACTGAAAGCAACAAGTGATTGAGAGACCAAAATGATCCCACAATAGACACCTTTAAATTCTGCAGTGCTGCCACAACCAACTATAAATCGAAGTGTTCAATTGAACAGCCCCTCATAGGAGGCTTCACAAATATTTTCATCCTTAATGTTGGAGGTTTGCAAATAAGTGTAAAAGATGAGGCATCTCATCCTCTTTCTAGCTCAGTGGTGCTGGAAGAGCACAGCAGTTCAGGCAGCATCCAACGAGCAGCGAAATCGACGTTTCGGGCAAAAGCCCTTCATCAGGAATAAAGGCAGTGAGCTGGAAGCATGGCTAGAAAAGCTAGAGGGGGGTGGGGTAGGGCGAGAGTAGCATAGAGTACAATGGGTGAGTGGAGGAGGAGAGGAAGGTGATAGGTCAGGGAGGAGACGGTGGAGTGGATAGGTGGAAAAGAAGATAGGCAGGTTGGACCAGTCCGGACAAGTCATGGGGACAGTGCTGAGCTGGAAGTTTGAAACTAAGATGAGGTGGGGAGAAGGTGAAATGAGGAAGCTGTTGACGTCCACATTGATGTCCTGGGGTTGAAGTGTTCTGAGGCGGAAGATGAGACGTTCTTCCTCCAGGCGTCTGTTGGTGAAGGAGGCCCAGGACCTCCATGTCCTCGGCAGAGTGGGAGGGGGAGTTGAAATGTTGGGCCACGGGGCGGTGTGGTTGATTGGTGCGGGTATCTCGGAGATGTTCCCTAAAGCGCTCTGCTAGGAGGCGCCCAGTCTCCCCAATGTAGAGGAGACCGCATCGGGAGCAAAGGATACAATAAATGATATTAATGGATGTGCAGGTAAAACTTTGATGGATGTAGAAGGCTCCTTTAGGGCCTTGGATAGAGGTGAGGGAGGAGGTATGAGCACAGGCTTTACAGTTCCTGCAGTGGCAGGGGAAAGTGCCAGGATGGGAGGGTGGGTTGTAGGGGGGCATGGACCTGACCAGGTAGTCACGGAGGGAACGGTCTTTGCGGAAGGCGGAAAGGGGTGGGGAGGGAAATATATCCCTGGTGGTGGGGTCTTTTTGGAGGTGGCGGAAATGTCGGCGGATGATTTGGTTTATGCAAAGGTTGGTAGGGTGGAAGGTGAGCACCAGGGGTGTTCTGTCCTTGTTACGGTTGGAGGGGTGTGGTCTGAGGGCGGAGGTGCAGGATGTGGACAAGTTGCGTTGGAGGGCATCTTTAACCACGTGGGAAGGGAAATTGCGGTCTCTAAAGAAGGAGGCCATCTGGTGTGTTCTATGGTGGAACTGGTCCTCCTGGGAGCAGATACGGTGGAGGCAGAGGAATTGGGAATACGGGATGGCATTTTTGCAAGAGATAGGGTGGGAAGAGGTGTAATCCAGGTAGCTGTGAGAGTCGGTGGGTTTGTAAAAAATGTCAGTGTCAAGTCGGTCATCATTAATGGAGATGGAGAGGTCCAGGAAGGGGAGGGAGGTGTCAGAGACGGTCCAGGTAAATTTAAGGTCAGGGTGGAATGTGTTGGTGAAGTTGATGAATTGCCCAACCTCCTCGCGGGAGCACGAGGTGGCGCCAATGCAGTCATCAATGTAGCGGAGGAAGAGGTGGGGAGTGGTGCCGGTGTAATTACGGAAGATTAACTGTTCTACGTAGCCAACAAAGAGACAGGCATAGCTGGGACCCCTCTTCATGAGTACACCTGTGTTTTGGGTCCCAACCCCCAGGCCAATTTGATTTGCTGCATATGATATCTAGAAATGTCAGAAGTGCTGACAACTGCTCAAATGTTCAGCACCATTCACAATTTCTCAGAGACTAAAGCAGTTCATATCCAAATGCAGCAAGATTTGGGTGACATTCAGGCTTGGGCTGATTTGTGGCAGGTTAAATTTGTATCATAATCAAAGTTTGCTGAAATATGCTAATATTAGCAAGATAATTATCCCTGAAGCTAATTAGAGTTAAATTTGCGGGTGGATTTTTTTATTTCCCAAGTTTTGAACTTGGAGGCAGAAAGGACATTTAAGCGAAATGGTGGAACAACTAAATGCTACCATCTCCGTCTTTAGTTGTGGTTCAGAAGGCACATGGTCAACTTTCCTGCTTTCCTAAAAATTGGGACCCTAAATCTCTAAAATCACTGCGCTCTTAGCGCTAAGTTTATGTTACTGGTTATGGATCCCTCAAATCAAAGGGAATGGAAACTATTTCCCTCAGTTTCACATATTTCAGTCTGACCTCCCCCTCGACCTCCCCCTCAACCTCCTCTTCCAAAGGAAATAACTCAAATCTAACCTACCTGGCCCAAATCAATAATTCTCCAATCTAGGCAGCATCCTCATCCTATTTTGAACCTTTTCTGGTGGAATTCCACATGTCCTATCATCTGGTGACCAGAACTGCATGCAGTGTGGTCTAACACTGCAGTTCCAGGATCATTCCAGCTCTTATGTTCTATACCTTATCTAATGAATGCAAGTATCCTGTATGTCATCTTGACTATTTTAATTGACCCAACCAGCCATCTACAGTGTTCAATAGACATGCAGTTCAAGATATCTCGATTCTTCCAGATTTCTCAACATCCTACCATTTATTTGTATTCCTTGGCTTTGCTAGTTTTCCCCCATTACTTCAAACCTCTCTGGATTGCACTCGATTTTGCCAGTTGATTGATATCTTCCACCAGTCGACAGTCATCTTCATATCAAATAATTCTTTCTTTTCATCAAATTTCTAAATCATGCCCTTTGTATTCTAGTCTAACTCATGGACATATACTATAGAAAAGCAATGGACCTCATTACATGCAATGTGACTTTCCTCTATTTTAATTGCAAACAGTTATGTAAAATTCTTTCTTCAGAAATGGAAATGCTATTTGAAGCCGAAGCTGATCTTGTTAATTTTCGAAAGAGCTGATAATATTGGAGGGGAGAAGGGTCAAGCCAATACATGAGTAATTGAGAACTAAATCTGAAGCCCGATGATAGGATAATAATTCAGCGTGGAAATAAGCATGAAGCATCAAGGAGCTTTGTCTGAATTGGAGATGGTGTAATGAATACATCTGAGATTATGTTGGAGGGTAGAGCATTGGGGGAACAGGCTGACAGAGGAATTTTGGTAATGTCGCAACTCCCCAGTTGTGTGCTAATCTCAAGCCCCACAATAAATGTGAAATGTAATTAAACTTGCCAAAATGCCTATTAACCTCAGTCTGTTTCAGATTAAAAGATTTTTATCATTGACAAGAAAATGAGTATATATAGTAATCAAAATGACTTTCTTAACCTACGTCAAAAAGAAGGAAAAATGAATTGCTAATTTATGACTATACAATTTAAACTTTATTCCTGTTGAAATCCCTAGCAAAGTGAAAGAATGAGATACAAATAATATGGTGGAGGGGAAAAATAGTGTAATCAGGCAAACATATTCCTGTATTACCAGTATGGAGAACCAAACTAGATGGTTTGTTCTCTCAATCCTTTTCAATTCCTCAACAATGAATAAAGTTAGCTGCGTAGGTAATGATCAGTCTTTAGTTCATTGGGTTAATTGGTTGGACCTCAGGTCTCTCCTTTTCCTTTGAGTTTTAGAATTATTTCAGTAGCTCAATGTAGTTTCCATATTATTTTGACAGAATTGCAGGTAGCAACTTTATGTAAAGATGTTATGTAGCCAGCTTCTGAGAGTTTCTTTTTGCGGATGTTTGCATTCTTCTCGTGGGATCTGCATTCAGCTGCAGCCAAACCAATCACATCATTGTTGCACTGTTCTACTTTCCTAAATCCAAAAACTGAAATTCCTGGAGAAACTAAACAGAGCTGGCAGCATTTGTGGAGAGAAAAGACTTAACTGAACAATCCTTACTCAGAATTGATAGCAACTAAGAAAAGTGTTATGTTTATGCTGATTTGGGAGGGTGGGGGAGAGAGAGGGAAGGAAGCATGTTGAATGTGCAGATAGGTGGAGATGGAACCCAGAGAGAGAGAGAGAAGTTAGATGGACAAAGGCATTTTTGGTAGTAAGCAAACGGACTGACAAAGGCATTGTTGATAGTAAGCAAATAGATGATGCTAATTTGTCTAGACTCAAATGTCTCCAAAAAGTAAGTCTCATATGCATGTTAACTTACATCCTCTCCTAAAATTTGTGTCCACTTTCAGTCCACAGTCCAAACAAAAGAAACTGTTTACAGTAGGAATAAAGCAGCAGATGTACAGGTAAAACCAGTTTCAGTTGATCAGAAAGATAAGGGTCAAGTTGGAGGACATTATATCATACCTAAGTGACAAAAATTTGTTTTTCTGCCCTAGTGGGGGAATATTGTAGCCTGGAACAGACTGAAGCTGTAGAGCCACAAGTGAAAACAAATTGCTGAAGAAACTCCGGTCACTGGCTTCAAAACGTTATACTGCTTTGTCTCCACCAGGTGTTGCAAGACATGTTTCTCCAGCAATTTTTGTGCTTTTTTTTCAGATTTCCTTCATCTGCGGTGCTTTACCTTGTTTACTGTTGAACTATCAGCTAGTTTTAAGCTCAGCGCGAGACTAATAGGTCAGAATGGATGAAGAAACTGATGAAAAATACCTTAAATATTGCAAAAAAAAAACCTGATCAGAAACTGAGAATGGGTCTTATGGCAGATCAAATGTCGCCCACAGCACACAACCAGTGTCATAATGATGAGAGAAGGCAAGGAATTTGAGGACCAATTTGAAATATGTAGGTCTAAATTTTCCAGGTATTTCCATAACTGCACAGATCAAAAAAAATGGATTATGCATAGAAGTAGAGTCTTGCATTTTTCCAGTTTAATCCACCACCAAATTCATGGACATTAGGACCATGTTTCTAAGAAGTGAGAGAAAAAAATCCAAATCTTCCAGGTCTTTTCTATATTGAGTCATAGCATACAAAATTATGAGCCAAGTGCTGGAAAAGAGGATTAGAATAAGCAGATCGTAGTTGATGAGAAAGGTAGGTTTTATATCATGTCAGTGTCATACTTTGTTCTTAATACTCCTATAAAGCACTGAGAGTCTGAATACATTCGAAGGTGTTATAAAACACTGTAGTTTTAATAGGTAGGTGGTGTTGGACGTGTAATGTAGAGATTCAGATAATGTTCTGGGCATCCACATTCAAATCCAACTGGCTTCCAAACAAAATCTGGAAAAAGCAGGAAATTTAGGAAATTGCCCTCCTCATCAGTCTTAACTGCCCTCTGACATGACCTATCAAGTAATTAGTCAGTTATATCAGCTGAAAAAAAGAAAACGGAAACAAGCCAGCATTGACATAGGCACTGGAAACAATTCTGCAAAGTACACCTCTCCTATATCTTCATGCTATTGCTAAAACTGCATGAGCTATCTGACAGATTAGGAACATCCTGACATTGTAAGCTATGATTCCATGAGTATGACACTGTCCTAGACACCACCACCATCTCTGGGTATGTCCTGTCCTATGTGCAGGCCAGATCCAGAACAAGTGACAGCACCTCAGCCTCAGGCATCCCCCATGTTGACCTGAGATTCTATGAAGTCTCATGGCTTCAGGTGAAACATGGGCAAGGAACCCTCTTGCCGATTACCAAGGAATGACCCCATCACCGTTCTGCTGATGAATCAGCACCTCATGCTGTACAGTACTTGGAGGAAGCAGCAAGAGTACAGATGGAGCACTTCAACATTGATCAGCATGTGTGGCTTGGTAACAGCACTACGGATCAAACTAGTCAAGTCCAAAAGGTCTTTAAACCAAAAGAACTGTGAATGCTATTTACCTGCACTTCACTCAATTTAGTCTACTGTATTCGTTGCTCACAATGTGGTCTCTATCTTGGGGAAAATGAAGTGTAGACTGGGTGAATTCTTTGCAGAACACCTAGGTTCTGTCCAGAGAAAAGACCATTCCAGTTGCTTGCCACTTCAAAACACCACTGCATTCTCTGGCCAACATCTCTGTCTCAAGCTTGCTGGAGTGCTCTAGCAAAGCTTAGTGTAAGCTGGAAGTACAGTACCTCATTTTCTGGCTTTTAAGAGGTGCGTTTTCTCCTTTTGTGAGACAGAAGTACCAAGCAGTGTGCTCCAAAGCCAATAATAAGCTTATAATGCCATTTTTTTCCCCAAAAGTTCCAAAAGAAGCAGTCTGAATGGGTAGGGTCAAGCTCCCACAGAACCAGGTTTTTTTTTAGTTTCAGCCTTCCTTGGCAGTTGCTGGGGTCACGAAGCTGGGTGTGGAGCTCTTATTCGTCTGTTACAGCTAAAAGCTGGAGTTCTCTTCCTGCTGTTCGAATTGCATGTGAGACATTCTATTTGACTCGATTTGTCTTTGCCAATGGTGTGTTTATGGGATGTTATATTGAAACAGTCAATTAATAAAAGTTAACATATTATTTTGTTTAGCGTTTTAATAGTTACAATTAAGTCATTTTTTCTTTATAATTAAAATAAAGACAAACTAAAATTAGTGTGAATAAAGTTTTGTTTCAAGCCTAGTAATTTGACCAACTGAACTGCATCTTGAACACACACTTTACACTTAGCTTTTTAAACAAGAAAATGTTCAGATCTAGACGTTCTGAATATATTTGGTCTGGTCCATAACAGGAACCCTGCAGCCTTCAGCATTTAATATAAAGTTTAATGATTTTAAGGTTTGAGCATCTTTCTCCCAACCCTAGGCCTTGTCATCACATGGGCTGCTACTCTACACTACCCATTGTCAGCCACTAATGGTCCCCATTAGCAGCTATTCTTTCCACCAGACTGAGCTTTAATCACTTTTATAGAATCCGTACACTGTGGAAACAGGGCCATTGGCCCAACAAGTCCACACTGACTCTCTGAACAGTAACCCATCAAGATGCATTCCCCACCCTATTACTTCACATTTCCCCTGCCTAATGCATCTAATCTAGACATCCCTGAAAACTGGGCAATTTAGCATAGCTAATTCACCTAACCTGCACATCTTTGAATTGCGGGAGGAAACCCATACAGAGACAAGGAAAACATGCAAACTCCACACAGTCGCCTGAGATTGGAATCAAACCTGGGTCGCTGGTGCTGTAAGGCAGTATTGCAAACCACTGAACCACTGTGCTGCTTCTTTGTTCAACTGTTCTGCACTCTCTTTGGGCTCTATCTCCATCTATTGTTTACTTTCCAGTCTCCCTCCACTCCATCTTCTATATACAAATCCTCCTTTTCCTAGCTCTCATCAGTTCTGAAGAAGGGTCACCTTTAAATCTGATTTCTCTCCACAGATGCTGCAAGACCTAATGAAATTTTCCAGCAACTTGTGTTTTTGTATCCTAAACGACACTGGTGCTTCACTGGTGGTGAAGGAACCAAGACATTCCTCACCAGTCACCTGTTGCAGATGCCTCCGTCCACAAAAGTGTTGGTAAGAATGAGCGCTGCACTATTCTTGTGGAGACAAATTTCAGTTTTTATGTTGAGAATACTCTTCATGGTGTTCAAATCCATTATTAGCTTGCTAAATGGGACAGATCCAGCAACTCAAGACTCTGAATCCACGATGTGCTGGGGGAAACCCGCGACACCTGAATTACACTCCAACACATGCCCCACTCTACCATACTATCAAGGCTGGATTCAATGAAGAGTGCAGGAGGACGTGCCTGGAGCATTCCTGGGTATACCTAGACATGAGGTGTCAAACTGGAGAAGCAACAAAACTAGATTACTTTTGTACCAAACTGCATAATTAATCCAGTGATAAACAGGGTTAAGCAATTTTGCAACCAATGGATCAGATGGAAGCTTATCAGTTGTATCATGTTCAAGTTACTAGAGGAGTTACTACAAACCCATCCTCAATGATGGGAGAACTAAGCACATCAGCACACAATACAAGGCTGAAGCATTTGCAACAATCTTCAGCCAGATGTGCCGAGTGACCTTCTCCAAAGGTCCCAGCATCATAGATGCCTGTTTTCGGCTGATTGAATCACTGCGTGACATCAAGAAATGCCTGAAGGTACTGGGAATTATCCAATAACTTTCCATCAATAGTATTAACGTATGATTGAGAAATTTACAAGTCAAAACCAGCTGTTCCAATACAGCCACATCAGTGGCATAATGTGGAATATTGCCTAGAGATATCCTGTACACAGAAGGCTGGACAAATCTAACCTGATCAATTATTGCCCCATCAGCTTACTTCCAATTTTCCGTAAAGTGATGGAAGGGGTCAACTGTACAATCAAACAGCACTTGCTCTGCAGTAACCTGCTGAATGATGCTCAGTTCAGTGAGGGGTGCTGGAAGAGCACAGCAGTTCAGGCAGCATCCAAGGAGCAGCGAAATTGACGTTTCAGGCAAAAGCCCTTCCTGATGAAGGGCTTTTGCCCAAAACGTCTATTTTGCTGCTCCTTGGATGCTGCCTGAACTGCTGTGCTCTTCCAGCACCACTAATCCAGATCTCTGGTTTCCAGCATCTACAGTCATTGTTTTTACCTCAGTTCATCTAGGGCCACTGCTGTTGATTTTGTTGTAGCCTGGATTCAAACATGGACAAAAAACAGCGGAATTATGGAGCTGAGAGGTGAAATTGACTGCCTTTGATGTTAAAATTGCTAAAACCAGATACCTCTTACCTCCTCAAAGCTTTTCCACAACTTAAGAAAATGATGGAATATTTCTCACTTGCCTAGATGAGTGCAGCTCCTACAACGCTTAAGCTTGACGCCATCCAGGACAAAGAAGCCTGCTTTATTAAAACAACATCAGTGACAGTAGCAGTAGTAGTGTGTAACAACTACATGATGTACTCAGGAAATTCACCATTAAAGGTCAGGTACATGGGAGCATTGCCAGTTCTAAGTTCCCCTCCAAGCTGCTCACCATCCTGCTTTGGAAATGTGTTGTTGTTCCTTTAGTGTTATTGTATCAAAATCTTAGAACTCCCTCATATTTACACCAAACAGATGATGGCTGATAACCTGGACAGTTATTTTGAACAGACAATATATGTTTGAATCAATGATAGTGACATCACATGATTTTTTAAAAAAAAACTACACATTCTTACGATACTAATTAATAGCACCTCAAGCACTTTTCACAGTTAATGAAGTAGAATATTAATTCTATCTCATCACATTTTACAAGTTTAGTTTAAACCTGGTAAAGGCCGTTAAAATATCATTTAAAAACCTTTACTTTAAATGCAACTTGTCCTAGCAGCCTATTCTTTTGAACTGTACATCACATCCTCAAAGGTGATATAATACACGACGTTACCTGAAAAAGTGTTGACGTGGTAGCCGTTTAATTGGATGTTTTAAATGTAAACTGAGTGAGCGGATAGGTCAGGAGCTGCTTATTGGTTGGGGAATTGGCGCTGGTGCCTTTGCCCGGGCCTCAGTGACAATGAACAAACCCAACCTCCTTATTCAGGTTGAGTGCTGCATCTCTTTATCTAAATTGAAAAAAAAACTGATAATGAAACAGACTAATTAATGAAATTAATATTTTTCTTTGCGAATGTTGTACTGAAAATTGAAGAGTTGCTGGCTGCAGGAGACACTGATTTTCTTCAATAACATTCCTCCTGATGATTAGTGAAGTCAGTTTGAACCAATCCCTTCGACAGATCCTTTTATTTTCTGTTTGAACATAAAAATCTCGGCATTTCCAAAACGCCTTGTCTTTATTTTCCGTTGAATTTTAAACCACTCACGCGGAAAAAGCTACTTTTGAGTGTTCGAAAAGCAATTTTCTTTTGATTTAAATCAGATAAACGGCGGGGAGGACGTTTGAAATTTGAAAATGGGACGCCATTTTTGTGCGGGGCAAAATCGCGAAGCAGCTCCGTTTGTATGACCCGCAGCGGATTTCAGTCGCCATCTTTCTGAGGGGCTAAGTGCATTCGTTGGACTCACGAGACGCCACCTTTATGCGGGGCGAGTACACCTCCAATGGCCGAGTCAGTACAGGCGACAATAACTCTCCACCATCCGAGTGAGGGGCAAAGCGCTCGGTTGCCATCTTGGTGAGGACAAAAGCAAAAACAAACGGTCGTTGCAAAAGAACGCGCCGTTTTTTTTTTAAAAAATAGAAATAAGTATAGCCACCCTCCTGCATACCGCCCACCTGATGGCTTTCCCGGAAGAGTTGCTGTTTTGAGTTTTGAATTCGCATTTGTTTTGTTTTTGTTTGAATGTGCCTCGCGCAAAGTCCGTTGGGTGACGGTGTTTCCGGTCGGGGGCGGGCTGAGGGAAAGAGGCGGTGGAGCGGGAGCGGTGGCTGCAGAGACAGAAACGGGCAGGGAGGCATTGAGAGAGCAAGAGTAGGGTAAGTGAGACGGAGAGTTGAAAGTTGCAATGCGAACAGTGCACGCACTCGCCTGGAAGGCTGGTCCGTCCGCCCGTCCTCGCGGTCAAGGGTCCAGTTTCCCTGCGACTACGAGCCTGATTTTGGCAGCGCCATTTTGTAGTTGTGTTTTTTTAAAAATATATCTCGGGGCACCTCATTTTATTCAAGAAAGTACCTCGGAAATGTTTAAAGTGTAGTTCGAATCGAGCGGATTGATTATCATACGAAGCTGTGTGTGAATTTCAGCCCCATTGGTGGAGGCGCTGCGATCTCCGATTTGCGCCGAATCGTTGCTTTGAATGAACGCGTTTGTGTTCGTTTATTCAGCGCTGGCACTGAGCATGCGCTGCTCACACCGACTGTGGGGAGGACTCGACCCCATCTGCAACTCCCAAGTCTCTCTTCCCCTGCCCTCCCCCCTCTT